>NC_089860.1:3112500-3730000 GCF_036373705.1 Amia ocellicauda
GATGCATCATAGAATGTCACAAATAACACCATAGAAGCTGAAAAAGAACTTTGAGGAAACAATACTTCAAAACAAGACAAGATTTTTTTTTTTAATGAAACATATTACTTAAGAAAGCTACAGTTCAAAATTAAACAATATGATACCATTAATACATGTATTAAATATATATTTCTGGGTCCCCACCTCTATAAAACAGTGATAACGATAAAGGTACTTTGTGCTTTTGGATTTACTACGAGAAAGATTATGGACTTTGTTTGGTGTGTTGTGTTTGTTATTAGTATTAGTTGTGTGAGTTGAGAGGGGCCCTGTTCACCAGTTTACTTAGAATCGAATAAGAGTCATGTATTGCTTTCAGTTTTGTCTACAGTGAGGGAAAAAAGTGTCTGATCCCCTGCTGATTTTGTACGTTTACCCACTGACAAAGAAATGATCAGTCTATAATTTTAATGGTAGGTGTATTTTAACAGAATAACAACAAAAAAATCAATTTCAAATAAGTTATAAATTGATTTGCATGTTGATGAGGGAAATAAGTATTTGACCCCTTTGACTTAGTACTTGGTGGCAAAACCCTTGTTGGCAATCACAGGGGTCAGACGTTTCTTGTAGTCGGCCACCAGGTTTGCACACATCTCAGGAGGGATTTTGTCCCACTCCTCTTTGCAGATCCTCTCCAAGTCATTAAGGTTTCGAGGCTGATGTTTGGCAACTCGAACCTTCAGCTCCCTCCACAGATTTACTATGGGATTAAGGTCTGTAGACTGGCTAGGCCACTCCAGGACCTTAATGTGCTTCTTCTTGAGCCACTCCTTTGTTGCCTTGGCTGTGTGTTTTGGGTCATTGTCATGCTGGAATACCCATCCACGACCCATTTTCAATGCCCTGGCTGAGGGAAGGAGGTTCTCACCCAAGATTTGATGGTACATGGCCCCGTCCATCGTCCCTTTGATGCGGCGCAATTGTCCTGTCCCCTTAGCAGAAAAACACCCCCAAAGCATAATGTTTCCACCTCCATGTTTGACGGTGGGGATGGTGTTCTTGGGGTCATTCCTCCTCCTCCAAACACGGCGAGTTGAGTTGATGCCAAAGCTCGATTTTGGTCTCATCTGACCACAACACTTTCACCCAGTTCTCCTCTGAATCATTGTTCATTGGCAAACTTCAGATGGGCCTGTACATGTGCTTTCTTGAGCAGGGGGGCCTTGCGGGCGCTGCAGGATTTCAGTCCTTCACGGCGTAGTGTGTTACCAATTGTTTTCTTGGTGACTATGGTCCCAGCTGCCTTGAGATCATTAACAAGATCCTCCCGTGTAGTTCTGGGCTGATTCCTCACCGTTCTCATGATCATTGAAACTCCACGAGGTGAGATCTTGCATGGAGCCCCAGAACAAGGGAGACTGACAGTTATTTTGTGTTTCTTCCATTTGCAAATAATCGCACCAACTGTTGTCACCTTCTCACCAAGCTGCTTGGCGATGGTCTTGTAGCCCATTCCAGCCTTGTGTAGGTCTACAATCCTGTCCCTGACATCCTTGGACAGCTCTTTGGTCTTGGCCATGGTGGAGAGTTTGGAATCTGATTGATTGATTGCTTCTGTGGACAGGTGTCTTTTATACAGGTAACGAGCTGAGAGTGCTCCTAATCTCAGCTCGTTACCTGTATAAAAGACACCTGGGAGCCAGAAATCTTGCTGATTGATAGGGGATCAAATACTTATTTCCCTCATTAACATGTATTCAATTTATAACTTTTTTGAAATGCGTTTTTCTGGATTTTTTTGTTGTTATTCTGTCTCTCACTGTTAAAATACACCTACCATTAAAATTATAGACTGATCATTTCTTTGTCAGTGGGAAAACGTACAAAATCAGCAGGGGATCAAATACTTTTTTCCCTCACTGTATGTGTTCCTTGAACCCGGCCTGAAACCCCTGGCAGTGCTGGACATAACCCCACACAATGTAACAATATATAAAGTCTATTAGTGTTTTCACAATAGCAGAACTGTGACTTTGATACCGATACAAGGTATCACAAAGTATCACAATACTCAATACTCAATACCGAAACAATATTACGACAAAATAAATAAAAACACATATTAGCCAAACATTAACCATTGGGTTTTCTTTTTTCAAACACTGAACAAAATGCTGATAACTGGATAGAAAAAACTAAATAATTAATTATAAAACTACAACACTGTAATAAATTACAGAATATATTATTTATTTCACAAGCAGGTAATTTGTAACAAGGCAGCAGCATAGTTTTTTCAATGAACTACACACTATAATAACTGAATACGAAACGCATCCTTCAACAAAAAATTTTGAGCAAAAAATAAATAGGCCTACATTTTAAATTCCATGGTAAAGAATTCCACATGCTGAAGCATTACTGAAAACTGAAACTCCTTCCTCCCAATGCCCAATCCAAATTACACTGTAAATTGTTTGTAGTGGACAGATTATTTTGTTTAGCTTTGTGGGGGTTAAACAAAGACCTCATTTCAGAAGCCCAGGCTTTTAGTTTGTGCTTTTGTTTTGCTTTTGGGTGTGTAATTCAGTGAGTGAGGCAGAGTTTACTCTTGAACGTATTTTCAACCATTCTGTCCATGCACATACTGAGAAGAAACAAAATATTGTTATTTTATTTTCATTAGAAGAGGACTGAAACCAAGGGGCAACTAGAAAATCCTTCCCTTTCAAATAGGCACCAGAGAAATATGAAAGGCATTCCTGAATGTCAGCTAGTGCTATGGAAGTGCAGGGGTTTATTTTTTGGAGAGAGCACCAAATTACTTATTGGGTTAACATAGGTACCCAAGACCATCTCCAGCTTGTTTGTGAGAGACTGTTCAGATTTTCTTGTCTGCCTGAACACCCTTTATCTGGGGCAGAGCTATATGTTCTAAAAACACCAAAAGACCATTGTTCACAAAAACTCTCGAACGGGCAGTCCACTGTCAGCTCTCTGCCTTTCTGTCCAATCACTCACTCCTTGATCCTCTGCAAGCCAGCTTCCGCACAGCTCACTCCACTGAGACGGCTCTCCTGGCAGTCACTGACTCCCTCAGCTGTGCTCGGGTGGCCTCCCTCTCCTCAGTCCTCATTCTCCTTGACCTCTCTGCAGCATTTGACACTGTCAATCACTCCATCCTCCTCTCCTGCCTCGCTGACCTTGGTATCTCTGGAACTGCTCTCACCTGGTTCTCCTCGTACCTCAGCGACCGGACCTACCAAGTGACATGGCGAGGTTCCTCATCCATCCCCCAACCTCTCCTCACAGGCGTACCCCAAGGCTGAGTCCTGGGCCCTCTCCTGTTCTCTCTCTACACTTGCTTCCTGGGCCCCCTCGTCGCATCCCATGGTTTCTCCTACCACTTCCACTGGCTCCCGATACCAGCACGCATTCAGTTCAAGACATTGACCCTCACTTACCGCTGTCTCGACCACACTAAACCAAGTTACCTCGTCTCTCCATACATCCCCTCCAAACCACTGCGCTCTTCCTGTGCCAGAAGACTAACTCTGCCTCCTCTCCACTCTCCTTCCTCCAGAGCCCACTCCTTCTCATCCTTGGCCCCTAAATGGTGGAACGACTTTCCCACCGAAGTCAAAACAGCAGAATCCTTGAATCCTTCCAGTGCTTACTCAAGACACATCTTTTCAGAAAGTACTTGTAATATTAGTCCTTTTAATCGCCATTAGATAGCACTTCACAGACTTTTATCATGCTTCTTACGTTATTGATTGATTTCCTCCTTGCTCCCTTTCCCGTAGCCCTTGACTGTGACCCTATATCTTGACAGCACTTAGCTTTTACTTTCCAGGATGTATGACCTCACTTACTGTACTTACCCGTGTTCATCGGAAGTTGTAAAATGTATTATATTTTGAATTGATTTGTTTAATGTAAATTTGAATTTGTAATGTTGATGCCTTGTACTTAACTGTATTCTTGCACTTTGTATTGCACTTATGTTGTAAGTCGTCCTGGATAAGGGCATCAGCCAAGAAATAATAATAATAATAATAATAATAATAATAATAATAATAATAATAATAATAATAATATGTAATAATGGTGTAGGCCCTTCTTTGGGCTTAATCACTACTCTGGTCCCTTTGATGGATGAGAAGTGTTCTATTTTGTAAGCCATTTTTCTCTTATGCTTCTCTTGTTCCATTCAAATATGTTCTATAGTGTAGTTTCTCAAATAGTGAGAGAACCCCCAGGATCTCTTGCTTGTTTGAAATTGTGTTCAACTGTTCTTTGGATTTGTGATCATGATTTTCAGCAGGAATTAACGTGTTCTGTAGTGTTATCCTTGAGTGATAAACATTTTGTATTAGTATTGGCCTCACCATGTCATTCTGTCCACCTCACATGGGACATATAACTATAACTATGACAATGATTTCCTAATTGTCATATATCATTACTTTAGGAAATATGCAGAGTTTTTGTATGTATGTAAATTGTGATGCCTTGCTTGGAGGAGCAAAACACAACCTCAGAAAGGGCATTTCCAGATAGATCATACATGGGTTCCTATATGTGTTCCATAGTAAATATAACCCTATCTGCACTATGTAAGGAGTTATGAGTCTGTTCTCACTTTGACCTTAAGGAAAGGTCCTCCACTGTGACTTTTGACATTTTTGCACAGACCACAAGCAAGTTCCTATCTGAGTTCTAGCAATCATTAGCCTAGCTACAGTCTTTAGGGAAATATAAATACTTTTAATCATTGACTGACCTTAAATAAAGCCTATAAATAATAATTTATTTAAGTACTGTTGGAAATATACCATCTGGCCCTGATGATTTGTTTGTTTTTAATTCTGCTAGTCCCTTTAGTACCTCCTCCTCATTTATCCAGATCTCTCTTAGGGTTTGAATGGACTGATTGTTAACCTGTGGCATGTTATCTGTTTTTTCTTTTGTAAAAACCTCTGTGAAATACTCATTTAGAATATTATCTTGTTCATTTTACAAGATACTTCCATTTTTGCCATTTATCTGTTTCACTTCCTCCTTTATTGACCTCTTGCTGTTGTAGTATTGAAAAAAACTACTTGCATCAGTTTTAGCTCCAAGAGCTATGTTTCTTTCTATTTCCCTCTTTGCTTCCCTGTTCCCTTTCTTAAGATCTCTTTGCAGTTCAACATATTATTTGTATTTTGTTTCATCTCTATCCCTTTTGTATGTGCTATACAACATTTTCTTTCTCTTCATTTTTGTGCATACTTCTATTAAACCATTTTGGCCAATGTTTTCTGGTCCTCAATTTGCAAAGTTTTAGTACAAATTTCTCCTGTGCCTCAAGTAGTATATTAAAATATAACCATCCATTTTCAACTGAATCTGTATCCAGTGTGCTCCAGTCTAACTCTTCTAAGTGCCACCTCATACCTTCAAGGTTTGCTTTTCTAAAATTGTAGATAATTGTTTTAGACTTGGTCTTTGTTTTTTGAAAGTATGCCTCAAGGCTAACCATATTGTGATCACAGTTTGCCATTGCTTCTCTAAATAGTGTCCCACTGTCTCTATCTTGGAAATTATCAAATCAATGCATGCATGCTCTCTGGTTGGTTCCCTGACAAATTAAGTTAGAAAGCAGTCATTTACCATCTCACACATTTCTATTTCTGCTTCTGCTTATTTCTGCTTATGCTACCCCACGACCTCTCTGATTATGCCGGTGTCTCCTAAACTGTGTGTATCCTTTCAACTTGTATTCAAGACCCAACATTTTCTGTAAGCCATGTTTCTGTCACTTCTACAACATCATAGTCACATGCCAGCACTGTGGCTTCTAGGTCTAACATCTTGTTCCTTATACTCCTGGCATTGAGGTACAAACATTTCAGGACTTTCCTACTAGCAGTTTCCCTTTGTTTTCTTTACTTAGTGGAACTTCTCCCATTGTCAGAGCTCCCTGCCCCCCTGGTCCCTAGTTCAAAAGATTCTCAATTACTCTGCACATACGCTCTCCCAATGCATTAGCCCCCCTTCTGTTAAGATGTAGACCATCCAGTTTGTACAGGTCCCATCTATCCCAGAAGAAAGACTAATGCTCCATTAAAGAGCCCCCAACACTGTGACTATCCCCCTATAGTGTCACTATATATATATATATATATATATATGAGTGTCACCTCAGTTTTCTATTTTATTATTATCTGTAATTGCAGCAGTTTTTTTTTTTTTTTTTTTTCTTATCATAACAAACATGAAATATCTAGTATCTGGTGTAAATATATATGCAAAGTCTACAGCTCATTGACCTAAACTGGCTCAAACTGCTTTCCAACCCTGATTAAAGCAGAAAGCATTTTGGAATTTGCTGGGAACATACTTTTTAAAACCTGTAGTTAATGACAGGGAAATGACAAACAATAAAATGCATCAGTGAGAAAGGTACCCTATCATCTCCAAGGGCACATTTTGATAAATGTATGTTGCTGACATATTTCCAGCCTCACATCAAAACACAGAATTAACAGATGGTTCTAAATTTCAAATCATTATATTAGTATCATTATTATGAGTTTAATGTTTTGTGCACTTTTAGGAGAAATGCTTAAATGCAAAGAAAATATGTACTATAATGTTCCATTATTAATAAGTATATGGTGAATGGCAAGTCTTTTCTTAGAAAATATAAAGATTTTTCAAAAAGTTTGTATTCTGCTGTTAATGATCCTTGTTTTTTAGTTTTGACCAGGAGACTACAAGGTGACTTTCAAATTCAAATTTAAGGTAACACCTAATAATAAGCTTACATATACAGCAGCTAATAAATAATCTATATATTATAAATAGATGATGAATAATAACCTACAAATGCAATTCTTTATGTGAGGGCACTGAAAAGGCAACCTATTAAATTTATGTAATCCATTCAGGGTTCTAAACTGCGACTAAACATTAGCATTTGCGACCCTTTCACTTGGCATTGCAACACAATTTTTGTATTGGTCACAAGGGTGCTATTAGGCTGATCAGGTTTGTTTTTGGTTAACCATTTGCTTACAATGGGATACGAATGACTGGGGTTGTGCCGGTAAACAGTATACTGCCTCACCGAGGTGTCATGCCCTCACCGCAGTGAAAAATGATTTATCGCCAATACCAGCATTTTTAATATATAAAGCTGTGCTTAATATCATGTAGCTGCAATTGGAAACCTAACAATTTCTGTAATAGGTGTCTGTTAGGTTGTGCACAACTTCTGTTTTTACTCATTTGTCTTTGCTTTATTTATGCATTTGTGCTTCCACAAACCTTGGAAGCTCAGACAGTCAGCGGTTTACTGTGAAGCTTTTGCAGCTTAAATAACAACTGATTTGTTTGGCTCACAGTGGCTTAATGGCTGCCCGCCATTTTGGAGGCCACACCACCAAAGCTTGTCTCCTCCCTGTTCGCAGCTCCTTATATTTTAGATTTAATACTATAACATTATACAAATCGGTATATTGGAATTGGAATCCTGCCCTTTTGATCCCCAAAACATCAGTCTCTTTAGCAGCTCTTCTTTTGTTCTGTAAGCATTTTAATGAAGAACCTGCTAACTGTGTATGTCACTCACCTTAGGTTGGATAGCTGGGCTGAATAACAGGGACATGTTGATTACCTCAGGGCATTTACATGTATTTTTTTTTTAGTCAATGTAAAATGTACACAAAATATATAAAAATGTTCTAAACACATCCATGATGTTCTCATGTATTGCTGTATTATTATTTTTTAATGTGTAATGGATAGTATTTGTCCATTGCATAGAGTATGGAGACTCTCTGGAGCCATTGTAAATGTCTTTGCAACTCACCCATAAAAAACGCCAATGGGAAACTGCTTACTGCTAGTGAGAACACCCATATGATTATTTTTTGATTTTTTTCCTTTACCTATTATTGTAATATATATATATATATATATATATATATATATACAGTGAGGGAAAAAAGTTTTTGATCCCCTGCTGATTTTGTACGTTTGCCCACTGACAAAGAAATGATCAGTCTATAATGTTAATGGTAGGTGTATTTTAACAGTGAGAGACAGAATAACAAAACAAAAATCCAGAAAAATGCATTTCAAAAAAGTTATACATTGATTTGCATGTTAATGAGGGATATAAGTATTTGACCCCTTCGACTTAGTACTTGGTGGCAAAACCCTTGTTGGCAATCACAGAGGTCAGACGTTTCATGTAGTTGGCCACCAAGTTTGCACACATCTCAGGAGGTATTTTGTCCCACTCCTCTTTGCAGATCCTCTCCAAGTCATTAAGGTTTCGAGGCTGACGTTTGGCAACTCAAACCTTCAGCTCCCTCCACAGATTTTCTATGGGATTAAGGTCTGGAGACTGGCTAGGCCACTCCAGGACCTTAATGTGCTTCTTCTTGAGCCACTCCTTTGTTGCCTTGGCTGTGTGTTTTGGGTCATTGTCATGCTGGAATACCCATCCACGACCCATTTTCAATGCCCTGGCTGAGGGAAGGAGGTTCTCACCCAAGATTTGACAGTACATGGCCCCATCCATCGTCCCTTTGATGCGGTGCAGTTTTCCTGTCCCCTTAGCAGAAAAACACCCCCAAAGCATAATGTTTCCACCTCCATGTTTGATGGTGGGGATGGTGTTCTTGGGGTCATTCCTCCTCCTCCAAACACAGCGAGTTGAGTTGATGCCAAAGAGCTTGATTTTGGTCTCATCTGAGACCACTTTCACCCAGTTCTCCTCTGAATCATTCAGATGTTCATTGGCAAACTTCAGACGGGCCTGTACATGTGCTTTCTTGAGCAGGGGGGCCTTGCGTGCGCTGCAGGATTTCAGTCCTTCACGGCGTAGTGTGTTACCAATTGTTTTCTTGGTGACTATGGTCCCAGCTGCCTTGAGATCACTAACAAGATCCTCCCGTGTAGTTCTGGGCTGATTCCTCACCGTTCTCATGATCATTGAAACTCCACGAGGTGAGATCTGGCATGGAGCCCCAGACCGAGGGAGACTGACAGTTATTTTGTGTTTCTTCGATTTGCGAATAATCGCACCAACTGTTGTCACCTTCTCACCAAGCTGCTTGGCGATGGTCTTGTAGCCCATTCCAGCCTTGTGTAGGTCTACAATGTTGTCCCTGACATCCTTGGACAGCTCTTTGGTCTTGGCCATGGTGGAGAGTTTGGAATCTGATTGATTGATTGCTTCTGTGGACAGGTGTCTTTTATACAGGTAAAGAGCTGAGATTAGAAGCACTCCCTTTAAGAGAGTGCTCCTAATCTCAGCTCATTACCTGTATAAAAGACACCTGGGAGCCAGAAATCTTGCTGATTGATAGGGGATCAAATACTTATTTCCCTCATTAACATGCAAATCAATTTATAACTTTTTTGAAATGCGTTTTTCTGGATTTATTTGCTGTTATTCTGTCTCTCACTGTTAAAATACACCTACCATTAAAATTATAGACTGATCATTTCTTTGTCAGTGGGCAAATGTACAAAATCAGCAGGGGATCAAATACTTTTTCCCCCCACTGTATATATATATATATATATATATATATATATATATATATAACTATTTAATCTCTCATTCTCTTTATCAGTCTTCTATTGTTAACTATCAATCCACTACTTTGAACCATAGTATACAGTTAATCTCTAGCCCAGGTTTCTGCTACCTAAACCTACAACAATTTTCCTGAATGGAAACTAAGAAAAAATTAGGATATAAAAACACTTTACATTACTATGATCTTTCAATGTTAAAAAGTTTGTGTTCAGATCTCCAAAAATTGAAAAAGCTGAGAGACTGTCAGTGTCAAGTATATCTACATTGTCAACAGCAATTTTCACTTTGTAGGCTATATCATAGTCATGTCATTTTGTATGTTTGTTTGTTCATCATAAAACAGGGTTTACTTGCCTCCAAATTATTGCTCATATATATGCATTTTGGTTTCCCAATTCTCATTGTACTTGTTAATAGTACTGCCACCTACTGTGTTTGTCAGGAAACAGTTAAAAGTTATGAACAGATAAAACATGTTGTCCAGATGTTTTTAACCTTTCCTTGTCTCGAATTATTGGAAAAAAATGTATAACGCCACAAATAAATGTATTGTTCATTTTCTCCATATTAGTAGTGTTCTTCTGTTTGTAAACAATAATAATATAACTGTAATCTGAACATGTGCCAGTAGTTATGTTGTTGTTTTTTAATTTGAATTTCCCCATTTTATTTTAATTGATACTTTTTAGCCATAATAATAGCTGGTAACTATGTTTAAATTATGTATCCTATAAGGGTTTCTTAAGATTGTTAAAATGGTTGCATCTAAGTAAGTTATTTCACTTTCATATTGAAATTAACTGTATAACTGTATACTAGTTGCCATTTTTAAATCAACCTGGCTAACTGTTACAACTGGTGTAATAATTATCCAGGAAGGATTTTAGGTACCTAATACTGTTGTAGGCAGCTAATACTTGTCCCCCAAAATATGCACTTCCTGTTGTTTGTTCAGTGCAAACAGTAGATCTTATAAGCATTGTTGTTTGAGGAAAAAAACATCCCTCACTGATAACACAATTGCCCAGTTAGCCCCAGGAGTGTTGCTGGAGTCAATTCCATTCAGCACTGACAGCACTAGGTCAGTTGCATGCCTAGTTGACATCCTAGTCACAGACCGGAACCAGCCCTTTCTGGATTCTGTTGGAAGCCACCAATACACCTCTACCCGGAAATAACACAATCTGATATAATGCGAATTCAGATATAACTCGGTAAAGCATAAATGGTTTCAAAAGTCAAAAGACAACAACACAAAGCAGAGCACAATTACAGCATTTTAAAACAAAAATAAGGAAAAATCTGAAACACCAAAAAAAGGTATTTACCATTTACCAAACTATTTCATAATTAACAGTTCATATTACTTATCATTCTATGTATAACAAAGTTGGCAAAGTGGCCCAAAGTGATTTGGCACGAGGGCTGGCATTTTTGCCTTCTATATTAACAAGTATAGGTCTTAATTGGTATATGAAATTAGCCTACAGGACCTACATAACAACGTTTACAGTCAATAGTGTCATCATGTATTCAGGTTTTTTTTAATTAATGAAGCAAGAGTAACATTCAAAATAATCATAATTCCAGGAGCTGTGTGATTTCCGGGTCTGCATCTATAATTAGGCTTCCATGCACATAGTTTTTCCTTCCGCCAAAACTTCAAATGCCCCTAAAATGCTCATACATGCATTAAACTCACGAAACTCACAAGTGTTGTAGACACAACTTATACCTACAAATGCAGTGAAAACTACACGTGTCGGTCACATGGTGCCGCCGCCATGTTGCGATTAGAGGCGAAATTGTGAAATGCTACAAAAATCTTCTTCTCCATAACCAACGGACACATGCATATGCCACTTCATACACATGCATACCTTATGCCCCACTATTACGCTTGTTCATCAGAAGTTGCTCGGTCTCACGCTTTGTCCGCCAGGCTGTGTTTTCTGATTCAAGCTTTGGTACCTTCTACCCCATGCCACTTATACCCACTGTGCCACAAATTGGTATGCATGACACTAGTACAGAGTACTACCAAGGTTGTTAAAGGCGAGTTGCCCAAGTGAAAAACATGGGTGCTGTGGGCCAATAAAAAAAAACGTACGCGCCGCTTCAGACAAGTTACACATTTCCTGCACACTGGAATGCAGTACACACATGAAACTCTGCACATGTGTGTATGCCTCTGCCTTGAAGAGAAAACCAGAAAATGAAGTTCGTGGGGTACACGGTTTAGCCATAATGTTGGATTTAACATGAATCTGCGTGCAAATATGAAAATGGCTACTACTCCAGAACGATAAAGCCCAGTGCCCTGAAACTGTGCATGCATTACATAGATACTATAATCTATCAAATGTGCAAGAGGCAAGTGACTGCGTGCAAAAACATGGCAGCCACAAGCAAATGCACGTATGCAAAATACGGGTATTTATAAAAGCATGATGCTGAAGGCCATGTCACATGCAGCAGTGAATATCTACAAAACAGTGAATCCTAAGGTGCTTAAATGATGCAATGATGCATCGATGAACACTAGTACAAACATCTGTCAAAGTTGAAAAAGCCAAGTTGATTAGACAAAAAACATGGCTGCTATACTCCAATCGAAAATGACAGCCTCAACCATATACTGACATTCGTTATGTAGACCTCTACCTCCATCATGGGGCCAAAATTGTGAATTGCATTCTAAAGTCCACTGACTTAGAATACATACTTCAAATGAAAAAATGAAAACCGCAAATCTATACTACAGTGGATTGAAATTGAAAATTACACATTTAATAACACATGCATTTAAACTACAAATGCCTGCTCAAATCTGAAACCTACTGATACAACATGCATGCAACTTCTAGTTATACTTGAAATCGAGCACTTCTCTCATGAACATTGAGCACAGAGCAGAGAACAGCGAACAGAGACCACTGACCAATGGCAGTGCTCGAGTCCTGTGTTCGTTTTCAGAGGTTCAGAGGTTGAAGGTTAGAGGTCGGTAGAACATGATTAATGTATGCACTTATTTTTAAAAAAAGTATTTGGACAAACTAACATAATCATGAATTAAATTGTGAGTTTCATGATTGCCTGAAGTCTGGAACCCACAGATATCACAAGATGTGAATACTTATGAACATGTGCTTTTTTTGTTTTTTATTTTTAATACATTTGCAAAGATTTCAAACAAACTTCTTTCACGTTGTCATTATGGGGTATTGTTTGTAGAATTTTGAGTACTTTCCGGATGCACTGTACCTAAAAGAAGTGTGGACTTTTTCTAAAGCCATATATTTCCTTCCTCTCAGGGCCCTCGCTTCAAAAATTTACAGTTTAAACTACACAGCAGAAATTACATGCTTACACTACTTCTCCCATGTATAGGCTCACAGTCTTAAACTGCTCGCTACCTAGCAAAGCAGCCTTAATACATGAGACCATAACTGACACAAACATAGATGTACTCACCTTGTTTGAAACCTGGTTAAGAGTAGACAACACTATTCCATTAGTAGAAGCCTCCCTTAATGGTTTATCTTAATGCAAACGGGCCACGGTGGGGGCCTAGCCACTATGTACTGCACAGACCTGAATCTTTTGAAATTCACCAAGTAGAATTTAGACTTCATCCTCTTCAGCGTATAGCTGTTTATGGGCCACCAGGCCCCTATTCAATTTTTAAGACTGAATTTGTGATCTCCTATCCAACTTAGCAATAAAATATATGGACTTTAACATACAATTTGAAATAAAGAGGACACCCTTACTGTGAGTTTCCTGTTCCTACTGGAGTCTGTAGGCTTTATGCATGTGTAAGGACCCACACATCGTCACAATCACTCACTTGATCTAGTTATTACCCGTGGGGTTGAGATTCATAACTTAATAATATCACCCCAAAACCAGACGATCTCTGACATCTGCCTTATTATGTTTGAGCTGCTTGGAGTAGCAATGGACACAAAGGAGAGGAACAGAACATCTCGTTACCTAATTCCTACTGCTATTACTAAGTTTACCACTCTGTTGCCTACTGGTAGTGTTATCAAAACAGGATCTGTAGATTAATTAATAAATAACTTCAATAATACACTAAGCACTGCTTTAGATATAGTAGATCCATTAAGGAGTAATTAAACCAAAGAAACACTCACCCGCTCACTGAAAACAGAATGCCACAGATATGAACGTAAATGGAGAACTACAAAACTAGAGATTTTGCACATAGCATGGAGTGACACCATAGTAAAATAAAAGTAGGCCCTATCCTCTGTTAGGTCGGCAGACTATTCTAATTTAATACAGCTGCATAAGAATAACCCGTGCTTTCTTATTAACACAATAGTCACACTCACAAATTATCAGGTAGAGCCTTCAGAGGTCATCCCTCCTAGTATCACCTGCAATGACTTTATGGATCATTTCAATATCATTAGAAAACAGACAGAATTGGAAATGTACACAAATCATCAGGAATTAGTATCCTTAATTACTAAAATGAATACCACAACCTATGCACTAAACCCTATACCCACTAAACTGCTAAAGCAATCTCTGCCATGAATTATCCACCCAATACATAATATTATGAATGCTTCTTTATCCTCAGGATCTGTTCCTGAACTCTTTTAAAATAGCTGTAATTAAACCACTTCTTAAAAAAATCCAATGCTGACCCTCATTCACTTGAATACTACCAACCTATTTCAAATCTTCCCTTCCTTTACAAGGTTCTAGAGTAAGTAGTTGCAAACAAATGCCAATCGGGCTTCGGCTCCAGTCCCAGTATTGCAACGGCCCTTAGTGCATATCACTGATATTATTTTACTCGACTTAAGAGCAGCAAATTCAAAACAACAACGAACAACAACAAACAACACACAAACAACAAATTCTTGTTGGTCTAACTCACCATGTTCTGTCCTGCATTTAATCATACCTGATAAACAAACTTCAATATGTACAAACTAATGAAAACTGCTCAAATTTAACTGAGTTTAAGTACGGAGTACCACAGGGCTCAGTCCTTGGACCTATACTTTTTTCATTGTACATGCTCCCTTTAGGTGATATTATTCAATGACATAACATTACATCTCATCACAGCTACGCAGATGAGATACAATATATTTGTCTGTAAATCTGAACAATACCATAGCTTTAAAAACGCTAATCTGCTATCTGTCCGAGATGACATTTGGATGACAAGTAATTTCCTGATGCTCAGAGTACGGAAGTCCTAATTTTAGGGGACACAAATCTAAATGTTCATCATGCACTGACAGAACTCAGTAATGATAACCTTAATTTTAGAGTGTCATCTGTGACCATAATCACATTCAGAATGTGTCAAGATCTTCCTTGCTCCAGCTTAGAAACATTTTTTAATTAAAACAATTAGAGCTATTTCCGCACTTCAGTTCAAAATGCTGCAGCAAGGATTTTACTTAAAACAACACATCACTCCAGTATTAGCTTCTCTTCACTGGCTCCCCGTGTGCTACAGGATAGATTTCAAAGTTATCTTATTAGCATTTCAAGCACTAAAGGAACTGACACCTCCCTAATTAAAAGATAATCTTATCGAATACACTCCAGGTCGGCCGTTGAGATCCCAGGGTCCGGTTATTTAGAGGACCATAAAATACACAAGAAAACCACAGGTGGTAAGGCATTTAGTTATAGGGCCCTTGTTGAACAATTTTCCAGCCTATGTAAGAGATGCCTCCTCTGTCTTAGGGCCTGATTAAATAAATTGTTGTTATACAGCTCTGGGAAAAATTAAGAGACCACTGCAAAATGATCAGTTTCTCTGGTTTTACTATTTATAGGTAAAATGAACATTTTTGTTTTGTTCTATAAATTACTGACAACATATCTCCCAAATTCCAAATAAAAATATTAATGGAATTAGAATGGCTGCCATACATGTAGAGATGCTGATTTAAGAAAAATCTATACTGGTCTCCTAATTTTTTTCCAGAGCTGTATGTATATCAATCTGTAAAGCGCTCTGTGGCTACCATGAGAAGGGTGCTATACAAATAAAAATGTATTGATTTTAGGTTTTTTATTTATATTGATTTTAAAAATGGTATTTATTTTCTTAAATGGTTATATATAGGTTAGAAGTGTGGTTAGCATCTTTTTAAGTCAATCCTGGAAATGTTTGGGTAATTTATCATGATTATCATTATTATGTTGAGGAAAAAAAACTTTAAACATTAAAACCCGAACAACAACAAAATAATAAGGTTGAAAAATACTTTTGCAGTCCAAATCAATTTCAGAAGAAAACAAAAACTCTAAAGAATTGTTTTGGCTTCGTCATACATTGTTTCCAGTGGTACTCATCCCAGATATAGCGAAAGGATACATACTGTACTGACTAAATTCTCATATTACTGAATGAGAACAGTGTTGTTGACAGTGCTCTATGAAGTGAACCACAACATAAACCTTTGGTGGCTATTGAAAGAACAGAATCTGATATGGGACAGATTAGATTGCTTTTTGAATGCTGCCAAAACAAATTATAAGCAAAGTTTTTCTGGATAATTTATGACTTAGTGAATTTTTCAGAGGAGTCCAATTTATAGGATTAATTTTGATTTGATCTGATCTATGAGCAAGGATGCATCAAAGCTAGCTATAATTCACTACATAAGTAGAGCATGTAACAAGGCTTCAGTTTAATGTTTCTTTAATAAAGAAATATTTTGGATAAGGCTGCCTGTGCCATTTAATCAGATGGTGCTGTATAAAGGCTTACCACATTCCGATAATTTTATATCAACCCACAGCAAGCCAGATATTCTCAAATATATTAGCAAAAACTTGTGTATTCATGACAATTATGAAATGTTAATTAATAATGTTGCTGAACTGTGATGTTGATTCTACATTCAGATGAAGGCTAGTTTTGAAATATCTTTGTTTATGCTGGTCATGTATCATGTTTATGCTGTATCAATATTTTTAACATGCTATCTCTTTTATACATACTCCATTATTAATTTAGTATACCTACCAACAGCAGTTATAGTGTACTGTGTACTGCCATGTCCAAATTCAATTTCTGCTCTGTAACAGTAAATATCATGATTTAATGTAAGGGTTCCAAATACTATACTCTTCCTATCTTTAACTCACATAATATGAGATTATTCTGCATGATTAACACAGTCTCAGCACAATGCTAGGCAATCTCTGATATTATGTACATTTCTATTTTATTCTGAGCAATAACAAACATGCATTACATTTCTAATAAGTATTGGAGTAACCACATTTGCCTACCTGCTGACAGATGCAGAAACCTATTAATTGTATTAGTAGTTTAAAAGAAAAGTCATTTTTCAGTATTTGTACATAGTTCAGTGAAGAATACTTTTAACATAGTCATGTATTTTAATATTGCTTTTGAATTAAATAAGAATGCTGGGAGTTTTAATGGAATGTGGGGACATTTGTCTGAAGAAATTAAAATGTGACACATGGAATGTCAAAACTATTTTGAATACACTGCATGTTTTTTCAACTAAAGTAAAAAAAGGTAGTTTTTTTAACTTGAAATCTTTATACCTTATGGGCTTAGGCTAGTATTAAATATAAACTTTGATCCACCCGCTAACTGAAAAAATGTACCTGGTTGCGGATTTATTTTGAGAAAGATGCTACTTTCTTTGAATCAGAAAAGGAACAGCTATGATATAGGCCTACATATTTATAGGTTGCTATTAGTGGGTGGGTCAAAGTTTTTATTTAATCGCTCATTTATTCTTTTTTGTATAACGATAACCTGCCCATTTCTATGTTGTGTGTTCAATGTCTTCCTTTTTTCTGTCACTTCAGAGACCACACACCTGCATTCAGAGAAGAAAACAATTATGTTTCCAATGCCTGGAATCATTTGAACTCAATATATTAAATAAGATAGGCCCTTGTATGCAGACAATCTGTCTTCAGAATGCACAGTAGTCTCACTACAAGAAAAGGAACATTAATTTCAATGTTAAACACAAGCAAGGCTTTGATACAATAGAACAGGGATCCAAAGGCTTGTTTCATTAGCATTCCAAGACAGGGACAGGTTTCACAATGTAGAACTCATCACTGCAAGACATTTAATCAACTACAGCCCCAAACATTGCTGCATGCCAACTCGGAGATGGGAAAAATCAGTGACTCAGCGGTCGATGGTAAAAAAGTTAATTTTTGTCATGAATATTCCAATATGTGAGAAGTTCTATGTGATGCCTTCCACATTTAAAAGTGGTTTCAGGCTATGAAAGATAGATTTGCAGCTCCAGAATCATTTGCACTAATATATTTGATTGAAAACTTGCTCATAATTTGTTTTATGAAAATTTTCATATAGGCTATATCTTGAAATAGCTTGCCTTCATTATTTTCTATAGCCTACAAAATGATGCGATTGTCATGTGATGAACCTTCAAAGGTTTGTAAAGACCTCCGAAGATCTAGCGTCCATTCTTCGTACATGGTTTAACAAATCCAGGTTAAATTGACTTATCGCGGCTTAAACCAATGCGCTAACTGATATAGTTAGCTTGTTAGCTTAAGCCAGACTTAGCTCATGGAAGATGAGTGTGCATTCACGTTCGAATATGAAAAGATGCTCAGTGGCGCGTCAAATCAATGATTTGGCAATGGTAAAAGTGCGTGATGCCTATTTCAGTGCTTAATATGGAAGGGTATGAGGAGGCAAATAACATTATATTGAATAAATATCTCACAATGTTTTAATACTCTATTCCCACAGCAACACGTATCATCAAAAAAAGAGGGGGGGAAGGGTGCTGAATAAATGTTATAACTGCAATAACCAAAACTAGTGTATTATCTACACAGTACTTAAAAAGAACAATACATAACAAATTCCGAACACTGCTACACACTGCAGATTTGCTAACATTTTTTGCATCAGCTACAGTGTAGAGGATTGCACCCCTGGCTCAGCAGCGCAGAATTAAATATATTCAGATTCTTAAACAGCTAACTTCAAGTTAACCTGCCAGGGAGCAGGTTTAAGATGCTGGACATGTTGCCATATGTGTCACATGCCATATGTGACATACCATATAAATCTGCTAGTTATCTCAAATTCTCATTAGGCCCTTGCCTAATAAATAAAATAATGTATTATGTGTGGGAATTACTTATCTGAAATACCTTCTTTTAGCTTTGTCATTCAATTGCTTTTTTGTGATGATAACATTATTATTATTATTATTATTATTATTATTATTATTATTATTATTATATGTTGGTGCGTTGAGCCTATTTCAGCACAGTAAAGCAGTAGTACATATACTTACTTATTTGCCTTATGTACTGCATGACATTTTGTATTCATTGGACAAAAAAAAAAAAAAATATATATATATATATTATTATTATTATTATTATTATTATTATTATTATTATTATTATTATTTGGACACAATCTGCTCACTCTTAATTGTGCCCACTGTTAATCTATACATTTTGCTTTCACCAATCTGATGCCAAGAGCAACAGTGTTGAAGTTATGAAAACAGAATGATGAGAATTCCCAGTCATCTGATGTGACGGTATTATTATGATAGATGACAGGACTGCTATGACTCCACTTTTCTGCTGAAGACAAGTGTAATCAGTTGACCTCCTGAAGAGCCAGAGGTGGCACAACCAGAAAACTCAGGGCATTTCAGGCCAGAAAGTGATAGTGGAATAATACAATATTTCACAACAAGCAGAAACATTACACAAATGGAGTCACTAGGGTGTTGTGGAGTATATTACTGAAAAACTAGTTCAGTTTTAGGGTAAAACAGGTGACAATATAATAGTGGATAGAAGACTTATAGACCCACCTCAGATCTGTTTTCATGGCATGCTTGCTACATTTTTTCTTAGTATTCCCACAGATATTCATATACAAAATCACTGTGAGAATACGGCAGCTCGAGAATCTCCTTATTTGTTTAAGTGTATGACATATTTTCACCAGAATTGGGCTGTGCCAGTGACAGGTTTTAAATATCAATATACTGTTGAATAATTTTACCACAGTGGTAAAGACTCTTCAAAATTCGCATTCCAATTCTGTTTCGTTGTTCAATCAAACAGCAGAAGTACATACATAACAAATAAAAGTAATTAACAAATACACACAAACAGAATGAAATAAAGATTCAAAAGAATTATTTGACTCCATTGTAAATAGATTTTTTATGTGTTATAAAATTGCTGACTTAAAATCCATACTAAAAGGAGCACTTGAAATACACTTTTTAGATTCAAATAGGCCTAAATATTTAAAAGAACATTGTAAATAAATCAGCTGCTATATTTTACAAAAGCACACTTTCAGTTATGTTGTGTTGGAGGTTCTGTGCCAAAATACCAACATATTGACTTTGTCCAGCTTAAACAATGATCGCCTCGGAGTTTTTAAATGGAAGCCTAATACCTGATCACATCATCAAAGCATTGGACTGGAGCCAAAAAAGTGTCCTGTCCTATCATAACAATACAAAATACTAAAACTAAACTAAAATAGCTTACAATGATAAAAATAAGATTAATATTATAGGAAAAGAAATGCCTAAATGTAATTTCCTGCTTAAATGGAATAGGCATAACTGTAATTACGAATCTCGATTAGTTTATTTGACAGAAAAAGCTATTGCCTACCCATATAATTTTTATAATGTGATGAATAAGAAGTAGCCCCACATCCGCAACTCAATGTTTTAGAAAATAGCAACATAAGAGAATCATGGGAGAATTTATTAGACTATAAGAAGAACATGCAGTCACACCAGCGTCTGCAGAGATGTTCGTTCAAAGACAGTTGTTATGGAAATATGTTGAAGTTACAGCAGTGAACAACCTGACAAACACCTATTCCAATATCTCACACCAAAAATTGTTTAAGTTTCCAGGTTACAGGTTATTAAGCACAGCTTTATATTAAAAAAGATATAGCTTACATATTTTTTAAATCGCCGGTATTGACGATAAATAATTTTTCACCACAATGAGGGCATAACACTTGCTGTGATGCGGTATACCGTTTACCAGCACAGCCCTACTCCAGGTTCCTTCCTGAACATGATACCAGTAAATTAACTCTAAATATGGAACTTATGGCCCAAATACAGTGCCATCGGAAAGTATTCACAGCGCTTCACTTTTTCCACATTTTGTTATGTTACAGCCTTATTCCAAAATTGATTCAATTAATTATTTTCCTCAAAATTCTACAAACAATACCCCATAATGACAACGTGAAAGAAGTTTGCTTGAAATCCTTGCAAATTTATTAAAAATAAAAAACAAAAAAAATGTACATAAGTATTCACAGCCTTTGTCATGACACTCAAAATTGAGCTCAGGTGCATCCTGTTTCCACTGATCATCCTTGAGATGATCGTAAATGGAAGAAGTTTGGAACCACCAGGACTCTTCCTAGAGCTGGCCGCCCGGCCAAACTGAGCGATTGGAGGAGAAGGGCCTTAGTCAGGGAGGTGACCGAGAACCCAATGGTCACTCTGACAGAGCTCCAGCTTGTCTCTGTGGAGAGAGGAGAACCTTCCAGAAGAACAACCATCTCTGCAGCACTCCACCAATCAGGCCTGTATGGTAGAGTGGCCAGATGGAAGCCACTCCTCAGTAAAAGGCACATGACAGCCTGCCTGGAGTTTGCCAAAAGGCACCTGAAGGACTCTCGGACCATGAGAAACTAAATTCTCTGGTCTGATGAAACAAAGATTGAACTCTTTGGCCTGAATGGCAAGCGTCATGTCTGGAGGAAACCAGACACCGCTCATCACCTGGCCAATACCATCCCTACAGTGAAGTATGGTGGTGGCAGCATCACGCTGTGGGGATGTTTTTCAGCGGCAGGAACTGGGAGACTAGTCAGGATCGAGGGAAAGATGAATGCAGCAATGTACAGAGACATCCTTGATGAAAACCTGCTCCAGAGCGCTCTGGACCTCAGACTGGGGCGAAGGTTCATCTTCCAACAGGACAATGACCCTAAGCACACAGCCAAGATAACAAAGGAGTGGCTACAGGACAACTCTGTGAATGTCCTTGAGTGGCCCAGCCAGTGCCCAGACTTGAACCCGATTGAATATCTCTGGAGAGATCTGAAAATGGCTGTGCACCGACACTCCCCATCCAACCTGATGGAGCTTGAGAGGTCCTGCAAAGAAGAATGGGAGAAACTGCCCAAAAAAAGGTGTGCCAAGCTTGTAGCATCATACTCAAAAAGACTTGAGGCTGTAATTGGTGCCAAAGGTGCTTCAACAAAGTATTGAGCAAAGGTTGTGAATACTTATGTACATTTTTTTTTTTTAATACATTTGCAAAGATTTCAAACAAACTTCTTTCACATTGTCATTATGGGGTATTGTTTGTAGAATTTTGAGGAAAATAATGAATTTAAATAAATAAAAAATGGTTGCACTCACAGACGCATTAGCGAAAATAATTTTACCCTGGTACAATGTCATGGTATCAGATGATTTGTTAAAATGATTTGGGATGCCAAAAGAGCTTCTCGCAGATCTTGTCTAGAATTAAATCAAAACTTTGACCCACCCAAACTGTACTGTATTCATTTGATGTAAGGTGCTATTTTTGTCTTATAAATGTTACTGCTATTATGTACAGACTTCTATTAGCAGGTGGGTCAAAGTTTTGATTTAGCCTAATCCAGCCCCTTTTTTTGCACAACAATGCCATGGGAGTGGTCATTGTGGGGGAAACATATAGAAATCCTATCCTGCCT
Organism: Amia ocellicauda; assembly: GCF_036373705.1. NCBI lineage: Eukaryota > Metazoa > Chordata > Actinopteri > Amiiformes > Amiidae > Amia > Amia ocellicauda. The sequence continues at coordinate 3,134,904 of NC_089860.1, forward strand.
TTGTCCTTGGTGTGCTGTTACTCCTCACTTGGTTATCAGCAGCTCACATTCCTTTCTAGCAATGTATTATCTGCAAAGGTTAATGATTATTATTCATGAGTAATAATCATAATATTGATAAGATGGGAAGGCTTAGTTTAGAATGCCAATGAAATCACTGCTAGTTATTAGAAATGACCATTCAGACACTGTTTGTAAAATGTTAAGGACCCTTGGACGTATGTCCCAGAGGGGGTATAAAAGCTTTGTTCTGTCTCAAAACTTTTGGGGAACAGTGTCATGCAAGCCTAAAATCCTTTGGGTTCTGTGTTGCGCTATTCCTCCCGTGCACGTAATAAATTCTGACTAGAACTCCCGACTCCAAATCTTTCTTCCACCACATCATACTCTAGTGGTATTAAATCAAGAAAATACTTTCAAGTAGGAGAGTATTTGCAAGCTGCAAATACTCTCGCAGCTCCTCTTGTTTTAGACAACTTCTAAGTTGTCTGAAAGCCTCTCGAGGTTATGTCAAAATGTGAAAATGCACGTTCAGCAAATATAATAGAAATACAGCGGTTTTGTAGGCATATCCACACACCTCAGTGGCTGTGTGTACAGTGAACATATAGAATGCTTGTAACTGCAGTAAAGGTGTACACTGCAATGTTTTCCTTCATAACAGCTAGATATTAGATATTCTTTCTTGAGTAGTAGCCTATGTGCTGGAGGAAAAATCTGAGCGGGGTTGTACTAGAGGTGCTATGGATGAAATATTAAGCCTCACTCCATCTTAGTACAATGTTAAAAAAAAACATGGAAAAAGACATACAACAGAAATGGTTGGCAGTTTTCTTTTCATTTTTAAAAGGAAAAAATGCAGACAATTTTGAACAAACTTATTCCAGACAGGGTATATCCAACAGATGGACAACATTTATTTCAGGCAACTACTTGTCTGTTTATGTTAACTAGTCTACATAGTCTTGTAAAAATATCAACATAACAGCATTAAGCTTTGACTTAGTTAGTGTTACATCCAGGCACTGCTAAAACATTCATGTAAGCATATATTTTCACAGTTCATCTACCATACAACCACTTAACACACTCATCACACTTAACAATTCAATTTGTATTCTAATTTGGACAGATTTTCAATAATCAATGCATTGATAATGTATTGCATATCTCTATCTCTATACATGACTCTATAACAGTATTTATAAATGCCACTAAAAATATATATATTTTTAAATATGTAATTATGTATTTATTAAACATGAGCACAGCAGGCTATATTTTTAACTGGGACCTGGCATTGCTGTCACATTCGCAGGTGTAATGCTGTTGGTGTAGCTTGTCTTTCTTCCAGGGGGAATCAAGAAATTAAAATGCACTATGATTGTATGTGTAATTGCTCAGCAATAACATAGCAACAACAACCTAGCTGGATTTGTATGATCTACAATTGCTGGTGTAAGTAGTGCAACCTATGTCACTGATTTCATTGCAGCTATACCAATTTCCCATATTGTAAAAATAGCAGTATAATGCTATTATGGATACATAATTTTTTTCCCATCACATTTACATGAACCGCTTAGGTAAAGCATATCAACATTATAAAGCATATGGATATTTACAGAACAAAATGCTTTACGTATATGCCAGAGTTTACGCTAGACTTTTTTTTTGACGGCCAATATGGCCATTAATATTCCAGAATCCCGGACATATAGAACAACTATCGGACAAATGTTTTAAATAGCCATATAATAGCCTACATTTTAACAGCAATAAAACACAAACGCAATGATCCAACAAATTTATTTTATTTAAAGTAGTTAGGAGAATGAACTCTTCACGAACTGAGGATATAGGCTACAACAATAAAATAAAACAAATTACATTAGCCATTAGCCTACATTAAATGTATGTCTCTTTGCATTCCAAGCCCGTCAAATTAATAACTTGAAAATAAGCTAAACGAAGAAGCAATTAGGTCTAAAAAATAAAATAATAGGCTGGTCGGTCCGAATTCCGAGTTTGCCAAATTCCCATGCTCCGCTGCTTGTGCAAAGTTGAAGCCATCCAACTCCTTGGCACAACTTGCAATTCTCATCAACCTTGTCACCTTTTCCTCAGTGAGACGGTGGCTTCTCAGGGCTGTTTTTATCCTGTTCTGGAGCGAGAATCCACGCTCTGCACGCACACTGGACACAGGAATTGTGCTGGCAATCTTTCCCAGCTTTGCCCAGTCGGGATAGATTTAACCAGATTCCCTGATGACCGTTTCACAGGCCGTGTGGAATTTCAACCCGCCATACCCACGCAGTGCTGTCATCATGGGCACTGCATCACGCTGAGCATCCGAGCTGCAAATGACCGGTGTCCGTATCCTTCGCTGTGCCAAAATGATGTGATGTCAAGTTCATGGCTTGTCCTTTCCTCATCCGGACACATAGGTGATGTGATCATATTTTATGTGATAGGCTACAGCCTACTTAATATAATAAATATAGCCGACAATATGGGCTTTGTAATCAAATTAGTAATTGTGAAAGATTTATAATCATGTTGATTGGTGAAACACATGATTTTCTACACATCTTATTCATTATGCTGGAAGCCTATTGTTTTTGTTAGGACTTTACTTATTATTATTAGGCTTCCATGTACAAAGTTCTGGAAGCCTATTGTTGTTGTTAGGAGTTTTATTATTAGGCTTCCAATGCACAGTGCTGGAATCCTATTGTTTTATTTAATTATTTTTATTATTAGGCTTTCATGCACAAAGTGCTGGAAGCCTATTGTTTTTGATAGGAGTTTTATTCTTCCATGCACAAAGTGCTGGAAGTCTATTGTTTCTGTTAGGATTTGTATTATTATTATTATTATTATTATTATTAGGCTTCCATGCACGATGTTTTTTTTAGGATTATTATTATTATTATTATTCTTTTTTTATTTTTTCCTTCCGCCAAAACTTCTAATGCCCCTAAAACGCTCATACATGCATGAAATCTCACGAAACTCGCAAGTGTTGTAGACACAACTTATACCTACAAATGCAGTGAAAACTACATGTGTCGGTCACATGGTGCCACCGCCATGTTGCGATTAGGGGCGAAATTGTGAAATGCTACAAAAATCTTCTTCTCCAAAACCTAATGGCACATGCATATGCCACTTCACACACATGCATACCTTATGCCCCACTAGTACACTTGTTCATCAGAAGTTCCCCGGGCACACGCTTTGTCCGCCATGTAGCATTCTCTGATTCCAGCTTTGGTGCCTTGTAATCCATGCCACTTATACCCACTGTGCCACAAATTGGTATGCATGACACTAGTACGAGTTAAAGGCGAGTTGCCCCAGTGAAAAACATGGGTGCTGTGGGCCAATGAAAAAAACGCATGTGTCGCTTCAGACAAGTATTACATTACCTCTACACTGGAATGCAGTACGCACATGAAACTCAGCACCTAAGTCTATGTCTGTGCATTGAACATAAAACCTTATAATTAAGATTGTGAGGTATACGGTTAAGCCGCAATGTTGGATTTATCATGTGTCAGCGTGCAAAAATGACAACAGCTAGTACTCCGGAACCCTAAAGCCCAGTGCCCTGAAACTTTGCATGTATTACATAGACACTGCTATCTATCACGTCTGCAAGAGACAAGTGACTGTGTTCAACAACATGGCAGCCACAAGAAAATGACTGTGCACGAATCCAAAATACACATATTAACAAAAGCATGATATTGACCCCAGAATAACCTATCAGCAAAATCCCAAAACTCACCAAATTCTGTTACATTATGTCACTTATGACAGCAACTATATTCATAACTATAGCCTAATGAACTTAAATTGTCAGTGATTAAACTAGAAGAAAGATCTGTCAAAGTTGATGAAGCCAAGTTGATAGGACACAAAATCTTGCTGCTGTACACCAACCAAAATGAAAGCTTCACATGTCAGTCACATCATGACATTCCTTATGTAGACCTCTACCTCCATTATGAGGCCAAAGAGACATACTTCGGAATTGCAGTCTGCATCTTGAATGACACAATTAAAACTTCACATATATGCTAGAATTAAGTGAAAAATACAATGGCACCTTTCAAAATTGATGCATGCAATCAATAAATTAATATTATACTTCACTGACATTGAAATACACACTTCAAGTGACAAAATATTGAAAAACTCAAATCTATACTACATTGGATTACAATTGAAAATTACACATTTAATAACACATGCATTTAAACTACAAATGCCTGTTCAAATCTGAAACCTACTGATACAACATGGAAGCCTTAAAAGTTGCATGCAACTTCTAGTTTTTTTTTTTCCTTCCGCCAAAATTCTAATGCCCCTAAAACGCTCATACATGCATGAAAACTCACGAAACTCGCAAGTGTTGTAGACACAACTTATACCTACAAATGCAGTGAAAACTACATGTGTCGGTCACATGGTGCCGCCGCCATGTTGCGATTAGAGGAAAAATTGTGAAATGCTACAAAAATCTTCTTCTCCAAAACCAACGGACACATGCATATGCCACTTCATACACATGCATACCTTATGGCCTACTGTTACGCTTGTTCATCAGAAGTTGCTCGGTCTCACGCTTTGTCCGCCAGGCTGTGTTTTCTGATTCAAGCTTTGGTGCCTTCTACCCCATGCCACTTATACCCACTGTGCCACAAATTGGTATGCATGACACTAGTACAGAGTACTACCAAGGTTGTTAAAGGCGAGTTGCCCCAGTGAAAAACATGGGTGCTATGAGCCAATGAAAAAAAACGTATGCGCCGCTTTAGACAAATTACACATTTCCTGCACACTGGAATGCAGTACACACATGAAACTCTGCACATGTGTGTATGCCTCTGCCTTGAAGAGAAAACCAGAAAATGAAGTTCGTGGGGTACACGGTTTAGCTGTACTGTTGGATTTAACATGAATCCGCATGCGAATATGAAAACAGCTACTACTCCAGAACAATAAAGCCCAGTGCCCTGAAACTGTGCATGTATTACATAGATACTGCAATCTATCAAATGTGCAAAAGGCAAGAGACTGCGTGCAAGAACATGGCAGCCACAAGCAAATGACTGAGCACGTATGCAAAATACGCGTATTAATAAAAGCATGAACTTTGACCCCCCAAAAAAACCATGAGCCATATTCAAAAACTCACCAAACTTGGTACAATAATAAATTACAATGTTATGCTTGATTGTGGTGAGTTTTGTCACCAAAGGTGACACGGCGCGCTGGTACCGATGCTGAAGGCCATGTCACATGCAGCAGTGAATATCTACAAAACAGTGAATACAAAGGTGCTTAAATTTTCAGTGATTAACACTGGTACAAACATCTGTCAAAGTTGAAAAAGCCAAGTTGATTGGACAAAAAACATGACTGTTATACACTAATGAAAATGACAGCCTCAACCATTTACTGACATTCGTTATGTAGACCTCTACCTCCATCTTGAGGAAAAACTTGGAAATTGCATTCTGTATCTTCAATGCAGAAAACTTGAAATTTTCAAATGTCCATAAAACGCTTATACATGCATGAAAACTCACGAAACTCACAAGTGTTGTAGAAACCACTTATACCTACAAATGCAGTAAAAACTTCACATGCTGGTGTCATGGTGTTGCTAAATATTGTGATAGGAATCTAAATTGTGAAATGCAACAAAAATCTTCTTCTCCAAAACCTAATGGCACATGTATATGCCACTTCACACACATGCATACCTTATGCCCCACTAGTACGCTTGTTCATCAGAAGTTCCCCGGGCACAGGCTTTGTCCGCCATGTAGCATTCTCTGATTCCAGCTTCGGTGCCTTCTAATGCATGCCACTTCTACCCACTGTGACACAAATTGACATGCATGACACTAGTACAGAGTCCTACCAAGGGTGTTAAAGGCTAGTTGCCCCAGTGAAAAACATGGATGCTGTGGCCCAATGAAAAAAAATGTGTGCACCACTTCAGACACATTACTCATTTCCTGCACACTGGAATACAGTACACACATGAAACTGTTCACATATATTTAGGCCTGTGCCTTGAACTTAAAACCAGAGTATTAAGTGTATGACTTACACGGTTAAGCCGCAATTAATGATTTAACATGTGCCCGCGTCTGAATATGAAAATGGCTACTGCTCTGGAACTATAAAGCCCAGTGCCCTGAAACTGTGCATGTATTACATAGATACAGCAATCTATCAAATCTGCAAGAGGAAAGTGACTGCATGCATGGCAGCCACAAGCAAATGACTGTGCACGTGCATATAAATGCATGATATTTGACCCCCCCAAAAAAATGGAAGACATATTCTAAAACTCACCAAACTTGGGACAATAATATTTGACAAAGTTATGCTTGATTGTGGTGAGTTTTGTCACCAACAATGACATGGCACGGTGGCCACGATGCATAAGGCCATGTCACATCTAGCAGTGATTATCTACAGAACCCTCAAGCCTACAAACAGTCAAAATTGATGAAGCCAAGTTGATAGGATACAAAACATGGTTGCTGTACACCAAGCAAAATAACAGCTTCATATGTCAGTGACATCCTGACATTCCTTATGTAGACCTCTACCTCCATCATGTGGACAAATTTGGAAATTGCATTCTGCATCTTGAATGACAATAATTAAAATTCCACACATGTGCTACAATTAAGAGAAAAATACAATGGTTTCTAACTTTCCTTTGGCATTCAATCTTGATCATGTTGCAAACCCAGGTCTCTGGATCAATGCTTTGATCAGTCACCTGTTTGATCATGAATGCTAATTGTTCATTCCGTCCATGGATAGCAAAGTACATTTTACCTTTCGTTCAAAATTGCCAAGTACAAAATATGTGGGTATTCCGTGGGATAAAATGTAAATTATGTTCACGAAATGTGAATTATGTTAACGTAGGGCTGGGCGATAAATCAATATCAATAAGTATTGAGGTAATTACTTCCCTCAATAATGATATAAAGACGTTTAGATACATTTGTGTTAATGTCGATACAGAATAATTCAGTACAGCAGTCCAATTCACCTCTGTGATGCAGCAGGAACGTGCGAAGAACTGACAATATGCATACGCCCACTAAAAAACACTTGTGTCTTGGTTCCACTGGCTTAAGAGTCCCTGCCATGCCCCAGAGCTTTTTGTAAAAGCTGGCTGTTGTTGGAAGATCATTTGTTGTGGGAGGAGCAGAGCGATTGTGGGTTTGGTTTGTTTCGTTTTAAAAACAAAGACCGAAAACAAGACGAGCAATAGAGCCTGATGTGGAAATCACTTATGTGTCTATTTTATTCTTTATGCTTTACATGATTGGAGACAGTGTAATAAATACACTTCTGTTAAGAGATATTAAGAGCTAAACACGTATAGACAACATTATATTCAGACAAGCATTACGTTACTGTAAGAAAACTTTTCCATGTGCAACAATACAATATTTAACTTGTAAACAGACACACATTAACTAAATTGTGTTCACCTTCATGCTGATTGTCTCTGCGGGGCTGTTATACAACAGACCTGCAAACCCTTCACAGGACAACAGCCTGAAACACCGTCCAGCTGTTCATAAAATATTAATAAAATGTGCTGCTACCAATCCGATTATTATCCTCCAGTTTATTTTTAACTAGTCACGGCACTGCAATGGGGTCTTGTGAAATCTGTGTTCAGCAAGTTTTCAATACACTCGGATATTAACTGTAAGCAGTAATTGTTTCTGTACATGGATTTCACTCCATGCTGCTAATAAAACTAATTTGGGGGGGGGGGGGCAATAAAAAAGGCAAACAGAATGTTAGGGTATATTGTGAAAAGTGTAGAATTTAAAACAAGGGCAGTAATGTTAAGACTGTACAATGCACTAGTTAGAGCTCATCTGGAATACTGTGGACAGTTCTGGGCACCACACTTCAAGAAAGATATCGCTGCTCTAGAGGCAGTTCAGAGGAGAGCAACCAGACTTATTCCAGGTCTGAAGGGAATATCCTACTGAGAGACTGAGGAAAATGAACCTTGTCACCCTGGAACAGAGGAGACTACGTAGGGACTTGATTCAAGTCTTCAAAATCATGAAAGGCATCAACCACATCAAACCAGAGGAGCTTTTCCAGATAAGCAGGGACACATGTACCCGGGGACACAAATGGAAATTGGGCTTCAAGACATTCAAGACAGTAAACAGGAGACACTTCTTCACACAGAGAGTTGTCACAATCTGGAACATACTCCCCAGCGATGTGGTTGAAGCTGAAAATTTGGGAACACTTAAAAATAGACTGGATAGGATCCTTGAATCACTCAGTTATTAATGGACACCAAACGAGCATGATGGGTCGAATGACCTCCTCTCGTTTGTAAACTTTCTTATGTTCTTAATTTCTTTGTGATCCCTCACGGCACTTGAGATTATATCTTCTGACATAATGTAGCTTATCTCTTCCCTGTCAGTCTACAAGTAGAGCACACATCTCCACTTTCCTCATTGGGGTGACGGACACTTAAGGCCAGGTCTGGCAGCAGATAGTTAACTGTCCACAAAACATGGACGCGTCTGAACATGTCCGTCAGTGGACACGGGGAAATAGTGACCTGCCATAAGACAGCTTTAAAGCCAGACAACGTAGACAGACTTGTCTTTCTTGCTTGTAACTTGTAAGACAACAACTACAGTACTGCAACATAAACTGTGATGTGCCATTATAACAGTTATAATGCATATTGACTGGCACTTTTTTTTTTTAATTTCTTGTTCATAACTTGTAAGGGTTTACAGCTTTAAAAAAGTGGAATTAAAATGTTATTTGTGAGTTCTACTTCTGATAATAAATAAGAAACATTAAAGCCATTGGTTTGATCAGGCATTCTTGAGCAGATATGCACATTTTAAACATGATTTGACTAATATCGTGATAATTATCGTTATCGAATGAAATATATATATATATATATATATGTGTGTGTGTGTGTGTGTGTGTGTAGTTCGAGGGACAAAATACTCATTATGTGCACAAATGCGTTTCGTGGATGAGGAGATTTCACTTTCGTATATGTCGTTTTTCTAACCTGCTGCTGCGCCTAAAGACAGACATCATACACAGGTCACCCCAGTACTGAGCGATTGGCCGTGGCTGTCAGAATCTCTTGCTCAACCAATCAGCGCTTCCCTGATGCACAAGATGCAAAAACGCGTGACGCGCTGTTGAGATTACGGAGGAGTGCGCGTCAGCTCCTCTGCGAGCCTGTGTAGGCTACGCTTAACCAGAAACCCCTGCTCTGCATCACAATTTATTTATTGATTTATTTGGCATATTTCCCACCGGACATTTTGGCCGTTGATATTTTCATCTTCCGGACAACTACACGTGATACTGGTGAAAAGCCTCTAACATAATCCCTGGTATATGCGTTATTCTTCCATCTCATTATAATTGTGTATGTTTTGGCTATTATTATTATTATTATTATTATTATTATTATTATTATTATACTATATAGCCTAAACCATTTAGTTACCAGCTTTAACTGGAACACAAATTAGACCATTGTGCACTATGTATTCATAGTAAACATAGGTTGGTAAATGTTTTAACTTACTTCTGTGGTCTCTCACAGAGACATATTGCAGCTCCTACCCTCAATTTTTAACTAATAATAATAACTAATGTGATTGGCTCATAGTAGCTTTTTCGCTGCCTGCCCATTTTAGAAGCCACACAGAAAAAGTGCGTCTCCTCCTTGTTTGCAGCTCCTGATATTTTTTATTGAATACAGCCTGAAGTGGCATTGCAGTATTCAGAGCTCTTTCGCAAACGGGTCCTTAGTCACTTCTTATGCATGTAGTCAAGATTTAAATGTACATGCATTATAAATCTTAATTTCCCATTGTTGCACACAAAGCCACACCTTTAGATTGCTTTCAAATTGGGAGCAAACTTAAATCAAGAAATTGACCCACCTGCTAAATGCAAATTACCGTCAAGTATTTGATGGTGTTTTTTGTTTGATGTTTAGAAGAAGAAAGAACCCTCTGACAAAATAAAAATAAAAAATCAGTCACTGAGTACAGGTTTCTAATTAGCGATTAGACGACGGGTCGCGGTTACTGATAACAATATTTGCGACCATAATTTCCTGATTACCGATATATCTGCCAATATTTCCTTTTTTCTTAGCATGCAAAACAGACATTTTCTAGCATTGGTCCCTCAGATCCCTCCCTGTCAGAGACAAATTGTGTCAAATATTCACTGAAGGCAGGATACATTAATTTTCATCATACATAACAACCACAAATCAAACACTGTAAAAATAAATTCAATTAGAATAAGGGAGAATAAAGGAAAAATATAAACACGCATGTTCTATTCATCAGAACAAAGAACAAGGTATATTAACAGGTTCACACACAAATAGAAAAATGTGCATGTTCTAAACATCAGAACACAGAATATGATAATGTTAAATGCTGGCCTTGCATAAATTAACATTTTACACGCATTTATTGAGTCCTCCTCGGTGCTCAATACTGCCGATCCAACAGTGGCAGGTCATAGTGCAGGCAGCACAACACAGCTGCATTTAAAACAAAAATGTATTTAAAATGCCCTCGAAAGTGTAATTTATGTAATACGTATGTTAAACGTATTGCAAGACAAATCATAGCCAAAACACGATCTAGGATTTGAAAGTTTTATAAATATCGTGTATAGTTTCAGTTTTATCTAACTTTGTCTGAGAGATGCGTTTTTACACTCATTTTGTTTAGATGTTTTACTGTGATCTGAGCTTGCTAGTAATTTTTTTGCTGATATCCAGTTAACATCTTCAGAAAACAATTACTGTTTGTCTTTATTTTAAGTGCTATTCTGAATCTTAATTAACTTTTCAACAAAAATGCGCTTCAATACCATAGTATACAGTAATCTTCCGTCATGAGAAAAATATAAAAAATAAAAACCATGGAAACAAATGCAGGGCAGCTTTCAAAAATACTTTGTATTGGTTATGAGGGTTTTAATAAAACACATGTTTATTAGTTTATGAGCTCAGTGTTTCTCAGTGCGTTTGTTTTGTTTCAGCACGGCGCACAGTATTGTGAGCACGGCACCACTGCACAGAAGTCTCACTGTGGAGTCGGAAGCTTCCAGCGAAAACTAAAGCACCTATGTTACAAAATAATGGTAAATAATTATAATAATGACTGTAAAACCATATTAGCATGTATTTATTTATTGTCTAAAGTCTGACAAAGGATTTTATGGTAATTTGAAAAAAAAAATGTAGCCAATAGTTTGAGAATGTATCGGTGCGTTATCAGAAAAATATTTGCCGATACAGATATCTCTGTAAAATCGGCCAATAATATCGGTGTTCTGATATATCTGTCAGGCTCTAATAATAATGATAATCACCATATATTTCAGCTGTACCTGTGAAATGGCATTATTTACCAGACAGGCAGGTCTGTGTAAAGCAGCAGGAATCAGTTTTAGGTGTTTTAAATTTGATTTCAATTAGGCTCCACCACTTACCTTTGCCTATATAATCAAAAACCAGTCCAATCTGACAGCTGTATTTATCTTGTGCGTGTCGTGGCACATTCACGTGCCCTTCAATGCATTTGTGATGTATTGGAATGTGCACATACTTATATCAAATACTCTTGTTTTTTCTGACATTACGTGTGTGTGTACACAGCTCTGAACACTATCTATGCTTTATATAGATTGACAGATATCAAAATGCACATTTCAATATCTACAAAGCGGTGATGCAGCCACTAGAAGGCCCAGCAGCCTCTGGCAACGGAATCAAGGTGCAGTCCGAGGAACTGCAATTGTGGAACACCTAGCGGGACTGGCCGCTGTAGGTGCGTCTACAACCGGCAATGCTAGTGGACACAGGGGCACTGCAACACCAAATTGCACGCAACCTTGCTGTTGCCGGACAGAACACTGTGTAACCAGACACCAGAGTGTGGAATACTGCATAGGTCCATAGGCTTAACCACACTGGGTGACACGGATCCAGTGTCCGGGGTCCGGGGTCTGGGTGGCCGAGGCTAGTAGGCCACCAGCTGAAGCAGGGCCTAAAACCGAGGCCGCACACAGACAATGAAGCGTAGCAAAGCTTGATCCCAGCAAGCTGAGAGAGTGAGATCACCTACAGCTGCAAGCTGGTGGAGGAGCACCCCACGCAGGCGAGGTCTCTTACGACAGACCGAGGCTTAGGCCAGGCCGGATTTTACTGCCGCTGCTGACACTCCCACTGTGGAGGAAAAAGCCCTTTGGACAAAAAATCAACACAGCAAGCAGTCGAATAATATAAGGCACTATATTAACACGACTATTGTTTTTTAAAACTGTCTCTGTGAAACGGAAACTGAACCGAGGCGCAGCCAGACCTCCGGTGCGTGGACAGAACAGAAACGGGAATTAGTTAATAATAACTAATAACACACACACAGGACAAGTAAAATGGTGGTGAATGACACTATAAAGTGAAGCCAGCCAACCGAAATATGCAGTTTTAATAAGGGTCTATTACAAACCCACAGACACAGAGAGTCTGACGTCTCGGGTCCAGCAAAGAGGCAAAAGAGGAAGATCCTGTGCAGACTTCACCTTGCAGAAGAGACGGGATCTTTGCAAATTGACAGTCATGCACCACAGCACTGTCGGATCAATTATCATGAGGAAGAGACACCCTTGTACTGCTTTATACACAGCTATGAAACTGTGGTGTCAGTTTATCATTCACCAAACACAGACCTGTGTAAACCATTCTACAGCTGCAGACCTTTCCTTGTGTGTAATACATAATAATAATACTAATAATAATAATAATAATAATAATAATAATAAAACAAACATTGTCCATATTATGCCAGTGACTGTGGCACACCGTCTGCTAATCTGCAGGAAGCACATCTTGCTGCTGCTTCAGATTAGCCCAGTAAAAACTCAATCAGTGCTGACACACTCTTTAACATATCGCCGTTTCAAAATCTAGCCACTGACATCTAACTGCCAAATTAAGCACTTACATCTACAATAACAATTATGCTTATTTGAATGGTAGTGCTTTGTAAGCATGGTTTAACAACAAAAGTGCTTTATACTCACAAGGCAGAGTATAGGGCCGCAACTACGTCACGTTTGTTTACATAACCTTGTTTTGAAACCCAGCAGCCCTGTGAAAATGGCGCACCACATACGAAGAAAAAGTGAGCCGAAACGCATAACATTTTTGGAAATTCTTTATAATGCAACAAATCATCGGTAACTAACAGAATTAAGACAAAACAAATTGTGATGCCATTCCCCTTTATCATTTCTTTATGGTCTTGGTTCCATATGAGCTCTCAATTATTTAACTGAACCCTTCATTTAACTAATTTATAATTTACGTAATTGGTTTTCATTCCTTAAATGGTAAGAGATTTCAATGTACCTGTGAAATAATATCCTGTTTTTCAAAGCATCAGCTTTTTAGGAGATGAAAGGTCTAATTAACCATGAACCTGTGGCCATATGGCAACTATGGGTGATATGATGTTCTCCAGAATGTGACTACATTGGTCTCCACAAAGACTTTGTTACCTGGAGTCATATGACCTCACCTTTCAACATGACAGCCCCCTGAAGTACGTTTTGACTTAAAGTACAGGAAAGTTTGAAAAGGAAAGTACTTTTTCCTTTGGATAATTTCCATGTTCTTCATTCAGAGATTATCCCAGAGTTTTTTAGTATGTGTGTTTTTTTTTCCTTTAGGAGCAGGTGCTGAATATGCAAGGGACATTATTATTTTAAATGCTGCTACAAAATATATATTTAAATACAAAATGATCACGTAAGAAATATTCACAGTATCAGAAATGAGTATTTCACAAGGAGACTAACATTTATCTTTCATTACTGGTTCAGCTGTGGTTCCAATTAAATGAGAGTTTAGGTGGAGAGAGAAGCATCAGCAGCAAGGCTTATGCTGCCTACACAATGTTCTGATGCAATGATCTGCCCTCTCATAACTACATTACACTTTCTATTAAATGCCAATCCATTCCCTCCTGAAAATAATAATAATAATAATAATAATAATAATAATAATAATAATAATAATAATACGTTAACTTAAATGACCATGTTGTTCTTGTATAGTGACCCCTTCTAAGGGACTTCCAAGTCTCTCCCATGATATTGCAGAAACTTTTATGGGAAATGACACACTTTCGCTCTGTACAATTACAATTTATAGCCATTCAATCTAGGTTGAGTCATCAGGGACAAAACTATTTTTATCCCTACAATTCAAGTTATCAGGCAAAATTGACATATTAAGAGTGACATTCTGAAATTGTACAGTATCCCTCAGTGCCAGCAGTATAGTTTTTTTTTTTAATGTTGCAGCAGTCTTCTAAGGGTTAATAAAGGAAGTAAAAGTTCTGCCACTACCTGACTAATTTACTCCTACTTGACATGCATCAAAAATTCTAAAGCATAAAAATGCTTGCAAAAATATAAAAGAATACATGGATAGATATATAGTACATATGCAAAGTTAATAATGTAGATTAACAGTAATTTAAAAATATATACTTATATTCTTTCTGGAAAATAATATAAGTATATATTTTTAAATTATTAAATTTAAACTTTGCATCATAATATTAAACAATTTTCACATATCACAGATTATATCACAATTGCTCAGAATTTGCCATTGCAAAATCCAATGCATTTTCCTCTGAGTATTCAGTCTGAGTGTTCAGTCAGTCTTATGAACAACTGGCACAGATTTTCATTCCAGCAACAGCTACACAGGTAAGTGAAACTGTGCCACAGTGCTGAGATTGATGCAATTTGTAGGGCATGTAACCCATTCATGACTTGTACAATGTAAAATTCAGGTTACACTGGATTATGTAGCAAAATTACTTGAATACAACAGGCTCATTTTGTAATTATACAAGAAGACTAAAATAATATTTTGGAGATACACCGAACTTAGACACTAAGCATATGCAAAAGCTATTTATTTAGATAAGCATTTCATAAACTTATCAATAGAAAACAGATTAAAGAACACATTTTGCAGTGATTGTAAAATAACTCCCCTTGTTTGTTAGTGATCATAGTTGCACTTACTCTTGTCATTTTGTCACACAACTTTAGCAGTGTATCACCATTTATAGCTGTCTATTTATTCCTCACCATCTCCCAGAGTATATTTAGGTTGCTTGTGATTTTCATCTTCTCTCTTTTTTCTAACCTGTGTCCTTCATTTTAGTAGGAATAAAGTATGGAGGGCGAGAAATCAATTTAAAATATCAATGCTTTTCACACAGTGGAAATGGTATCAGCATCTAAGAAGGAAATATTGAGTGCAAACATAATTGTGTCTTTAACAACAAATAATTAAACAGGAAACATAAAATAATAATGATGCAATTGCAACTGTTTTATGACATAGATATTGAAATGCATACTGCACTGTATTTACGTACAGATGTATTTATAATAATAATAATAATAATAATAATAATAATAATAATAATACATTAATTATATTTGTTAATTACAATTCATTATTTTAAGGTTTATTTGTTCAGGGACTGCCACCTAAGCATATGCATACATGGTCTGACACTGCTTCCTAAAATTCAGATCTGTGCTAATTGTAAATACATGTGTGGAAAAGACATAGCTTCTTCATATACAGTAACACATACATATTACTGTTACTACAAAATGTACTAAAATTGAGCTCTGATTTATCATGTTCATACCGTTGTGGTGCTACCTTCCATACTGTGAATTTTAGAAACACTACATTAAAATTAATTCCACTTGCATTATTCTTCACACCAGATGTTTTTATTAGGCTACACTGTATCTCATGACATATGGATGTACTTCTTCCCATAACATCATAGGGATATAAAAAGAAATTACCGTTTGCAATGTTCACATTAATCTACATTATTGAACTGGCAAGTTGGCTTGGTCTGTTTCAGTATGAAATCCTGAAAATCAATGTCAAGATGAGGACATTCTGCTGTATATCTTCATTGTTGTTCCAGAAAAGACATGCCAATGACTTTGAACAATTAATAATTTGTCAAAGTGATAGAGAAAATTGTGCATGGTGGGGTATTTTGTAGACTGTATCAAAACTTCAACCCATGTGCCAGTCATAGGCACAATCAAGTGATTGTTGGGAGGGTATAAGTTTTGATTTGATGGTGGAGGCTTAAGTGACAAAAAATGCCAAACATGCTAGTTCTATTTAATTTCATCCTATTTATTAACAATATATTATCAAGAGTAATACAACCATAACCTTTGTTATTGAAATAACTAAAATAAATATAACCAATTTAATTTCATAATTTAATTTGCAGTACTTATTCAACTAAAGAAATCACCAAAAGAGTTAAAATGTGTATTTTCAGTAGGCTATTTCTTAATCTTCCCTTGGTGGGGATTGGTATTACAACAGTCAATTAAAAATGTATTAATCATGCCTATACAGTGAGGGAAAAAATTATTTGATCCCCTGCTGATTTTGTACGTTTGCCCACTGACAAAGAAATGATCAGTCTATAATTTTAATGGTAGGTGTATTTTAACAGTGAGAGACAGAATAACAACAAAAAAATCCAGAAAAACACATTTCAAAAAAGTTATAAATTGATTTGCACGTTAATGAGTGAAATAAGCATTTGATCCCCTATCAATCAAGAAGATTTCTGGCCACTAGGGGTCTTTTATCCAGGTAACGAGCTGAGATTAGGAGCACTTTCTTAAAGGGAGTGCTCCTAATCTCAGCTTGTTACCTGTATAAAAGACACCTGTCCACAGAAGCAATCAATCAATCAGATTCTAAACTCTCCACCATGGCCAAGACCAAAGAGCTGTCCAAGGATGTCAGGGACAAGACTATAGACCTACACAAGGCTGGAATGGGCTACAAGACCATCGCCAAGCAGCTTGGTGAGAAGGTGTTGGTGCAATTATTCGCAAATGGAAGAAACACAAAATAACTGTCAGTCTCCCTCAATCTGGGGCTCCATGCAAGATCTCACCTCGTGGAGTTTCAATGATCATGAGAACGGTGAGGAATCAGCCCAGAACTACACGGGAGGATCTTGTTAATGATCTCAAGTCAGCTGGGACCATAGTCACCAAGAAAACAATTGGTAACACACTACGCCGTGAAAGACTGAAATCCTGCAACGCCCGCAAGGTCCCCCTGCTCAAGAACGCACATGTACAGGCCCGTCTGAAGCTTGCCAATGAACATCTGAATGATTCAGCGGAGAACTGGGTGAAAGTGTTGTGGTCAGATGAGACCAAAATCGAGCTCTTTGGCATCAACTCAACTCGCCCTGTTTGGAGGAGGAGGAATGCAGCCTATGACCCCAAGAACACCATCCCCACCGTCAAACATGGAGGTGGAAACATTATGCTTTGGGGGTGTTTTTTCTGCTAAGGGGACAGGACAACTCCACCGCATCAAAGGGATGATGAACGGGGCCATGTACCGTCAAATCCTTCCCTCAGCCAGGGCATTGAAAATAAATGTGGATGTTGTGGATGGGTATTCCAGCATGACAATGACCCAAAACACACAGCCAAGGCAACAAAGGAGTGGCTCAAGAAGAAGCACATTGAGGTCCTGGAGTGGCTTAGCCAGTCTCCAGACCTTAATCCCATTGAAAATCTGTGGAGGGAGCTGAAGGTTCGAGTTGCCAAACGTCAGCCTCGAAACCTTAATGACTGGTGGCCAACTACAAGACACGTCTGACCTCTGTGATTGCCAACAAGGGTTTTGCCACCAAGTACTAAGTCGAAGGGGTCAAATACTTATTTCCCTCATTAACATGCAAATCAATTTATAACTTTTTTGAAATGCGTTTTTTTCTGGATTTTTTTGTTGTTATTCTGTCTCACTGTTAAAATACACCTACCATTACAATTATAGACTGATAATTTCTTTGTCAGTGGGCATACATACAAAATCAGCAGGGGATCAAATACTTTTTTCCCTCACTGTAAAACATATGTTGTACTAAATAAATGTTAACAATACACTCACCTAAAGGATTATTAGGAACACCATACTAATACTGTGTTTGACCCCCTTTGGCCTTCAGATCTGCCTTAATTCTACGTGGCATTGATTCAACAAGGTGCTGAAAGCATTCTTTAGAAATGTTGGCCCATATTGATAGGATAGCATCTTGCAGTTGATGGAGATTTGTGGGATGCACATCCAGGGCACGAAGCTCCCGTTCCACCACATCCCAAAGATGCTCTATTGGGTTGAGATCTGGTGACTGTGGGGGCCAGTTTAGTACAGTGAACTCATTGTCATGTTCAAGAAACCAATTTGAAATGATTCGACCTTTGTGACATGGTGCATTATCCTGCTGGAAGTAGCCATCAGAGGATGGGTACATGGTGGTCATAAAGGGATGGACATGGTCAGAAACAATGCTCAGGTAGGCCGTGGCATTTAAACGATGCCCAATTGGCACTAAGGGGCTTAAAGTGTGCCAAGAAAACATCCCCCACACCATTACACCACCACCACCACCAGCCTGCACAGTGGTGACAAGGCATGATGGATCCATGTTCTCATTCTGTTTACGCCAAATTCTGACTCTACCATCTGAATGTCTCAACAGAAATCGAGACTCATCAGACCAGGCAACATTTTTCCAGTCTTCAACTGTCCAATTTTGGTGAGCTTGTGCAAATTGTAGCCTCTTTTTCCTATTTGTAGTGGAGATGAGTGGTACCCGGTGGGGTCTTCTGCTGTTGTAGCCCATCCGCCTCAAGGTTGTACGTGTTGTGGCTTCACAAATGCTTTGCTGCATACCTCGGTTGTAACGAGTGGTTATTTCAATCAAAGTTGCTCTTCTATCAGCTTGAATCAGTCGGCCCATTCTCCTCTGACCTCTAGCATCAACAAGGCATTTTCGCCCACAGGACTGCCGCATACTGGATGTTTTTCCCTTTTCACACCATTCTTTGTAAACCCTAGAAATGGTTGTGCGTGAAAATCCCAGTAACTGAGCAGATTGTGAAATACTCAGACCGGCCCGTCTGGCACCAACAACCATGCCACGCTCAAAATTGCTTAAATCACCTTTCTTTCCCATTCAGACATTCAGTTTGGAGTTCAGGAGATTGTCTTGACCAGGACCACACCCCTAAATGCATTGAAGCAACTGCCATGTGATTGGTTGGTTAGATAATTGCATTAATGAGAAATTGAACAGGTGTTCCTAATAATCCTTTAGGTGAGTGTATATATATATATATATATATATATATATATATATATATATATATATATATATATAGGTGAATGTCCTTTATATCAGCACTGAATTAAGGATGACATATATATATATACACTCACCTAAAGGATTATTAGGAACACCATACTAATACTGTGTTTGACCCCCTTTCGCCTTCAGAACTGCCTTAATTCTATGTGGCATTGATTCAACAAGGTGCTGAAAGCATTCTTTAGAAATGTTGGCCCATATTGATAGGATAGCATCTTGCAGTTGATGGAGATTTGTGGGATGCACATCCAGGGCACGAAGCTCACGTTCCACCACATCCCAAAGATGTTCTATTGGGTTGAGATCTGGTGACTGTGGGGGCCAGTTTAGTACAGTGAACTCATTGTCATGTTCAAGAAACCAATTTGAAATGATTCGACCTTTGTGACATGGTGCATTATCCTGCTGGAAGTAGCCATCAGAGGATGGGTACATGGTGGTCATAAAGGGATGGACATGGTCAGAAACAATGCTCAGGTAGGCCGTGGCATTTAAACGATGCCCAATTGGCACTAAGGGGCCTAAAGTGTGCCAAGAAAATATCCCCCACACCATTACACCACCACCACCAGCCTGCACAGTGGTAACAAGGCATGATGGATCCATGTTCTCATTCTGTTTACGCCAAATTCTGACTCTACCATCTGAATGTCTCAACAGAAATCGAGACTCATCAGACCAGGCAACATTTTTCCAGTCTTCAACTGTCCAATTTTGGTGAGCTTGTGCAAATTGTAGCCTCTTTTTCCTATTTGTAGTGGAGATGAGTGGTACCCGGTGGGGTCTTCTGCTGTTGTAGCCCATCCGCCTCAAGGTTGTACGTGTTGTGGCTTCACAAATGCTTTGCTGCATACCTCGGTTGTAACGAGTGGTTATTTCAGTCAAAGTTGCTCTTCTATCAGCTTGAATCAGTCGGCCCATTCTCCTCTGACCTCTAGCATCAACAAGGCATTTTCGCCCACAGGACTGCCGCATACTGGATGTTTTTCCCTTTTCACACCATTCTTTGTAAACCCTAGAAATGGTTGTGCGTGAAAATCCCAGTAACTGAGCAGATTGTGAAATACTCAGACCGGCCCGTCTGGCACCAACAACCATGCCACGCTCAAAATTGCTTAAATCACCTTTCTTTCCCATTCAGACATTCAGTTTGGAGTTCAGGAGATTGTCTTGACCAGGACCACACCCCTAAATGCATTGAAGCAACTGCCATGTGATTGGTTGGGTAGATAATTGCATTAATGAGAAATTGAACAGGTGTTCCTAATAATCCTTTAGGTGAGTGTATATATAGTAATAATCCCTAACTACTTACCCTACTATTGTCTACTTTAATAGTAAACATACATGTATTTTTTTGGCCTAAAACTGTTTTACAGAATGTCCAAAGTATGTGCAGCTGTGATTGCTAACAAGGATGGATATTTTGATCATAAAGCTTTGCAGGGCCAGCAAGACTGTTACATATTCTAAAGTCAAGATTAATAGTTTAATACATATATATGATTTATTTTACAATGTTAATGTGTATTTCACTAAATATTCCAGAAGTCCTTATGTTTTTGACCACCAGTGCTTAAGTATATCCAGATCCACATGGTGTCCAATTACATGGTCATAAAATGCAACATTATAATATTATAATGTTTGATTTTTCTTCCTATTATTCTGTGTCAGCCTCTCACTTTTGCAGTTTCACAATACCTGTATTACTGCATCACAGCCAAACTTTTGATGACATTCAGGTGGGTTTAATTATGATTTCTCAGGGTTAAATGAATGAGCCATAGGTCTTATCTTGTGCTTGTCAGCTTTAGGTGCTTACTTCATGTGACATGAGCTGTCCATTAAGAGTGTCAGGATTTAGCCTACAACCAGTGATTGATTATGTTGTGCCTATAAATCAAGGTATGAAACTGCTAAACAATATTGTGTGCATCCTTTCATTATAACATTTCAGAAACACACTTATGAGATTATGTTTTCAAGAAACAACTATGGACCAGATTGCATCCACGTTCTCTTTGCTTAAATAATGTATGTTACTTTTTCATACAGATTTCTCTAGATAATACATAAAGCACCACAGATGCAGCTAAATTATGAAACAGATAAATCTGTAAGTTAGAAAGAGCAGAGTTGTTTCATTCTCTGCATTATCATTAGTATTTTTACATGTACAGCCTTTGTAACTGAAAACATTGCTACAATCACAAATTATTTGTGTTTATGTGCATGGGGAAAACAATGACAATACAGTTTCATTAATACTGTTGCATGCAGTCCTGCAGTTTTATTATTTATTAGGCCTACCTGCCATTTGGTACAGTATGCTATGAGACCATACTACAGACAACAAACCTGATATTTACTCCATTATGCCATTTGAAATGTAATACAATATATAGGTGAGTGACTGTTCCCCTTAGATATTCAAGGAAAAATCTATTCCTATATTTAAAAAACAGATGTATATTCAATTTACTTTCTGTTCAGCAAGATATGTTAAATATGAATGCTTTCTTTGTTTTATTATTAAATGTTACAGTATATTCTATTTAATTCAATATGTCTTCAATATATCCGGAATACCTGGAATACTGGAATACCTCTTTCAATTAATTATTGTTGTGAGCATTAGACTCCCTTTTTCTTTTATGTTCGACTATCACAATAACACGATGAGGTACTGACTACTGTAGATAGAAAACATTGATGATAATAATAAATTATATTAATATTAGTATTGATATTCATAATAGTATTAGTAGTTGTTGTAATAATTCCATCAACATCTAAAAAATCGCATTACTCATATTTCACATGATTTCACAAACTCACAACCTTAATATGTTTGTTGCATTTACATTGGACAGTTTATCGTGTTAAAATACTGCAGTGTAAGAAAAGAATAACTGGTAAAATCTTTCCAAATATAAAGTCATCACATCACAGAAGAAAAACAAATAGAAATATATATGGGTTAACTTAAGACATGATGAAATAAACTAGAATAGACGTCTCAGTCCACACCAATTTACACCACAATGGCTTCTAGTTTTTCATATTTTAAGATTATTTTTTCAGCTGCAGGTGCATAGGGAATACCTATGATCCCCACCACCCATCCTCAATTAATAAATAAATATAATAAAAAATAAAATACAGGAATTTATAGGTGACAACATAAACCAGTGAACCTGCAAAAGTTTACCAGCTCTGCCATTATTAATTGTATGGCTCGGGCTTATGTATGCCGCAAACGTTTTCATCATTGGAGCTTTGAAAACAGGCATGTATTTTAAACAGCTGACCAAACACATGAATACTTTCAATCTCCACCAACATCAACAGTTTTCTAAACCCCAACGTTATTCTAACGTTTTGTAAGTAACAATATATAATTTCCCTATACATAAACGTCTATGCCATGCTATTTGCATTTGCCATTTGTAAACTGTATGCTGATATTATTAATTTCCTAAATTAAGTTGATACAGTGACGTGATAACTTTATAGCCTGGCAGCTGTGCTGGCCTGACAAGAACAACTACATCAGTAGCCTATATTCTCCAAAGGCAGAACGTATATTCACCCATATCCGGACACTGCGAAAACATTTTCTAGATTTTCTATTTTTAATCATTCAACCCTGCTACATCTTCCTCTAATAAACGTATATAGGACCCATATCTTATTAAGTTTCATAGCTGTACAAGTCATTCTGCATACTTAGAAACTGCTATGCCAAATGTCTTATAACAAACAAACAAACAAACGCAAAAACATCCAGAAAAACTAGTCAGTAAATTGCACTGCATATGTTGTAAAGGTCTTCAAAAATATAACTGCATAGCCTATTCCGTTTGATGGGAGCTACGCTGTAACAGCATACTGCATCGACCAAACACATTAACATTGTAAAGAAGAAACAAAAAGAAACGTGATTTTGATTTCTGTATTCCAAAGAAGCCAGCCATATCACATAAATACCAATATTATCTTGACAAAAGTTGTACATGGGAATGAAAATTCGTCATAATCTAAAATAAATTGTTTCACACATGCACACGCGCGCGCACACACACACACAAACACACACACATATGTGTGTGTTTGTGATAAACTCTCTATATAAATACATATGCACATGTTTTATAGTATTAAATCTAACCATTTCTATACTGCAGAGACGCCCCACAAACACCCATCTGTTACTTACAGTTTAACTAACAATTTCACCTTATTAGCAAAACAGTGCGGTGGTTTTGCCAACACGAAAGGCTTCAACATGCAATTAAACGCAATGCAAAGTATACACAGACATGCTCAATGTTACATTACAGAAATACCAGCAGCTTTCATTGAAGGAAAGAATAAACTTACCGCAGTCTTCGCACAAGATCCTCCCAACATCTTTTTTTAGATTCTTCCCGCTGGTGTCTAGGGGAGCGAAAGATGCCTTGAATACTAAGGGCTCGTCTGTTGGGTCCATGAAAAATATGTATTTGTGGTTCTTTTTCACTTTGGTGCACGGAGCCTCCGATCCAAATTCGCCGATGCTCACGAGCTGATCCCTCTCTAGACCCCCGCTGTTGAGGGGCCACACGTCCAGTACTTTGACATTCACACTGTATGGCTCCTTGGAGACATTAGTAGGTACTGACTGCACCTTGCCTTCAATGACCACCGCTGATTTGTAAGCCTGGTCCTGCACGGAATTTAAACTCGGGGAGTAGCAGGCGAAGGAGACCCCGATGACCAGCATGGAGAAATGTACTGAATCAAGCCTCATGCCGTCTGCTTTGGCTCTGTGGTTGCTGCTCGTGCTGCTGCTGCAGTGCTCTCGATGCTGTTGGGTGATGATGATGGAGTTGAGTTGAAGTAAGAGACTGCAAATAGGCTCCAGTAGCACGGCTGAGCAGCAGACCTTGCGTAAGTGTCCATGCCATTTGGATATGCTGTTTTTCCAATAGTTTGCAATGGGGAAACACCAGCTAGGAACCGGAAACGGCGTAATGGTAGTGGATTAAAAACCCTGTCACTGCATTCTGCTAGAAAGTAATTCTAAAATGCAGGGGATTTCATTTATTTATTTATTATTTATTGAGACAGCCTCTCGCAATATCGTAGCCCCGGCAGGCAGGCAGCAACCCGCCTTCCTTTTTAGCCAGAGAACGCAACCACCCAAGCAAGCGCTTTTGGTCTAAAATGAAAAACCAAGTCTCCCACATAAATTGAGCAGAAAAACGATGTAAAAGGCTACCCCTTGAGGTATCTGTTCGCTGGACGGGTGTCCATCTCCACGCCAATCCACCCTCCCCCCATTCCCCCCAGAGAATAAATCACCTAAGGTATTTTGTTTCGTTGAAGCAATATCACATACCTTATGCTTTAGTCCCCCTTCACCCGCACAAGACAGGCGACTGACGTGTGCAAACAACACCTGCCTGCACGCAGTTTCTTCTGGTGGAACTTATCACAAAAATAACAGATTTTGTAATGTAGGAGTAACAGTCTGCCAACAAAACCCCAACAGTCACCAGATTTACTGCGATCTGATGAAAGAAAAAATAATCAATTACATTTTTTTCCTGTCATGGTTTACAATTCATTCTAAACCATCGCCCCAATACTGCAAAGGTTTCCAGACAAGCAAATACACAATATTGCATGAAAATAAGATACGCATCAACACTGTGCAGCAGGTCTGGACGTGCTAGCAAACGCTACTACAGCTTTAGTGAGGCTTCGTTTCTCAAACAGTCTATTTTGAATGTGTTTTGCAGCTCATTCCATTATTAAATCATAAATTGCATTCAGGTCACATCCAGTGCTCCGCTTCTGCTAAACAGATACCAAGACGTCAATGCTGCATCAGATCCATATTATTGAAAACAACTAGCCTACATGGGGCTTCATCCGAGAGTATGGAAGCGAAAACGTAATGCCAGTCAGCGCATACTTCATATTGTTTACCTAGTTTACTATTGATTTTAAATTATTGACGAAGTTAGATCTATTCTTAAGCGTATCTCTACAGCGCTATGTGTGTGTGTGTGTGTGTGTTTGTGTGTGTGTGTGCAAAAACAGGTGCTGTCTTTCTTTTTACACTACGATAAATGTTATGTAAATAAGGTAAATATTGTATGCATTTATTTTGTATTATTAATGCCGTTTGAATTAAGTGAAAACCCGAGAAAATAAAAGGCAGCCAATGATTTACATAGGGCGACATCTGCTGTTTCAATCGAGCTTACCTCAACAGGTAAGACAAATATTTTATTCAACCTCGACCAAAAGGCAATACAAGTAACAAGACAGATCCGTTTCCCATTTCTCTCGAAAAAGGAAAGCATATATATGTGTGTGTGTGTGTGTGTGTGTGGGGGGGGGTTATATATATATATACAAATGAATCTTTACTGTACATAAAAAACATAGGCCTAATAATAATAATAATAATAATAATAATAATAATAATAATAGTACAGCCAGGCCAAATATGACGTGAAATAAACGGGTTAACAAATTTAAAGGAATCATAAATGAGTTTTTGTTAGTTCACTTATTTTCTTAGAATGGCAGTTCATTTTTTATTACCTTAACCGTTCAACCAACTTATAAATTTTAAATAATAATAATAAAATATCATATTAAAAAGCACAGGTATGCGTCACCACTAATATAACCCTATAAGTAAAAGTATGGTCAAATAGGGAGCTATATAATTTCAACTAAAAATTATGCATGTTTTATTAATAATCCTAAACGTGTTACAAAATGTGATTGTTTATTAGCTTACCTGTTCATTTATAATATATATTTCTAATATGCTTTCGTTTACTTTATAATCAGGCCTATATGAGAAATGCAATGTTTGGCTTCCCAACGCAGTACATGTATTCAAATGTTTCATATCCTCAAATACAGAATATTAACCAATTAGATAATTTAATGTAAATGTATGTCTTTTACAACAGGGCCACAAGCGTATAATCCCCACATATCTTGGAAAATAAGAACACAAATAATAATCATTATCTCCTTCTTCATCGTCATCATCATAATTATAATTTGACTTTTGAAAGCCATTATGGTCCCTTTTTGTATAAATAAAAAAAATGTCTGTAAGCAATCAATTTAATTTTGAAAACTGGTAAGGAAAACAAGCTATAAATGATTATGTATAATTATATATTATGTCTCCTGAACTGTTGTGATCACATGGCCCTACTCTGTTAGGAATCTATTACTATTTCTACCACTTTCCTCAGCAATATGTTGTGAAATTTAGTTTTCACAATTTGTTATGCATGATGAAATCACACCCATTATGTAGTGTTATGTTTAGTTCTTGTATATTAAGAATTCTTGTATACAGACAATATTTTTTGGCAAGTGAATTAGGTAGCTTTTACCACACTCCTGTGACTGTGATACACTTTGAATCTATGCCTATTCATTTGATCCTAATATAGTCTACTTTTTCTCTACAGCCTTAGTTCCTGAACTAGTAAGCTTTTTAATAATACAGTCCTCCCTCATTATTTCACCAAGTCTTAGGCAGGCATTGAAGCTGGCTTTGAGCAAGGCTGGCATTATCAAGGTGGTGGTATAGAAACACATTTATTCAACTGTTCCAGAGGGAATACTGACAGTATGTAAGGGTGTTAGTCTAAAGTGGGCAGTGCTACTAAAGAACTGAACTCTTTATTGTTGTTCTATTTTTCCAGAAGTAAAACTGTGTGATCTGATAGAATATTTAATGTCTTGATATTACAGTTGCCTTAACATTACTTTTCTAATGCAGCAACTCAGATTTTAAATTAAATTCTCAGTCTGTAGATATAAACATTAAACACTGAAAGATTTTTACCTGCATGCCCTCAGGTGTTGTTCTTGTTTGCATCTCCCCCTTCAAGCAAATCCTTAACTTTCTGTACAAGTCTGAATGCTTCAGTCCTGTTTGTGTGTTAACATATTACCAACCTAACTATACTGAAATACTGGAAAGTCTGCCTTAGTTAAAATTACTCAAATCTGTGTTAGACTTTCCGTTTCACCCTGGCTACCAAAATTTGCATATTAATTTCTTATCCATCCCAGGTGCTGGTTACAAGAATTTAATGAATGCTGGAAGTTTATTTTGACAAGCTATTAAAGTCTCTGGGATATTATCTGAGATCACAATCTGATTCATAGTTAAAATAAGTTAGCAATTACCGCTAGGTGTAGTTAACCAGGTTTTAGTGTGACAGACTGTACTTTCAAAAGCAACCTGTTACATAGGGACTAATTCAGCCATGTTTGTTGTTTGCAGGAAAGGAACTGAACTAATGATGATCATTTGATCTGCAGAAAGAACTGGTTGACAATTTGGATGTGTAAATCAATTGAGGCAGCATATATGAGGCAGAATTCCTCGTTATATTGTTAATAAAAAGATGTGAACCGAGGAGTTACAGAGAATGTATTTTTCAGAAAAATAGATAGCACAGAGACAAAAGTCAATTAGTGCCATTAAAAGGTAGATTTATGCTTTTAAAGTTTTGGCCCACATACATAGAGGGACACTTTATTATTTGTGTTGGGTTTTATAAAAATCAGCAGTATAGCATTTCTGTATAGCTGTGCGCTATTTCCAGTTGTTTTTGTGACTGGTAACTTTGTACAGACTTTTACCTTTGTCTATAACTTTATTTCTCCTCATCTATGTAGGAGCTATCACACTACAGACATAATTAGCACAGTGGATGTGTGCAGTTGACAATGCATAAATCTGACTATCTTATACAATAGGCATCATATTATTGGTAACTAACTATACACCACTCTACAGACTCAAAGGCTTGTGCCCACTCCCTACAGTTTTACATTAATTCATGACCTGCAATACAACATTTGTAGTGAAAATTAAAACTGTTAGCAACAAAAATGCATATAGACTAATATATATACAGTGAGGGAAAAAAGTATTTGATCCCCTGCTGATTTTGTACGTTTGCCCACTGACAAAGAAATGATCAGTCTATAATTTTAATGGTAGGTGTATTTTAACAGTGAGAGACAGAATAACAACAAAAAAATCCAGAAAAATGCATTTCAAAAAAGTTATAAATTGATTTGCATGTTAATGAGGGAAATAAGTATTTGACCCCTTTGACTTAGTACTTGGTGGCAAAACCCTTGTTGGCAATCACAGAGGTCAGACGTTTCTTGTAGTTGGCCACCAGATTTGCACACATCTCAGGAGGGATTTTGTCCCACTCCTCTTTGCAGATCCTCTCCAAGTCATTAAGGTTTCGAGGCTGACGTTTGGCAACTCGAACCTCCACAGATTTTCAATGGGATTAAGGTCTGGAGACTGGCTAGGCCACTCCAGGACCTTAATGTGCTTCTTCTTGAGCCACTCCTTTGTTGCCTTGGCTGTGTGTTTTGGGTCATTGTCATGCTGGAATAGCCATCCACGACCCATTTTCAATGCCCTGGCTGAGGGAAGGAGGTTCTCACCCAAGATTTGATGGTACATGGCCCCATCCATCGTCCCTTTGATGCGGTGCAATTGTCCTGTCCCCTTAGCAGAAAAACACCCCCAAAGCATAATGTTTCCACGTCCATGTTTGACAGTGGGGATGGTGTTCTTGGGGTCATTCCTCCTCCTCCAAACACAGCGAGTTGAGTTTATGCCAAAGAGCTTGATTTTGGTCTCATCTGACCACAACACTTTCACTCAGTTCTCCTCTGAATCATTCAGATGTTCATTGGCAAACTTCAGACGGGCCTGTACATGTGCTTTCTTGAGCAGGGGGACCTTGCAGGATTTCAGTCTTTCACGGCATAGTGTGTTACCAATTGTTTTCTTGGTGACTATGGTCCCAGCTGCCTTGAGATCATTAACAAGATCCTCCCGTGTAGTTCTGGGCTGATTCCTCACCGTTCTCATGATCATTGAAACTCCACGAGGTGAGATCTTGCATGGAGCCCCAGACCGAGGGAGACTGACAGTTATTTTGTGTTTCTTTCATTTGCGAATAATCGCACCAACTGTTGTCACCTTCTCACCAAGCTGCTTGGCGATGGTCTTGTAGCCCATTCCAGCCTTGTGTAGGTCTACAATCTTGTCCCTGACATCCTTGGACAGCTCTCCCTATAAGAGAGTGCTCCTAATCTCAGCTCGTTACCTGTATAAAAGACACCTGGGAGCCAGAAATCTTGCTGATTGATAGGGGATCAAATACTTATTTCCCTCATTAACATGTATTCAATTTATAACTTTTTTGAAATGCGTTTTTTTTTCTGGATTTTGTTGTTGTTATTCTGTCTCTCACTGTTAAAATACACCTACCATTAAAATTATAGACTGATCATTTCTTTGTCAGTGGGCAAATGCACAAAATCAGCAGGGGATCAAATACTTTTTTCCCTCACTGTAAATGACTGAATACATTCAGGTGGCACCTCAAGACATTCCAAATATGTATTAGGAAGCATATTATATTGCATAATCACACAATTTAATTGTGCATTTTACTCTAGAGCAGAATTTGCTCCCGATTTTGTGTGCGTGTGCGTGTGCGTGTGTGTGTGTATGTGTCTGTGTGATTGGAACCTAAGATCAAAAATACTGGTTATTGTTATACTGTTATTTCTTCCCTACAAAAACTATTTATATAAATTGACAAAGGGCTATATATGCACTGATTTTCCACAATAGCTATAAATGGAATGAACAAGATATTGACAGTGTAATACAGAAAACAACAGGAAAATTTAAAATGAAAATTGTGGGCATGAATGTCTTATAGATATGCTCTTATACATGCATTCTTGATACTTAACCAGTAGCAAGAGAGAGAGTGGTGGGAGTCTTCACCACTGGGGTGATCACTGTATAGTAAAACTAAATCATATCGGCTAGCCATCACAAATGCTACCCTACTGAGAAATGATGCTTGAAATGTAACAGGTGTTACAGTCTCGATACAGATGGTTTGCAGACAGATTCATGAGTCTCCCGAGGTCCAGATATCTTTTAATCTGTGTTTGCCTGACACCCGGACACATTCAGGAGCTGGGCTATGGATCACGTCAGGTGAAATGTCAATGATTGATCAAGGCATACAACAGGACAATCACAGCCTGTTCATTTCAATCATGAACTTCACAATTTCATGTAAAAAGTGTTGAGTAATAATTATGTGCAAACATAGAAACATAGAATCAGAGTTCAAATTCGGACTTTATCCACCTTTGTTTTTGCTTTAACAGAAGAAAGGAAAAGAGCAATAAACTCATTACACTATGTGCACTCAAATATACATGCACACAACCACAGGGAAAAAGGGTTTGCACTTATTTCATGAATTTTCCTGTAGTTTTCTGCCTATCAAATTGTGAGGGGTGGAGTGGCATAGTCACCTTACTCAGTTTAGGGTGCAAACACCCATGACACATGTCTTATGAAATGGCTGGCTAATTCATCTTAGCGCAAGAGGGGAAAGCAAGCCAGACCCTGCTAAATATCCCAGGGGCTACCATGCCAGGCTATCATGGATATCATTCCACTATCTCACTTGTACAGCCAGGATTGCTGCCTGGAATGGAAGGCTCCACACCCACTGTCTCAGAGCCAAGTACGCTGCACCTACGAACTGTAACAGGCCAACTGACTGCAAAGGAAAGGTAGGAAAGAGCTATCAATTCAAGTAGGGTTCCCTACACCGAAACATAGATTCTGACTACCAGACATAATAGACCTTTGCATACTGCCTAGACTTTTTAAGGAGACATTTACAACTTGTGGATCAGGGCGTAGGATACAGCTTTGTGGCCGGGAATGGGAAAGGGAAGAGATAGAGACTTACTGAAGCTTTCCCTTAAGCCTCAGAGGACTACAGGGCGCTGATTTTCGGCCATTGCTGTCATGTTGCTAGAGAACTACACTGATTTTAGGCCAGCGCTGTCATGTTGCTAGAGGACAACAGGGCAGATTTCTGGCACAAACTTTTGCCCCCACTTTAGTCTTAAAAAGGTTTTTATTGGACAATTCTACATAGCAACTGTCTTAACCAATATCAGAGAGGTTTGTTGTAAGTTTTTCACCTTCCTCTCTGAGACAGCTGCCCTGGACACCCATACAATCCTTCCTGACTTTTTCCTCTTCTGCTGCTCCCACAGCAATCCCTTGTCATGCATGGTCCCGGGGAGGAAACGCTGTGCCCCAACGCCCCAGGGCTGGCAATAATGGCCTGCCTGCCTTGTCACCCTCTCTGCCGCTAGTTTGCCACCACTACTGCAACAGCACCAAGAATTCCGTGGTCTTGCAGCCTACATGCCCGGATGAAGCACGCAGCTATCTGCCACCTCCCTCCAGTAGGGCCACAGTGGTGACACCACACTGCCGGGCTGCCCTGAACAATGCTGCCACCCAGCAAGGCCATTCCTCAATTTTTTTGTCATGGTAGATGACTAGCTCTGTCTTTAGTACTATTTCAGTTTTTTGGGCTTACTTTGTGTATGGATGATAAGCACCATTATTGTTTCATATTTTTGTGTTTTCATCACATGTGTAATGTTAATTACTTAATTGTCTTTTTGAGCTATTCACAGACAGTGCACACCTGCACCTGTCGGGTGATGCCTCACTATTCACACTGACTCCACCTCCCCCAGAGCGAGAAAGGTCACAGTTTAAAAGTGTGGCCAGAATTGCAGAAAAAGAGGACAACAGCTCAGCAGAGATATGACATTGGAAGGAGAGGGGCACTCAGGGACAAGCCCAGTGGGTGCGTTGGCAGCTTGCTTGGAGGGAGAAAGAGGATGGGCAGCAGGTGAAGGAGAAGGCAGGAAGAAAGAGGCGACGGCACGGAGATAGGTGGTCAAGTGCTGCACTTCCTGAATGAACGTAGGTCTGGCTGGTGCGAGAGACATCACTGGTAGCCGGCGAACACCAGTGAGCTGATCCGGGAGAGAGGCTTAGTTGGATGGCTTAGTGAGGGTTAGATTTAGAAAGGCTATGTTCTTATGTTAAACAAGATGGAATGTATGAGATGACAATAACTGACCAGTAATTAGCCGACAACTTTTAGAAAGCAAAAGACTGAACAGCAGATGCTAATTGTGTAATTTAAGAACTGAAATGCATTCAATTGCCATAGGTAGGTTCAGGTAAAGACTTAAAGGAAAATCAAGCTGGACATAATATATACGTCTATTACTTACTAATAAGAAAAACAGTAGGAATTTACAATGGGAAAAAAGTTTCCCTATGAAAAATTCCCAGGGACATGGCAGTGAACATTCTGATTAACTGATTAATGTGATTCTATTTTTGTTTTTGTGTGCAAGCAGTGATGTGATGCTCACCTTGATTTAAATAGATTTCAATAACCTGTTATACAGCTGTCCCTCACACCTATCTGTTTTAAGTTTTGTATCCCAAAAGCTGAAAAGGGCAGCCCTCTGTTTGGTTGGTGTGGTGTGTACTGCATGTGTGGAATCAGCAAAGTGTCCACAAGAGTTGCTTAGAATTAAAGGGAAGCCACGGACTTGGCTGGGGTTTTGCATACACACTAGAAACCTAGTATTAACAAGCCACAGAAACAGAAGCTTCTTCCATGCTTTTAGGTAAAACCACATCTTATATACACCGATCAGCCATAACATTATGACCACCTGCCTAATATTGTGTAGGTCTCCCTTTAGCCGCCAAATCAGCCCTGACCCTTCGTGGCATGGACTCCACTAGACCTCTGAAGGTGTGCTGTGGTATCTGGCACTAAGACGTTAGTAGCAGATCCTTTAAGTCCTGTAAGCCTCCATGGATCAGACTTGTTTGTCCAGCACATCCCACAGATGCTCGATTGGATTGAGATCTGGGGAATTTGGAGTCAACACCTTGAACTCGTGATTCATCAAACCAGGCCACCTTCTTCCATTGCTCCGTGGTCCAGTTCGTATCCTCACATGCTCATTGTAGGCGCTTTCAGCAGTGGACAGGGGTCAGCATGGGCACCCTGACTGGTCTGCGGCTACGCAGCCCCTTACACAACAAACTCCGATGCACTGTGTGTTCTGACACCTTTCTATAAGAACCAGCAATAACACCCGACAAGAGCTGCAGTTTTGGAGATACTCTGACCCAGTCGTCTAGCCATCACAATTTGGCCCAAAGTCACTTTTTCTAACACATCAACTTTGAGGACAAAATGTTCACTTGCTGCCTAATATATCCCACCCACTGATGGGTGCCATGATAACGAGATCATCAGTGTTATTCACTTCACCTGTCAGTGGTCATAATGTTATGGCTTATCGGTGTATATATATATTGTATTTCATTATTTTATTTCCTGATGATTTTAATATATTTAACTAGTGATATGCATACTGCAGCAATGTCTGACCTGAAGGAGTTCTGAGCAAGTCAAGTGCTCCTCTGTAGTTACCCAGCTTCTGTGCTGGTGGATGTCTGCACTTATGGTAATGCTGCAGGAATATTGAACAATAGAGCCGAGAATACACTGTTTATCGTTTTAACTGTTTTTTTGTTTTGCAGTTCACGGGGAGCTGTTCTGAGTTCTGAGGCGATGAGAAACAGTATTAGACCAACAGGGTAAGCAGAATCAAGCCATTTATTGACCACAAGTTTTCCCTTGTGCATCCAGAGTACGCCCTCTAGTGGCAGGGATGGGGATTTATTTTACTGGGAACCTCTTTTTTGTTTTTGTTTTTAAGAGACTGTCTTGGAAATGCTTTATATATATATATATTTTCTCTTTTGACTCTTCCAATGAAATTTTAAATTGTTTTAAACATTTTATCTAAGGTGTTTTTTTATTTTTATTATTATTATTCTTTTAGTCTTGGGTTGCCATCCCTATTGGCTGCCCTTTCATTATAATTGTTTCGTATTGTGAATAAAACGCATCAGGTTAATGTTACCTCCATTTTGTGTTCTGATTGTTCCATGAGGATCCTTGCTCCTGTTTGGGGAGTTAAGAGCCAGAAGACTGTTACCACACTCTGCTTACATTCCTAAAGAGCCTGCTCCTTTTCCATCCTTGCCAGCACAGTCCCTGACCACCCTTTGGTTACTCAAGACACATCTATAATAAAGTTCAGCCTTTACCTATAATACAACATTTTTTTATTTTTTAGTTATTTTTAGTTATTTGAGTTTTCTTTTAGTTATAGTTATAGTTAATACATTTTCCCTATAAATATATTGGCTTTGTGTTAGTTATAGTTATTAATATATTTAATAACAGTGGGTATAACCTTGAAATCAGTAGTTTGAAAGTGACTTTGGTAATTTCTTTTTCACTTTCTCAAATTTACAGAAACTATACTTATTTTTAATAAAACAAAATTCATAACAACATTAACAAGTATTATTATTATTATTATTATTATTATTATTATTATTATTATTGTTATTATTTCTTGGCAGACGCCCTTATCCAGGGCGATTTACAAAATATAAGTGCAATACAAAGTGCAAGAATACAGTTCAGTACAAGTATCTTGAGTATCTCTTTCTGTAAAACACAGCACATCCCTGACTAACATGCTTTCCAAGAGATTTTGAGGATTTATTTATGAAATATGTACCACCTTTTCCTTATTAGGAAAAAAATCAGATCAATCTTTCACAATATTGCACAGTTCCTACTTATTTATGATATTAGTTTCAAATGCTATATGAATATTATTAATAAAATGTGGTAATACAACTAAGCAGTGTTAAAACAGTTAATAGTATAATACTATAGTAAAACAGTTAATATTAGATTAAAACAGATTAAACCAGGATGCATACTTAACCATATAGTAATTCATATAGGTAGACAATTAAAAAAAAAAAAAAAATCTTACCTGCCACTATGAACTTTGGGTCTAGAGCTCAACAGAAATCAATGAATGATCCTTGTTCGACAAGTCTTATTGGTAGAGAGATTGGAATTAACATATTATTTTTCCTTATTTTTCAGAATATGTTCTGTAGTATTTATTGGCCAAGGAGAACTTTGTGTGCTCCGAATCCACACATTTCGATGACTGCACATTGTGCTTAGGAGTGCTCTTTTTTCTGTTTCAATCAGTTTCTTCTAAATTAGTTTATGATGTTATTATGTAGAGTAGTCCGAGACTAGTGCTAATCAAGGTCTTTGAAACCACCTATTAGTCTGCATCTCTGTCTGGCGGGCATCACTATCATTTTGTATTTCTGCAAATTATGTTATTTGAACTAGATACATAGCCTACTTTTATTTGAAACGTTGTTCTTCAGATTATCCCAAGATATACTACATCTTTGAACTTCCTACGTGTCTTTTTCGCAGACTGGGATGCCTGATGCACATGTTTGTGTTCCATTTAAAATGGAATGTAACTTTGTAAACAGGCATAACAATAAGGAGATGCTTTTTGTTTGTTTGTTTACTACTATTTCTTTATCATTTTACATTATTTTCTAATTATAATTATAGTTAGTAATAATGTATAAGATTTTTGTTTATCAATAAGTATCTTAATTATTGGTACTATTAATAGAAAAAACAATGTCAGTACTCTTGTTTTTTGCAGTCTGTTAATCTATGTTTCCTTATGTTATGCATAATTATGTATTGTTAGCACTTCCATTGTTTTACTGTGAATTCTTCTATGCCTACCCCTCCCTTTACTGCATACCTAGGACTTAACTGTATTATGCCTGCACTTATTAGCTCATTGTACTAGGATATACACCGATCAGTCATAACATTATGACCACTGACAGGTGAAGAGAATAACACTGATAATCTCATTATCATGACACCTGTCAATGGGTGGGATATATTAGGCAG
Organism: Amia ocellicauda; assembly: GCF_036373705.1. Lineage (NCBI taxonomy): Eukaryota > Metazoa > Chordata > Actinopteri > Amiiformes > Amiidae > Amia > Amia ocellicauda. The sequence continues at coordinate 3,171,178 of NC_089860.1, forward strand.
CAAGTGAAAATTTTGTCCTCAAAGTTGATGTGTTAGAAGCAGGAAAAATGGGCAAGCGTAAGGATCTGAGCGACTTTGACAAGGGCCAAATTGTGATGGCTAGACGACTGGGTCAGAGCATCTCCAAAACTGCAGCTCTTGTGCGGTGTTCCCGGTCTGCAGTGGTCAGTACCTGCAGTACCAGTACCTGCAGTACCAGCGACAGGTGATGGGCAGCCAAGGCTCATTGATGTACATGGAGAGCGAAGGCTGGCCCGTGTTGTCCGATCCAACAGACGAGTTACTGTAGCTCAAATTACTGAAAAAGTTAATGCTGGTACTGATAGAAAGGTGTAAGAACACACAGTGCATCGCAGTTTGTTGGGTATGGGGTTGCGTAGTCGCAGACCAGTCAGGGTGCCCATGCTGACCCCTGTCCACTGCCGAAAGTGCCTACAATGGGCACGTGAGCATCAGAACTGGACCACGGAGCAATGGAAGAAGGTGGCCTGGTCTGATGAATTACGTTTTCTCATGTGGATGGCCGGGTGCGTGTGTGTCGCTTACCTGGAGAACACAAGGCACCAGGATGCACTATGGGAAGAAGGGAAGCCGGCGGAGCCAGTGTGATGCTTTGGGCAATGTTCTGCTGGGAATCCTTGGGTCCTGCCATTCGTGTGGATGTTACTTTGACACGTACCACCTACCTAAGCATTGTAGCAGACCATGTACACCCTTTCATGGACACGGTATTCCCTGATGGCATTGGCCTCTTTCAGCAGGATAATGCGCCCTGCCATAAAGCAAAAATGATTCAGGAATGGTTTGAGGAACACAACAACGAGTTCAAGTTGTTAACTTGGCTTCCAAATTCCCCAGATCTCAATCCAATCGAGCATCTGTGGGATGTGCTGGACAAAGAAGTCCGATCCATGGAGGCCCCACCTCGCAATTTACAGGACTTGTTGCTGTGCTCAGTCTTGCCATGGTGTATGACTTTTGACAGTAAACTATCTTCAGCAACCTCAACTTGTTAGCTGAGTTTAGCTGTTCCTCACCCAGTTGTATTCCTCCTACACAGATGTTTCTGTTTCAGTTAATGATTGTGTTTCAACCTACATATTGAATTGATGATCATTAGCACCTGTTTGGTATAATTGTTTAATCATACACCTCACTATATGCCTACAAAATCCCTTGACTTTGTGCAAGTGTACCTATAAGAATTGATGCTATTTTGAAGGCAAAGGGTGGTCACACCAAGTATGGATTTGATTTTGATTTTTCTTCTGTTCACTCACTTTGCATTTAGTTAATTGATAAATATAATCTATTAACATGTCTATTTTTGAAGCATGCTTAATTTTACAGCATTTTTTCATACCTGCCTAAAACGTTTGCACAGTACTGTACACCGATCAGCCATAACATTATGACCACCTGCCTAATATTGTGTAGGTCCCATTTTTGCCTCAAGAACAGCCAGAAGTCTTTGCGGTAAGAATTCAACAAGGTGCTGGAAACATTCCTTAGGGTCCATGCTGACTCCATAGCATCGCGCAATTTCTGCAGAACAATGCTTAGGCATTTAATTGGTATTATGGGGCCTAATGTGTGCCAAGAAAACATTCCCCACATCTACACCACCACCACTAGCCTGTACCATTGACACAAGGCAGGATGGATCCATGGATTCATGCAGTGTACGCCAAATTCTGATCCTATCATCTGCTTGTCACAGCAGAAATTGAGATTCGTCAGACCAGGCAACATTTTTCTAATCTTCAATCGTCCAATTTTGGTGATCATATGCCCACTGTAACCTCAGTGTGCTGCTGTAGCCCATCTGCTTCAAGGTTCGACACGTTGTGCATTCAGAGATTCCATTCTATACACCACTGTTGTAAAGAGTGGTTATTTGAGTATTTGTGGCCTTTCTGTGAGCTTGAACGAGTCTGGCCATTATCCTGTGACCTCTCTCACTACCAAAGACAAGGTGTTTTCACCCACAGAATTGCCATTCACTGGATGTATTTTATCACACCATTCTCTGTAAACTCTAGAGACTGTAGTGTGTGAAAATCCCAGGAGGTCAGCTTTTTCTGAGATGCTGGATCCACCACGTCTGGCACCAACAATCATACTACGGTCAAAGTTGCGTAGATCACGCATCATCCCAATTCTATTAAAGTTATACTGTTAAGTTTTAAAAGTTACTAAAATTATAGAATGAAACAGAAAACTCACACACACTTCTACTAACACATGAGTACATATAATCATTTTAGTCATTAATAATATAATCATTCCCCTTTAAGTTTTAAAGATGCTTTACTTGTCCAACATATGTCAAATGTTAAGATGATTATTACCAGCTTTTCATTTTGCACAATAATTGAACAATCAACTGTCTATGGACTGAGAAACAGACAGCCTGTAGTGGTGTAAAGCCAATGCAAGTTGTTTTTTAACAACAGCTGGGTTTTCAATATGTTTTTTCTTGTTAAAGAGGCCTCAGGGGGGAAATAATTATCTGGTTTGAAAGAGACTAACATTATAAATTATTTTCATTCCATAAGATTATACAAAGCACTGGATTCCCATTCACATTCAAATTGAATGTCTTTTGACACATACAGTTGTGTTTCTTGGAATTAGCCAAAAGTGAAATAGAAAAATTTTAGTTATTGTTATTAAAGCTCAGAAGAAGACATTTGTACAGCAAAATAGCTGTCTAGATTCGTTTTTTGTTGTTGAAAGGTACAGTAGTATTGCTGACTCCTTTCATTGGAGGAGTCAAAGAGTTTTCTAGCTGCATGAGGTCTTTGTGGTAATTTGTTTAAATGGATGTGTGGGGTGTTCTGAGACTTATGTCATCATATTATTTATCAAGGACAACCAGGTCAGGATAAATGCAGCAGGCAGAAATATTTTCAAGAGCAAAACTACAGGCTTCTGAAAAACACAGCTGTGAGTGATCTCATCCTTGAGGACCAAGCCATTACATGGCTGCAAGCTGTGTCAAAACAATTCCAATTGGCTTTGAATGTGAATAATGAAAAGGCAAATTAAAGCAACACAAGGTGAAGTAGAAAGTTCCCTTGTTCAGAATCCTTAATTATGCTTTAAGAAAAAGTAATGCACCTGAATATTTATTTTTAAAGAATTTGAACTTTACATTGAATTACAGATTATTTGAATTACTTATTGGTGCAGTGCAAACAAACAATTGGGCAGCAGTGGTTACAGCTTGTAACCACAGGGTTGTGGAAGCTCTCCATGATAACTGTGGACAAATATATATATTAATAAAGTATTTAATAATGTGTAATTTCCACTGCAATCAGATGTTGCAGAGCAATGCACCAGTTAGAGAGGAGTGTGCCCTTATGCAGTTGTTCAGACAAAAGAGACTTGTGGGGAGCACATCTCATTAGTTCAGTTGTTGTTCATAGAAATACATTTTGTGCTCCTACTTCATGTGTCATCCTCCCTTCACACTTCCACTGTTCGCCACCAGAGGTCATCATCACCCGAATTCTAAACCTGTCCTTCACATTCCCCAGCGCCAATCATCCACTTAACATTCCTCTGAACCATGTGCACTTGCAACATCAAACCTCTACTCCCATTAGACCTGCATCACACATCCCTTGCTAAGCTTTCCCCCCTGGTCTGCCACTGTTCTAGGTGACCTCTTGATTGCCTGTTCTGACCATTGCTCTTTGGATTACCCCTTTGTTTTGTTTGCACAATCGCCTGACCTCCTGCCTGCCCCCTTGACTACTCTTTTGCCTCCTGCCGTGGATCCCCTCAATCTTCGCCTGTATTGACTACTCTGTGCCTCTATGCACCTGGGTTTCTCTCCTGTGCCATGTCGGGCATGACAGTGTAGCAGTTAAAGCCTCTGCCGGGTGTATAAGTTATGTTTGTACAGGTGAGAGCAAGGTGGTGTTGGATCCCTTCCTGTGCCGTTGCTGGCTTTGGTTCAGTGCTGCTGTAGAACGGTGGGTGAAATTCAACCGTGGGCTAACTCCATGCTGCATATTCAAGGTATCCCTGCAATCTTTCAGGCACATGCAGGTTCGAGGTGTTGGCTGTTGGCTCTCTTTAACAAAATAGTGGATAGCTTTGAGGGTCTACTAGTTGGACATGTGCTAAAAAGTTGAGGGGATGCTTCTACCGGTTGGGACTCTTTGGAGCCCTCTGGGTAAGCATTTTAAACAAATTAACAATTTAAACTAATGATTTAGTACCCTCCTAAAAATTGGTCAATGATCAACTTGCAGTAAAGTGTATGAAAGCAAAAATGAATAATAGGAATGCATGAAAACAAGTGAGACATGGAAAACATAGACAAACAAGGCAAGGCAAAGTAAATACATTTTGAACCTTGTAAAACCTGCCAAATTGCCATGTAAATTGGATCTGGTAAACTTTCATAAGAGTAGGGTGTAGAAGAAATTTTGTTTGATTGAAAATAATAACACAACCTATACAGAACTAAAACCATACCATACAATACAAGATACATACAGACACAATACAAGTCCCAGTCACAATGAATAAAGCATTACCATACAATACAAAACATTCTGTGACAAACAAGGATAGATCCTTTTGAAGTGCATAAGAGGTACACTAAACGACCACTAATTTATAGCAATCAATTTGAATCTAGTAAGTAGCCACAGAGGCAAGAAAAACAAAAGCAAAGACTGTTTTAGGAGAAAATAACTATTGTGGAGTCCACTGATTAAAAAGATTGCACAGATGTAAAATGGTAAAGCTGCACACTAAAGAAGCAGGAAGAATATGCATACATTTGAGAAACTATTTTAACCTGAAAAGTGGAACACTAGCTGTTATATTGACTTAAAAGTTGGATTAATAAAATGTATTCTTCAATTGGAAGTTGGAACAAACTCTAAGCACAGAGGGGGTGGGGCGCTCTCTTGCCCCCCCCCCCCCCCCACCCCTCTGTAAAGCCTACACCTGCGGGGTCCTCCAGGTAGTCCGCTGCAGAGATATAACATGTTTTTTTTTTAAACGGGTTGCCAATCTAACGGAGTTAAAAACATACTGTAAGATCACTCCACAAAGGACAATACACATCACTCTAAGCGCAGCGTCTTAAAGCTACACTTTAAGCTACTTTTTTTTCTCGTTCCTTATGTTTCAGAGTGCCTGATTTGTATCTTCCATCCATTGTTTTACGTATCTAACTTAACGATAGCTAGTTGGCTACTTACTAGAGTCTAAACCAGACACAGAGCTTGCCAATTGATAGGATAGGTTATTTTACAGTTATAATATTTGTTCTTTGGTATATATATATATGGTAGAACGTGGATCCCCTTGCGGGGCCCCTAGATGCGGTGGGCCCTGCTGCCTATTCCCCATTGCCCCCGTGATATCTCCACCTCTGAATACAACATAAGGTATGTATTCTACTGTAAATGATCATTTACCTTAAGGATATAACCTTGCAATGAGCTATTGGTGCATGAAGGGCATATGGTTCTTTTTGCTGGAAGCAGTTTTATTTTTTGTAATTACATAGTTTTTAATTAGATTTTGGTTGTGGTTCATAGTCATGCCTCATTCAAAATTGCTGAGCATGTTATTTTGTAAATATCTTAATGGGATGCCACTAATGTAGGTAGTGTGCTTTATTTAATTTCATTCCTTCTTTTTGTTTAGTTATTGGAGACAATGTTGTCTTTTCATTGTATTGTACAGCATTCTAAACATTATTTTTTCTTTAATGTACATCATATTTGCAAGATTCAAAATGTTTTAAAAAGCTCAGTCTTCATGAATAACAATATCATGGTTGGGTATGTCTCAAAGTCCCTGGCCCTGTAATAATGACGGATATGATTCACAACCGGGTTCTACGGGTTTTCCTTTAAATCTCTATGGGCGGCACAGAATTTTAATCTTGGAGATTTAGTGCCTTTAAAAGGAATATGAAATGAAATTACAAAAATATGAATATGAAATTACATCAGCAATTGGGACATGACTTGCATTGGACCTTGCACAAACACAGAATGTGTTTCATTAATTTCAAAAGGATAAAATCAGTATAGATAACTCTTCTAGAAAGCTGTCACTGAATTACTCTGGTTAGACAGATAATAAATGAAAGATCCTCTTACATGGGCAAGGAAGAAGAGGCATTATGTTTCCAATAGACAAAATATTTACCCACATATGGAGAACATTTAAAATGTTTAAATATTTCTTAAACAAATGCTGTTTACATTGTTGAGGATATTTATATACATTTTAAAATAAAATTACTATATTTTAAATAACAATAATGCATTTACCAATGTGTGTGTTTTGTATTTTCTAGTTAAATAACTAAGATCTATGAAATTACATATTGGTGTAATGTTATCAATTATAAGCACTAAGGCCAATGTTAGTGGTGGTCAATAGCCAGACTAAACCTGAGGTACTGTAAAGATTACCCCCATGTGATATACACACATATACACCAATCAGCCATAACATTATGACCACTGACAGGTGAAGTGAATAACACTAATAATCTCGTTATCATGGCACCTGTCAGTGGGTGGGATATATTAGGCAGCAAGTGAAAATGTTGTCCTCAAAGTTGATGTGTTAGAAGCAGGAAAAATGGGCAAGTGTAAGGATCTGAGCGACTTTGATAAGGGCCAAATTGTGATGGCTAGATGACTGGATCAGAGCATCTCCAAAACTGCAGCTCTTGTGGGGTGTTCCCGGTCTGCAGTGGTCAGTACCTATCAAAAGTGGTCCAAGGAAGGAAAAGCGGTGGCCTGGTCTGATGAATCACGTTTTCTTTTACATCACGTGGATGGCCGGGTGCGTGTGCGTCGCTTACCTGGAAAACACATGACACCAGGATGCACTATGGGAAGAAGGCAAGCCGGCGGAGGCAGTGTGATGCTTTGGGAAATGTTCTGCTGGGAAACCTTGGGTCCTGCCATTCATGTGGATGTTACTTTGACACGTACCACCTAAGCATTGTAGCAGACCATGTACACCCTTTCATGGACACGGTATGTCCTCATTCTATTATGTTGTCTTAAATACACTATATATACATATATAAATAAATACACAAATGTATAAATAAAGGCTCCTTCAAGACATCACGTTTAAAATCTGTTTGGCTCTCCATGGGATCAAATGAAAGGCAACAAATGCAGTGCTGTATACGGAACTGAGAGAATAAGGCTAAAGCAAGTGAGTAGTGGCTTCGGAGCCGGAGCACGGAGCCGGTGGTCTAAAGCATGCCTTGTGCGGCACCTGGAAGCTGTGAGATGTAAGGCTGAAGCAAGTGAATGCCAGCTTCTGGGGGGCCGGGAAAGCATAGGATAAAGCAGCGTTTTTATGCCACTAGTTGGGGACTTACAGTAGTTGTTCCATAGACTACAATGGGGGGCTATATCGTGAAGGCTCAATGCATATGCCTTTGTTCCTGGGAGCTACAGAGGCGACCCTCACTGGCCTCGATTGCATAAAAAATTATTCTACTAGGCGCTTCTATGCATGTATTGGTTATGAAATAAGCAGTACATTATAAAATTGAACTGACTAAATCATAGATATTTCTCAAGTTCAAAGGTAAAAGATATTGAATGTGCAAATGCACATCAGGGATTCCTAAGAACTGAGAATGCAGGCAGGGACTCGAGGTGTCTAGTTGCAATGCATTGTGAGAGATTAAGGATCCAGTGATGCCTGGTTCCTGCAGACTTACAGATGCAGGTCTGAAGACATGATTGTTGCACAAGGGGGTTGCTCACAGTCACTTAGGTCAGGGGTTCCCAACCCTGGTCCTGGAGGATCCCCTACCTGTTGTTTATTTACAACCGAGTTCTCGGTTGCTTAATTGAACCCTTAATTGAATGAATCATTTCCTAAATCTGACATTTTTTTAATGTTCTAAGAATATAATTATATAAATAACTTATTAAAGAAACAACTCTTATTACACAATTTAGATTAAAATCTAAGCTAATTGTTACTTCTGTATTGGTCTCACTTGGTGTAGCGTAGCGTATCCAGCTATCCAAAACACTCATCCAATAACTCCATGACGTGTTAATATCATTCATGAAGTTTAGTGAATAAAGTCTGAAACTGCAACAACACAGAAAGTAAATGTCTCAGGTTACAATGGTAAGCATCTACAATTATACAGATTGTCCCACGTACAAAATACATACATATTCCACTGTGTGTGCTAGATAAACACATGATTTCCCATATAAACAATAAGGACAGGAAGTGAACTTAATTTATGCTTAATGCAATATTGTCACACTACTGCAAACTTAAAACTAATATGACATTGTGAATTATGTCCAAAACAACTTCAGTTAAGGCTCAATTGAGTAATTGAGAGATCGGTTGGAACAAAAACCAGCAGGGTAGGGGGTCCTCAAGGAACAGGATTGGGAACCCCTGACCGCCTCCACAGACGCACAGAACTTGTAGTTCTAGCAGTGATTATGGATTTAAGTCAAATCTCAAGACTCTGATTCACAAATGGAAGTGTACAATTCAGATACATTTATGTGGCTGGTGAAGCACTGTTGTATGCCAGTTTTTAAATGTTATTTCTCTGGTGCCAATAGGCAAGTTTATGTCCATGTATTGTGCTTGGGACTCATGTGTTCTGATCCTCATTGGGGTCTTCTCCGGTGAAGATAGCCCACCTCATCTAGCTATTGACTGATCACATGGTACCTGTCAGATTTATGACCTCTCTTTACACCTCCGCTTTTTTTTCTATATATTTTTTTTGTTTTATTGCTCTGATTGGTACTGTCCTGCTTGGGAGTTAAGTATAGATTATGGCTTTAATGCAACTGGCTTCAGATCTTGTAGGTTCTGTTATGTTATATTAATATATAACAAGAATATTGAATCTTGAATAAGTCAGCTGGTGTAGTATTTTTTTTTACATGTGTTAATCGCTGATCATATTTGGGATGCAATCAAAAATTAACAACACAAAAAAAAAAACTTATATTTGCAGTGTCCCCCCATCTGAAACTGAAAAATGGCATATATGAAACGAGGAAGAAAATGTCATGCTGAAGTCAGTGTGCTTGCTCAAGTCAGTAGCAGCAATGAGGAACAAGAAGACACAGTTGTAGTCCTCAGAAACAGAAGTGATGTTCATGAACAAGCAGACAGAGTGATGTGGAGAAAGTAATAATGATAATAATTTTGGGTATACATGTTACAGAATTCTGATTTCTGAGATTTTAGGTTATTTAATATAACACTTTCATTGGAGTAATAATTTACATCAATGTGACTTTAAATTGTAGGCCTATATCTTATGAAATGTTCCAATTCAAGTTTTGTATAACATATTATGCTTAACTTGAACCCCCGTTTAAAATTATTGGAAGGCTCAGATTAGGCATATCATTAGTTCAATCAAGTAATCCAGAGCTCTATTGGAATAAGAAACAGAATGGGTAGGGGGTCCTCCAGGATCAGGATTGAGAACCACTGGCCTAGCTAAATGACATGTTTTTATTTAGTTTTTATTGTTAATTTTCTGTTAATGCAAAATTGTACTAAATAAAGTATGACATTAATTCCGTTTCTTTCTACAAAAGCCTTGCGTTATTTCAATTATGTACTGCAAGTGGTGTACTAATAGCATTGTTTAATTAAGGAATTTAAAGTCAGACTTGCAACATTGATATGATTGATATAATAATGTTATACAGAAGTCAGCATCTGACGTCAGATTGTGGTGATATAATGGTCGCATTTGAAAGTTGGAATGACATCAGATTCTGACATTGTAACAACATTATTCTAAGGTCAATCCAATTTTTGTATGCAACGTTATTCCAACTAACTGTGCCAGCTGGGATATAACACAAAAATACCAATACAAATATAGCATAGAATAAAGTGTCAAAAACAATTATCTCCACGATTGTAATACAAACACATGCTCCAGATTATTCTATGGGTAATACTGTAGCTTTATAATTAATTCAAAGTAACACTCACCAATAGCTGACTGTAGCGTAAGGTACACTTATAAATTTCAATTCAAGAAGTGAATTTATAGTATCACCTTATCACGAATCCTGGAATCTTGTAGAACTCAATTTCCATATTAATTGGACGCAGACACCAATCCCAAAGATATAAATTGTCAAATTTATTAAAAACAAAGACTAAATGTAGCACTACACTAATTATACAAAAGGGAAAAACTAATTAAAATTCAACTCTAGATAAACAAATCAAAGCCAAATCACTTCCGTGACCAAATCAAAGACCATGGGATTGCATATGATAACACACAAATCGTTAAACAAAAAAGGTTAAAAACACATTGACTACAATACCAGTTAGTAAGACGAAGGTGAGTCTCTCATTAGTATTGTTAGTCGGACATCAAATAACTACGCAGGTTAGTATTTATGTCAGGTAACTTCTCGTTATATATATATATATCAGTCTCATTTACGTTTAGGTGCCGAGAAAGATCCTATCATTACTTGTTACCACAATTTCCCTTAACTGATTATTATTCAATGATTAAGGATAGGCAGGGCCACCAATAATCTAATGTCTATTAACGTGTGTCAATTTCAGACTAAACAGTTAAACAGGAATGAGAAGATATTTCTCAGCGTTGACAGGAGCATGTGGAGTAATGTTCTAGGTGGCTAAAGGAGGGGTGAAGAGCATGTTCTAGGTGGAGAAAGGAGGGGTTGAGGGTCTGGGAGGGGGAGGAGCTGATTGACGTGAAGGAGGGGCTGTTGTTCTCCACCGCTGGAGAAGGTTGGGAGTTTTGATAGAGTCCCTAGATGAATATCCATTGATAAATAGATCATATTGCCTGGAATAACAAGTACACATATATTTTATGACTTTTTTTCTATAAAATGTTTCTATTATTCAATATTTGTGATGTAAAGATACATTTAAATCCTTATTTATTTATTTCCAATAAAAAGTTGATTGAAATTTCATTCATTCATTCATTCATTCAATCATTCATTCATTCATACATAGAATTGTCATTTTCATACACCGGTAGTATGTGTGCTTTAAAAACCACAGCAGGAAACAATATACAGAACAAAATGTTTATTTTTTTTGTTTATGACAAAATGATTTTTAAATGTAAAAAATATAAAAATAAATATCTATATGTACATATTTACATTATGGTACAATGTACAGTAGTCAGGCTAAAGGTTTCTGCCAATAAATACATGAATAAATAGATACATACATACAATCAGACCAATCAGTCTCACCTGCAATCACTTGGAATGATTACAGAAAATAGAGCAGCATCTTAATGAAAACCATATTCTTGGAGATAGTCAACATGGGTTTAGATGAAAGTGTAGAATTGGGAACAAGGGCAGTGATGTTCAGACTGTACAATGCACTAGTTAGAGCTCATCTGGATACTGTGGACAGTTCTGGGCTCCACACTTCAAGAAAGATATCGCTGCTCTAGAGGCAGTTCAGAGGAGAGCAACCAGACTTATTCCAGGTCTGAAGGGAATGTCCTACTGAGAGACTGAGGAACTGAACCTCTTCAACCTGAAACAGAGGAGACTACGTGGGGACTTGATCCAAGTCTTCAAAATCATGAAGGGCATCGAGCACATCAAACCAGAGGAGCTTTTCCAGATCAGCAGGGACACACGCACCCGGGGACACAAATGGAAATTGGGCTTCAAGGCATTCGAGACTGAAAACAGGAGACACTTCTTCACACAGAGAGGTGTCACAATCTGAACAAACTCTGAAGAGACAATTTGGGAACATTCAAAAACAGACTGGATAGGATCCTTGATCACTGAGTTATTAATGGACACAAAACAAGCACAATGGGTCGAATGGCCTCCTCTCGTTTGTAAGCTTTCTTATGTTCTTATACATACATACATACATAATGAGAACTATTTCCAAAAAAAGTGTCCTGTCCTGTGCTCCTACTGTCCAGCCTTTTTCCTCATCGACTCCAGCCACTGCTCCGCGGTCATTGTAGAGAACGTGGCACAAAATGTCTCCTTGCTGAAGCGGCTGTGTCCGAACTCCTTACGCTTCGTCTGTCCACATTTTGAGCACACGTTCCCCACGGTCTTCCTCACATACTTTCTCTTCCTCAGGCCGGATGCCTCCTCCTCGGCTTTCCTCTTCTGGTACCACAGGGTGGTAGCAGGCACCGGAGGAGGAGGAGGAGGAGGAGCAGGAGCAGGAGCAGGAAAGAAGAGGACAGGCACTCCGAGGCAGCAGGGTCTGTGCAGCTCCTCTCTGTTGTTGGGCCTGACCGATGGTGTTGGGGGGGCAGTGGTATATGTGCGGCAGATGACCGAAGGTCAAGGGCTTCGGTAGGAGAGGGCACGGTGCTGGGAGGGGCATTGGGGCCTCCATGCTGGCAGTGGGACCCTCCACCCCCTGCAGGAGAACAGCCCTCTCCTGTCCCTTCTGCCGCTTGCTGTACCTGGAAGACAGAACAAGTGTGGTGAGCGAGTTGTCTTCAATCACATCCTGCCATCCTGCCCTGTGGGGTTCTGTATCCCTTGGGTGCAGTCAGGAAAGACACTCACCACTGAGAGAGGGTCCTCTGGTTGATCTCGAACAGCTGAAGGCTGGTTTGTGCCATCAGCTGTCCGTTACCGAGGTCCAGCTCTCTAATCCTGCAGTAATCCCGCAGGACGGCGGCCCAGCGCTGGGTCCTCACGCCTCCAGTCTGGGTGGGGGACGGGTGAATGAGGCACAGCTGGGCGCAGATGGCCTCTACCAAGCGGCTCGTGTCTGGCCACTGGGCTGGCCCGGTGTTCTCGCCCAGCATGCACCTGCAACCAGGTAAGAGATCTGTGTTAGGAAGCATCCTTCACACCTCACAGTCACTACTTACAGGCACATACTCGTATTCGTCTGCTTTTCGGCAGTGATTTAAAATGTGTCTTTATATCACACCTCTTCAAGCTGTCCACTCCCGGAGCGACTGAAGACCTCCTCCCAGCTTTGAAGCGCCCCTGAGTCAGCCTTCCTTGTGGCGGGCTGGGTATACGAGGCGCTGCTTGTCTCCCTCGGTGAGCTGCTGCCTGCACGATTCCTGAAACAACAGAATACAGATGACAGTCAGTTACAGGACCATGTTCTGGCAATAGCTATTATTCCAGGGTTTTGTGCACTACAATGTAAGAGACGAGCTGAGCGCCATCACTGCCTCCTCACCTCGGGATTAGCAACAGGGGGGGGGCGTCTCCTGCAGCGCAGAGGGGCTCCATCTCTAAGCCCACAGCCAACCGCGCGGGAGACGGGGGCAGTCGGGCGGGAGACGGGGTGACGGGGCTGGAGATGGTGGGGTCATCGTCCTCCTCAATGCCCTCGTCGTCACTCTCCTCCCTGTCTGAGTCTTGGCCAGCTGCCTCGTCCGGGACGTCGGGGTCGCTGTGCACACGTTGGAGCTCTTTCCCTGTCTGTGAGTACAGGTACTTGATCCCGATGAGCTCCCCTTCAACACAATCATAACAGAAGCATGGGTTCACCGCTTTTATTATTTTCATAACGCTGCTAAAGAGAACCTTACAAATCAACCCCCCACACTGACACGCTCACTGACCCGTGTACACGCCTGGCTTCACGAACCCCTCCGACAGGTCCCTGCCCAGCACCTTCTGGCTCAGGGTGCCCAGGGCGTTCTGCAAGGAGCCGCTGTAGGAGCGCAGAAGCTTGCCAGCACCCTCCACGGCCGCCAGTGCGCGGTCCACGTTCCACCTCACCAGGCCCTCCAGCAGATATGCCTGGAAGTGCACATCGCTGGCACTGGTGCCTGAGCAGAGCAGGAGGAAGCAGAAACACACACTTCAATACAGTTCAAAACATACTCTTCACAAAGCCATAGTATATAACAATACACATACTGTAACAATTACAGAAAAAAAAATGAGTCTACTGATCCACTGGGTTCAAAAAGCATCACAGAATCTGGCGTCTTTATTTGCGGTGCAGCTGGCACTAACATGGGATGAAACGGGCCAGGTGGAGGTGGGAAGACTCCAAGGAGGTCGATCCACGGGCGCAGCGGTATACTCGCAGCAGCACACCCCCCTTCTGCAGCTGCCCTGTCTGGGTATACAGCTGCACCCCCTCGGCGTCCTGAATGCAGGCGAGGTGGGGCCGCTGTGTCTTCCAGATGGCCTGGATCCATTTGTGGTCCAGCAGCGGCACGCCCATGGTGTCCAGCCCCCTCCTGCTGTCAAAAATGTCCAGCAGCTCCTGGATGAGCCGCTCCGTCTCCTGTGCCCCCCGGGTGTGGCGGCGGCAGTGCAGGGCCAGCTCCTTCCTGGACAGGCGCGCCCACACCTGCTCCTCCGTGAGGCCGTGCAGGTGTGTCTTCCTCTCCAGCTCCAACCGCTTGGCCTCCCTCAGCCGGCGGAGGTCTCCGGCGTCCCACTCGAATATGCAGGCTGACAGTCTGGCCATGAAGGTGCCGTAGAGCTGATGGCACTCAGTGTTGCAGCCAACAGCAAAACGGCGCATCAGGTTCCAGATGTCCAGCCGCACAATGAGCTTGTCCCACTCGGGGAACAAGGTGGACACCTTCGACCGTCCAGCCACAGAGCAGCAGTCCCTGTCCACATACAGGAGCTGAGGGGGAGCCTCTCTGGCAAAGCGGTACCGCTCCACTAGCCCGGCAGCCATGGGCTGCAGCCCCTCACCCTCTCCGCACGTCAGCACCGAGTTCTGGTGGTGGCCCACGCTGCCGTGCCAGCAGCTGCTCCTGCGAGCTTCCTGGTCAACTGAAAAATGCTGAGACAGCAGCACAAAAAATCTGACTGACGATACTCACCTTCTTTGTCGAGTCCAGTTTTAAAATGGACCCGAACACAGACATGACCTGGGCCTTTACCTCGGCCAGCCGCTCCAGCACGTCGAGGCCGTACACTGCCAGCAGCCACTTGGGTCCAGGCACCGGTGGCATGGGTGGCGGCGGCCGGAAGCTTGGGACTACAGGTGCAGAGGTCACAAAGGGCTCGCAGTCTGCGAGGTACCGCAGGGTTTTACGCTGCCACGCCTCGCTGTGCTGCTCCTGCAGCTGTTTGCACAGCTGGGTGGTGCTGTTCCCCAGGGTGCGCTCCCTCATGAGACTCAGCACCGTGTAGTCGCAGGACAGCCTGCCCAAGACACAGCAGTACAGCAGTTAGAGTTCAGGAAACATTTCGGCTGAGAGGGAGGGGGGGAGGGAAAGCACAGACGCCGTAGGTGAGGATGGCCGGGAACTGGCTCCGATGAACCACATCCAGCTGCTGCAGCACGTCTCCGGACCAGCCTACGTACTTCTTTGAGCACCGGCGGCACTCCAGGTACTCCGTGACCAAGTCGTACCAGCCATTGATGCTCAGCACTCGGCGCACCGTCTTGTACAGCCCCGCCCCCGTGAGCCTGTGTCCCTCACACTGGGGCTGGATGCAGGTGAGCTTCACAGCCCACATGCGGTAGGGCATCCACAGGAACAGCGGCCGAGCGAAGTGCAGGCTGGGAGAGGCTGGGGGCTGCCGATACACCGGGCAGGGCTGGGGAGGGAACCACCACAGACGCAGGTCCGAGGTCAGCTCCAGCTTCCCAAACCTGCTCCTAGTGAACAGGGCCTTGGAGACCCACTGCAGCTGCTCAACGGGCAGCGTCTGCTTCCAGCCCTCAGGAAGCAGGACCTGCAGAAACACAGGGACAGACACACAGACAGACAGTGACAGGAGTTGCCAGGACACTATGGATACTGCACCAAGATTTAACAAACACACGAATACAGACACACACACACACACACACACACACACACACACACACACACACACACACACACACCACTCTTACCCCACCAGGCTGCTCCGCTGAACTGAGCGGTGTCGGCTGCTGAGCTGAGCTAGCCATGGCCGCTGCCCCCGGCTCCTGCACTGAAGACACTAGAGATAAAACGGGAGATTCAAAATCTCGCAACAACAGAGATGTAACTAATGGTGAAATTATCCAAATCTATGTTAATGCCAAGGTGACTAGGTCTATGAAGCCTTATCATTCAATCAACCATGTTACTGTGCCACTACATCATATCACACCATGCCACTACATCACACCATGCCACTACACTATATCACAGCGTGCCACTCCACATGCACAGCACACACGGTGAGGATGCAGCGCATAGCAAACATGCAGCTCAGCACATAAATCCAGGGGTCACAGATACTTGGGGATGTTGAGGCAGGGCAGACGAGGTGGCTGTAAAGCGATATGTAGCCAAAGCACCGTGTGGACCCCGGGTCCATCTCACTTACCTTACGCTGCGAGATCCATCCATCTTAAGCTAACAAAATACAACAATACAAGTTAGTTTGTGCCAAATGGCAAGAACTCCATCTTGAACCTGAAATGAATGACATTTAGACATGTATTGAAATAGGCTGATATTTGTAACAGCTGCGGGAAGACTTACGCGGGGGGGCCATGTCCTCCACAGCTGCCAGCAGCTCAGCGTCAGTGAGCGCATCGTCGCTGAAGGCCGGCGATGGGCGCTCCTTCCTGGACACCGCTGGAAGGAGGAGTAAACTTGCGCTGTAACGGTGGGCATTTGGTACAGGGGTCATGGTAACTGTATGTGTATTTTGTTTTTGAAATCACAAAATGTGTGCGATTATCATGTGTTTGCCATCGGTCTGTTTTAAGTGTGAACTTTAAATTGTGTGATAGCCCTGGTATAACTGTTTACCTAATTGCTGCCTTAATAAACTACATTTAATTCTAATTGCCCAAATCACACACTTCCACAAAATGAACCTTTTGCCACTGGAGCTCTGGACTTGGTGGCAGATGAGGAGAGGGTGGGAGCCGACTGCAAAGCACTCGTCCAGGGAGGCTGGCAGGGCGCAGGCACCGAGGGTGTGGGCTGGGAGGAGGCAGGCTGTGCTGCTGGCTTCTGGGCCTGTGACTCCCTGTCCCGCCGCAGGATGTATGCCAGGAATTTGGCCATCTGCATTCCGGGCTGGGGAGTCTGCCTCCTTATCCATCTCACATACCTGTAATAAACCCAGGTTCTCTCTCTAACTACAACTACACTGACTATACAACTGCAGGCCAGGGTGCTCTTAATTCCCTGAAACATACATAAACTAGACAAGGCAATAGTTATTAAAATAGATTAATACGCACCCTCTCCTCTCCTTGTCTGTGGCCTTGTAGAGCTCCTGCCAGGTCTGGCCCTTGTGGGCCCCGAAGCCCACCACCTGCTGGTCCTCCCGGCCACTCTGGGATGCCATGGCGCGGGCGGCATTCCTGGCCCTCCGGTCACCCACAGCGATGGCGACTTTTGGGAAGCCACAGGCGTAGCTGGCCAGCGCGTCCTTGATGGCCATGTACACCGTGTCAGACGTGTCCATCTCCCGCTCCTTCTGATGAGCGGCCACGAGAGACACGGCGTACCCAGTGTCGTTCTCCAGGATCCACTTGAATGTCTGACCCTGGTACCGGCCAAACTGCAGGGTACTCTGGCTGAGTACCAGTTTGGCGTTCCCGGGGTCACCCCCCTGAGACAGGATGCGGGCCACAGCATCCTTTCCGGACCTCACGAGGTGTGAGGGGGACAAATGGATCGCTGGAGGACTTGGTGGCAGACGCAACGCTTTTAGCTTCAGCTGTGGCTTGCAGGACCAGCTCCCTGTGGGGTGGCCTTCATGTTCCTGTACAGCAGGTACAAATAGTCAGGAAGAGCACTGACAAACAATATTGAATAAGGAGATCATTACAATTAGTATGTTTTATTATTATTATTATGAATAGTAATAATAATAATAATAATAATAATAATAATAATATTAAAAAATAACAATACTTTCAATTAAATGACAACAAATAATACAAGATATGTTATAATTCATCATATACCTTGTATCACTGCTACAATTATTCGTATTATGATTAGTACTAGTACTATTATCATCATCCTCATTATTATTACTATTATGATGATGATGATGATGATGTGACGCAGTGAAACGCTACACGATTTTTTATCTGTTTTATGTTTCAATACAGCACATACTACTACTACTACTACTACTACTAGTATTTTAATACCATTATTAATACTATTATGATGATGATGTGACGCAGTGACTAATAATAATAATAATAATAATAATAATAATAATAATAATAATAATAATAATATCGTCTCCGGCTTCCCCACGATCCTCACCAGGATAAGCAGTTTCGAAAATGAATGGATGGATGGATGGATGGATGGAATAATAATAATAATCATCATCATCATCATTATTAATACTATTCTTATCATTATGTGACGCAGTGAAACACTATACGTTTCTTTGACTTTTTTACGGTTCAAAACACTTCTCTCTCAACAGTATAGAAGACACATACCTTACACAAAACACCAGGGTTATTATCAAATGTAAAAAAAGCATGAAATAACACCGCAAACACAGCAGGTCATATAAACAGATCGTATTAACACATTAATCGACAGACCGTTTGATCAATTAAGAAAATGCTTACTTACGTGGATCGATAGCAAAAAAATAAAATAACAGGAAGGAAGGAAGGAGGGATGGAGGGAGGAATAGATAGAAATATAGATCGATACATAAATAGATAAAGCTAAACTGATAGAATTATATATATATATATATATATATATATATATATATATATATAGATAGATAGAGACAGAGAGAGAGAGAGAGAGAGAGAGAGAGAGAGATTGATGTCTGTCTGTCTGTCTGTATGTCTGTCTGTATTTCTCAAAGATTCAGCTCCTTCTTTTCACTCCCAAGGCAACGTCTGACAAAACACGTATTTACTATTAGAAGTCCACCCGCAAAGCCCGCCTCTCCGGGGTCATGTAGCCAACCAGCTGAAAGAAAACACGTTGAGTGGCGTGGGGAATCGGGGGTTGTTCCAGCGGTAATTGTAAGCAATCCGTGCACGGTGATCGGATAAATGGTAGTACAGGCGCTGTGCTGATTGGTGAATTGTTAGTACAGCTCTTTTGCTGATAGGGTGAGGCTGCCAATTTCAGTGGAATTTTAGAAAAAGCAGTCGTTCCCATTGGTTATATTTTATTATGTCGATACAGAGCACATTCAGCATATCTAGGAGTTAAGAATCAGAGAATAACATTTCTAATTGATTTCTCAAATGTCATGAATCACGAACTCCAATCTGTTAAACTTATCTGAACTTCGTCACAGAGAGGCCTCTCTGGCTTTGGGCTCAGATAACAGCACACAGCACGAGGTCCGTGTGGTTTGGAACAAAGGCAGTCCGGTTCGGCTTTGTCCAAGAACTTCCACTCATTCGATGCACCTGGAAGTTGGGGTTTCGCGAAACAGAGTCTTTTCCAAACAGATTTTCCACTGGTTTGAAGATTCCAAGGTTGTGCACAAAATCTTCTTTGCAAGCAGGGTCTTTCACCATACTTATTTGAAGACAAAGTCTTTGAGGAAAGCAGGGCCCTGTTTGGTTCCAAGGGTCGAGTTTCTTAAGACTCAAATAGCTATTTAAATGACTGACACTTTCGTATACAGTCGACTTGTCCAGCTGTAAAACTCCACTGATCAGGTGGGCACAGGCGGGCAGGCGCAGTTTGTAAAGTTCTTTATTTAATAAAGTCTCCTTCTCCCAGTTTAACCCTTCTGTTGCCGGCAAAGACTTAGTTGGTTTCTGGTTCCGGTTCGGGCAACAAAGCTACAGGTTGAGCTGTGGCAGCGAGTTACTGGTTCAGGTGAGAGAGAGAGAGAGAGATGCCGTGTGCTACCCTTTATACGCCTGTCAGATCAATAGATGATTGGTTCTTGAGTTTGTGAGATTAGATTTCGGTTTCAGCCCCCAGTGTCCTATTGGAGGGGGGCTTGATTTATGACTGATGTCAATCCATGCCATCTTTTAGAAATGCCGGTTGGCCCGAGTTCGTAGCTGTATGTCGGGATTTCGGCTCTCGTCCATTTCAAAGAGTTTTTATTACCTACAGGCCCCCTTCCCCAGACATCTCACAACAGGGATTCCAAGCTATTTTGCCCATTCTCTGTGCCATCCTCCCAAGACTGTCACTTTGATGTAAACCAGTCCCACACTGATGAGTTAAGGAAATCTGATAACTTTGGAGGGGAGAGATCTTCTTTAGATCAGTGCTTCAGCTCAGAGCTAAAATGCTCTTATCAAAATACACCCAACATAACGCTACAGCTTCAAGACACAAAACAGGAGACACTTCTTCACTTTGTCACAATCTGGATCAAACTCCCCAGTGATGTTGTTGAAGTCGAAAATTTGGGAACATTTAAGAATAGACTAGATCGGATCCTTGGATCACTTAGTTATTAATGGACACCAAATGAGCATGATGGGTTGAATGTCCTCCTTATGTTCTTCTTACGTGTTTTTGCTTATACATAAGAACATAAGTAGCTTTGATGGCTCTTTGACAAAAAAATAACTGGGTTTAGTGATAATGCTATCTTAAGATATGGCACTTTTCCCACATTTTCTATTGTTACAGGGATAGATTTAGGCCACTTCACATAGTTCATGTGAAAAGGGAAAGATAAAATCTAAGCACAATCAGAGCTTTTTTTAAATGTGTTGAAAATTAAGTAAGAACATTAATGCAATGTGTACCTAAAACAACACTACACAACATGATTTGTTTCATATGTAAGTCGTCCTGGATAAGGGTGTCTGCTAAGAAACAAATAATAATAATAATAATAATAATAATAATAATAATAATAATAATAATAATAATAATAATAATAATATGTTGATAAAGTTGATGGCAGTGAAGATTTTCTGTATTATCCAATTATTTCTGCTTTAGTGGGAACTAAATGACCAGGTCATTTTAAGGCTGCTGTTGGTTTCTTCACAAATATTTTATGCTTTTCAATTGTGCTTATGTAACAGAGCTCAAAGTGTATGATTTTGTTATGGCCGATGTCATCCCTCTATGAACTTGGTAAAGCATTGAACCCCCCTACGTCAATCACGGGACAAGTCTTTGGTGTAGTGTCTTTGTTGTTTTGCTGGTGAGGCTATCAGAGGTGCACCTGAGACAGTGGTTTTCAATTCAAATGGACTGTTAATAGTAATGGACTGTTACTAGGAGTCTAAACTAGGTAGAAATACAGTGTACGTTTCAATCATATGACTAAACTAATACAACACAGATTTGTAACGAGTCACACAATTGGGACTCGAGTCAAGTCCAGTCTTTGACCTAGCTCAAATGGAGTTGAGTCACAGAGTGAGCTGGACTCTAGTCACCTATATGGTTCAAGTCAGTTGGAGACATTAGTTCTGACAGTTCAAGATAGTTACCCTGATAACAATACACATATATAAATATACAGCTCTGGAAAAAATTAAGAGACCACTGCAAAATTATCAGTTTCTCTGGTTTTACTATTTATAGGTATGTGTTTGGGTAAAATTAACATTTTTGTTTTATTCTATAAACTACTGAGAACATTTCTCCCAAATTCCAAATAAAAATATGAATGGAATGGAATGGCTGCCATACATGTAGAGATGCGGATTTAAGAAAAAATTGCAGTGGTCTCTAAATTTTTTCCATAGCTGTATATGATTGTGCGTGTGTGTACACACATTAATCTATATACACTCACCTAAAGGATTATTAGGAACACCATACTAATAATGTGTTTGACCCCCTTTCGCCTTCAGAACTGCCTTAATTCTACATGGCATTGATTCAACAAGGTGCTGAAAGCATTCTTTAGAAATGTTGGCCCATATTGATAGGATAGCATCTTGCAGTTGATGGAGATTTGTGGGATGCACATCCAGGGCACGAAGCTCCCGTTCCACCACATCCCAAAGATGCTGTATTGGGTTGAGATCTGGTGACTGTGGGGGCCAGTTTAGTACAGTGAACTCATTGTCATGTTCAAGAAACCAATTTGAAATGATTCGACCTTTGTGACATGGTGCATTATCCTGCTGGAAGTAGCCATCAGAGGATGGGTACATGGTGGTCATAAAGGGATGGACATGGTCAGAAACAATGCTCAGGTAGGCCGTGGCATTTAAACGATGCCCAATTGGCACTAAGGGGCCTAAAGTGTGCCAAGAAAACATCCCCCACACCATTACACCACCACCACCAGCCTGCACAGTGGTAACAAGGCATGATGGATCCATGTTCTCATTCTGTTTACGCCAAATTCTGACTCTACCATCTGAATGTCTCAACAGAAATCGAGACTCATCAGACCAGGCAACATTTTTCCAGTCTTCAACTGTCCAATTTTGGTGAGCT
Organism: Amia ocellicauda; assembly: GCF_036373705.1. Taxonomy (NCBI): domain Eukaryota; kingdom Metazoa; phylum Chordata; class Actinopteri; order Amiiformes; family Amiidae; genus Amia; species Amia ocellicauda. Next base: position 3,193,532 of record NC_089860.1, read on the forward strand.
TGTGCAAATTGTAGCTTCTTTTTCATATTTGTAGTGGAGATGAGTGGTACCCGGTGGGGTCTTCTGCTGTTGTAGCCCATCCGCCTCAAGGTTGTACGTGTTGTGGCTTCACAAATGCTTTGCTGCATACCTCGATTGTAACGAGTGGTTATTTCAGTCAAAGTTGCTCTTCTATCAGCTTGAATCAGTCGGCCCATTCTCCTCTGACCTCTAGCATCAACAAGGCATTTTCGCCCACAGGACTGCCGCATACTGGATGTTTTTCCCTTTTCACACCATTCTTTGTAAACCCTAGAAATGGTTGTGTGTGAAAATCCCAGTAGCTGAGCAGATTGTGAAATACTCAGACCGGCCCATCTGGCACCAACAACCATGCCACGCTCAAAATTGCTTAAATCACCTTTCTTTCCCATTCAGACATTCAGTTTGGAGTTCAGGAGATTGTCTTGACCAGGACCACACCCCTAAATGCATTGAAGCAACTGCCATGTGATTGGTTGGTTAGATAATTGCATTAATGAGAAATTGAACAGGTGTTCCTAATAATCCTTTAGGTGAGTGTATATATGTTATATGAAGATATTGCTTGTATGTCTGAACACATAAAAGAGTTACATAAAAACAATCATAGAACAACAGTGCAAGAGAAATTGTATTCACCAGTTGCAGTGTACTACTATTTAATTATTGATAAACAAAATAAACACAAAATTACAAATTATGACTACGCCACCCTCAAGAAAGTGAGAGACTTTACAATACAGGCAATTAACTGACAGAACATTAGTGAGTGATGGGAAGTATACAGAACACCAAGAAGACAGATATAGTAAACTAATTAAAAATGTATTGTAAAAAAAACAGTTAAAACAGTACATTGACCCTACAATATCCTACAAATTTCCTACAATACAATAGCTTACAGTGGCATATTTACATGGATTTTGTGATGCAGAAGGCTTAACACTGTACTGACTTTTGCTCTCCACTATGACAAAAGATGACTTTATGGGCTAGTACATAAATAAGGACCTCAAACTAATTTATGGAGATGTTATTGATGAATGTGAGTCTTACAACAGGAGACTTGCATTCACCTAGAAACTTCTACATCAGTGGTGGAAGCTGCTTATTTCCAATGAAGACGCATAATTTCTAGCAGGCACAGAAATCAAAAATTGTGCATACTCACCCATTTCAATTACAGAGCTCCACTAAAATAATAATGTTATTTATATAGCACTTATCAAGCACAAAGTGCTGCACAATCAATAAAAAATAACAGATTAAAACAAGGATATACAAGGAAATAAAAAGTTAAAAAAAATAAGGTGCCCTCAAAGTAAAATATGTAAAACAATAAAACTAATGAAAATAGTGGAGGGACAGATCAAGTAGATTAAAAAATAAAAAAATGCAATAAAACTATGTAACTGTTACATACATTTGGAAATGCATTAAAAAAATGTTTAGAAATAGACTTGATTGACAAGCACTAGAAACCACATCTAGCTTGCGTTGTGAATCAAAGATATGTTTGAGTCAAAATCTGCTGATTTCATGGAGATTTTGAGCACAATTTTTTGAATCCGAAATTACTTACATATTTCAGGTTTCCAATTTTCATTTTTTTTGGGAGGAGACCCCCTAGACCCTCTGACATTAATTTCTCATTCTGCTTTGCCACCATTTCCCCCATCCACAAATTCAGTGATAGCGTACAATAGCTTTTATCAATAATGAGATTTGAAAGTGATTTGTGGAATAACCACTAGGTTATGTAGAAGGGCCACAGATCATTCATAAAATTTTAGATTTTTTTAATGGATATACCAGGTGTAAAATGAAAGTGCCACACAGAATCAATTGCTTGGAGCAGTAAGACAGTTGAAAGTGTTTGAAAAGATTGCAAAAATCTTGCTGGAGGAAGCACTACATTGGACTGCAATGTGGTGTACCGTGACAAAATACATTCACTTTTTCTGGTATATAAATACACGCAAACATGAAAGACTAGGGTGACCATACATCCTGGATTTAAATTAAATGTCTTGACAATTATCTGACAATAGTTTAAATGTCCCGGTTTTTAGCTTTCCCCTGTTTACACTCACTTAAAACGATTTAAATCTAAAAAAATGTCTTTATATGATCAATCACATGAAGAAGCAAATATTTTAATTATAAAGGTAAACCCTCATTACCTGTAACTACATGTATACTACTAGCATAATAATGGTAATCTTATAGATGCTTTACTGACAACAAAAATAAATCACTATCTTAAAAAGTGATTCATATAAACCCCTACCTGAATCATTAATTGTCCGGACAAGGTATGTTTTAAAGGAATCCCAGACAAATTAAAAGTTGATGGCCACTTGCGATGTTATAGATGTGTGATTAATTTATTTAACGATACTGATTAAGCTTAACTTAAATACTAACACTGAATTTGTGAAAATTTGCTGTTGTAGTAAGTTATGGATCCCAGAGTGTTGTAGCCATATTCATATATAAATCGTGGTTCTAAAGAAGCTATATATATATATATATATATATATATATATATATATGCTGCAACTGTATAGGCTATTTCATACTGTATTTTTCATGAAGTGGCTACACAGATTTAAATACAAACGTGAAATGTATTTAATAATGCAACGCAGTTTAAATCTCCCACAGAGAAATTATGGAAATATCTGGGATACTTATATTGTCAATGTTAAGTGGATCGTGATACAGGGAGAAGTAATACACATTTATCTATTGTTCTAAACGTGCTGCTCAAATGGGAGCAGATACATGGAAATTAACACTTAATTTTCTAACAAATAGCATACAATATTTTTAAGTGATATAATTTGTTTATACATATTTTTTCAAGATGTCTTGGTTTCTACTTTTGAATATCTCGTCACTGTATGTAAGATTATCTGTTACATATCAAAAAACGTTTCAGTCCAAAGTTGATTGCGCTTTTAAGGTATTTCAGCCTCCAGTTTTTGATCATAAACGGGGAGCTGACCAGCAAAAAGTTACTTAATACTAAGTATACTACTTCATGTTTGTATAATAAGGACAACGAGACTTCAGTTACTACAGATAATCGTTTATTAGAAACTTTATTTATGTAAACCAGAGGTGCACAGTTGGCAGACCTCGGTCCGGACCAGGGGAGTGGTAATGGAGTTCAAGAATGCTGTTGCTGAAAACTTTAATTGATGGTAAACAAACAGACAAGCTGTGTGGATAGATCAAGGAAATCCCAATGTCATGTAAAACAACAACAGCAAGAAAGAGTGAAATACTAACAGAGGATGTATTTCCAGCCAAGGTTCAAGTTACTGGCAGGGCAAGCAAAAGCCCATTTCTCTCACTACAGAAGAGAGATGGAGAAGTGAAGTGGGAGAGAGTAGGAAAGATAAATATTAAACCTGTGTTTTCTTATTTGTTCAAAAATTAAAGCACCTTTTTCAGAAACAGGCAATTTTTTTGTATTTTTTTTAAGAAGATGCAGTCTTGTTTTGCTTGAAATGAGAATATCTAGTTTTATTTATAGGCTGCATATTTATTTTACCTCATGTTTAATGTGTCTGCATTGAACATATGCAATATATATTGTTGAAATGTTATTGAAATGTAGTACTTTTACTACACTGTTTATTAGCTATACATATACAAGAACTGCATATGCCACACAATCATTTTACATTTATTGTACATAGACATTTTAATGGTTTGGACCTTTGTGGAGAGAACATTTGAGTCACCTCTTTGAATTCTATTTTTGCACCCCTGATGTAAACCATACATTCCTGAAATGGACTCTCCTTTGATGTGGGTAAAGAGAAAGGAAAATAGATTTTAAAAAAGGAATTCTCTGTTATAACATTACGATAGTAATTATCATACTCACCTGCAGCTCCTGGTGGGTCCTGTAGAGGATGGCAATATCATTGAAGACTCCAAGGTGGTCCGGTCTGGTTAATGGAGAGGATGCAGGAGACCCTGAAAGAGATGGAACAATAATTCAACAGGTTTCCGAAGGAGATGGATTTACCGCAGCTGTGGCCAAAATAGAGAAGGACTAACCCCCTCGAAGGGGCTGATATGAACGGGACTTATTATTTTTTTCTCTTTAATTTGTGTTATTCCTTGTGCTACTAGTTACAATATTGTGGGGTTATAATGATTTTTAGTATACCTTTTACGTAGGACAGTTTTGTCTAATTTATAATTGGTTAAGTTAGGGTAGGGATTTTAGCATCTCTTTACTGCCCAAGCATTTTAGTTAGTATTGGAATTAATTATTGAATAAGGGCATCTACCAATAAATAAATAAATAATAATATTAGTAATAGTATTAGTATATCCCCTGACTTTGGTTAATACACAGATGTCATGCCCTGTGTAGACCAAAGAAGGAAAATAAATAATTATTTGACTTGCCTGTATGTTTCTCTGTCCATGGTGGTTCTCAGGGAGACAATGGGTCCAAAGTCTGCGTGGGGAATGTTAAAGGCATGACGTGAGGTCCCCCCCCTCACCATAATCGAATACAGAGGTAGTGTAGTTGGGAGGCTGATGGTTTTTGTGATGGTATAGTAGCTGTAAATGGTGCTCTCTCGTTTCCCCAAGGACCCCTGCCTCTCCCCACACACACTAACTAGCGTTATGATGAGATAGTTAACTAATTAAGAACTTTGAAAAAGTTCTAACAAAGGAAGAGATTTTACTAATTCCCCCCAACAATTCTGATCTCAAAATCTGGTTGGCTGCTCATAGGGAACAAGCTTAATCACTTGTATACAGACTTGTTGCAGGAGGACCCAAGTCACCTGACTTACATTAAGGTTCTAGTGAATTTACTCCTTACACTCAGCCCTTCAGCAGCCATCTCATGTGAGAGAGGATATTCCTGTAATAACAGAGTAAAAACATACCTTCATACAGCTCTGAAAAGTGAGAGACTGGATGACTTGATGTGGCTCTCCACAAATGGTTGTGATGTTCACAGCTGCTGTTTAGACAAAGCAGTTAAATGATGGTTCTTCTCAGGCAAAGGGATCAGGCATCGGACCCATCACATAAGACTCCAGTTCAGAATCACAAACCCAGGGTTGAAGGCAAATCCATTAACATCATGCAATGAATTAAATTAATTGAGGGGTAGGAGAGCAAGAGATAGTGGATGGAGGGAAACAAGCAAGAGAACTTGTACATTTTAGATCTCCGATAGATAGGGGGGCAATCAGGGCGAGGCCTATTTTTTTTGACATGTGACGTCATCTTATTAATGATTCCTATGTCATATCCGGAAAGGAAGTGTACACACATTTCGCCCTCAACCACAAAGCAACCCACCTCTCTCCCCATCTCCCCCTCTCCTATCCCTGTGATTAGATCTGTGGGTCTTTGTTCATGTCAGACAGTGTGAATTGTCCAGAGAGCCTGCTGTAGTGTTGGGTGGCTTCTGCCCACACCCCCTCTCTCACCCCACTGATCATGTATGTAGTTCTTTGATCTTGTTGGTCAACTTTTAAAGGGTGAATGGGTCAGATCCTCCTATAGTGGTGGGGGCTTCTGGGGGGACCCAATCTGTTGATTAATATCTCTGCAGACAAACTGTCTCTGTTGTTGTTGTTGTTGTTGTTGTTTTTTAATATACATGTAATGGTTTAGGAAATCAGATTTCCTTTATAAGATCAACAATGTCTATTGTGTGATTATCCTAGCCATACTGTCTCTCCCTCTCAATCTCTGGAAACATCTCAGGATAGGCCAGTTGCTTAATAATAAGACTACGTTTAATTAAAAATGAAATAAAAAAGCTTGTGTCTGTATAGTGTCAAGCCCCCCTGCCATTTTTAAAGCTCATCTCTCTCTCTGTCTTATGTGTTTTTTTAGTTAAATACATTCTAGTAACTGCTTTCTAACAGTCTTAAAAGCTTGTAAGAATTAAACTTAAGATGTTAATATATTTTAAATTTATTTTAGCACTCTCTCTCCAAATGCAAAATGATAAGTCTGAGTTTAAAAAGCAATAGTTCACTCAATGCTAAATAGATCACACCACGGGGGGTCAGACCACATCTGCACGAGCTATGAAATCAAATAATGCTAAACACTTTTAACCTATATCATTTATATGTAATAATAATAATAATAATAATAATAATAATAATAATAATAATGTGTAACAAAAGACCAAATACATGTTTTGCGGGGATAAACGCAGTTCTGAGTAGTTTCTGACTCATTTGATACCAAACAAATCTTGCTATTAAAAAACAGGTGTTCTGCATCCGGAAGTAATTTTAAAGCTCCGGTAAAACATCCCTCGAACAGATAGTTTCTTAAAAGAACGCAGCTTAGTTAAAGCCAGTGCTGAAATAATTATTTAAAGCGCTAAACATCCTAGGGTTCAAACTTTAGACTTAAACAATAAGACAGGGTCCCTAAATCAGTGAACAGAAACAAATCTGTTAGATCGATGTGTGTTTTATATCTTTACAGTTATTTTCTTGGTCCAGGGTAATTTCTAGCTCTTATAAATGCCTGAAATATTCTTAGTGTTAGGGGACTATAGGGCTAGATGTTTCATTTAATTTTTAACATTTTTCTTTATTTTTTTGATAGCCAAGGATTTAATAAAAGTGTCGGGTTGATAGGCGAGAGGAGGGCGCCTTCTTGGCTACAATAAAACATTTGTGGTGATATGTTAATTTGTCCCATGATGCCTTAGAGTGTGCCCAAGAACAAAGACTCACAAACACCCCGGCGTGCTTTCATAGGTATAAATATGAGGGCAAGGGCACAGCTCGCAAGCCTCATAACCACCTTTCAATTTAAGTGAAGACCGCGGCTTACTGAAGATCTACAATGGCAGGAAACAGCATCAGCGATTTCAATTTAAATGAATTTTGAATTATGTTCAATGATTTTTAAATACGGCTATAACATCTGTTTTAAGCTCTGTAACCTTATTTTACAGACGCATATATATAGAGTATACAAGTTTGGGAACCCCTGCTTTAAATGGTACAATACGGTTAAGGGGGGTGTTTTTGATTTCAGAGAGGAGATGGCCACCTATTGTAAAAACAATGTGGTGATCCTTAAAGAAGCCTGTGTCCGTTTCCGAGACGAGGTTATCAAGACCTCTGGGCTTGACCCATTGCAATGCGTGACCATAGCGTCTCTCTGCATGAAAATGTATCACGCCAATTTCTTGCAGAAAAACACTATAGCTGTCACCACTTCTACAACTATCGCACTCGACTGTCTGCATACAGTGGCTGGAATACCTAACAGCCAGGGATAACATCTTTATCAGTCATGCTTTAAATCGCAGGGAAGTCAAAATGGGGCCCTATTATTTAGATTGTTTTAGTGAGGTGTCCAGGGTGCGTACCGCTTATGAATTTGCCGGTTGCCGGTTGCTTTGACCCAAACATCTTTAACCCTGTAACAGAAAAACTCTGTGGTGATATGTACTATGATTTCCAGGAATGAATTGAAACTTTAAAAAGCACCTATGGGTTGAACGTGGTGGTGATTTAGGAACATAAGTGGACCGCCCTGAAGCAGCAGGATGAGGGGGTGCGGGGGTTCATGGAAACCTTTGATTTTCCAGAAAGTCTCGAACCCTGGGATGCATTATTTGGGGTTCGTACCAACGCCATCTGTAAAGGAGGGGGAGAGAGTAGATTACTACGACTTCACAAGTCTGTACCCATTTGTCAACAAGACCAAAATTTACCCTGTGGGTCACCCAACCATCATTTATCGTGAATTTCTCGAACTCAGTCATTACTTTGGTTTGATCAAGGTGATCATGTACCCTCCCCGAGGTCTGTTCTTGCCCGTGTTGCCTGATAGGTGCTCTGGAAAATTGATGTTCCCTCTGTGAAGAACATGTGTGGAAACTGAAAATCAGACTATCTCTTGTCTGCACAACGATGAAGAGAGAGTGCTGATGGGGGTCTTGTGTAGCATTGAGCTTGTCAAGGCAGTGAGAAAGGTTAAAGTCGGGAAGGTGTATGAGGTTTGGCATTTTTTGGAAAAATCTGATACTCCTTTTGCTGATTACATTATAACCCACCTGAAAGGGAAACAGGAGGCCTCTGGCTACCCCTCTTGGTGTGCTGAAGACACAGACAAAGAGTGTTACGTGCAGCAATATTTTGAAAAGGAAGGAATCCGGCTAGATCCGGGCAACATAACTGTAAACCCAGCTAAAAGACAAATGTCCCAACTGATTTTAAACACTCTGTGGGGTAAGTTTGGGGATAGAAATAACCGTCTAATCACCACATTGATTAAAAGCCCTGAACAGTTGATAGACTTTGTTTTCCAAAGAACACGATGTATCACACTTTCAATTCTTAAATGACCGAGTGGTGCAGGTGCAATGGAGGACCCCTAAAGATTTCCCCACCAAACAGAGTAACGTTAATGTGTTCATAGCTATTTTTACCATGGCTTATGCCTGGCTTGAACTGTACAACTTAATGGACCAACTGCAGGAATGCATGCTCTATCATGGTACTGACTCTCACCCTCACATCACGTCCGTCAATCTGGGGGTGCGCTGCAGAGAGGAGCGACTGAGCTGCGCTGTATCAAAAGGTAAAGTCAGATGTGCTTCTCCATTTGAAGTTCTACCAAACACACACAAATGTAATGCTAAATTAAATTAGTAATCATTGCATAAAAATTGTGATGCTAGCTAAAAGGCGTTGATCATCAAGACGTGATTTGTAGGAGCACTTTGCCTTTTAATTACCTTTTTCTAGACGCTGTTTATATTTTTGTTTTATATACAGTGTATAGTGTACGTATAGTATATAGTAAAAATGAGCTGAGATGCACCGTTTTGCAGTGTTAAACGCTGCAATGTTTAGTTTGAATTCATAACGTTCAAGCAACGTGTTTGCTGCCGTTGCACGGGGACTGTATAATCTTACAACTGACAGTGAGGATAATGCTTTGATCATTTTTATTGTAGTCTTGTTGTGGTCCTAGTACAGTGTATTTATATACATGGATTTTAACCAGATTATTTTACTACTGTAGGTCAGAATTGGGTTATAAAAATGAAAAGAAAAAGTAAAAACTGAGATATTTCCTGCTTTTTCACAAAGAAAATGCTCAAGAGTGGACAGGAGGAGCAATAGAGACCAGAAGAAGAATCCAGAAGATGAGGAAATGAGTGAAGGTGAAAAGAGAGAAAGCAAAATGAATGTGAGGGACGAAGATGAGGAGGAAAGTGATTCAGAAGAAGGGACAGAAGCAGGGAGTGATGAGGAAGAGACAGATGAGGACAGGGAGGTGGCTGGTCCTGTTGCAGTTCCAGCCGGACCACATGGTACGTTTTCACTCTCTTTATATAAATTCCAGTGCAGTAACATACCATATCGGTCATTAAAATAACTTGAAAATGTTATTTTCTATTTTATGCATGTTCTATACAGCCATATGGTTAGATGAAGTTATATTGCTATATGTGCAGATGTGTACCGTTTCAGCAGTAATTATGATCAAACTATGATAATAATTACATATGCTGCACAGCACAACAACTACCACCTTAAGCTATCTTAAAAAAGCATGGAACCAAGGCAATGCAGAGATAACACCAGCACAGTTTTTTGTATATGTTGTATTGTCATGAAGAATCTTGGAGAAGTGTTATTATTGTTGTATATTATTGTTGTTAGAATAAATATTGTTAAAACATATATTTTAAATTTATTTACATATAGAAGTACAATTTTATTTTTATTGTATGGGGACTCCCATGCCACCCTGCCAAAACCTCTTGCCACCCCTTTGCCACCCCATGTAAAATTTTCTAGATCCGCCACTGACAAGAGTGTAATATTAATAGATGCCTTCTGTACTGTATGATTGTATACATGTCTGTATATAAAACTTTACAAACCGTGCAAAGGGAGATGTCATTTGTAGGAATGATTTATTTACATTTGCAACAGAGTGCATGTTTACATAAGAGGAAGTGATTGAGGGTGGGAATTAATGCATAGTAATTATTTTGTTATTGTTTTGATATGAATACGAGCGGGATGTATGGTGTGCACACCTGCATTTATATTATATTTCATATTATAGAACAAAGGTTTATTGACTGCATTGTAATGTTTGTTCATTTACTATAAAGCCTTTCATTTTATTACTATGTAAAAACTTACCTCAACAGGCGACTCCCGATGTACACAGCTTTGTGTCTGTTATTATGGCATGCGTGCGGCTTTCACCCATGCATATACAGGCTGGGAAGAGCGCATTTTGGTGGCGAGAGGTATTAAAACTTACTGATTTGTGTATATGCTGCTATTTGGTAAGGTTATTTGATACTGTGATTCCATATATATGTATTTGTGTTACAAGAGGTGCTGGGAGGGGTGATTGGTGTTGCCTATTAATTGGTGTTATTTATTATGTTTATTTTATTACGGAGTTTGTGGGTTTTTATTTTCACTTGTCATTACTTTTGTATTTGTTATATTACTTGTTAATTTTCACTTGATTTGCTGCCTCTGCGTAACATGTGGTATCCTGAGGAGAAAAGGAAAGTTAATTTGAGAATAGATACTGGACTGATTTCCTATTTTTCCTACTTACCTGACAGGGCTGATAGAGATGGTGTGTTTCCCCGGTGGTCAACTAGGCCTGAGACGGAAAGCAGTGCACCTGTGGAGAGAAAAAGGGTAGTGGAGGGACCCTGAGGAAAAGGGTAGCGGAGGGATGTGAATGGGAAAATAACCACTGTAGTGTGTGTATTTTCACTTACCTGGCCTTAATGACACATCCCCTCTGAATGTCCTTTCCTTGTTTCTCTTTCCCTGCCTAGGATTGGTGGCACTGCAGAGCCTGGTCCAGGGGGACCCTGTACTGCCAAGCCTCCTAGGAATCCACCTGCCATGAACTTGAATGGACATTGGTGACGAAGACTCCTTGCAGCATATTCACACCTTAATTCCGGGACTTTGACTTTGGGGGGGCCAAGACAGCCTTTACTTTTAGCATAGTTTTATTGGGGATTTTCTTAGGATTAGTTTTAGAATTTTATTTTGCCTGTCTTTTAAACATTTTCTGCTTGTTTCGTTTTTTTATATTTTTTTTTATCGATTTGCTAGTGCAATTAATAGTTATGCAACTGTCTAACTAGATCTGATTAATGGTTTAGCTGGGGAGGATATAGCCACAGCTATAAATGGGTTAGTATGTCGGTAACCAAGAGATAGGTTTGACTTTAAATGAGACCTAGGTGGCGCGTCTGTTTGGCGTGTATTAAGAAGGTAAAGAACTGTTAATCTGAAACCGCAGGAGAGCTGTTTGATTTAGTTGTCCGCTGCACTTGCCAAAAAAGGATATGAACTTTCATTTGGGACTTGTCACTTCTTGCTTGAGACCACTCTCCCATGTTTACATCCTGACAGAAATAGCTTTAAACATCTTGTGTGGAACCATCCCCCTAAAACCTTCTCAACATTCTAAAGCTGTTATCAAGATCATCACTAATAAGAAGTATTCTATTGAAAGAAAAAGAGAAGATTAATCAAAGCGGAGGGTTTATAGGCCCACTCTTGAACATAGCGCTGCCTTTCCTAACAAGTTTTCTGGCTTCAAGAGTGGGTTAATAATGGAACACGCTCAGAAAATGTTTTTGAACAGGAACAGAATGTGTCGGTCCAGAACCCATAGACAAATGGCCGAAAATAACCTGGGTAAAAGATCACATCAACTTAACTTTAACCCTGGCTTCTAAGAAAACAGGGTTGGTGTGGAGGTGGGAGCTGTGGTTGATAATGGAGTTGTTGCTAAGGCTGCGGTGATTGTGGAGACTAAGTCCTCAACAGGGTCAGCCTCCTCTGCAGAGAGCGATGTTGTAACAGATGTTTTGAGAAATGTGCCTTCCAGAAGCAAAAGAAATGCTGAGTATATCCTACACAAAATGGTTCAGAACGGCTAGGAATGAACAGGGTGAATTTGTTTTTAAAGGGCAATTTATCAAAGGTTCACACTTTGATTTGTTGAAGAGCATCACTAGCACTAATAAGGTACCTCCTAGTCACCGACCTGTACGCTGGAATGATTTCCTACAGGCAATGGCATGTCTGAACATGCCCCAATCAACAGTTCCTAACCAGGAAATACACCCAAAAATCCGTCTGTGTAAAGAGGGGGAGGCTGATTGGGCCGCTAAAACTCCAGCCTCTCATTACATGGCCAGTGCTAAGCGAATGTCCTCTGGATCTAGACATTGCTGGGACGCTTATTAATCTCATGTTTTTATTTGTAACCCTTGTAAATGAAGACCCGACAACAGAATGTAATTTTTATATTATTTTATTTTTGTTATGTATAACATATTCCATGCTTTGTATAAGAATTGTGTTAAATGATCTGATTTTTTCACCTTAACACGCATGACATATTTTAAAATCCTCGCAAGAACAGCCAGTCTGTATACAAGGTTGGTTAGGACCATACGTAATGGCGTTATAAGGGTCAGTCCACAGTGTCCTGACAAACTGTTTTATCATTTTGTTGTAAATCATCACTGTACAGGGCCATAAGATATGGGTATGTCTGGCATTTAGCTCTATGATATAAGAAAAACACAGTGTTGTCTGCAAGTGAAGGTCTGCAGACTTTGTGCTTGGCGACCGATGTAAATGGTTTCTTGTCAGTTGTTGAGCAAAAAGTTATTGATCCTCCGGAGGAAAGGTCTGAAATCCAGTGGATTTCCATAGGAATCAAAAAATTCACCACAATGGTCCTCCCTTAGATAAATAGCCAACCAATGTTCTCCAGGCATATTTTTAAGGTGAGTGTTGATTATGTGCATTGCGGGTAAATTCGTGATCTTAACTTTAGGCAGCTGGTCACAGGCGTAGACTACTTGAAACAGTTTTCGGATGCAGGCCGTAACATTCATGATGTGATTTGTGTTCGTTTTAATAATAATCATACGGGACATTTCTTCTCTAGTTCACCTCAATAATGTTGTCAAACACAGCGTACACGATCATATTTACTGTGTGGGGTAGAGGCAGCTTAAAACACATTTCCAGACGCATGTTGCCCGTCTTCACCAGCGAAAACTGTTGTCCACACTCTTTGTCGAGGGTCAGGTTGAAGCTGTACAGCATGTAACCACTGCAGTATTCCTGGCGATCAATCATCAGAGGTTGATCCTTGAGATGTTGACCCGTAGCCAATACTAGACTGTAATATTCCCAAACAGCGTTGCCATTTTCAATGTCAGGTTGAAAAGGTTTGGACGGCACCTGCAGTCCGTCGATGTAAAACGCTATAAATTCAGCGTTATAATGTTTAAAGTTAAAGGGGTTGTTGTTGTAAACCCCGGTAAAGGCATCATTATCCACTAGGCCAATAATAACCTGTTTTGGAAGCCGACCTAGAAAAAGATTTTCTTGGTTCATCACACATGTCCCCGCGGGGATACTATGGACTTTCATATAGACTCTTTTGATGGAAAGCATTTTTGCTACGGATCATTTAAATTTTAATGTCTACCCTGTTCAGCATACATTTTTCTTGGAAATAATTATGTCTGCATGAATATGCCCCATTAGCTCAAAGGTCCAGCCTTCGGTTGAAAAGGTCACTCTTCTTTGTAAGCACTCATTGCTTCCTCCTGGATCCTTGGTGTCTATGGCTTCCGCCGGGGTGTCTTTGAAGAACAGGCTGGGACTGAACTGCTTGTTTAGGGTCTCCTCACTATAGTTAAGGATACACTCCATCATGGCTCTATAGGGGTAGGTATTGCTGCTTTGACTAATGAGTCGATCCCCCAGGGTCACATCCACCTGCGAAAACATGGTGGCCACCGGGTAATTGATGACCCCAACATTGGCTGTCTTCTCGATTGCATCGCCGTCAACATCTTCCACTCTACAGTTAAGTGTTCAAATCAGTATAATCTTCACCATTGCCCGCTATGAAAAACTCCAGAGGGGCTGTCTCCACATAGATGCTTTTATCTATACTCGTTTGAGTGTATGGCACTGTAAACAGATCCAGTTCTGAATTGATGCATTCTTCCGATAGGCTGTGGAAAAAAAACATGTTTAAAAGATGAGGCTCTATTTGTCTTTCTTTGAGACTCTTTTTGCAGGCTTTTTCTTCTGCTGCTTCCTTTTCCGAGTGTCTCCACGGTATGTTGGAGAATGAGTGAGTCTTCGTTTTTTGTTAGCTGGGGGTCTTCGCCGCCCAGGTGGACGTCTGCTGCCTCTTCTTTTACCCCTGCTCCTCGCCATCACCATGAGACCCGAACCCTCCTGATGCTCATGGCTAGCCACTCAGTTCATAACACTGGTGAACACGTCACTAACGATTTTTTAAGCTGCTGATTTCAAGTGGGGTCTGGCTATCGAAAAGCCTCTCTTGAGCAGGGTTACGGCCATTCTAAAGAGACCATGAAAGAGCACCTAGACCAGCCCCATACATCGTGGGGGCTCCTACAAAACCGGGCAAGCCATTCCCTGCTTGCATGTTGTAATGATCGACATATCCCCTCAAGGTAGCCATTTTAATAATATATACACTGTTTTACGGGTCGAAAATATATAACTATAACTTTACCGAAACGGAATGGCACGTTGTTATTCTGATCCGATTTTACTTCAATCATGATGTTGTCAAAGTGGGTCTTTGAGTGTGGCTTGTCGTAGTAATTGTGATCGTGTCATTGCTTTTACCTTTAATAAGTACATTTCTCAAAAGAGGGACGTAACTATACCCGACCCTCTGGTGGGCAATGATATCCGTATAGATGTAAAGAGTTTAAAAGCCACCCCCTGATGTCGGCCGGGAAGTGGGCCACCACTTCTGAGAACAAGCTCTCTGTGTCGGAATAGAACCCTAATATATGGCCCAGGTTACCGCTGGTTTGAATGCTAACCACTGGTTTTGACACCATGTACACTCTGTTTTTAATAGGGTTGTAATATAACTTGAGGGTGGGGTTGCCTTCTGAGAACTGCTTATTCATCTCATCTAATATTTTATCCACGCTGTCATAATAACCTCCTTGTATCATGAATGTCCACTGACTCTTTTTAACATCATCAAAAATGGAGAAGGTGGCATCCTTATCTTGTAAAATAGACCAAGGCTGCGTCCCAGATCGCACACTTGTTCCCTCGTTCCCTTCCCTTGCGGGGCGGATATACTATGCTGGCCATATTAAGGGGTGTCCCAATACCTTAAGGAACGAGTGAAGGGAGCCTAATCGAGCCGTTTGTGCCCTTCAGAGCTCCCTTCGGCAGAGTGTACAAAAGAGCACACTTATGCGGAAGAGTTTTAGTGCTGAAGTCCCAGAACTCTTTGCGTTAAAGGCGGAGGGAAAATATAGCAGCGGCGGTGCATATAAATGTAATGTTAGCTAGACAGTTGTAGAAAGTGTTAAATTATGTATCAAGGAAATAATACATAGATGCATAATACATAGATTGCCCTTTAAATTATTATGTAATCATGATTTATATATACGAATAGAAAGTTCAGCCAAAAAATGCCAATTACACTATCATTTAATTAATTACTGAAGTAGTATCCTATTAAACTAGGAGGTGATATTAATGAACATTGTATTTCAAAATTATTATTAATATTATTATTATTATTATTATTATTAAATACAGAGACAGATGACAAGAAAAGACTGCGTAGGTACTTTTTCGGTCAAATGCAAAGGTGCTGATTGCTGACACTGAAGTGTGTCCCATTGACCGCTTTTAGCTTCACCCTACACCCTACACCCTCGCTCACTGAAGTGCACACTCTGTGACTTCAGCACAACGTCACCCAAAGTGTACACTTGTCGAAGGGTGTGGGGAGCAAGTGTGTGATTTGGGACACAGCCCAAGTGTAAGGATACTGTATCTCAGCCAAACCCACTTCCCACGAGCCCCTTATATCTATAGATTTTCAAGAGATGTGTTACTGGGTAGAGTCACATAGAAACCGCCTGACTCCATCTTGAGCATCAAAAGTAATGCCCCCCACCACACACGTATTCATATGGTTATAATGTTTGAATGTCGCAAACCTTTTGAGCAGGGACCCAACTATTGAACTTTTCACGCCAGCCTCTCCATTTTACCAGCACATATTTTTTTCAGGTTTTGTGTTTTTTCAGCAATTATCTTTTCAACTCTGAATACTCTATCTTTACCAACAATAATTTTTTGGAACTTGACCGCAAAAAAGTTCCTTCTATATCCTCTGTGTCATAGTCTTTTAAACAGTACACTGGAGGGTCTGTAGCCAACTGCTCGGTGTCTGTAAAATATTAGTCGGAAAATTTGTTCATAACCTTTGGCAAAAGGATTTTGCAGCTTTGAAACGCACACCACATCTCCGCTATTGAACTTATAAGTAGTTTTTTCCATCTAAATAAAGGGACCATATACATTTTTATAGACCTTAAATGAATTACTCGTCAACATCTATAGGTTTTATTTTAATGCTTGTATGATACCCTCGATTGTAAGCATCAATAAAACCCTGAACTTTATCAACATACTTGAACATGTTGACCGCTGTAAAATATCTCTAAATTTTGGTTTTCATGGTGCGGTTAAACCTCTCCACCACAGAGGCCTTAAGCTCATTACCGGTGTTGAAATGATGTACATTCACCTAAAGGATTATTAGGAACACCTGTTCAATTTCTCATTAATGCAATTATCTAACCAACCAATCACATGGCAGTTGCTTCAATGCATTTAGGGGTGTGGTCCTGGTCAAGACAATCTCCTGAACTCCAAACTGAATGTCTGAATGGGAAAGAAAGGTGATTTAAGCAATTTTGAGCGTGGCATGGTTGTTGGTGCCAGAAGGGCCTGTCTGAGTATTTCACAATCTGCTCAGTTACTGGGATTTTCACGCACAACCATTTCTAGGGTTTATAAAGAATGGTGTGAAAAGGGAAAAACATCCAGTATGCGGCAGTCCTGTGGGCGAAAATGCCTTGTTGATGCTAGAGGTCAGAGGAGAATGGGCCGACTGATTCAAGCTGATAGAAGAGCAACTTTGACTGAAATAACCACTCGTTACAACCGAGGTATGCAGCAAAGCATTTGTGAAGCCACAACACGTACAACCTTGAGGCGGATGGGCTACAACACATAGATAAGGTTTCTCTTAAAGTTAATTTTGAGAGGTTTATGTAAGTTACAGGCGTCTTGCTCCCTTAGCCATTCTGAAATAACCTCATCATTAGCCTTAACACCGGCCTCCGCAAGTTCTCTTTGAAAACCACCCACCAAACTACCGACCTTGGCCAGGTTGTAGTACAGTTCCTGCATCTGGGGAGCTTGCTGAGTCATTCTGTCAGATCACAACACACAATGACCAAAGTTCAAACTTCAGGAGAACAAACACCCCTTTTTAGACATTTGTGAAAAGTATAACATACACAACCATTTTTTCTACAGTCCAAACAAAAATAAATCAGATTATTGGTTACTTGTTCTATATCGACAATCACATGGTTCTTTATCTTGTAGGAAAACACATTGGTTACATACATAAATACAACCTGCAGAGTGTTGATGGCAGAGCCAGTTGCAGAAGCAGTCCAGAACATTTCTCATCTTCAAAGTCCCTCAGTTCAGGTCAGAGTCTGAATCAGTGGCATAGATGTCAAATTCTTCGCAGCTGGCCTCAGCTTTAACTTCTTTATGGAAGAAATACTCTTTTAGCTTGCCGGCGGTTTTTCAACTCAGCTCATCCACTTCGGTGAACAGCTGTGCAAGTTTCTCTCTTATATACGGCTCCTTTATATCTCATTTATGATTTTCTCGACTTTCCCGGGGTGGCGTGCACGTGGGAGTAAGACAGTGCCCTGATTAGTGCAGGTTTCAGCCACGGTTTATTCAGTCTTCTGTAAAACACGTCGAAATAGAACTGGAAATAGTAGGTGTCTGGTTCAAACAGACAGCTGTGTCTCATCTGGCTGGGGTGATTCACTTCACAACCCAGACAGACTTCTTTCAGGGATCGTTCGATGAGAGCATTCAGAATATACACCAGGGTGCTTTTAACATCTGCTTACTTCTACCCGCACCCCGGGCATAAATACATCATCTTCATGACGCCCCCGGGGCAATTTGACGCTCATTGAGTAGGTTGTGGGGTGTTTCTACAACCATTGGACAGTCCCCCTCTTGAGTTGAGCAGGCGGTAGACAGTTCAGCAAAAGTGGAGCCCTCCAGGATCTCCTGAGCCTGTGGATCACAGAGACTAGCTTGGACATCGATCGCACAGCGGGCTGTTTCATCCTGAGGGATCGGGGTTTGAGGTCTTGGAGGGTTCAGGCATGTATACAAAATCTGGTCAATTGAACCAGGGGAGATCTCGGGTTTGAAAAGGTTTGTAGAGCCTGGCGATGTCCGCAGCTTTCGGGTAAGACATTATTTTTTATTTTAAACCATGAACAGAGTGTTGTGCTTTTTATACTGTCTCTTCACTATGTCAAGACAGACCGCCCTCTTAGAAGAGTCTAAGGTGAAGGTGGCCCCTACGGCACCGGCCCCCCTCCAAATCCTCCAAAACCCCACAGTCCATTTGTTTCATCGGCGTCATCAGTGTCATCCTTCAAGGGGGATATATAATCCATAATCCAGCATATTCTCCTTTTAACAGAATCCAGTTCCACACATTTGATCAAGATGTCAAAACCATCATTTATATCGGTTATGACCTCTTTCAAGAACGGCCAGTCAGCGCTGTCAAACATGATTTCAGTAACCTGATTTTCTGGCTCCTCCTCAACCCCGTCAATAGGGTTTGTAATCAGGGTCCTCCTAAACAACAGCTTGTGGTCAGTAGTCATCGTTAGACTCCTTGAAATTAGTGAGCGAAGGAACCCTAGCACGGGTTTTCTTCTTGCAGGGTTTCTTGTTGACATTGCTGGACATTTTGAAGAGGCTGGATTGTTTCAAGTGCTGAGAGATAAAGCTGTGTTTCCTAAAAACAGTGCAAAATCTTAAATAGAGAGGAGAGTTTCTGGGGCAGCACCTACAGAGGCTATCAAACATAAACGGATAGGCCAAAACAACCAAACGCCCAAAATTATGATGGAGGAATATTCATAAGATAACACTGCATAAAATCACGCCCCCAATTATGACGTAGGAATAATTCATAAGATGACGTCACACGTCATAAAAAATTAGGCCTTGCCCCGATCACCCCCATATCTACTATCTACACTTCTGACATTGTGTTTAATTTTACACTGGCCCACATGGCCTGAAGAATAGTGATGTTGTCAACCTGAAAACAACCACTCAATACCACCAAAGAGAGTATTTTAAAATAGGGTTTTTCAACATTCACACATTTGTTTGGCCAGGTGGCAATGATTTTTGGTAAAATATTATGATCACTATCATGTTTATGTTGATGGCAAAGACTATTTCACAGATTGCTTATGCATTTTAGAACCTTTGTGCAAATCTCAAAGTGTGACGAGTCAGTTTGTAGAAATTCTGTTAAATGTGTGCATATTTTTCATGTTTCATGAAACAATTATATTGATTTTGTTTAAGTCTTTGTTTCACAATGTTAGTGATTATGTACAAAATATCTACAACAGCCTGCCAAAGGGCAGGCAAGCTAACACAATTTTGCAATATTTGAAAAGAATTAGAAAGTATAAAGCAGTTCAATGGAAAATACTGGTTTTTGAATCAATTATGAAAAACATTTTCAACATCAACGCATCACATGGTATTACACCTCTGTGAAGTTGATTTATTATTCCTTATTCCTTATGTTTTTAAAAAGAAGTAATGGTTCCTTATTTCTTATTCCTTATTTTTCAAAAATTAAGCAATGGTTAATTATTACTTATTTGATTTCTCAAAATAAGTAATGACTACATATTTGGATGACTTTCACTGTTTCTAATGTTTAAGCTACTTATTGTGATTCTTGGTTTTAGATTAATAAGGAATGGTTACTCATTCCTTATTCGTTATTTATGTAATGATTACTTATTTTACTTAGTTTTTCAATACATAAGTATTGGATACTCATTCCTTATTTCAGATTTTTCAAAAAATCAGTAATGATTATTTATTTTTATATCTGTTCCTATTTTTCAAGAAATAAGTAATGGATACTTATTTTGTATTCCTGTTTTCAGTTTTTCAACAAAATAAGTAATGGTTCCATATTTCTTATTTCTGAACCACGGTTTCCAAAAAATAAGTAATGGGCTCATTCTGGTTGGCTGTTTTTTTATTAAATACATAATTGTTATACCTCCATTACTTCAATGACTACATCTTGCACTGACTGCTATAGCCTTAAGTAAACAATGCATGATGAGATGTGCTGTATGTTACCTTTTATTGATATATAAACATAAGTAAAGATAAATGTCCTTAAATCAGGAAATTAATTAAAGATTAAGTAAGCATAACTTGTTGAAAAAATTTGAAACAGTATGCCTCTGTCAAGTCCATAAAGAAATGCCTCTTTGTCATACCCTACCTTCATTCATTGCCAGACTTCCTTGCACAAAGCCATAGCAGATCCTTGAGCCTTCCTGCTACATGTTGTCGATTACTTTTTATCCCCATATAAAGAATAACTAATGAGAAGTATTGTTATTGTATCGATGTGTATGTAATGCTGTTGTCCTATAAGTCCTTAAATTTGGAAACAGGGAAATAAGAAATAAGTAACCATTACTTATTTAGTGAAAAACAAGGAAACAGAAATAGGGAATGAGTAACCATTACTTATTTATTGATAAAACTAGAAACAGAAATCACAAAATATAACAATTACTTATTTAATAATAAACAGCCAAACAGAAAAAGTAACCAACAAGAAACATAAAACTAAGTATTTATTTAGCAAAAACCAGGAATCAGATATAAGGAATGATCCCATGCCTAGACCTCCATTTCCCCAGCGACAGATTCCAGTTCCTCCTGGGGATTCCCAGGCGTTCTCAGGCCAGTCGGGAGATATAATCGTTCCAGCGTGTACTGGGTCTGCCTCGGGGTCTCCGTCCAGTGGGGCATGCCTGGTAAAGCTGCAAAGGCAGCGAACCACCCTCAACTGGCTCCTCTCGATCTGGAGAAGTAGTGACTCTACTACCAGGCTCTCCTGGATTACTGAGCTCCTCACCCTAACCCAAAGGGTGAGTCCAGCAACCCTGTGGAGAAATCTAATTTCCACTGCTTGTACCTGCAATCTCGTCCTTTCGGTCATTATCCATGACCATAGATGAGGATGGGGATGTAGATTGACGTGTAAACCGGAGCTTTGTCCGAGGACTCAGCTCCCGCTTTACCACCACAGATTGCTACAATGCCTACAATACTGCAGATGCTGCAGTGATCCGCCTGCCAATCTCACGCTCCCCCCTTTCCATCACTCGTGAACAAAACCCTGAGGTACTTAAATTCCTGCCCTAAGGGCAGCTGCTCCCCCTATAAGTAACCATTCCTTATTTTTCTAAATCCACAAATCAGAAATAAATAATAGGTAAAAATTACTTATTTTACAGAAAAAAATTGAAAACAGTAACAAGAAATAAGAATCCATCATCAATTTATTGAGAAACAGTGAAAACAAAATTGATAATTTCTTATTTTGAGAAATCAGAAATAAGTAGTAAGTAACAATTGTTTATTTATTTTTTTAAACTAAGGAATAAGGAACCATTAATTATTTTTGAAAAATAAGGAATAAGGAATCAACTTCACAGAGGTTAAATTACGGCTTACACATAGCAATACAATCTGAAAATACGAAATTCCATTTGAGAACTAATTTCTTATTGGTAATTACACCACCCCCTCTGTATATTGCTGGTGTTGGGGTCCAATAATAAATACATTTAAAAATGCCATATATCATATTGAGGCCCATGATATAGTGAGACACAAAGGATTAAAGTCTGTACAACCAACTAAACCAACTAAAGTTATCTTTCAAGTTAGAAGCACTGCCCAAGGGGGAGGGGTTTCAGGATGCATTCGCTGGAACATTTTGAAGACATTTGTCTATCAAAGGTGGTGTTGGCCCCTGTGCCCATCACTCAAACAGGACCCTTCCACTTCCTGTTTTTATAAAAAGTGACATCTGCACAGAGATTTCCTCTTTTTGCCCTTTGCCTTGGTTTGTCAAGACAGATGAGAGCCTCTGTGTTTGTGAATAAGAACCAGAAATTGCGTTTTTAATCTGGCTATTGCGTTTTTCATCTGGTTGGAAGTACAAATAGTACCATCCACCCACTGATTCACTACATTCATGTGTAATCGCTATATTATAATTTATAAAAATTAGCCATGCTGTTTTGTACCGTCCACGCCATGGAAGTCTGTCGGTGCCTCAGCTCAATTCAGCTTTTTACATACGACTACTAGTAGTTTAATTATTATTATTATTATTATTATTATTATTTTTTATTTATTTATTTATTTTTTTATTTTTTTATTATTATTATTATTTTTTATTTCTTGGCAGACGCCCTTATCCAGGGCGACTTACAACATAAGTGCAAAAATACAGAGAAGTACAAGGCATCAATCATTACAAATTCAACTTAGCTAAAACATAGCAATTCAAAATAATACATTTTACAAATTCCAATTTACAATTTACACAAGTACAGTAAGAGACTTCCTACATCCTGGACGGTGAAAGCTAAGTGCTGTCAAGATGTAGGGTTACAGACGAGGGCTACAGGAGAGGGAGCAAGGAGGAAAACAATCAAGACGCGAGGAGCATAATAAGCTGAAGTGCTATCTAGCAGGGATAGAGGACTAATATTACAAGTGCTGTTGGAAGAGATGCGAATGAGGTCAAGGACTCTGCTGTTTTCACTTCGGTGGGCAGGTCGTTCCACCACTTAGGGGCCAGGGATGAGAAGGAGCGAGCTCTAGAGGAAGGAGAGTGGAGAGGAGGCAGAGTTAGCCTTCTGGCACTAGAGGAGCGCAGTGGTCTGGAGGGGATGTATGGAGAGACGAGTGACTGAAGGTAGCTTGGTGCAGTATGGTCAAGACAGCGGTAGGTGAGGGTCAAAGTCTTGAACTGAATGCGTGCCGCTATCGGGAGCCAGTGGAGGGAGCGGAGCAGTGGAGTAGCGTGTCCGAATCGTGGCAGAGAGAATACCAGATGAGCCGCAGAGTTCTGGATGAGCTGGAGTGGGCGGGTAGTGGTTGCAGGCAGGCCGGCCAGGAGGGAGTTGCAGTAGTCCAGGGGGGAGAGGACCAGTGACTGGACGGGTAGCTGAGTTGAGTAGTCGGTGAGGAAGGGACGGATCTGGCGTATGTTGCTTAGGAAGAATCTGCAGGTGCGCGTCAGCGTGGTGATGTGCTGGGAGTAGGAGAGCGCAGGATCGAGGGTGACTCCTAGATTTTTAGCAGAAGAAGAAGGACAGAGTGTGGTGGATTCAGGGTCAGAAGAGGGAAAAGACAGGAAGATCTGGGCATCATCAGCGTAGAAGTGGTAGGAGAAACCATGGGAAGCGATGAGGGGGCCCAGGGAGCAAGTGTAGAGAGAGAACAGGAGCGGGCCCAGGACGAAGCCTTGGGGAACACCTGTGAGGAGAGGTTGGGGGGTGGATGAGGAGCCTCGCCATGTCACTTGGTAGGAACGGTCACTGAGGTAGGAGGAGAACCAGGTGAGAGCAGTCCCAGAGATCCCAAGGTCAGCGAGGCAGGAGAGGAGCAGACAGGCGATCTGGGATGAGGACCGCCTATTGCTCAGCCCACACGCGGGCTTGAAATTGGAGGCGGAGCTCATGGAAAGGGAACCGGCCTCGGCACTCCATTGAGCGGCCACTCCATTGAGCGGCCACTCCATAGAGCGACAACACTTCCCCTGCTCCTGCACCTGGAACCATCCGGCAACGTCCCCTGTCCAGGCTCGGGTGAGGGAGGCCTAAGCCAGAACCCAGGGTGTGGCTGAGGGTGTGGCTCAGGTGCTATTTGGAGCGCACTAAGGACATTCAGCACTCGGACCAATTGTTACACCATTACCACGGCCTACGAGTTGGCTGGAGCCCCAGTGCCTGAACACCTGGTGGCCCACTCGACTCGAGGTGTAGCTACATCGTGGCAGCACTGTGGAGTAGTGGATAGGGCTCTGGACTCATAACTGGTAGATTGTGGGTTCAAATCCCAGGTGGTGCAGTGCTGTTGTACCCTTGAGCAAGGTACTTCACTTAGATTGCTCCAGTAAAATGCCCAGCTGTATA
The DNA here is from genome assembly GCF_036373705.1 of Amia ocellicauda. Taxonomy (NCBI): domain Eukaryota; kingdom Metazoa; phylum Chordata; class Actinopteri; order Amiiformes; family Amiidae; genus Amia; species Amia ocellicauda. The sequence goes on from NC_089860.1 coordinate 3,217,824, forward strand.
AATGGTTACAAATGTAAGTTGCCCTGGATAAGAGCATCAGCTAAATGACAAATAATGTAATGTAATGGAGAAAGTGAGTAGTCCACATAGACTTTCTCATGCATTACTTAATCTAGTTCTATTTCTCCCATAGTGTAATTATAGTGGACATTTTTGTTACCTGCACTTGTCCACATTGAATTTCATCTGGTGCCGGCCCACAACTGAATATTATCTAAGTCCCTTTGAATAGCCTGTGCTGCCGAGATGGTATCTGCTGAGCCACCTATTTTAGTATCATCAAGTTAACTTTTGTTGCCCCACTGTGTATATAGTTAATTTATTATTGACATCAGTAGAGCATCTGTTGCCGCTAGCTGCTGGTCAGCAGTGTGTAACTTGCTCCTTGTGTCCTGCGTTTGGTGCCTGAGCTGGCTCCTGCACCCCGCAGTGTATATATTTAATTGGAATAGACAGCTGAGTTTGTCCGCTCCTTATTTAAGTTGAGCGTGGACACCTGCTCCTGTTGTTATATAATTAAAATATAATGTATATAATTCCTTTGCCAGCGGTTTTGTGGCCCTGCCTTAGCAATGCTAGCTGTGCTGGGGGCCGCTGCTGCTGTCTAGTGGAAGGCACTTGAGTTGGCTCTTGTTGCCCCACTGTGTATATAGTTATATTATTATTAATTGAATTATCCAGCAATGGCTATTCAGTCTAGTGTGGTCTTGGTATCAAGGCCCCACTCCTATCCCTGCTAGTAGAGCAGGAGGCCGCTACTACTAGGTTTCGCGGAAGGCACAAGGATTCTTGTTGCCCCGTGGATATGCCATTCTTTATTTCTTCCCAGTTCAGCGTGACTGCGGTCTTCATGTCTGGGCAGCCCCGATGTGGCCCAAAGGGGCCCCTGTGGCTTCTATCATAGAATTGGTACAATTCCTACTAGATACGCCTCGGGGCAGGTTCTCCTCCTCCCTTGCGACGGTTTGGTTATACTGTAACCCCTCCAACTTGGGTAGTGCTTCTTTTCTCAGATAATCATTTTATTTCAGGAAGGCCACAGAAATTATTAAAAGACAGCAATACATCTAGAAACACAGAAATAAATAGTTGGGTAATACAGTGCATAGTGTAACCATAAAACTCTACTGTGCATGCATTTTTAAATTATGCATTATTTATTTACAGACGAGCATGTAATCACTATGTACAGTGAGGGAAAAAAGTATTTGATCCCCTGCTGATTTTGTATGTTTGCCCACTGACAAAGAAATGATCAGTCTATAATTTTAATGGTAGGTGTATTTTAACAGTGAGAGACAGAATAACAACAACAAAATCCAGAAAAAAAACGCATTTCAAAAAAGTTATAAATTGATTTGCATGTTAATGAGGGAAATAAGTATTTGACCCCTTCGACTTAGTACTTGGTGGCAAAACCCTTATTGGCTCGAACCTTCAGCTCCCTCCACAGATTTTCTATGGGATTAAGGTCTGGAGACTGGCTAGGCCACTCCAGGACCTGAATGTGCTTCTTCTTGAGCCACTCCTTTGTTGCCTTGGCTGTGTGTTTTGGGTCATTGTCATGCTGGAATACCCATCCATGACCCATTTTCAATGCCCTGGCTGAGGGAAGGAGGTTCTCACCCAAGATTTGACGGTACATGGCCCCGTCCATCGTCCCTTTGATACGGTGCAGTTGTCCTGTCCCCTGTAGCGTAAGGTACACTTATACATTTCAATTAAAGTGAATTTATAGTATCACCTTACCACGAATCCTGGAATCTTGTAGAACTCAATTTCCGTAATAATTGGACGCATACACCAATTCCAAAGATATAAATTGTCAAATGTATTAAAAACAAAGACAAAATGTAGCACTACACTAATTATACAAAAAGGGAAAAACTAATGAAAATTCAACTCTAGATCAACAAATCAAAGACAAATCACTTCCGTGACCAAATCAAAGACCATGGGATCACATATGATAACACACAAATCGTTAAACAAAAAAGGTTATAAACACATTGACTACAATACCGGTTAGTAAGATGAAGGTGAGTCTCTCATTAGTATTGTTAGTCGAAAATTAAATAACTACGCAGGTTAGTATTTATGTCAGGTAACTTCTTGTTATATATATATCAGTCTCATTTACGTTTAGGTGCCGAGAAAGATCCTATCATTACTTGTTACCACAATTTCCCTTAACTGATTATTATTCAATGATTAAGGATAGGCAGGAATATTTCTTCCATAAAGAAAGCAAAGCAGAGTACAAGGAGAAGGAATTTGATCTGTACGAAACCAACTCAGAGGCCACTGAAAGCACCTGGAGATGGGGAATGTTCTGGATTGTTTCTGTAACTGGATTTGTCACCAACAATCTGCGTCAAATCTGAGGGCCCTATTGTACAAAGTGTTGGAGAAGAAAGTGGCCAATGATCGCCTTTTCTCTACAGATTTGACTGTCGACGATGCTATAACCTGGAGCATTTAATGGATGAGATGGATGATGTAAAAAAGACTGATGGGTATGAAAACTGGGCTGCTATGATCGTGGTTGCAAAGAACGATGTTAGACCATTTCATCAACATTTATATAATCTTTTACAAGCCATGTTTAATGAACAGTTGTTTATTTTTAAAATAGTGCATATTATTGTTTTATACATGTACACCAATCAGCCATAACATTATGACCACCTGCCTAATATTGTGTAGGTCCCCCTTTTGCCGCCAAAACAGCCCTGACCCGTCGAGGCATGGTCTCCAGTAGACCTCTGAAGGTGTGCTGTGGTATCTGGCACCAAGACGTTAGCAGCAGATCCTTTTAGTCCTGTAAATTGCGAGGTGGGGCCTCCATGGATCGGACTTGTTTGTCCAGCACATCCCACAGATGCTCGATTGGATTGAGATCTGGGGAATTTGGAGGCAAAGTCAACACCTTGAACTCATGATTCATCAGACCAGGCCACCTTCTTCCATTGTACTGTGGTCCAGTTCTGATACTCACGTGCCCATTGTAGGCGCTTTCGGCAGATTATCGAGATTATCAGTGTTATTCACTTCACCTGTCAGTGGCCATAATGTTATGGCAGATCGGTGGTTGTAATAGATGTGTGTGCTTATAAAATAAAAGTCGGTGTAATAGTGGATACAGAGCAAGTAACCAATCAGTTGTGTGTGTTTGTACTCCGAAAATGAATAAAAGACCCTTTTTACAAATACTTCAGTCATTGTTTTTGTGTGCTCTTACAGAATGTCTCGGCAAGCTCCTAGGATGAAGGAGTTGTTCTACAACCCTGCCAAAGTAGGGAGTTTGGGGGGTTGGAATGGATTCCGGAGAGGGCTGTCAGAGCAGGATACTAACCTGGATAAAATTAGTGTGGCCGAGTGGTTGTCTGCACAAGATGCTTATCCCCTACATAAACCAGCTAGAATTAACTTAAGAAATCATGTGTATGTTTCAGACATAGATTCACAATGGCAGGTGGATCTAGTGGATATGTCAAATTTATGAAAACATAATAACACATTCATGTTGTCGTGTATAGATGTATTATGTATATGCATGGGTGCGAGTGTTGGGGAAGAAATCCGGCGGTGTTGTTACGCAGGCCTTTGAAGATACACTTGCAGGGGCGCTGTCCTAAAATAACTGCAGTCTAATAAAGGTAAAGAGTTTCTCAACAGAGAATTCCAGAATCTTTTGAAAAGACACAAAATACATAATTTCACCACAGGAAACGACCTTAAGGCCTCGATTGTGGAGAGGTTTAACAGAAGTATAAAGACAAAAATGTGGAGATACTTTACAGCTAACAATACTCGAACGTATCTCGATAAAGTTCAGGAGTTTGTGAATGTTTACAACCACAGTTATTAAATCAAGTATTAAAATGAGACCTGTAGATGTAGATAAGATTAATTCTTTTAAGGTCTTTAAAAATGTCTATGGCCCCTTTAATGTCTCAAAGAAACAGATGTACAAGTTCAAATTAGGAGATGTTGTTAGAGTTTCAAAGCTACAAAGGCCTTGTTAAAGGTTATGAGCAAACTTTTTCGGATGAATATTTCACCATTACAGAACGTGTACCTAGAACCCCTCCGATGTACAGATTAAAAGACTACGGTGGGAAGTCTATAGAAGGTACTTTTTATAAGGAGGAGTTACAAAATATTGTAGTGGAGAATGATAGAGTATTCAGAGTAGAAAAGATTTTAGGGAAAAAAATTGAAAACAGGAAAAAATATGTGTAAAATGGGTGGGGTGGCCTGAAAAGTTCAATAGCTGGGTTTTGGCTAGTGTGGTGTGGGATATACGGCTGGTATTCATGTGAAGGCGCGTAGAGGATCTTTCATTATGTATTATGAAGATGGAAGAGGTTGGATTCTATGTGACGCTGCCTAGTAACGCGTCCCTTGACATTTATCCTAACAACACCATTTCTAGTTTTACCATCAAGTTTGTATCCCCACACTTGGGCTGTAGTACGCAATGAAGACTCGGTCTTTTCAGTTTTGGACGTCGGATTTAAAAAACTGGACTTTCATATTACATATTACATATTAATATGAAAATATTGAAAAATTATTAGAAGAGATGAACAAACAGATCTCTGGAGGGAAACACCCTGTCAGATTACATTACAGTTCGATAAAAATAAAGTTTACATGGAGGCTGTACCGACGATAAGAATTAAAACCCACGGTAACCTAGGCTGGATTTTAGGATTTTACACCAACAAAGAGAAGGAATTTACAGACATAAAAGCCCCATTCCCTGTGGATAGCCGCGCAGGATTTTACACCCTTTATGTCCACACAGACATAATTTCACACCGGAGGGTGGGGGATAGTTATGTCCCCCTTTTAGGGAATGTACATATTAAAGGTAAAAACAACAATGTGGTCACAATTACTTAGGACAAGCCAAACTACGTACCTGTCTCCAAGACTCATTTTGACAATATTATGATCGAAGTGAAATCGAATCAGAATATTGACATCCCCTTCCGTTTTGGTAAGGTTATAAGCAAACAAAATTTTTGGACTGTGAAATATTGTGTATATGGTTAAAATGGCTGTAATGAGGGGTTATGTTGATCCTAAAGACTGTGAACTATTACAAAATGCAGGCCAGTAATTTTTATTTGACATAATCTGGTATAATCATTTGTTACACCTTCCACAAATTTAAGATTTTTTATTTTAACCATTAGATCATCGTATAGAGGCTGCCAACATGAGTAGCTCCAAACTTTATCGAGAGATGGGTTATAGCTGTTACCGAATTCTCTAAAAGCCTTTTAAGAAAAAAGCTTTTAGCGGAATTGGAGGGTCCCGATATAATACATGAAAAGGCATGTTGCAGTCTGTTATCAAAACCCCCGTCAATATCCATAGGGTAACATATTATAGTCCGGCAAAATAACTCTTTTGTTGTACACTACCTGAAACCTTTTCTGTAGTGGCCTGTTTTCGAGAGTGTAGAGCTTATTATTTCGGACGATCTGATTTCTGGAAGTAATCATCTCTTGAGGTTGAGCGCCTTGATCTACAACAAAATTTCAAACCGAAGTCATTAGAGACTTGATATTGATCAGTTTCTTTATTCAAAGTTATACCTTTCACCTTCATACAACTCTTTCCTGAAGCTGTTTTATAAGCGTAAGTCTTTGGATCCACCCCCCCGAAACAAACTCTACGATGTGATCTTGGGGGTCTAGCTCATTTGTTAACTCACCCAGATAATCTCCAAGCAGCGGCATCCAATCACCCGGTCTGCTGACAAAGACTACAGAGTCTATATCGTGATATGAAGTTCGCTCCTGCAGACAATCCATTAAACTATACAATTCTAATCTAGCATAAGCCGTTGTAAAAACAGCTATAAAAACATTGACATTTCCCGGCTTGGTATTAAAATGTAGAGTGCGACACCTTGTGCTCTTTGGAAAACAGAAATTGAAGAAACTGCACTGGATCTTTAATCAAGGTTGTGTTTATTCTATTAGGCCACTCTCCAAATTTACCCCACAGGCTATTTAGGATCAGTTTTGATATCTGTCGCTTCACAGGGTTTATAGTTATGTTACTTGGATCCAACCTGATGCCCTCTTTTTCAAGATATTTCTGAATATAGCTCTCTTTACTGGTTTCATCACTGCACCATGAAGGGTAGCCAGAAGCCTCCTGCTTCCCTTTAAGTTGTGTCATGATGTAATCAGCCGAAAGTGTGTCAGATTTTTCTGAAAAATGTCAAACATTGCACACTTTACTGACTCTGTATCCTTTCTCAATCGCTTTATTAAGTTCCATGCAGCACCACACCCCTGTCAATGACCTCTCATCATCCGCATGTGCACACTCCACCATCTGGTTTTCAGTTTCAACGCATGTTCTACATAGCAGAAACATCAATTTTCCAGAAGCTCTATAAGGCAAAAATGGCAAGAAAAGACCTCTGGGTGGGTACATTGTCACCTTGATCAAGCCAAAGTATTGGTGGAGATCAAGAAAGTCACGATAAATGATGGTGGGATGACCTACAGGGTACATTTTTGTCTTGTTGACAAAGGGGTACAGGCTAGTGAAATCATAGTAATCTATTCTCTCCTCAGCCTTCGTCTCGTAATGTAAACAGATCATGTTAGTGCACCCTCGTACACTGCAAAGACCCACCGTCTTAATGACTTCATGCCTGAACCTGACACAGGCCTCTTTAAGGATTACCACATCATTTTTACAATAGGCAGCCATTTCCTTTCTGAAATCAAAAATACCTTCCTTAACTCTGTCGTACCAATTGAAGAAGTCTAGCCTCTCCCGAGTCATCATGGTTTCAACATCGTAATACCAGGTGCCTCTATAATTCTGTTATTTGACCGTGTTAAAAAAGTGTCAGAACCACCCCTTTTCTCACGTTTCAAAACCCAGCGCTTTAGGTAAAGCATTCAATTTCATAGGCAAAAAGTTGAGCGAGTCTATGTAATGCTGGTTGAAATCGTCTGTGAAACACATTATTTTAAATCCCTGAGCTATAATGTGTGGGGTTACACCGTTTTCCACCAAATATTTCTTCAAGATATAAGAATCATACCCCTAGCATTATGAGCTATAAATGTGTACTCTCAATACTTTGGGCAGCTATATTTTTTATAGAAGCTCTCAACACATGACTCACCGGCTGCAGCCCACTCGCAATCCCACATGTCTATACAGTGAATGTAATTTGCTATATGAACACCTCCTTCCTGCCTACACTCAAAGTCATAAAAGACATACTTGTTATGTATGGGCATCGATTTAACAGACTGGATGAAACACTGGTGCTCGGTCTCCGGTGTTAAGTCGGCATTACAGAGATGACGCCGCAGAGGTTTATCCTCTTTAAAGGTATACTGTCTGTAACAATGGAGACAGAATTTTGTTTTATTGCAAGGGCTGATGCTTTGACCCGTACTCCCTCTAGGTATTTTGTATTTTATTTAACAGACTGGATGAAACACTGGTGCTCGGTCTCCGGTGTTAAGTCGGCATTACAGAGATGACGCCACAGAGGTTTATACTCTTTAAAGGTATACTGTCTGTAACAATGGAGACAGAATTTTGTTTTATCCCAAGGGCTGATGCTTTGACCCATACTCCCTCTAGGTATTTTGTGTTCAGAAAAACAGAAAGTGGATCGACAGATCCTTACACTGCACTGTGGGAGCTTTACCCTTTTGACAATGCGGATGGTACCACACATTACAGTAACCGGTGCATTGATGGTTCTTCCTATCGTTAAAGCCCTTGTAGCAAAAATCACAGATGTACGAACACCTGAAAAAAGCCTTCAAATTTCTAACTCAGTAGTAATGATTTTCGTGAAGGAAAATAAATAACTTGGGGGGGTGAAACTCTGAGTGAGTTTGAAATAGTACAAACACATAATTTGTCTCACAACAGTACCAGACTACAATCTTAAGACCCGTCACCTCCTCAAATTTGTGGATATCTGAAAAAGCCACTGTTTCATGTTCGGATAGGCCTACGGCCTGATGCATTTGCAAGGCTTCATGCAGAGCCTGCTCTGCAGCTATATTAGGTTTGAGCAGGCGTACTATACTATACGCAAAGCATATTTTGATATTCGTATTACCTTCAGCCACTATTTGTCCGAGTTTTTTATGAATTATTTAAATCTTTAGGCAACTTGACAATCTCCTACAAGCACCGCCCTCAGGGTTACAAACAACATTAATAACCAAGACCAGACCAAGATGGTGGCTTGACTCTGCAGCAGGTTTTCAATTTTAGATAGAAAAGCCTCAACATCTAACTCACCACCCCTCATTATTGTAAAAACACTGCTAAATAACAAGTCCAACTGTACCACATCCTGGGGTCTAACACATTCGGCAATCAAACATATTTTGTATAATATCATGCATTGTGACAAATATTTCGGCATAATTATCACTGTTGAATAATTCTGCAAAGTTAAATCTGTGGACAATTTTGAAATTACGGAAGGCTGGTCTGTCTACGATCTCTACAACCCCATCATTATTATCAGCATCGACATTATGACAATCACCACCATCACCATCACAAGTATTTGTTCTATCGTTACTCCCACGAACATCAATAGCCTCTTTGTTGGTATTTTGAACATCGCTAACCTCATGACTAAACCCATTGTCATCCCCTGCAGCTTCACCATTGTGACCACCTCCACACCCATTCTGTTGCACATTGTTTAATGCCTGCTGAAGATCTTCAGATGTGTCAACACAATTGTTATTTACAATGTGGTTAGCAGCATAGTCAGGACTGTGATCTGTTGGAGCAGGACTAGCGATAAGTTCAGTTGTTTCGTTAAATTGTTTGCATTTGGAAGGGGTAGGTCATCTAAGGATTCAACCATTTCTAACAAAGCAGAATTTACAGAGGGATTCAAGTCTATAGGAGGAACCGTTTATTTCATCCACCATTTCTAATAGTTTGGGATTAATCAGTACATTTGCCAAGGCCTCGACATCATCCGTATCAGGATCATTTTCTCTAGGTCTTTTGGTCTCCTGCTTATGAATGTCATGGGCCTTTCTCTCTAGGTCTTTTGGTCTCCTTCTTATGAACATCATTGGGCCATTTATTGCTTTCAGACATGTTTAATCTCCGTTCCTGTTTATGTAGTGTGCTAAGGCATTAATTAAGGTTATCTGACCTTCTATGTATTCCTGTCTTTGATAATTCAACACAATATGTAGCAACTCACGCAGGTCTGTAGATGCCAACTCAACCTGTAGATTGATAGTTTCCTGCAAGGTTGTAGTTAGCTCTTCTTCTTCTTCACTTGATACAACGCTTGTCGGCAACGCGGGCGGTTCAGGGGGACAACCCTTCAGTTAACTACCTATCAATTATCCAAGAACAAAAAGCTCAAAATAAGTACAGTTCTAAAAGCGAAATAACTACTTCAATGAATAACCCAAATAAATCAACCAAAATATCCTTCAAAAACAACAGTTATGGTCACATGTCACACAAAGTATGCAATTTTAAATAAAATAAATAATTAGTAAGTGTAATTTCATGTACTTAAAACTGAAAACTACTAAACAAAAGAACAAATATCATACTATACATCAGGGGTTCTCAAACAGAGGTCCCTGGTGTAAATGCAAGGGGTCCGTGAAATTAAAAAGTGTAATGAACATATTCAGTACCACAAGGTTTCCAGTAACATTACATATAATATATAGGGGTGGGGGTCCCTGAGGACCACTCAAAACCTTGCCTGCCTTGCCTCAAAATATGCAGGGGTTCCAGTACCCAAAAAAGGTTGAGAACCACTTGCTATACACACTACTGAACTAATGAACAAAAGAACCGAACATATGTTTGCGGGTTTCAATGGATCCAACAAATTGCTGGCAGATATTTTCCCCGTTGAGACTGTCCAGTCTGTCTTTATGTATATTACATATTACTACACCATTAAGTCTCTCTTGGCCCATGCTAGCCCGTAGCCAAGTCTTCAACCTGTGAAGTGCACTGAAACTCCTCTCAACCTCACATGAAGACACTGGCACCACAAACAAAATTCTGATCAGCACCTCAACTTTGTCAAACAACCCCCACACCTCCACTTGAAGCCTCCTGAGGACCTCTGCTGCCTCTCCACTGCTGCTACAGGGGTATTTGTTGTGAAAGTGAGGCAACTGCACTGAAAGAGAATCTATGTTCAGCTCAGGGTACTGATCTAGAGACTGATCCAACTCCCCCGTGAGAAGCACTCTTTCCAACTTTTGCAGGACGTTTACAAAGAGAGAACCTTTCAGTGGATCAAACCATTGTGAGGCAAAGGGCAGGGGGTCGCAATCTTATGAATCTTAAAAAAATGCTATTAAGTGTATAATCAGCACAAGTGCTTTCATTGCGTATTATTAATATTATTGAAAATACATAGTTATGTTTACAGTGAGATATTGGGGGGACAAATCATATTTTTCCCAGGAATGGAGGGGTCGTGTCCCCCCCGTCCCCCTTGGGATTTCCGCCTATGCCCAGATCGATGTATTCATTTACATTGTGTTAGTATTGTCAACAAAGCACGTATGACTTGAACTTGAACCATTTGGTTAAGTAACACTCGAGGGCGCCGCCATATTGACATTTACCAAGGTCAAATGTCAATATGATGTATTGTTGTTGATAGCCCTCAGGCGGAAACTTCAGCAAACGATATGCATGCCGGTCAGAGATATCTGTAAGTTTGTGGTCTGTGCTTGGGTAAAATAAATCTCTACGCTGATCACAGACCATTGTAAGGTACGAGGAGGCAAAGAACATTATATTGAATAAAATTAATACTGCTGTGTCTGCAAAAGCCAGGGAAGAAGCCTGACAAACAATTGCAAGTGAAATGCTTTTGTCACCGGTGACAGTGAGCACTGAACCCAAAACCCAATCTAACTACACCACCCACGTTTATTATGGCAAGATGGGAACTTGCAGCCACCCGTATTCCCCATGCAGGTTCAGCTAGATCTCAGTCCATACACCACAGGCCTTAGCAAGTCAAATGTAAAGAATGTTTATTCTACAGTTACAGGTCAACAATACATTCCAAACAGAGGGGGCAACTAGCAGGGCACAAACTCTGCAGTAGCCACAGGGCTTAATCCTATTACTAAAATACACTGTTCAAATGCCTTAAAAACAGGGTATCAATTACTAAAAACCATACAAAAGTTAAAAGAATACAAAAATAATCTATACTAAAACCTACTCTAAAATCCCTAAAATCAAATTAAAAAATAGCAGATCTGTGCAATCCCAGCAACATGATAAAAAAGGAAAATAAATAGTCCTGATCCGTAATCCAAAAACTAGGAAAGTAGAAGTCTTGTGCTGGTCTGTCGCCACTCCTCCAGTACAGCACTCCTGCAAAGTTGGATCCGCTTGTCAGCCAACCGTCCAGAAGAGAATAGAGAAAGAAAGAAATGGAAGTGCTCAGTGGAGGAAACGTACACCGATCAACCATAACATTATGACCACCTGCCTAATATTGTGTATGTCCCCCTTTTGTCGCTAAAACAGCCCTGACCCGTCGAGGCATGGACTCCACTAGACCTCTGAAGGTGTGCTATGGTATCTGGCACCAAGACGTTAGCAGCTATCCTTTAAGTCCTGTAAGTTGCGAGGTGGGGCCTCCATGGATCGGACTTGTTTATCCAGCACATCCCACAGATGCTCGATTTAATTGAGATCTGGGGAATTTGGAGGCAAAGTCAACACCTTGAACTCGTTATTCATCAGACCAGGCCACCTTCTTCCATTGCTCTGTGGTCCAGTTCTGATGCTCACGTGCCCATTGTAGGCGCTTTCGGCAATGGACAAGGGTCAGCATGGGCACCCTGACTGGTCTGCGGCTACGCAGCCCCATACGCAACAAACTGTGATGCACTGTGGGATCACATAAAAACACACGGCACAAGGTCCGTGTGGTTTGGAACAAAGACAGTCCGGTTCGGCTTTGTCCAATAACTTCCACTTCAGTTGATGCACCTGGAAGTTGGGGTTTCGCGAAAGTAGAGTCTTTTCCAAACAGATTTTCCACTGGTTTGAAGGCTCCAAGGTTGTGCACAGGGGCTTTGTAAGCAGGGTTTTCCACCGTAGTTACTTGAAGACAAAGTCTTTGAGGAAAGCAGGGCCCTGTTCGTTTCCAAGGGTCAAGTTTCTTAAGACTCAATAGCTATTTAAATGACTGAACACTTCTGTATTACAGTCGACTTAGTCAATTGTCCAGCTGCATACACTCCACTGATCAGGTGGGCACAGGCGGGCATGCGCAAGTTCTAAAGTTCTTTACTTAATAAAGTTCTTTAAATAATTATTTGTACGGCTCAATGTCCTTCTCCCAGTTTAACTCTTCTGTTGCCGGCAAAGACTTCCGGACTTCCAATTCCGTTTCTGGCGACAGAGCTACAGGTTGAGCTGTGGCAGCGAGGTACCGGTTCAGGTGAGAGAGAGATCATACATGATTGGTTCTTGAGTGTGCGAGGTTGGATTTGTGCCAACCCCTCCAGTCTCCTATTGGAGGAGGCTCGATTTATGACTGATGTCAATCCATGCCATCTTTTTTATGTTATTTGTATTACCTCCAGGCCCTATTCCCCAGACATTTCACAGCAGGGATTCCAAGCCATTTGGCCCATTCTCTGTGCCATCCTCCCAAGACATCCACTTTGATGTAGAACAGTTCATGGGCCGATGAGCTCAGGAATTCTGGTAACTTTGGGGGAGAAATCTTCTTTAGATAAGAGCTTCAGCTCAGGGCTCTGAATGCTCTTATCAAAATGCACCCCACTTAACACTACAGTGAATAATTCAAAGAAAAACAATCAAACATAATTAAAGAAACAAAAGATGTGAAAATTAAGAGAAACACACAGAAAATATCCCCCTGACACAATCTGGGGGGGATGAATAAATGTTATAACTGCAATTAACCAGAATAGTTTATTATCTACACAGTACATACAAAGAATAATACATAAACAATTCCGAACGTACCACTGGCTCAGTAGTGCAGCCACACAGAGGGTCTGCGGCACTGTTAATGCATGACTGCGGCGGGTGAATTAGTGAATTTGGGTCCTAGTAAATCAACTAGATAAATAATTCCTTGCCGACCTATCCTATAACACTCAAATAAATAATCATTTGTATGATTTAAATAATCTTTAATCTTTAAGAATTGTTCTCACTGAAAAGCTTGCCTTATTAACATTGCTCCCACATCTAGTGGATCTGCTAGGAATGTGTGTCGTTGTTAGGGGTGTGTCAGCTGTCGTTGAGTAGGATTAAATACATTCACATTCTTAGCCAGATAACTTCAAGTTAACCTGCAAGGGAGCAGGTTTAAGATGTTGGACATGTTGCTTTGGTAACACAGTTGGCTGAACTTTAAGCTCGCTTTGGAAAATTGAAAATCCCATGTTTATGCCAAGTTTTCCTGAAACTTAGCCAAGCTAAGCTACTTATCCACTTACAAAGAATTGACCCCTCGGGGTCAATAAAGTAATAAACTAGCAAGATGAGCAAGCACAAAAATCAAAACAGCAAGATGGCACCAAATATGTCCGCCTGATGTATTTGTGCATGCAGAATTGGAAGTAGAAGCCAATAAATATCTCTTTTTGGAGTTGCCATCCATTTGATATATTCAGAGTGTTGGGTTTATGACCATCTTTGGAAAAGTTTTTTGATTGACTTGCTGAAAAGCTATTCATTCTGTGTGAAGTAAGGGTAGAAATGGCACCTGTCCTAAAGTATTCTATGGAATTCCTCATGAGCCTCAAACAATCTGCACATTCAGCCAGTGGTGTTTCGTTCATAGAAGCAGGGGGTGGGTGGTGGGTGGTGGGTGGTGGTTGGTGCTGAAGGTGTTTCGTTCACGTAGCCCGGGGACTGGGGGGATGGTAGGGGGTAGGGTTGACACAAATGAAGCGGGGGGTCTGTGGGTCCTCCCCCATGAGATTTTGAGTGTCAGACACTTAATATCCTGCATTCTGATTAATTTTTATGCACCAATTTGTGCTTTAATGCATCAATTTCAAAGTCCTCTGCTACTCTCAACATGAATGTAAAGGAAATAAAGAGTCAATAAGAGTAAAGCACAGTTGCATCAATTATATTAAGGATTAAAACATCAGATCATAGACATGGGCAAAATGTGTGGTATGTCAAAATAAACTATTTGGTATATTTGGAAGAAGTAAGAACCCATTGATAAACTCGGAAATAGCAAATTACTTGGTAGACCACAGAGACCACTATGTTGGATGACTGAACAATACATTTATTTGTGAAAATAAATTAACAATAGGTTTATTTGTGAAAATAAATTACTTTTTTTTACTGTCAAACTGATCAGAACAAACTATCCTGGATGTTGGCATTGAAATAAAGATCAACCTAATCCAGAGTGAGGGAAATGTGGAGAAACAAAATGATTACTAATTTATCTAGGTTATGTGAACTTTGTAAATGTGAATTCTCTCTCTAACCAACCCACCCCCCACCCGCTCTACTTTTTCTTCCACTTGTACTTTTTGTTGCTCCTTGCTGCCTGAAGCAATGCCTTGTCCTTCAAAACCACTGTGTGGAACTCGGCACAGGACAGGTCAAAGTTCACAGAGACAAGTAGCTCACTCTTAATGAGCTCCACAGAGCACCGGTTCCGGACCTCACTTCACTTGCTGTTCATCCTGGAGAAGATTCTCTCCACAAACCCTTTGAGGATGGTATGCTCAGAATGTAGGAGATGATGGAGAGCATATTTGGCAGATCAGCTGCCTGAAATACAGCCATGCACTTGGCTGCCACATCTTTGTTGTTCCATTGATCACCCTCCTGGAGCTTCTCCACAACGATGTTCAGTGTGGTGCACTCATCATAGAGGTCGTCCATGTTCACTCTGGCCATGAACATAAGAACATAAGAAAGTTTACAAACGAGAGGAGGCCATTCGAGCCTACTGTGACTACTCTCTGTCTAAAGAAGTGTCTCCTTGTTTTCCGTTTTGAATGCCTTGTAGCCCAATTTCCATTTGTGTCCCCAGGTTCATGTGTCCCTGCTGATCTGGAAAAGCTCCTCTGGTTTGATGTGGTCGATTCAGCCCCGCTGTATTTTCTCTCAGCTCCCCTAATAATAATACGATTATGTAACGTCGCAGTCAAACAGTCCAACAAAACACCGTCAGCCGCCCCTTGTATTTTCTTTCATCCCCCCTAAAAATAATACAACAAAAGACTGGAGAATGAAGAAGTAAATTTGCAAAACACTGTCAGCTACAACCCCTCCTCCCAAACTGTACAGTTTGCCTTGTACTCGTTTCCATAGACAGGACTGACCCACTTGTGCTCTGTCTGCCACTCAGTCCTGTATTTGGACAGCCTCTTTCTTTTTACAGGTGGACTTGAACTGGCGGTAATGTTATTCGCCGTCATTTTTAAAAACCGCGCGTCTGAGTCTCCATACCCAGGGCTGCGATGCGGTGAGTGACAGTGACAGACACTCACCTGTCATTCTGATGTAATACTCTCCGTCTCATGAAACTCTTTTGCTTTTATTATTTCTCATGTCATTACAAGCATGTGAAAACGTAGTGTATGCATTAGAGTAGGGTGTGCAAAAAAATATGGTACAAATCGCGTCCCATATTGATTCAGTAAGAGACAGTGCATTTTATTTTTCAATATGGGACGATCCCGTATTATATGGGATGGGTGGCAACCATATTTGGGGGTTAGGGTGTTTCATTCATGCTAGGGGGGGCGCTGGGGGTGCCCCTGCATTCAGCAAGCCTACGGCTGAGAAAAATCCTAAACAAAGAAAGGGTGGCAAGGATATCAATCAGGAAATGACGATGTAGAGGACATTTTGCACAAGTTAAGGACTGTTGTTCTCACTAGACCTCAATCTTCATCTAGGAACTCTGAGGACACATCTAAGTCAAGCTACAGAACAACAGACCATCTAAAAATGCTATATTGCCAACTTTCTTGATGTCAAACCCCTTGTAAAAAAGTTTGATGAGTTCCAGGCTATTGTGACAAAAAATCATGTAGATGTGGTTGCAATCTCAGAAACATGGTTTACTCCCGCATACCTGATGAGCTATTGGGAACTGATGGCTACACTTTGTTTTCCAAATGCTGTACCACTCACCGTGGTGGAGGTATCACACTGTACATCAGAGATTGTGTTCCATCATATCCACTAACTTGTATCAGTGTTCCTGACCATATACAATGTTTGTGGACGAAAGTGAGACCCCTGAGACTCCCACGGCCCATATCTGCTATAGCTGTGTGTGTGGTGCATTCGCCACCCCATTCACCGCATCAAAATTAACTAATTGAACTTTTAATTGCCTCATCTGCTTCGTACCAAATACCCATCTCCAATACTTGGAAACTTCAACCACTATTATGTCCATTAAATATGCCTAGACAACAAACTCTGCCAGGTGGTTCAGAACAACACCAGAGGTGAAGCCATCCTTTACATGATTATCACTAATATTAAATCGTTGTACTTGAAGCCTGATATTCTCCCTCCTGTTAGCTCTAGTGATCACAGCTGTGTCCTCTGGATACCTAATGCACAACTAAGACCTTACCAGCGCACTAAACAAGTGATACGACCTATAAGGGAGCCTGGCTTAAGTGAGTTGGATTACTACTCACCCATGGCTAGATGTGAAGAAAGCAACCAACACCAATGAAAAAGTCAGCACTTTCTTCATTGTGCCTGAAATGAATAGACATTTCCCTTTGAAGACTGTGAAAATCTATCCCTCAGACAAACCATGGATCACCCCTAAGATCAACCAGCTACAAAAAGCCTTCAAGACTGTAAAATCATGTGCACTGACAAGGTTCTACAGAAATAAGGTCCAAAGGGAAATACATGTGGCAAAAAAACTATTCTACAAATCCAAAGAGGAAGGCATGGACAAATGAACCCTAGAGTTTGCACAAAATAGTTAAATCCATGTGAAACACTGCAAAAAAAGTGGACCAAATCAACATTCCTGGAATCAATATCCAGGACTTTGTGACAATTGCCAGTTGTATAGTAAACTATCCTCCATCACGGAGGATGGAGAGTTACAGGAGATCTCCAATCCCCTATCCCGTGTATGTGCAGAATCCTAAATGACAACGTATTTTAGCTTTGGGATATTGGAATTTAGCCTAAATAATAATGGATTTTAGAGTTAAGATATTAGATTAGATAGTAGCTTTGACAATTTCAACTTTTTAAATTGCATATGCATTGATGTCTTTATTGTAACAGCAATGTTTTTAATTACAAATGTATAAGAACCTGTAATAATGCTGAAAGATCAATAAACAAACAAATAAAAAACTAGGTTAGCCAGCTAAGTTTCAGAATAACTTGGTATTAACATGAAGTTTAAAGTTCAGCCAACTATGTCTCCAGAGCAACATGTCCAGCATCTCAAACCTGCTCCCTGGCAGGTTAACTTGAAGTTAGCTAAAAATCTGAATGGATTTAATCCTGCCCAATGAAATGACAGCTGATATGCCCCCAACCATGATCAACTGGCCTAGCAGATCCAACGCGTTCCTAGCAGATGTCAGGGCTGGAACAGTGAAGACTGAAGAGTGTAGGATCCAGTTGTGGTGTCTAGAAAGCCAAGAGGGTTGTATCAAAGAGTAGTCGGGGTCACAGAAGGTTAGTCAATCGATCGGGCAAACAACAATACAGGGGAAGATACGGAGACATAGAACTAAAGGCAGGCAAAAGGTCAATACACTGGAAACACGATAATAGAAACAAGGCTCGGAATTGCTCCGGGTAGGCAAGGCAAGACTTTGCGTTTGGCGGCGGGAACAAAGGAGAATATATAAGTGTTTTAATGAGTGTGGGAATTGGAAACAGGTGGAGATGATTAATGAGAACAGCGGCAATGATAATTGAATAATGGAGTGATCAGAGTCCTGGAACAGAGTTTGAGGAAAGTGTGGCTAGGGTGGCCTCTAGTGGTGAGAGCGGGGAACAGTCAGGGTGAAGGTGTTAATGTATCCCCCTCCCCACGGGCGGCTCCGAATGACCGAATCTGGCAACGAGGACATCCACGGACCTGATAGAACTCAGCGATGAGAGAGGGATCCAGGATGTCTGAGGCCGAAACCCAGGACCGCTCCTCCGGACCGTATCCTTCCCAATCAACCAAATACTGAATGCGACCATGAGCTGAAAAGAGAGCGAACCACATACGCAGGGCCATCATCTAAATCGAGAGGCGGAGGAGGAGGAGGAGAAGGAGAACCAGGGGAATCAGGTATCAAAGGAAAGGGATCTTCGGCAACCGGCTTGAGAAGGGAAACGTGGAAAGAGGGTGAAATGCGGTAGTGAGAGGGAAGTTATAACTTGTAAGTGACTGGGTTGATCTGTCGGAGAATGGGAACGGGACCAATGAAAGAGGGACTTAACTTCTTGGAGGGAAGCCGAAGACGTATGTCCTGGGTGGATAACCAGACTTTCTGACCTGGACGGAGCTGGGGTGCTGGTCTCCTTCGCCGATCCGCCTGCCTTTTCTGTTGACAGATCGCTCGCTGCAGATGGACGTGGGCAGCCTGTCAGACCTCCTCACTGCGCTGGAACCAGTCATCTACAGCAGGCACATCTGTCCTCTCATCTTGCCCAGGAAACAGAGGAGGTTGGAAGCCAAGGATGCACTGAAAAGGAGTTAGTCCTGTGGAGGAATGGATAAGGGAGTTATGTGCGTACTCCGCCCAAGGAAGGAATCAACTCCAATCTGACTGATGTTGGCTGCAGTAGGCTCGCAGGAAGCGTCCGATCTCTTGATTAAGTCTCTCCATCTGCCCGTTGGACTGGGGATGGTATCCTGAGGAGAGACTGACAGTAATGTGAAGAAATCGGAAAAAAGCTTTCCATACCCAGGATGTGAACTGCGGCCCGCGATCCGTCATGATGTCTTCAGGCAATCCATAAAACCGACAGACCTGGTTGAAGAGAAACTTTGCGGTGTCTAGAGCTGTCGGAAGACCCTTTAAAGGAACCAGTTGGCAGGCTTTTGAGAAACGGTCCACTGCAACAAGTATGGAAGTGAAACCTGAGGAGTTGGGGAGATCTGTGAGTGTGATGTGGGACCAGGGTCTGTGAGGACAGGGGAGAGGCTCTAGAAGTCTGGCAGGAAGCTGGCGAGGAGAATTGGTCTGGGCACACACTGTGCAAGCTGCGACAAATTGAGTGACGTCCTGAATCAAGGTCGACCAAAAGAACTTACGTTGAACGAGAGACAACGTGTGGCGCACTCCAGGATGTCCAGAAGCTGGGGAAGAGTGAAGCCAATGCAGAACCTGGGGACGGATGGAAGAGGGAACATACAGACGAGAGGCAGGACAATTAGTAGGTGAAGGTTCAGTCACGAGTGCTCTATGTATTTGGTCCATGATATCCCATTGGATGGGAGCCACTATACTAGAGGTTGGTAAACTTGGGTCAGTACTGACTGGGACTGGAAGAGTATCAAACTGTCGGGAGAGGGCATCAGCTTTGGTGTTTCAGGAACCTGGCAGATAGGTGAGAGTGAAATTGAAGTGTGTAAAGAAAAGTGCCCAGCAGATATGTTGGGATTCAGCCGCTTAGTGGCACGAATGTACTCTAGGTTTCTATGGTCAGTAAGTACGAGAAATGGATGTTGTGAATCCTCTAACCAATGACACCATTCTTCAAAGGCAATTTTTATTGCAAGGAGTTCCTGGTTTCCTATATCATAGTTTCATTCTGACGGAGAAAGTTTCTTAGGAAAGAAGCACAGGGATGAAGCTTTGCTGGATTTCCGTGTCGTTGTGATAAGACAGCTCACACACCGCCCTCAGGTGCGTCAACCTCCACTACAAAAGGAAGAGATGGATCCGGGTGTTTAAGTAAAGGTGCAGAAGTAAAAAGCGCCTTAAGCCGTGAAAAAGCGTCAGTAGCATCTGCTGACCAGGACAAAGTGCGTGCAGTACCTCAGAGCATAGAGGTTAAAGGGGCAGCCACAGAACTGAAGTTCCTGATAAAGCATCGATAAATGTTGGCAAAGCCGAGGAATCGCTGTAGTTCCTTAATTGTATGGGGTTGAGGCCATTCCCTTACTGCCTTGACTTTATCTTGATCCATATGAACCCCTTCTGCATCTATGATATATCCCAGGAAACGAACGCTGCTCTTGTGAAATTCGCATTTTTCACCTTTCACAAACAGTTTGTTGTCCCATAGACACTGAAGAACGTGTCGGACGTGCTCAATGTGTTCTGAGAGACTTGCAGAGAAAATCAAAATGTCGCGGGGGCATTAGCAAGTCCAAAGGGCATGACCAAATACTCATAGTGACCTGAGTGAGTGATGAAAGCGCTTTTCCATTCGTCACATTCCCGGATTCTGATCAGATTATAGGCACTGCGAAGGTCCAGTTTGGTGAAGATGCGAGCTCCTCTAAGCTGTTCCAGGGCAGCTGGCACCAGGGGCAATGGATATCGATTCTTTATGGTGATCACATTCAGGCCTCAGTAATCGATACAAGGTCGGAGTCCACCATCCTTCTTCTCCACAAAAAAGAAGCTAGCGGAAGCTGGTGAAGTAGACAGATGGATGATGCCCAATTCTAGCGCCTCCTGAATGTATTCCTCCATGGCCTTAGACTCAGGCAGGGAAAGTGAGTAAATCCGACCTCTGGGAGGCATAGTACCAGGAAGTAATTCAATTGCGCAATACTAATACTAATACTAATGTACTAATGTAATAATGATCAGAGTCCTGGAACAGAGTTTGAGGAAAGTGTGGCTAGGGTGGCCTCTAGTGGTGAGAGCGGGGAACAGTCAGGGCGGAGGTGTTACAGCAGATCCACTAGATGTGGGAACAATCTTAATAAGGCAAGATTTTCAGAAAAGGAATTCTTAGAGATTAGATTCTTTAAATCATACAGATGATTATTTATTTGAGCGTTACAGGTTCGGTCGGCAAGGGATGATTTATCTAGTTGATCACTAATGCCACCCACTGTAGTCATGCATTGACAGTGACAGACTCTCTGTGTAGAAAATTTGAGCAAATCTAAATTTGTGCTGTATAGTACTGTGTAGATAATAAACTATTTTGGTTAATTGCATTTATACAATTTATTTAGCCACCCCCCACCCCTCCTTTATTCCCATCATATAGTTGAATTATATCCCCTCTTTGTTTTACGATAAATTGTTGTTGGAATACGGTGTCATTTTAGAGTATTGTTAAAACATTTTTCAGGGGGACATTTTCCTTTCAAAAATAAGTTTTTTGCACAAAATGCATCAAGGATCAGTCTGTGAATATAAATAAATAATCAGATCCAGTATAACACTATATGCATCCTTGATATTCAAGTGTAGACATGACAACTAAATATCCAAGTTCACACTCACAGCCAGCTTCTTATCCAACAATTATATGTCCTTGTGCACCTTCCTTATCTTTAAGGACCTGCCTAATAGGCCTAACCAATCATTACATTTCAATAGGCTGTAAGCAAGAGCAAACACATGTTGCAACAGCCTAGAGATAATATAGATGGCTAAATGATGAATATATATTTCAATACAGTATACTGTTCACCAGCACAGAGTTCTATGTAATATCTGCATAAGTCTGAGATGAATGATATTGAACACCACCACATTTTGGGTTTATTGACATAAAAAACAAGCTGAGGAACAGAGAACATAAAGAACATAAGAATGTTTACAAACGAGAGGAGGCCATTTGAGCCATAATGCTCATTTGGTGTCCATTAGTAACTTAGTGATCCAAGGATCCTATCCAGTCTATTTTAAAATGTTCCCAAATTGTCGCTTCAACCACATCGCTGGGGAGTTTGTTCCAGATTGTGATAACTCTCTTTGTGAAGAAGTGTCTCCTGTTTTCTGTCTAGAATGCCTTGAAGCCCAATATAGCCCATTTGTGTTCCCGGGTCCATGTGTCCCTGCTAATTTGCAAAAGCTCCTCTGGTTTGATGTGGTCGATGCCTTTCATGATTTTGAAGACTTGAATCAAGTCCCCACTCAGTCCCTACTCAGTTTCTCTGAGTAGGACATTCCCTTCAGACCAGGAATAAGTCTCTAACAACAACCTCCATCAGCTTGAAAACTTGAGAGATTTTTGTTTTGTTTTGGAGGAGCCATCTTAATATTGCCTGTGCATTTTGTTTGTGTTTTCTTTGTTCTGTACTTTCATGAGGAAAAAAGACCCCTCTACTCATCCTCCAACTTTTTGTATTTCAATAAATCATTTTGTTTTGGACTCCCAACAATGGTTTCCTTGGTGTCTGAGACCACTGTACAGTGAATATAAGATTGATAAGATTGATATATATATATACTCAGCAAAAAAAGAAACGTCCCTTTTTCAGGACACTGTACTTTAAAGATAATTTTGTAAAAATCCAAATAAGTTACAGATCTTTATTGTAAAGGGTTTAAACAATGTTTTCCATGCTTGTTCAATGAACCATAAACAATTAATGAACATGCAACTGTGGAACAGTCGTTAAGACACTAACAGCTTACAGACGGTAGGCAATTAAGATCACAGTTCTAAAAACCCAGGGTCCCTGCTCATCTGCATGAACATGCCTTACGCATGCTGCAAGGAGGCATGAGGACTGCAGATTCGGCCAGGGCAATAAATTGCAATGTCCGTACTGTGAGATGCCTAAGACAGCACTACAGGGAGACAGGAAGGACAGCTGATTGTCCTTGCAGTGGCAGACCACGTGTAACAACACCTGCACAGGATCGGTACATGCGAATATCACACCTGCGGGACAGGTACAGGATGGCAACAACTGCCTGAGTTACACCAGGAATTAACAATCCCTCCATCAGTGCTCAGACTGTCTGCAATAGGCTGAGAGAGGCTGGACTGAGGGCTTGTAGGCCTGTTGTAATGCAGGTCCTTACCAGACATCACCGGCAACAATGTCGCCTATGGGCACAAACCCACCTTCACTGGACGTGATTTCCTGCAAGACAGGAATGTCAGTGTTCTGCCATGGCCAGCGAAGAGACCAGATCTCAATCCCACTGAGCACGTTTGGGACGTTGGATCGGAGGGTGAGGGCTAGGGCCATTTACACCAGAAATGTCCGGGAACTTGCAAGTGCCTTGGTGGAAGAGTGGGGTAACATCTCACAGCAAGAACTGGCAAATCTGGTGCAGTCCATGGGGAGGAGATGCACTGCAGTACTTATTGCAGCTGGTGGCCCCACCAGATACTGACTGTTACTTTTGATTTTGACCCCCTCCACTTTGTTCAGGGACACATTATTCCATTTCTGTTGGTCACATGTCTGTGGACAATCACTCACTGGGTGCAAATACTGAAATGCCATTTAATTAGTAAAAGATAGCAGCTGGTGTTTCTGGGTAATTAGCAACAATAAGCTGGCAGGGTTTCATCAACTTGTTTATCAACAGTGTCTCTTGTTTACTGAGCAAGTGTGAGTTCCAACAGTGTTATCAGTGAGAATTGAATCAGTCCTCTTCACAAGTTTGCAGTATGAAATAAGCAAGCCTAATAAATTGATTTATCTTAGCTGCTTACATCTCTTCTGAGCCTGTGTTAAGTACAATTATAGTGATGAGGCTGGATGAAATAACAATTCCAAATTCAGAGAAATGGACACTGCAATGTTTATGTGAAGTATGTGAATTGATCAGGAACTTTCCAGGAAGAATTCCAGTCAGGTGTTTCAGATGGAGAAAATGTACAATGAGGTGAAGGTCACAACAATTCAAAACAGAGTTCTCAGCCCTGGTCCTCAGTATACCCTATGTTTTCATCTATCCACTTTCAATAACCACTTCTTCCAGTACAAGGTTGCCGTGAGCTGGAGACTAACCCAGTGGACATAGAGCACTAGGCAGGTTACAATACAGATGGGACATCAGTCTATCACAAGGAAACCTACCCTGACACCAGGAGGTCATTTAAAGTAGCCAATCTGCATGTTGTTGGAGGAACCCAGAGCACTGGGAAAAAAACACGTGTTCTTGGGAGAACATGCAAACTCCACAAAGCCTAACACTCCAGGCCAAAATCAAACCTGGGTCTCAGGAGATGTGAGGCAGAAAGGCTGACCACTCCTGTGTCTTCAGGTTTTCTTAATTTGCAGTTCTTTTGAATATACCTTTTATGACTGTTTTCAGCTCAAGAGCTCATGCAGAGCAAAACATAGAAGAGGGAATATCCTTTTTTTTCATGTGGTATTGATGTTATGTGTTATATATAGATTACCATTTTATTCCACTAGAGGGGGGTGTTTAAAAAGTTTTAAGTGGAAATGATAAAATAACACAGGAGATCAGGGTTGCCAGATTAGGAGTAATCCCCCTATTTATGGGGGGAAACCAAAGTCATGGGGGGGAAATGGGGGGAAATATTGCGTGGGGGAAAAGGATATCAAACAAATCAATCTAACTCGCCAATGATATTAATTTTAATTTTCCCACACCGCTTTCATGTTTTAACATATTAAATCTGCTCTCAAACAGTGATGATGGACTATCCCAATCGCCTATGATATTGGGTTAAGAAAGAACATAAGAAGAACATGAGAAAGTTTACAAATGAGAGGAGGCCATTCGACCCGTTGTGCTTGTTTGGTGTCTATTATTAACTAAGTGATCCAAGCATACTATCCAGTCTATTTTTAAATGTTCCCAAATTTTCATATTTAACCACATTGCTGGGGAGTTTGTTCCAGATTGTGATAACTCTCTTTGTGAAGAAGTGTCTCCTGTTTTCCATCTTGAATGCCTTGAAGCCCAATTTCCATTTGTGTCTCTGGGTCTGTGTGTCCCTGCTGATCTGGAAAAGCTCCTCTGGTTTGATGTGGTCAATGCCTTTCATGATTTTGAAGACTTGAATCAAGTCCCCACATAGTCTTCTCTGTTCCAGGGTGAAAAGGTTCAGTTCCCTCAGTCTCTCAGTAGGACATTCCCTTCAAACCTGGAATAAGTCTGGTTGCTCTCATCTGAACTGCCTCTAGAGCAGTGATTCCCAAACTGTGGGGCTCTCCAGGAATCTCTACTGCAATATTTTGAAAACGTATTAATAATAAAAAATAAAAAAATTAACAAAAAAATGTAATTGATGACTTTGAGCAGTTCGACATTAACCGAATCTGAGGCAGATAGTGGAGACAACATTGCAGCTGGAGCCAGAGAGTCCATGGCCAAACATCTGGAGTTCAGAAGTATGGGAAGAAAAATGTAAATAAAATAACAGTTCCCTTGATTGTGCAGACAAATCTGGGTTGTCACGTGTGAAGACGCGTTTTAAAAAGTCAGCAAATGCAGAACTTTATTAAATTAAATAATTTGTATAACAAAGACACAATATATAGGCTATTTTAAATAACTGGTAAAATCGTATGAAATTGAAATGTATCTTCTGTAACTACTTTGATGCAGCCTTATCCATTTAATTAATTTCAGTGAGTAGTAGATTGATTAAGAACAGATTGAAAGAATAGGTCCTGCATGGAAAGTTTCTGGTATTACCAATATAAATGGCCAAAAGTGTGAGAAGTGAAATGCAAACAAGTATGTAAGTGTATTCATCTTTGTTAAGCCTTAGGGCTTTCAAAAATATAAATATGAACGTGTGAGATGAGGGGGGCACAAGCTGTGAGCCAAATGTATAGGGAGGCGACAGCCAAAAAGTTTGGGAACTGCTGCTCTAGAGCAGCGATATCTTTCTTGAAGAGTGGAGCCCAGAACTGTACACAGTATTCCAAATGAGCTCTAACTAGTGCATTGTACAGTCTTAACATTACTGCCCTTGTTCTAAATTCTACACTTTTGACAATATACCCTAACTGTCATGGTCCCCTATGACTCCCCCTCTATCCCCGCTAAGGGCCGCCAATTCCCTGTCTTTCCTAGCACTCTCCCAGCAATCAGTCTATTAACATTCCAGTCAACCATGTGCACTCTTGCTTCCACCCTCTGTTCCCATTCGCCCTGCACCTCCAAAGCCTGGTTTCCTGTTCCCTTATAATTCCTTCACTTCCCTCACTTCACCCTTCACCCTGCAATCCTGAGCCTTCTCCTTGTGTCCTCTCCCATAGCCTTGTTTCCCCGTGCCTGGTATTCTCAGTGTTTCCTTGACCCCTAGCCTGACTTCATGACCACGCTTCTGTCTCTTCCTTGCTTGATCTGTTCGCCCGATCGCCTGACCATCGCCTGTTACTACGACCACGTCTTCGCCTAGCCCTGTATTGTCCTGATCATCCAGCACCCGACCCGCGCCTGTTCGACCATCCCGCAATCCAGCACTGTACTTGGGTCCCCTGTTCCCATGCTCCCCGAGGTTTCCGTGACACTAACATTCTGTTTGCCTTTTTTATTGTTTCCCCACATTGTTTGGATGGAGAAAGTGAGGAGTCCACGTAGACTCCTAGGTCTTTCTCATGTGTTACTTCATCTAGTTCTATTCCTCCCATAGTGTAATTATAGTGGACATTTGTGTTACCTGCATGTAATACCTTGCACTTGTCCACATTGAATTTCATCTGCCAGGTGTCGGCCCACAACTGAATATTATATAAGTCCCTTTGAATAACCTGTGCTGCTGAGATTGTAGCTGCTGAGCCACCTATTTTAGTATCATCTGCTAACTATCCCAGAGTCCAGAGCATTACTATAGATTAGAAAAAGCAAAGGTCCTAATACTGATCCCTGTGGAACTCCATGAAACAACCTCACTCCAGTTAGAAGCAACTCATCGACACCCCTTGTTTCCTATACATCAACCAGTTCATAATCCATCTACTTACATTACCCTGAATGCCTACAGCTTCCAATCTGAGAATCAGTCTTTGGTGTGTAACCTTATCAAAAGCTTTTTGAAAATCTAAGTATATCATATCATATACATTCACATGATCTACAGCTGCAGTTGCATGTTAAAATATTCTAATAAATTAGTAAGACATGATCTGCCTCGTCTAAATCCATGTTGACGATCTCCAAGAATATGGTTTTCATTAAGATGCTCCTCTATTTTCTGTCTAATCATTTTTTCTAACATTTTACAAGTAATGCAGGTGAGACTGATTAGTCTGTAATTTCCTGGCTCAGTTGTGTCTCCTTTCTTGTGGATTGGTATGACATTTTCCATCTTCCAGTCAGTTAGCACATCCCCGTTCTAAGTGTCATTTGGAATATTTGAGTTAGCGGCCTATAAATAATTTCCCTCATTTCTTTAAGTACTGTTGGAAATATACCATCTGGCCCAAGTGATTTGTTTGTTTTTAATTCTGCTAGTCCCTTTAGTACCTCCTCCTCATTTATCCTGATCTCTCTTAGGGTTTGACTGGACTGGTTGAATCAAATCAATTAGCAGGGTGGAGCGAACTGAAGCACAACCACTGGGAAACAGAACTGTGGAATTGGAGACGCATTTGCTAGGCGAAGAGGGGTGTGTTGGGCAGATGCAGTTCAGTCAGTCACAAAGTCACGCATTTGGTCCCATCAAGTAGAGAGAAGTAGATTAACAATAAAAATAAAAGAAATACAAACTCTTGTGATCAGTGATAATTAAATAATAATAATAATAATTCTCTCCAGAAAGTCTAATATCAAGGATAGTTTTCAAGTTGGGAATATCCTACATGTGGAGTTGTACAAGGAACTATTCTTGGCCCCATTATTTTTTTGGCATTGATCAATAACGCCCTCCTAGTTTTCTCAAATCATTGGAAATATGTGGATGACATGACCCTGGCTCAGAGGTGGAGTCTTGTACACCCCTGCAACATCCAGCCAGCCCTGGACTGTATAGAAATCTGGGTGAAATATCACAAGATACAGTTGAATGCCAAGAAATGCAAGGTTCTTCGTGTAACCTATATGAGGCAGTGTCACACTTGGCCCCCTCCCTGATCATTGATCAGAATATTCTTGAAATCTGAGATTTGATTAAAATCCTTGGCCTCATATTCCAGGGTGACTTGAAATGGCTCAAACAAGTAAAATGTATGGTCACCACAGCTAGGAGACTGAAAAGGTTTGGGATATCCGAGTTCAAATAGTATTTTATGTATGTCCTGTGTTGGAATACACAGTGTAGCACAGCTCTTTATTGGTTCAACAATCTGCACTCCTGGAGCACCTACAAAAAACCGAACCTGTAAAATCCTTAGCAGAAGATGTGTAGACTATTCTGAAGCACTTTCTAATCTCTGCCTGGACTTATTGTCTGACACATGTACAAAGCTCTGCCTCAATTTTGCTAGAATTTTGTATAAGTCCTCCATCAGAGACTGGTTGCCACCCCTGAAGAGTGACCGTTCACGCTGCTGTACTTGTAACTCAAATACATTGGCTGCAATGAGATGTCAAACAGAGAGATCTCCTGTACATTACTTTGTGAGACAGATCAATGAAATGGGTTTTAATTAAGTTATTAATTATTATATTTTATTCAAATGTGGATTTTAATTATATTTTTGTGACAGCAAAGTTATTCAGTTGGTTTCATTTATGTGTTATTTGAATATCCTGTGATATTGCTGTGAATAAAAGAAAGATGTTGTTGCAAATACTTAAGTGAACAATCAATTGGTTCAATATATTTTCCTGTAAGAATAATATATACATATATATATATATATATATATATATATATATATATATATATATATATATATAAGAAACCAGTGTAATGATTAATATTAACTGAAATGATTGGTCTTAACATCAGCATAAAAATACTGGTATGTTAAAGGTCAGCAAATTAAACTAAGTCAAGTTAAACTAGGTCAGCAAGATAGTTTTGCTGACTTCTTCTATTAGCGTTTGTTTGAGTTTTTTCTGTTTCTAACTTAAGACTTGGACATGATAATGATGTTACCTTCTGAAATCTGTGAATATTTCTGTGACAGGAGTTGCCCACCGGTCATGTTGCCCAACTTATGAAAAGTGTATAAAACCTGTGACAAACTTGTAAGCTTTTAAGACTGACACTTTTTCCTGTCACTCTTCCTTGCTAGCTTGTATTCAAGATAATATTGCTTTACTTCTCCACGACTTCTCCACTTCATTAAAGAAAGGTTCTTCATATATGCATTTGAAATACAATAGAAAATAGATTAACAGTACAGCACATACATCTGCTAATAATAGTAAATGAAAATAACTTGATCTTGCCAAACCTATCACCTTGGTTTTAATTGGGAGGCTGATCAGTCAAGAATGCTTTAAATGCCTTAGTTTTCATCATGAATACTATGATATTCATATATAATATATAGAGTATATAAATTGTGACAACCAGTACAGTAAAGCATATGAACATAATGATAAGCAAGTTACCAGAAGCCATAACACCCAGACTTAATAGGAAGATGACCAGTTGTGAATATTTTTACAGCATTTGGTTTTACCTCAGAATCACATCAGATAATTTTACATTAATCTGCATTTTACTTCTCATTGTGGATTTCATACTCCACAAAGCAAACTAGGGGACATTTGGATTAATATTATGAATGCAGGAACACAGGATGCATTTTGTGCGTGTACACATCCCATTACATATTAACTTGAGGATGAACCAGTAAACTGCATACTTTAGTTTTGTTTGTTTGTTTTTTGTGGCTTTCGATCAAGTACTTCATGCATCTCAAAATAGTACAATTTCATTACAATTTAATTTGTATTTGTACTGTGCTACATGTACTTGACCCCTTTAAATTGTGAATTATTCTATAAACTGGACATTATTAACGGAAACAGAGATTATACCTAAGAATCAAGAATCAAGTCTGAAAGTAAAATAACAATAACTGCTCATATTAAATAGCTTGGGAACTGCTGATGATTCAACTACTAATATAATAGTTGAAAGGCTAGTAGGCTATTCGGTTTAAGCAAATCCTGTTAAGACATTCAGAGGGAGTCAGCACCACATTAATTGGTTCTGAGTTATATTGTTGCTAACATTATTTTATATAGGCTATGCTTGTTGAATTCGGGTTCATAATAGGCATATAGTGAATACTACATTGATATTTAAAGGTAACATCAAGCAGAGGGTCATCCCAAATGGTCCTCCGCGTCAATGCTGGATATTAACAGCTAATAAAATATCTCCTATAAAATGGATACCGCATACAAATATATTATTCGCATTTATACAATTGTGTTTCATTGTCTCCTGCGCTGATGACAATGCATAATCTAAATCCTGATTAAATCATACTATTTTAATTAATAAACCGATAAGCACACACCATTCTCAAACTTGACTGCATTCGCTCTAAACACACGACACTTGCTGCCGCAGCAGCAGTTCCTATGAACTCAACGTGCTGACGTTGTAGACCCAACGTCTAGCGTGCTTGCTTTGCGTGCGGCCGTCTCCTTGCCACGACTCGCTGTTTCTTTCCATCTTCTCAAGCGGAGGATCCTGGAAGCTGTGTAGCGGCAGTCTGAGAGTAGGCCTCCTCAGAAGCTGCACTACTTCACCTTTGTCTGTAGCCGTATCTACTTCTGACAGGCAGCAGAACCAGCTCTGTACTTGCCTCTGCCTGGCGAAACTTAGCGGGGTAAGGCTGATAGATCCTCGTCTCTCTATGTTGCCGACTGGTGAAAAGGACGTTTGCTATTTTTTGTACAACATTTTATTTGATATTTAAACTGTTTAATTCAGTCATTATCGTAGATATGCAATGTTTATTCTATAATAATAGTTTCCCCGTATGTATATGAAATATAATGCATATGCATAGATAAAAAAAAAAAAACCTGCACTGTACCTTTTAAAAATATGAATTTGTTATAGTCATCTTTTATCGAGGTGCTACAGACACAACTTCTGTCCAGAAATGACCATAGCCCTTATACATTAAAAACATAAAATAACGGTGCGGTATTGTTTTTGTACATTATGGCAGCTGTGATAATTGTGACTTATTATCTTATTATTGTGAAATATCTTTCCTGATGCACTTCACCCTTTGATGCATAAGAGTGTGAGAGCCAAAGTAGTACCTTGATTTGTGTTGGGTTTTATCAACCTTCTTAAAGGAAAAAGTATGGACAAAAATATAAGTATCCATTATAAATTAAACTTAATTCACATGTTCGATAGTAAAGTAATCTGATAATCTCATAATTTGGTTAATGATTTCAGTGGTTTTGCTCATTTAAGATCTTAAAGCGATTAAAACGATTGGAAATCAAGACTTTTTTTATTGCCTGAGTCCTGGTTTCTATTTCATAAATAGATATGTTGACATTTCAACCATGTTGAATCCTTATGTGACACTTATGTCAGATACAGGTGGGGTGAGGATGTTTATATATATATATATATATATATATATATATATATATATATATATATATATATATATATATATATATATATAGCCTATTGCACTGGTTCTCAAACCCCATACCTTGCTGGTTTGTGTTCCAACAGAGCTCTCAATTACTTAATTGAACCCTTAATTTAACTAATTTCCTAAATCAGAGCCTTTGAAATATTTTAAACAGTATAGGTTTATGTATAACAGTGTATAAGGAACTTATCTTATTAAGGAACCAACTTTTTATCAGTAATGCAATTGAACAAGTCAGATGTAAGCAAATTATTAGTTCAGTTAAGTAACTGAGAGCTTGGTTGTAACAAAAACCAGCAGGGTAGGGGGTCCTCCAGGACCAGGGTTGAGATTCACTGGCCTGTTGTAGCCTACTGTTAACTCTTGGCTTCTTGTGTCACACGCGTCCCATTATTTGTTTTTGTAAAAGAATTCGAAAATGTTGAACAGATGTAAAAAAAGAAAAGATAAAATCTTGACATGTGACTTTTCCTAAAAAGTCTGTATTATTGTAAGCAACATAAGCCAGTGAATTACGCTCGAGAGCTTATATCGTGCACCTCGTGCACCCTTCAGCGGCGGATCATGTATTTAAGGTGTTATGTGCAAAGGGTATTTTACTCACTCACTCAATTACTGTTAAGTGATGCCTTGCTAACTATTGAAACCTGCTTCAATTACCACAGTAGCCTATAACAAGTTTACAACGATGCAATGTCCTTTCCGAGTCTTTGACTAAGCCATTTCAGGTAATTCCGTTTATTACGTTTGCCTGTTTTATTTTTTTAATTATTATTTTATTTATTAAATCGAGAATAAAAGCTTTGTATCTTATCCAGAAATAAATGTAACGAGAGTAAATCTGCATAAGCCTTTTACCTCTTGAGTTAACGGGTTTTATTTATTGCATGTATTTACATCACAGTTTCGTTGTTTTTCATTAAGATGAATATACCTGTTTATTTTATATGTCAATAAAATCTCTTATTTTGTCAGTTTTTGCGATAAACGTAACAGTGAGACTGGCACCCAAAACAACTGTACTTACCTATTCTAGTTTACCACATGCATATATTGCAAATATTGTATTTGAATCTTATATAAACACACACACACACACACACACACACACACACACATACACACACACACACACAGCTTTATAGCTTTATCAAGGAATTTAATTGCATGGGGGTTGATATTATAGGAAATATATAATGGGAGAGACTATGTTCTCATAATGAGAGAATAATGTCAGAATGTCAAACAGACAGTTGAATGTTATAATCACACGTGTATATATGTATGTATAATATAACCAGTGCAATTGAGATGAGAAAAGTTCCCCATCAACACGTTCATAGTTCACGTTAAATGCATTTCCATTACTATACATCCAGTATTTTTGGTATCCAGTATTCTTGGGGAGTATTCATTAGGCTGATATATGAATGCATCAAGCCAGTAACAAGCTGTTTGTGCCAAAATCGTGTTCTGGTTTGCATTTGACCCTAACATTTAAAGTCAACCAGTCTCTCGCATGTGCATATATCATGGAGATCGGAAAATATTATATATATATATATATATATATATATATATATATTATTTTTTTAACCCTTTTTATGTTTTCAAATAGCAAACAACTTAATTGTGGTAAACCCTTAAGTGTTTGGCAGTGAAACAACATTGCGTCCTATAACGCGATTGTGTGTTCACGGACACACACGCAACATATTATTAAGTTATTTTCTGGTTATTCAGATCGATTTCACGAAGCTGTATTGTCTTTGTCCTGAATATGATGAACTGGAGGGCAATATAATTCAAGTCACGAAAAGGTCAATATTATAGCGGAGAGATCTAAACCTAATGAATGGCAATTAATCAGTCAGTCATGTAGATTATTTCACGGCTGCCATGAACATTATTGTATAATAAAATGATAAAGAAGGATGATTGAATTTCGACTGATGTCTGTGTTTTCTACAAAGGATGTGAATTGACCTACATTTATATAGGCCTTTATATATACATAATACATTATAAAAATGTTAAGTGGGAGAGTAAAACAGTTTCCTGGCAGATCTGTTAACACTTCCCCTCTAAACGTCTTGCTTTGCGTTATTTTGTATATGCAGACATGTTTTAACTGAAGCTTAGACCTGCTAACTCTCGAACATTAAAGACCACTTTAAAATGTACAACTTGCAAAATATTTAGGCTGTCATTTGACGGTTAGGATTAACACATATGTATGCCTCAAATTTATGTTTTATTCCACCTTTAATTCGAATATTTAAAAATGGATCGCTAGTTATTTAAATACCTTCATTGTTAACAGGACAGTTGGTTGCTGCTAGGTTGCAGGGCCATTCAGGTGTAGAGCAAGCGTAATACCAGGTGTTAGACATTTGTATTCCAAAATTTGCAGAAATGAACGGGATAGGAGTTGGATTGTTTTCAATAAACACCAAGGAGAAATTAAGCGCTGCAACAAAGAAAAGTAACTACAAAGCAAAAGCAAAGGTATATGGCACACGTATATGTTTGCTTTGATTTGTAGTTACTTTTCTTTGTTGAAGCGCTTCATTTCTCCTATATATTAAATAATGGGATGTACATGTTTCAGTGCGTGTACACTGTAAAAATGATATGTGAAATCTACTCAAAAAATTGTGGCAACAATTTACAAGCATTTTTATTGTGTATATTGTACTTGTTGTTTTTTAGTAGATAATCTTAAATCAATTGTGGATATACCCAACTCAAATGCATCCAGATTATAGACAACCCATAAATATACTGAAGACTACACAATAATATTAAATTTCGCAACACAACTTCTTTGGTGAAAATATTTTAAATTTCATTAATTATTGAACTGACTAATCTAAACTATGTATTTAAACTTAAAAAAAAAGTAAAGTATGCTTATTAAAAACGCTTGTAACTTGTTGCCACAAGTTGAGTAGATTTCACATGATTTTTTACAGTGTTTCGAGACAGCCTCTAAAGCCTTAGTACTTGTAAACTCGAAAATATTTGTTACTCAGTAATACAGTATAACATAATACTGCAGCACTTTCGAGCGCAGTGGGTATTTAAAGTACTAAACACTCTAGTACTGACAAACTGCTTTAAATGTGACGTGTTGGTTCACATGCTCTTTTTAATACATAAATAAATAAATAAATATTGTCTTTATTGTTTAAGTATTTTACATTTCAAAAGAATAAAACAATAAATAAATAAATAAATACATACATACATATATAAATGAATGAACAACATGAACTTACACTTAAAGAGAGACAGACAGAGGGGTTGGGCAGGGGCGCCATGCCGGACTCTTTTCGACAGGGGCCAGGGTGGACAAACAAAGGTGCACACAGGAGGGGTCTGGGCTCACAGAACAACTCGCACAGATACACAACTATTTACAGGTAACCCAACTTTCTGTCAACCACAGTAAATGTCTTAAGGGGGGTAGTGGGGGCTGTTCCCAGCATGCCTCTGTCCTTTTATGCAAATTATAGAGTTGCCCCCCTCCTCGCGACAGTGCAATCTTCCAGCCATACTTACTTCACTTGAAATCCCAAACTAGAAAATTTGCAGCAACATGATTTTTTTAACTCTTCAGACTTAGGGAATAAGATTACATTTTATGTAAATAAAAAATAAACTCTTAAACCAGCATTCGTGAGGTTTTCCATTTTAAAAGGGTTTAACATGCTGACGGGCATTAAATGTGCTTCAAGAGCATTACATGCTCCAGGTGAACAACAACAACAATGTAAGTGCATGTATGCCACTCACTCGCACTGTCACACAATCAGGGAGAAAGTCCCTTTAGATTGTATCAGTTGCTTCCTTATTCAACGCTCGAACTAAACCTGACGGACAACTTTAGGGCAGATTGGCCTTAACTATTATAAATATCACCATTCAAACTAAACTTAGCGTAGCTAGCAAGAATTATTATCGAACGTTATAGCTAAACTATGATTGTTAGGAGCGATACTAAAGCTAACACGTTACACACTTAATCGCGTCGGTTGCAGACATTTGTTAAAATGAGTCTAGCTCACAGGAAATGTATTACTACTCATTACAGTTAAGTGGGATTCACCCCACATTTATCATATTTGGAATAGCTCTTAAAAAAGTGTTTAATTGCAGAAACTGAATTGTGTTGAATTTAGTCTTCATATTTTGATTTAAATTTAAATAGCTCTTCACCAAAATCAATAATTTCGAATATAATAAGTACATTTCATTACATTTTTCAGTTCGTATTTACTAAGCCACATGTTGATTTTTTACAGTGTAGTAAAACAGTTACCTATATTGAGAACGGTGTTCCGAAATATTAATTATTTATTATGGCTTAATGGACAAAACCTGTGTTTTCGTTCTAGTATTAAATTTTCGTAATTAAAAAACGGTTACTTTTTAGTTGCTAAGGTATGTGGCCCTGTCTATTGTGAAATTGGTAAAAACAACAATAACGAAAAAGCACTATATATACACCGTGAACCATAAAGTTGTTCTTACTGAGTTTAGTCATAATTACATATTTATTATTAAACGTATTTACTTATTATTTTACAACAAATTTACTTTAAATAAAACTTGCATAGTTTTCACTGTAATTAAGTAAATACAAACTTGGAAGTGACCAAGGGGTTGTCAAGTTTGAGTATAAATATTTTTGTATTTGTTTAACCATTATGTTAATTGTATATATTATAAAGAACCGTTAGCATTCTGGGTTAACATCCGCATGAATAGTTTTAAAGGCGTTTGAGAGCAAGCCCTGTGTTGCTTCATTTTTGTGTTACTCTCTAACGAAGTCTGTGGGTATTTTGTGATGATTTCTGTTTGTGTTTGTTTTGCCTTTGGGGTGTTCTGTCTTTTCCCCTTTACTTTGAATGTTCGCTCTCATTTTGCATCCCCTGCCTGTATGTTATAAGAAATGTATAAAGTCGTGTGAGTGTATAATAAGGTTTAGTCCGTTGTTTTGTGAGAATGTTTATAAGTAGCCTACGTTTACAGTGAAGAGTATGAATGGTGTATGGGTGGAATACATTGGAAAGAGGTGTATTCATGATTAATGCGAAATGTACAATATTTACAACTAGCGCACCTCCACTTTTCCTTTATTTGCATGGGAAAGCTCAGGGAATAAGAGTATCACTGTAACGAGTTTAAGACAATCAGATCCAAGTAGACAATTTTCTGATTATATATCAATTTGAAACGAAAACTTTGATATTCTAATGATAATAATAATCAACATAATCATCATTATTGTTAATGGAACTTATTAGCGTTTCAAAGACCCAAAGTCGCTTTAAGATTTTGGACATTTAGACATAAAAACTTAAATCATGACAAAACCACTACAGGCTAAATCACTCGAAAGAAAGAAGGTGGTGGGGGGGTAGTTAGGAGGGACTGAGAGATGGTAATTGACTCAGAATCACGGATGGCTGGATGGAGAGAGTTCCAGTGCCAAGGGGCAACCTTTGGGAAAGCCCTGGAGTCTGGACATAGGGAAGACAAGGGGGCCTGATGTGGTGAACGGAAGTGAGCGTGAGGGTTTATATAGGTATAGAAGGTCTGACAGGTAAGGTAAGTTGGTGGAGGGATTTGTATGTCAGAATGAGGATGTTGTACTTAATACGGAGTTCACGGGGGGCAGGGGCAATGTACTGCCAGGACTTAGTGTGTGTGAGAAGTCGGGCTGCAGAATTTTTGACCATTTGGAGCTTATGGAGGGAGTTTGACTATACACATAGTATGCAACTATAATATTTTGTATAGTTCTTACACAAGCTGTGTAGCACACTGTATTTACTCTAACCGTTAAAATTAGTTGATTATCACTTATTTACTAAAATATCCTGTCCTCTAAAATGTTTTTGGGATTTCAGCTGCAGATGAACTGTGTATTTAGCTGATAGCATATATATATATATATATATATATATATATATATTCATTTGAATTATATATAGATGAATGGATAGATAGTTAGGTGGTGTGTTTGAATAATATATCTATGTAAACATTAATAACAAAGTCGAATTCGAATTCCATAATGTTTTTAACGCATTTGTTCTAGGAGCATATATAAACTGTATACTATAGTTATAGATAATGGAACGTATGGATGTATTTAACAAATTAGGACTACACTTCGTCGTGTACTAATGAGGGAGTTTTAAGGTAAAGGTTTTTTTACGCAATTTATTTTACGGATCATTTCAACCTAGTCGCACCTTGTACAAACTTTTCATTAATTAGGATGTCTGGCAGAAACTGTTTGTACGCATGTTAAGTATAGGCTACACCGAAAAGGAAAACTGTGTTATGTACAATATGGAACACAACGAAAAGGCTTATTTCCTTCAACACCTCAAATATATAATCAGATGAAGGGCTTTTGAAACTTTTGTTTTTGTGAGTGGTTCTGTCAGAAAACTGTATTTGAAATTATTGTGGATTTATTTATTTATGTATTTAAATATATATAAGATGCTTGTTATTGATTTAAAGACTGGGTTTATGGTCAACAATAACAGAAGTAGTATATATGTTAATTAAAGAAGTCTGAATCGGAAATGTCGATTCCTGAAGTATTTATAAGAACTTCAACTTCAATGTATAATGTTACATTGTTTTCAGAGGGAATGACATACCTATAACACACACACACACACACGCACACACATTATATATATGTATATGTATTGTAATACTCTACATTCATTAAAATAAAATTATTTTTAATTTTTATTTAATGGTTTGAATGAAGAAAGTGAAACTAAAAACAAAATAGTTTTCTCTTTTTCCCTGCTGACACACAACGTTATAAAACGTTGTTGCCAACGTTCTTTGTTAGCTGGGTTGCTACTTGTATATGCTTCAGTTTAAAAAGAAAACCTAAACAAACAAAAAACATGTATAGCCTGCATTTCATTTGTTAGTTTAAACGATACTCAGGAAACCTATCTATAGTATAATATTTAATTGCACAGAGTAACACACGTTCATTAATAACCGTAGTAATACAAATCATGGAAAATGATTTTGGGGGAGCGGCAATCGGCATTCCTTTTTAAATGTAGTTATATGAGCAAGGTAATGTTATTTGTAGTCTAGATCACAACCAGCCATCGTGATTAAGAAAAAACGATTTTTTTATTAAATTAATGTGTTGTTATTAATGGTGACTCCTATACAGTGTTTATGTATGAATGGCTGCGTTATTTTGTTTGATGTAACCAGCTCATTCGCATACAAACATTTAAACGTTCCGTATTCGATGTAGCATTTCAGTGTATAATTTTTTTATTAGCAATTTATGAACAAAGTAGTTTGTATGAAGAATTTGCGTTTTCATATCTGTTTTTTTAATTTGTGAAATACACGTATTAAATCTTTGATCAACAAACCAATGAAACTGCATAGTAAACAACCATACATTTGTAAGACACTCATACACTCTTTAAACTTGTGTGCTAAGTATGTTTTTGGTCAATGCGAAACGATAATGAACCACGTTTGCAAAATCGATACAAATAAAACATGTTAATTGTTTCATCATCACCTATATATACATTGTTCGGTATTTGTTTTGGCACAGTTGAAGCCAGTTTTCTAAGAGTTTAAACCCAACATTATGAACAACAATTTCAACAATCTCCGGTGTTTAAAAGTATTCGAGTTCATATATTTAAAATATATTGCTGTGTACAGGCAGATGCCCTTTCTGTATTATAATTTACAAAATAACAATGTTTAAGTCAATTGAGACATGGTTTAGCCTAAAAACATATTAATCAGATTAATGAATAACAGTTTTTAGCTAACATTCTTTTACTTTTTTTGTGTTCCTCTGCATTCTTCCTTTTTGGCAGCGAAATTCCCTTAGAATCTTTCGTTTTGAAAAGCGCTACACATTGAATAATTGCATATATATATATATATATATAGTTAAATATATATTCGTGGATGAAGCAATTATTCAATTAAACTCTAAAAAGTTCCACATTTGCATTTTATAACGGATAAATAGCCTAATGTGCGTGCCTGTAGGATTAATTTGTGACATTTCCAAATCATGCATCTATGTAACTAGAGAAACCAAAGAAAATATTCGACCCACCTTTCCAGTCTCACCCACCTACTAAAATCGAAGTTCGTTCGGTTAAGCGTCTTATTCTTAAATGTATTAAGGGAGGGGTACTTTAACAGACCAAATTAGGACTAGTCATAGACTACCAAATGTTATTTTAGTTGAAGTAGTCCTAGACTAGTGCTAATCGAGG
Organism: Amia ocellicauda; assembly: GCF_036373705.1. Taxonomy (NCBI): domain Eukaryota; kingdom Metazoa; phylum Chordata; class Actinopteri; order Amiiformes; family Amiidae; genus Amia; species Amia ocellicauda. The sequence continues at coordinate 3,257,613 of NC_089860.1, forward strand.
TGTGTGAAACCAACCTAAAATGTCTGTATCAATCTAAGATTTGTCTCATACTTTCAGGGGACAAAAATAGTAGCCTTTATAAGGTGATCCTTTACTGCAAATACAAGAGAAGCTTGTCAAAAAAAGTGCAACTTTATAAGGTAAATTCAGAATAAACTATTTATTTTAATTTAAGATCGTAAAACATTATAATTTGTTTTGCTAACGGTGTTTGGGATTCACTGTTCTTTCTTGTATAATGTCTGACTGAATAATTAGGGTAGTAGAAAAACAAACCCATCCATTACCAGCTACAGTCCTGATGGTATTGTATGGTATTAAATAATTACATATTTCTTATGTCAGCCGTGTTTGCCCACGTAAAATAAAACTTTCATATTGGGGCTTCCATGTTTTATAAGCAACATTTCGGCAATCGGTCGCCGTTTTTCATTTGCATTCTTTTCTTTTTATTTCACGCATATGCATACAGCTGACAAACCTAAGCAAACTTTCAGTAGCCCCAAACCCCATCCACTGACCCATCTTGATGGTGTAGCTTCTATTTTGGACATTTTGTGACGTTTTCAAACAAAGGCTACTGAGCTGCAGTACTCCCTGTTGGGGTCTTTGTTCTTATACTTTCCAACGATTCTGGCCAAGGTTATATACCACTTTGGCCTTAGTAATGAAAATACCCACCAGCAGTGGATTGACAGGCTGTAGATCAAATATTGAACGCAGGCTTTGCAATTTGCAATGTTTTCCTAAATGTTTTTTTTTAAATTGTGATAAGCATTGTAAATCCATGTCGATTAATAAAATCAGTTTTCGTAAATCGAGGGCACTGTTTACGAATCAAACATTTATAGTTTGTTTGGTTTCATAGATTATAAACATATCAATTAATTATTACAACCAGTGCACTGTTCCGTAAATGTATTTTCGCTTGTGAACAGCAAAGGGGTATTTAGAGCAGAACATTACAAACCTGTCTTCTGATTTACCTTTAACATGATATTGGAAATTAATACTTTATTTTGCATCTTCCTTTTTTAGGCCTTAGACTAAATCGAAAATTTGAAACAACCAATCGCAAATTACAATTCCGATTCTTGATGGCCTATTTTTGTGCGTTCTACTAATGCCAATACACAATCAAGTTTATTTATTTATTATTCAATTGTATTTCATAAACCTTTTTAGATGGCACCATACATTTCAGCAGCAGTTTGTGTTTTCCTTACTTCATTATGTAACATTCTTACATTCTTGGTTTTTTGTCTTATTTGGTTGTTTCCTCGGGTATAAATATTCGATTAAGGCTAAGGCAAAATAGTGGGGATTATTTCATTTGGCCGTTTAATTCAGTACATTTTAAACACAATTAAAGTAAAACATTACTTTATGTAAGTCCGTTTTGAAAGTTATTGGTTACCTGGTTTATTTGACAGTAGCTGTTGAAGAAATCGCATTAAAACACCATTTATTATAAATATTGGAATTCAGTGTTATCCATTTGAATTTTCTTTAGATGGACGTAATAGACAGTGTATTTGTGTATATTCCCGTTTAATATGTCTGTTTGAAAGTGGATTTAACTGCATTGAATACAATAATTTTCAATGCTCTATTGGTTATAAATAGAATTTTCAAAAGTTGGTGGTTGTTCTCATTTTTGAAAGTAAGTAACTATATTGTTTTAAATGTATTCTAAGAGTTAAATACATTTAATAAGATATTAATACATATTTCAAGATATGGATGTTGCCAGACAGAATGGAAACGAAAAGAATGTAAAGTATTACTGTATACTAATTTGGAAAACTTCGTTGTGGTAATTATTTAATTTATTTATTTATTTTTGGGACTAGATTGAAAAATGTACAACGCAACTAATCAATTCAAACATTAATATACCAATTGGTGTATAGGATAGGCTCGACACTCTACAGGAAGCAATGTGTACATGTTCGTAATGTATATATTCATCTAGAGGGGGTTCCATTCACTTGGATGATTAATAATAACATTGTGAACTTCTAATGTCTTGTAAAGGTTCCGGCCTTTAAATGTGTTCTTACTATAGCCTGTTTTATGGAGCACACGTTTCCTGGTTCGGCTAAATGTTCGCTACCACAAGCCACATGGATTGTATGGTAGATACCCTAGCAATTAATTATTAGTAGTAACAGTGGAGATGCTGCTGATTATAGGCCTACACCTCATTCGGGAAACTTGCTGAAATCGCAATTCTTGGTGATAGAATTTCCTAATGGATTCCCACCTGTATACTATTTTTCCTGTCAGCTGGTCCATGAAAGGATGCTGGAGATTTATACAGAAACCAGTGATGACTTTGTGACCAGCTTCTTCACAAATTCTTGGAAAAATCATTCAGGGATCCAACGATGAGCACAGGAGACAATGGAAATGATTATTCTTACTAGGAATCCATGAGGAATATCGCCCACAAACCCTACAGGATTTCTGCAAGTATCCTGTAAGATTTTTCGCCCGGTCTTCCACAAGTAGTTCATATATGAGGCGATGCTTGCTTAGATATTAATGATTATTCGAATTCATGTTAGGTTCAGTAGATTTAATCAATGTCATTGTGCGTTTCAGAATCAATTCAGCTGCTGAAATGTACATTAGTAGAAAAGTATTTAATTCATGTTTTAGTCATTCAAATCCCAGTTGTTGGTAACCTTTTACTAATTGTGCAGCACGCTATATTTACTCAAATCATTTTAGTATATGGAGTTTATGTGTACATCTAGTCTTAGCGGTCTTCCTATGCTTTAGACTGCTTAAAAAAAACAAAAAAAAACATATAGCATGTGTTTAGATTGAAATTAGTATTTAATGGTTTATTTAATAAATGGGCTGATTTGGAAAATTCTAGTTTTAGTGTAGGCTACTGCTTTCCCTAGCCTACATAGTTGCTATGCGTGTGCGTCTAATGTCTAATGTTTGTCTGTGTTTTGTATTGGGCTGTTCGTAGATCTCGCGAGATCAGCGGCGTGGCTGGCTGGCTGTGGGGGTTGCAGCAGGCAGGCTGAGGGAGAGAAGGCAGGCAGGCAGCATCATGGCGGACAGAGATAGTGGAAGCGAACAGGGAGGAGCAGCCACGGGCCCGGGCGCCGGCTCTTTACACCCAGTGGCAGGAGGGGCGGGTTCGGCTTCCGGGCTGCAGCATGAGACCCAGGAGCTTGCCTCCAAACGGGTCGACATCCAGAACAAACGGTTTTACCTGGATGTAAAGCAGAATGCGAAGGGCCGCTTCCTGAAGATAGCCGAGGTCGGGGCCGGAGGAAACAAGAGCCGCCTGACTCTCTCCATGTCGGTGGCCGTGGAATTCCGTGACTACCTGGGGGATTTTATCGAGCATTATGCACAGTTAGGGCCAAGCAACCCGGACATAGCACAGGATGAACCCAGGCGGGCGCTAAAGAGTGAGTTCTTGGTGCGAGAGAATCGGAAATATTACATGGATCTGAAAGAAAACCAGAGAGGCCGGTTTCTGAGGATCCGTCAGACCGTGAACAGGGGGCCCGGCTTGGGATCCACGCAGGGCCAGACGATTGCCCTCCCCGCACAGGGACTTATTGAGTTTCGTGACGCTTTGGCCAAACTAATTGACGACTATGGTGTAGAAGACGAGCCTGCCGAGTTGCCCGAGGGCACCTCCTTGACTGTGGATAACAAGCGTTTTTTCTTCGATGTGGGTTCCAATAAATACGGTGTATTCATGAGGGTTAGCGAGGTGAAGCCCACTTACCGCAACTCCATCACTGTCCCCTACAAAGTGTGGTCCAAATTCGGGAATACATTCTGTAAATACGCAGAGGAAATGAAGAAAATCCAAGAGAAACAGAGAGAGAAAAGGGCATCCGAGCTTCAGCAACAACAAGAAGAAATTCACGGAGACGATGGAGACGAAGATTGATAACTGTAGAGCTGAATTTACACACAAAAATAAAATAAAATAACAAACGTGAAAAAAAATAATACAAAACTTTACTGTAAAAAAGAAAAAGAATAAAAAATGTAACTGTAACTGTTTAACTCCAAGGGAGCACCACCCACCAAATCTCCACAAACTGACAGTTATGACTTGTTGTCACCCATCGCTGGATGTTATCCACTTATCCACCATTAAACAGTAAGCAGCTGCTAAAAACAAAGTAATAACATTATATATGAACTGTGTTTCCTACTTGATTAAAATGATAAAGAACGGAGTGTTTATTTCCCTAATTAACCAAGAACTTTTGTACACGTTCAAGCTACTAAGTGTTCGCAATGTTCAAATGGAAATATTGCCGAGTTATACGAGAAACAAGTCCTTTTCATGTGAGCTAACATTTGACTTTAGCACAAAGGAGATATTTTAGAACACTTTCTTTTTTGTTCTTTTTTTTTTTTTTTTAACCAAAATTTTCAAACCTTATACTGAGGTTACCATAGTATATTTGACACCCTACATACCTGTGATTAGAGATATGTATATATATATTTGAGGGCTAGGCATGCTGTGTCTGAGCTTTGTTTAAATGTTATGCAGAAGTCTGTAGAGTAAAGGTACATAGGTTACTTCATGCAAGGTAATAAGTGCTCTCTTTTATACAATATGCATTGCATCTGAACCTTAAGGATATTTAACTGGTCAGTGGATCTTCTGTGAACATGAGGAAAATATGTGAAAAAAGGTATATTACATTTTTTTGTTTGTTTGTTTGTTTTGTTTTGATTATATAAGTAATTTAAACTTAAGAGAAAATATAAATTTGTCTCAGCTTGTCATGCTTTGTGTATAAAAAAGTACCTGTAAGACCCATAAATGTTTTGATATTTGATTAGGAAGTGCAGTAGCAACATGCAGCAGTTTCCTGGAAGGGTGATTGGAATATTGCTTATAGCATTTTCTTTTAATTTAATTTGTTTTAATAAATTGGCCCTGTTCTCTTATGTTTATAGAAAGACATGGGCAATGGATTCACTGAAAGTGTGAGCTTAAAAATAAATAAAATACAAATTGTGATTTTGTGAATCACATGTATTTAAGAACTTTAAAACTAAACAAAACACCCACGTTTTTGGTGGGATATATGAAGAAAAAAGATCCACAAATTAAACAAGCTTGAGTTGCACCTGTGAGAAAGCTGCTGCATGCTAGGCTGACTACAGAGCATCCTCCGAACATTTAAACAACCTGGTGCCTTATATATTCTACATGTTTATATGCCGGTTTGGTGCTTTGGAATGCTGTTTTTTTGTTTTGTTTGGGGCATCCAGTGTGCCACAGGACTACTGGAGGTTTTGACTGGATTAAGAAAAAACCCAAAGAAATAACAATTATTCCCTTATTATCCATAAGCTTTCCAGGAAACCACCTTCATGTAAACATGTAAATTGTCACCTAGAAGATACAAAAGCAAATTCTTCTAAGTTGAGGTTTTACAGGATGAGAGCAAGGTTGTTGGATTCACAGTGGAATGGAGACTTGAGAGAGAAACAGAAGCCTATGAATCCCTTTTTGATGTATTCTGTATGTAGACCTATGGCTTGGGCAGTATGTGTATTTTGTAAGTTGCTAAAGACCTCAACTGGAGGATCGTAAGCATGTCTATTTTTTATTTAATTTTTTTTTATATATATATATATATATATATATATATATATATATATATTTATATATATATATATAAATAAAGAGTTACTCCACATTATTAGTGTCCTTTTGAACATTTTGCTCACAAAGGGTTTCAGTGAAACTTACTAATGCTACATTTCATTACTGTGTGCAATATTGTAAGTGCCAATGGTGGCATTATATGTATATCAATTAAATATATAATTAATATTTGAAAGCATGAGGCTGAACTCCACATTCTTTTCCATCTAGATTTTAAGCCTTGAATCTGCACTTAATTAAAAAGAAATGAAAAAAAAATTGAAGCTCGCCATGAGTTTTATGTACTTCAGCAAACTTCCATGAAGCAAGCGTTCTTGTATAACAGTCCTCTTGACATAATTGAAGGCAATGTGTGACCAACTTGAAAAGCATATTAAGAGCTGCATATGTTGTTAATGTGTGTACCATGCTCCTTTAAATGTACCTATATTAAGAAAAGGCGTTCTTTTCATATTAATAATTTGTTGGTTATTTTTGTCTACTCTTTATCTCCACACTATAATGTTTCCTATTACAGAAATATCAGCTACAAAGTATGATATACAGTATCTTCAATATATATATTAAAAAAAAAAAAAAAAAAGCTGGTTCTCATCCTTCTGGATGTCAATCATTTTGTTTGTGAAAATGTTTTGTGAATTTTGTTGGAAAAAGGCCGTAAAGTAGATGGCAGATAAGGTTTACAGCATGCAGTGATGTTTCCTAATATACTGTAAGTTAAAAAAGAAAAGAAAAATGTACTTTGAAAGAGATCCTTAAACTGTACTTTTTTTCTGTTTAATGTGATTCATGTGGTTATTTCTTTAACTTGAAGAAAATGTTAGTAGCACAGTACTTTAATCTCTGGAGGAACTGTCTTTTGTAAGGTCTTTAATTGTTTGAAAAAGATCTCAAAGGAATGTCTTGTACGAAACAACTTTATTTCATTTTTTAATTTGCTCTTTAACTTATGTTGCCTCCCACATCAGAATAAGGTTTATTCAATAACTCCTTACGTAATGGGCGAAGTATGATTTATGTAAATTTTACAAATTTTTAAATAAAACTGTTAATTTACCTATGTCCCAAGGGGAGAGAGGTTTATAGTTTTGTTTTTATTCATTACATTTATGGTGGGGATGAATTATTGTCTATTATTTGATATAATTATATTAAATTGATTAATTTGAAAAGGATTACCACACATGGGATGCTTTGTTGAATTTTAATCTTATCATTGGGGTACAAATCATGTCATTTATGTTCAACAGGTAGTTATGTAGGATTTTATGGCACTAGTAAGGCAGATGTTTTCTAATTCAAAGTGGACTGCATAAGTCTACAATCATAAAGCTACAGTCACAGTATCTGTATGTAGTTGTATATATCCTTATTTTTGTCCATATATATATATATATTATACACACTGCTCATTCTTTGAGGTAGCTACGCAGGACACTATTTTCATCATTTATAATTCAAATCCGAACTTAAACATCTGTGGAGTAGCTCTTTAGTATAAAACTGTGAAGAGTGTTGTGGCGCTTTATATACATGCATACAGACACCCATACATCCATGTGTGAGTGAGTATGTGTGTATATATGTATGTATGTGTGTGTATCTATCTATCTATCTATCTATCTATCTATCTATCTATCTATCTATCTATATATATATATATATATATATATATATATATATATATATATATATATATATATAATCTCAAGAGATCTTCAATTGCAGTTTATTTGTTCCAGTTAATTCTTCTTAGAATATTTTACTTTTCCTAGTAAAATATATCTTGATTTTAAACTAGTGTATACTTTGCAATACCTTTGACAGTGCTTTTTAATTTTAACTTGTGTAAAAGGGATTAAGATAGTCTGTTTTAATATTTCCTCTTTAATTTATATTTACGTTTTTGTTCTGTTCATGAAAAGTTGGCTTAAAAAATAACTACTGGTTCAGCGTTGTAGAACAGAAGCTGTCCTTTTGCATTATTATATTGTTACTTTGATTTTTCTGTATGTTTTCTGATTGGGTACTACTGAATGTTCCTTTTTGTTTTAAAACCTGGCATCTACCTATGAGCATTAGGTTAGTCTTTGTATAAATTGCTGGTCTCCCCCCACCCCAGGGTCGTTAAATTAGTATAATCTAATATATGGTTATTTCCCCTGGACATTATATGATTAGATGCTTAATTTGCTTTTGTTTGACAATGCCTCAATACGAATCTGAAACTTTTTCTGTGGTCCTGTCACATTGAATTGATTTTCCTACAGTATGCTCACTCTAAACCTCAAAGACATTTTATATAAATAACCTTTTTTATTTGTTCCTTTATTATATAATTCTTGATTCTTAATTACATTAAAATATTAGTCCAGATTTAAAAACAATCGTGTAATTTATAAGGAAATGCTAAATAAGCTATTACATCATATTGAGGTATTACATTGCTGAGTACTGTATTTAATGTAACAATGAGTGAAGGCAGTGGTAGGACCCCTTCTCTCATTAGGATAATCTCTTTTGAATGAAGGTGTAGTTGTTCTCGTCCTGGTAGCCTTGTATTTAGTGATACACCATAATTAATTTAATCTGGTTAGAATGAAAACTGAGAATTTAAAAAGGACTTTGTTTGAAGTACTGCACATAAATTCTGAATTTATCTAATCTCTACTCTCACTATAAACATTAATCTCTAGCAGCTAATATAGGAATGTTGATGAGGGAGTACTTTTGTTTTGTGTGCATAAACCTGGCCTTCCTCAATCAATGAGGTATACTGCAGAAACTGCAACTGCCTGACAGTTTGCAGTGTAGGAGTTTTAAAGCACACTGGCCTAGATAAGACCAGGCTTCTTATGATCATTGACAAAATCTGATGGCTGTAGAGTAGGTGAAACTTTCACGTTTGTTTTTTTGTTGCAGAAGTATACAGATATGTATGGTGTTTATAAACACCATATATATATATATATATATATATATATATATATATATATATATATATATATATATATATATATAATGTCTCACAAAACTAGCTTCTTAGTCTTTCTCAACAGTGATTATGATTATGATTCCACCAATTTAATTCATGCAAATATCTTAACTAATGACATGAAAGTTGGAACTTTTTTTTTTCTTTTCTTTTCTGTAGAGCTTTCATAAGGCATAAGCAGGCATTGAGAATTAAGCTTGAAGAGCCTGGTTATCAGGCAACTGGTTACATACACACATATATTAATGGGAATTCAGATTAGTATATGAATCATGCTTTATGAGAACGGAATTCAAATGTTCAACAGCTATGTTATGCCTGGTTCATGCAATTTTTTTTTTTTTTTTTTTTTTTTTTTTTTATCAGAAATGCAGAGCTAATGCAGAATGGTCACTTTACTAGGTGCTGCAGTCTCAATGGTGCTGTGATGCAGTTGATTTTGCACTGAACTGCCATAGTAGACCAATTACATATGTAGACTGATTAGTTTCATATTTCTCAATCTGTTATGTCTGCTAAATACTAATAAAATATATTATGGAGACCCAGTTAGGAGCCCTTTTTTGTTTTACCAGCTGTTTATGAGCAAATCTTACAATAGTGAATGTTCCCTAGAATGCTGTTTGTTATGTATGGTAACGCTGCTGCTTAGGGGGAATGCCCCAGTGTCAACATGAACATGTAAATACATTTCAAGTCACAGGCTCTTCTGTGTAATCAGTTCTATTATGTAGTTTTGCATGTTTATTCAAATTTAACTTCAACCTCTCTCATGTTTGCAAATAATGGTGCAAATCTTAAAAATTAAAACATGAAATTGATTATGAATGGAAATTAACACTTATCTGCTTTATTATTGCTATTGGACCCCCCCCCCCCCCCCCCTCCCACACACACACACACACACACACACACAATACATTGATCAAATATTTTAAACTTTGAGGATGCTCATTTAAACTTGAGTTTATTTTGCAAGGAAGAATCGCATGTTGGGGGTACAGTGTGGTCTATAAAAGGACTTGTGTAAATGATTTTTGGTTTATGGAAGGGGAAGAGGTTTTCATTTCATATTTTTATTGGGCCTAATGTGTGCTATATCCCTTTATTAAAAATACCAGTTATGTAACAAACGTAGTTCAAGTATTTAAAGCATATGGTTTTATATCCATCTCTCCCAATTTCCTCTGAAATATTGTGCTTCATTATTTATACCTACAGAAAATTTTAAAATCTAACACATCCTTTATAAAAAATTCTGCTAGAATTTTGTGTAAGTGGTGCAGCACAAAATACATAAATAAAATGAAATAATTTACAATCTTGTTGTTTGACAGGGATATGTGATTTTAACATTTTTTTTTTTGTTTTGTTTATTATGAAGTATGTTGTGTCTTGTTTTCAATCGTCTATTCAAGTGAATTGCATGATAATTAATGCTCTAGAAATTACTTGATCCTTTAGTTGGCAGATCTTAAATTTCACAAAATATGGTATTGCTCTTCATGAACCAAATATGGTGCTTAAATTGGTTTAGAAAATTATTTCATTATCATTAACAAATGTTGCTTTACTTGCTTTTTTGTGTATATTCACAGCCTTAATAAATTTATTTTAGAATTTTTTATGGTACGTTGTGTTTGTCAGTAAATCGTATTAAGTTGAAAATATTGTAGATAATGTTTATGGTAAAATACGTTTTTTTTATAAACTGGTTGTACACAATTTACAAAATACTTCTATAATCTATAGACTACTACAAGATATTTAAAGAAATCTGATCACAAATGACGCATTGTTTTATAGACATTCATCGTAGGTTTTTGAAAACATATTTGTTGATTTGCTTATTGTTCATAATTTAAAATTGTTTTGTTCCAGTTTTATGTATGCTTTTCTTATTTGTTAGTGTATTTTGCTTTAATGTAATTATTATGTAATCATATATACTGACCTCTTCACGACATGATACTGATAGACTGCATTTTTCATTGCTGTTCAGATTGAATGTAACAACAAAACAAACAAAATTATAGATCCTATTATTCCTTGTGTGCCCAGAAATCACAATATCAAGAAAACATGAAATGAAATAAAAAGGTTTAGTTTTTTCTTTCAATTACAGAATTCACTATAGCAGACGTATTTCAGCTAGAATAATACGCTGTCAACGTACCCTTTGTGTAATTTTATTTGATTGTAAATCTGTTTTATTAGTTTGTTAATTGATTGGGTTTACCCCCTCAAAAATGTGTCGTTACAAACTTTAAATATTTTTCAATAGATCGGAATTTTCTTCCCATATTGTTGTCATCCTGTTTCCCCCACTCATAATTGGTTGTAACGGTACATACAACAGTACGGCAAATAAAATGCATCACTGGTTGCATGACACTTAAACAGTTGTATCTCTTGTACGGGTATTTTGAAAGCAGAATGAGTAACTGACTTTAGACCCAAGCCGCTATCAGTTTTATGACTGCATTGTTAAACATGCAAATGTCTGGGACTGGTGTGAGAAAGAACGTGTTCCTCACGAACTTCCAATTAGTCAGGTGATGATAATAATAATAATCATAATTAATATGAGTTTAAAATCAGTCTGCTATGCGCATCCAGACTTACTGTCATTTTTTGAGTATTGACTTGCGACTTGAATAGAGGCGAACAGCTTCCATAATTACATTTTTGATATTTCCTGTTAGTTCTCCATTTTATGAAGTGCATAACTTTCTCATATTGCAATATGGAGAAATACTATAGTCATATACAATACCATATCTCACACAAAATCGCTGATCACAAATTACAAATGTAGGCTTTTTTGGTCATTGCCTGAATAAATGTGTTCTACAACGCTTTATGGTATTATTTCCGCTTGCAATATTGGAGGAGTGATCCCTATTACGTGTGGAGGCCTGTGTACGTATTGATTTATTGATGATTAATTTATTTTAAATTCTGTGGTCGATCCCATGATGCTACATAAGGCTAATCCAATGTGTAAACTAACGGAAATACATTTCAATGAAAATAACACGAATTATTAGCCTAGAAATAATTCCCCTCAACCAGAGAAACTCAATATTTCTGCATTTATTTCCATATAAACCATTATTTCTGTTATTGTAATTTGTATATCCTGTAAGTATATTGTTTGTGGGTTTCTTAAAATATATAACTTAGGGCTGAAATTTGAATTATTTAACTGTGTAATGTTTATCCTAAATGCTTGGAAGCAAGTTTCACTGCCAAGTGAAAGTAAAGTAACTTCTTTGTTTTTCTGATGACATAAGGCCTATACCAAGTCTACTAATAAAACCCAAAATGTGTTTCTGTCAGTTGATACAAATGAATTGTCCAAACTTTGAAACCTTCAAACTTTTATTGACATGGGGACAACATTTTCTGCCTTTTTTATTCATATTGTCATTAACTTGTTTACAGGTAAATACTTTATTCACACACACACACACAAATATATCTCCTAGACAAAAAATAAATACAACTAATGATGAATTAAATAATTGTATTTACATATGGACTATAATATTTCTTAGAAGAAAAAAAAATGAGGGTTCAACACACTGTTGTATGTTTTATTTTTGGGGGGTCGGGGGGAGGTTGGGTATGTTGAACTAATGTTGAGAGAACATTTAATTGTCTCCCCTGAATATTGTATGTCTGGCTCCATAGACGTAGGGGATGTCCCCCCCCCCAATATTCTGAAATGAAACCTATGCCCCTGGTTCAATGTATTCACTAATCATAGCTCAGTTGTGTATCTCATGGATTTTGATTGAGACATTGTTTCTGTGATTGCCAGAGGAGATGCTGGATTCGTGGTTCATGTTCTCTGAACCAGTTGCAGATACATCCAAGATTGTAATTCTACAACACCACTCATATGTTTGAACCATTGTTGAGCATACTTGTTGCTGCACCACTACTAAAGCAACTGATCACAAGGTTGTGTAAACATTGTTAGTGCAGAAATGGGAAAATTATTTTCTTTTCTCTGTGAAACATGACATTTTCAGTACTCCACCTAACATTAATATTATCCACTGTTGTAAATTGCCATACACTTTTTATTTCCTTGAAGATCTTTGAACACATTGGTTCATGTCTTGTCCTAAGTTCATTGTTTTACAAGAATGCCAAGTAAAGACTAATTAGTAACTGTCTCATTGAAGATACATTTTCACAAACTTCAAGCCTGGCTTTCTTTAGCTCAGCTGACATAATATTGGACTTAAATAGAAATTTCAGTCTCCTGATCTATATATGTCAAAGATGGATTAATCTTCAGGATTAATGAAGTGTCATGCCCAGATGCTGACCAGGATGTTCCCCTAGGTGTTCTAAGCGGTGCATGTCTGATATTGTGATTCAACGTTGTAAAGTATCAGATTACTTTAATTTAAAAGATTGCTGACTATTTGACAAGATGTTAAGTAAAAGGATATAGAGAAACACTTTCTTTATTCAGAGAGCTAGCAATTAGATTAGTTTTCCAGACAAACAGTTGAGGCTGATACTACAGTGGTGGGGAATCCTAAACTTGGAGGGCCACTGTCTAGCTTCAGTTTTTCTACCTCCCCACAAGAATTAGCTGTGTTGACAAACATGTCAGCTCTTAAACAGTAATGGCCTGACAGCCTAAAAATACAAAAAATATGATCTCTATATAATGATAATTATCTTTCCATGCTGACCTAATCAGATAGAACTGAATCCCCTACCAAAATAGTTGCAAAAAAAAGAAACCACAGAACCAGATGTTAATCCTAAAAAGAACAATAAAGTACAGTGCTAATCTTGGGAAACCTTATTCTAAATATTCAATCAACATTTTTTATTTTATTATTTTTTATAAACCAAAACTTGCACAAATACCAGCCACACTGTGAATGAATGTATGAATGGGTGATTAACAAATTATCTTTGTTACGGAAACTACTGGCACCTGGAGTAAATGTCAAATGCAATAAAATATGTTCCAAAATAAGCAAACAAACCAACTAACAAACAAACCCCCTCTAATTTCATTCATCAATTTATTTTTCAATGTCTGGCAGATTGACGAACATGTACTTTAAGTACATTAAGTACATGTTAACAAATGCTTAATTACACTGTTCTTATGAATAACTAACATATAATTAATGATTACCTACTATGTTAATAAACTAATTTGGGAGAACAAGTGTTACTGGCCATTGTTGGTTAATGTTAATTTACAGACAGGCCTGGAAGTAATATTCTTCTTAGAAAATACAGCCTTTGGTAATTTCAGCAGGCTTCGTTGGTAGAAAATGAATGGCAACACTATACATTGAACTTCACTTTCCAATTAGGCAAAATCTGGTCCAGCATAGTTTTGATTTAGGAATAGAAGTTTGTTTGTCTGATATGGTTAGGCCAATAAGTCACTCTCCCTTTTTTCTCTTTGCTTTTCTTCATCTTTTGTCTCTTTGTTTGCGACATTCATCATTTTATTTCTTTATTCACGAATTTATGTCTGTCAGCGTCTCCACAAATGGAATTGAATGCATTATGTGGTATGTCCATTTCTTTATAACTTTTTTGCTTCTTAATACCAAGCCAAAGTTAAAATAAATCTAATGCATTCTGATATTGACACCAAATCAGACTACAGCTGTATCAGTGCACATTTAATTATACACCTTTACATTTAACTTTTTAATCTGAACACTACCAAAATAAACTATTTGACTGGTTTTAAAGAAGGATATTTCAAAAATATTTTCTCACTTTTCCACAGTCTCACTCATCCTGCATTTTCATGTTATAGCAGGTGTTACTGCTGAAATATGATCAAAAGTTGTTCTGTTATACATTAAATAAAATGCAATATTATATTACTATGATTGGTTATTTTTAAATGAGCTGAATTGTTTATAATACAAAATTAGAGTTACGTGGACATTCTTCTGGAAATGGGAATTATATTAGTTCAAAGAAGATGTGACTAGATAATAGTAACAGATTAACTACATTTAAAAGATACTTGTGGTGTTGCTGTATTTCCAGTGTTGGGACTCTCAGCACATTCATATTAACATATGAGCCCTTGCTCCACAGCGCACTCTTGTGTTCGACAAAATAAAAAAGTCAATTTTTCTTAAAATTCCCATACTATATGAAAATACTCACTTTTTGGTATTGTCTCTTCTTTATTTGGGACCATATTTACAAACAATGGTGTTAAATAGTTTCCCGGTCCCTGCCAATGAAAAGCATCCCCATAACTTGATGCTGCCACCACCATGCTTTACCATGGGGACGGTGTTCTCAGGGAGATGAGCAGTGTTGGCTTTGCGCCACACATAGCGTTTTGCATTTGGGCCAAAAAGTAAATTTTTGGTCTAATCTGACCACAGAACCTTTTGCCACATCTTTGCTGTGTCTTTCACATTCTTTATGGCAAAATCCAAATGTCTTTCTTGGTGTCATTTCCATATTTCCCAGCTTTGTTGAGCACCCGGGTGATAGCTGAGATATGGACAGTTTCTCCCAACCTGGCTGTGGAACTCTGTAGCTCCTACAGAGTTACCATTGGCCTCTGGGTGGCTTCTCTATTCACCAATGTCCTTACCCGGTGCAGTATCCTTACTCTATGCAGAGTTGTGGTTATGCCATATTCTTTCCATATATTTAAATAATGGAAATAAATAACTGTGCTACGGAGGATGTTCATAGTTCATTTCATTTTATAGCCCAACCCTGACTGGTGCTTTTCCACAACTTTCTCTCTGACTTGTTTTGTAAATTCCTTGGTGTTTGGATATGCTCTCTGGCATACTATGGGGCCACGCAGAACAAGTGTATTTAATCTGAGATCATGTGACAATTGAACTGCACACAGGTGGACTCTATTCAACTAATTATGTGATTAATGAAGACAATTGGCTGCACCACAGCATATTTAAGTGTGTCATAGCAAAGAGTGTTAATACTTATGCAATCCAGACGTCTCTTTTTTTTGTAGTTAAATTAAAAAATATAATACATTTGATTCCAACATCAACATAATGTAATACATTGTGTACAGTGACAATTTTAGTTCTAGATAGTAATACTACAAAATGTGAAAATTATGCTGAAACATTTTCCAATCACAATACATTCAGTATACTTCAACAAGGTTGAGGACAAGACATTGGATAGATTAAGTGCATTCAGATTTCTAGATTTCTAGGTCATGGTCATTATCATGATGAGAAAAACTTTACTTGCAAGTCACCTACCTGAGGGTACAGCATGATGTTCCAGCAACACAAAACTGAACTCTCTTTTCAATACAATTAATAACTAGTATCCTTGGATCACTTAGTTATTAATGGACACCAAACAAGCACGATGAGTTGAATGGCCTCCTCTCATTTGGACACTTTCTTATGTTCTTATGAACTCTCTCTACAATTCAATTTGAAATTGCATTGGCGTTGCATCTGCCTATGTAAGGGACGTAACAGTACGTGCCCCAGACCAGTTTGGGACTCAGCAGTTACGATGAATGGAACTGTCCTGAAACTAGTTTTGGTGGAAATTGGGTATCGTGGACTCGAACGGCCACGCTGAGGTGTACCTCAACGTAGCTTGTGGAAACAGGGCATTCGATGTTTTTGTCTTTCTGCCTTTCCAACTTTATATGGCTACCATATTATCTTTATCTGTTGATTGTAATCTGTACTCCATTAAATTAAATATTGATATTTCATCATTTCCCTCACAGAATACCTTATTTTAATATATTGTATATCCTTCCTTTATGTTGACTGGTTTTAGAGTTTTATAAAATAATGTAATGAGAACAATGAGATAAAACAGCAGCAAAAGGATAAATAGGAACTGTTCTAGTTCCTTTTCAAATGGATAATCTGTTTTGTGTCAGCCAACAATCTTGGTTGAATGATTTTATCAAATCATTTCTTTATCACATATTTAACAGGAACTGGACTTGATGCCCTCCTTTCACTTGCAGAATATTGAATATTATCTACAATAAACAGACATGGAAAAATTGATAGACATGCAAACAAAACAAGCTGAAAGAGGAACAAAGCTAAAGGAGAGATGGACTATTCAAAAGATACAATAGAGAAATGTATTTGATGAGATGGTATGCAGCTAAAAAATAGTAGAGAGTAGAAAATGTTTCCTATGGAATTAACATGCATATAATAATATTTATCATTATATTTTCAGCAAATTATAATATGAGAAAAAAAGTGAATGCTAATTGGTTGTTTAATAAATGTTTCATATTTGCAACTCGTTTGGCATTGATCATGTAGGGCAGTGGTTTTCAAACCGGTCCTGGAGTACCCCCTGCCCTGCCCCTACTGAGGTCTTAATTCCTTAATTGAGTCCTTAATTGACCTACCAAAGCAATATACCATTCAATGAAGTAATTAAGACCTAGGTTGGAACAAAAACCAGCAGGGCAGGGGGTACTCCAGGACCGGTTTGAAAACCCATGATGTAGGGTGAAATGATCAGTGTCACACGGAGACCAGCAGCAGCCAATGGAGAGATGAGCTGAAAAAGAAACAGGAAGAATAAACATGACCGGAGAATAAGATTTTCATACGTATTTATTCAAATACTTCAAATACCAATGGTTGTTTTGGGGCAGGTTATTTACAAATACTCTAATACAGGGAAATAATATTTTCAAATACAAATATCAATTAGTATCTGTAATTGACCCAGGGCTGCGCATAATAGCGATATCCTGCCTACAATGTGATGATTTAACTCCTACACCCTGACTATTCCTGGTTTCACCACTAGAGGTCACCTGAGCCACGTTTTCTCAAAATTCCGCTACTGGATCCCACTCTCACCTGTCATTCTTGGTACCAGCCATGACAGATGATCACAATTAGAGCCTGTGCTCACCTCCAACTCTCATGGCAGAACATATGACCACATTTTAAGTTAATAATATAGAATTGTATAACGAACTTATTAAAGAATCAACTATTTTATTACAAAATGTAAAAAGTCAAATCTAGGGTTGTTACTTAAATTAAGATTCAATTAAGTAACTGAGAGCTCAGTTGGAACAAAAACCAGCAGGGTTAGGGGTACCCCAGGACAAGGGTTGGGAACCCCTGCTCTATGTAAATTTTGCATAAATATGGGATTAATCAATCAATCAATCAATTTTGATTTGCATAGTGCCTTTTGCAGGGTAGACACAGAGTGCTTTACAGAGTGGAAAACATAGAACAAACATACAGCAGAAGAAAATAAAAATAAATGAATAAAATAAAAATAGACCATTAACAGTTAAAATGAACTAAAATAAAGTAAAGTAAACCAACATTAAATAAACCATTAGGCATGGAGGACAGAAGAACATAATCTCCAAACTATGGATGGCATGTAGGAGAAAATAAATCCCTGGGGTCCACAGCTTAAGGCTATACTGGCAACTATACTGCCTGGATTGGAGGCAACCATTAGGCCTAGGCCTAATGGTTGCCTCCAATCCAGGCAGTATAGTTGTTACAGCAGCAAGAAAGTTCTTAGTCGGTTCTGCTGGCTGTTGTCTTCCCTCTGGTGGGGGCCTCTCGCCGGCCCTTGGGGGTGGTGGGGAAGGAACATCAACAGCCCTAAGGTGGTGATGGCTTAGCAGACCTTGGGGTGTGGGTGCATTGTTAGCCCTCTGTGGCGGGGTGCCTCTGGGATGGGTTGTGTCTCGTAGGGCTTCCACGGTAGGGGACGAGGTGCCTTGTCGGCCCCTCAGAGGAGGCTACTGCTGGAAAACAAAAATAAAATTTTGCTATGATACTGATCATGCAATGCAGGATATCTCCAAAAACAATTGTGCATTGCATGTCCATGGTTAAAAAACAGAGACTAAAAAGATGAGTCTTCAGCCGTGATTTAAAGGCTAAGACAGAGAGGGCATCTCTTACAGAGGCTGGAAGATCATTCCACAGTTTCTGGGTCCTATAACTAAATGCTCTATCACCTGTGGTTTTCTTGTGTATTTCAGGGACCACAAAATAACTGGCTTTGTGGGATCTCAATGGCTGACCTGGAGTGTATTCGATAAGAAGATCTTTTAAGTAGGGAGGTGCCAGTCCCTTTAGTGCTTTAAATGCTGATAAGATAACTTTGAAATCTATCCTATAGTGCATGGGCAGCCAGTGAAGAGAAGCTAATACTGGAGTGATGTGTTCATGTCTCTTTGTTTTAGTTAGGATTCTTGCAGCGGCATTTTGGACTAACTTGAAGTGCAGAAATAGCTCTGTTTGTGCTGCCTGACAGAATGGCATTACAGTAATCCAATCTAGATGTAACAAATGTGTGTATCAATTTCTCAGTGTCATGTAATGAGAGGAATTATTTTAGTTTATCAGTGTTTCTAAGCTGGAGGAAGGAAGATCGACACATTCTGAATGTAGTCTTCAAAGGATAGATTAAGGTCACACCCAGGTTTCATGCCATCTACTTAGGGGTGAAATTAAAGTTATCATTACTCAGTTTTATCAGTCTATGATGTACAATTAGATTTTTGTCTCCTAAAATTAGGACTTTTGTTTTATCAGAATTAAGCATAAGAAAATTACTTGTCATCCATGTTTTAATCTCGGACACACAGCACATTAGTGTTTCTATGTCTATAGTATTGTTGGGATTTGCTGACAAATATAATTGTGTGTCATCTGCGTAACTGTGAAAGTGAATATTATGTTGTCGAATGATATCACCTAAAGGGAGCATGTACAGTTAAAAAGTATAGGTCCAAGGACTGAGCCCAGTGGTACTCCGAACTTAACCTCAGTTACATTTGAGTTGAATATGTACATATTGGAGTCTGTTTGACAGATATGATTTAAAACAGAATAGAACATTGTGAGACAGGCCAACAAGTTTTTCTAAGTGGTGTATCAAGATTTGGTGGTCAATTGTGTCAAAAGCTGAACTGAAATCTAGTAAAATAATGTGGCGTGCAGAGGACTGAAACACGTCGTTTAATACTTTTAACAGGGCCGTTTCTGTACTGTGGCTGGAGCGGAAGCCTGATTGAATTTTTTCATAAATATGATTATTAGTTAAAATAGCTTGCAATTGGTGTGCAACTACTTTCTCTAGAACCTTAGAAAGGAAGGGAAGATTTGAAATAGGTCAGTAGTGTTTAAGTGTGAGTTAGGGTCGGCACTGGATTTCTTAAGCGGTTTAATTACAGCTATTTTAAAGGATTTAGGAACAGATCCTGAAGATAATGTGGCAATAATAATATTGTGTATTAGGTGAATAATGAATAATGAATGGAAGAGATTGAGATTGAGAAGAGATTGTTTTAGCAATTTAGTGGGTATAGGGTCTAGTGCGTAGGTTGTAGTTTTCATTTTAGTAATTTAGGAAACTGATTCCTGATGATTTACTGCGTTAAATGAGTCTAAGGTAGGCAGGGGCTGTGAAGGACTGCATGCATCGTCTATAGTATTTGTGTATGTTTCCAATTCTATCTGTTTTCTAATGCCGTCGACTTTGCTATTGATGATCCATAAAGTCGCTGCAGGTGATATTCAGAATAACCTCCTGAAGACTTTACCTGCTGATTAGTTTTGCTATTGTGTTAAAAATAAAGTGTGAGTTATTTTTATGTGTCTCTGTTAAATTAGATTAATAGGCAGACCTAGCAGAGGATAGGGCTTGCTTGTATTGTATTATACTGTTATTTAATACCATTTAGAAGATCTCTAATTTTGTAGTTCTCCATTTATGTTCATATCTTCTGCATTCTGTTTTAAGTGAGTGAGTGACTCGTTATACCATGGTGAGCGTTTAGTTGATTTAATTAATCTTTTCCTTATTGGAGCTACTGTATCTAAAGCAGTGCTTAGCGTATTGTTGAAGTTATTTAATAATTTGTCTACAGATCCTGTTTTGATAAAGCTAGCAGTAGGATTTAGGCAATGATATTTTATGTTCCTCTCCTGTGTGTCTGTTGCTACTACAAGCAGCTCAAATGTAATAAGGCAATGGTCAGAAATCGTCTGGTTTTGGGGTGATATTGTTAGGTTGTGATTCTCTACCCCACGGGTAATAACTATATTTAACGTGTGATTGTGATGATGTGTGAGTCCTGACACATGCTGAGTGAAGCCTACAGACTCCAATAGGGACAGGAATCTAACAATTGGGGTGTCCTCTTTAATGTCAATATGTATGTTAAAGTTAAAGAGTTTATCATGATGTATGGCTATGTTAAATAGGAGATCACTACAATCGGTCAAAAAAATGGAATAGGGGCCTGGTGGCCTATAAACAGCTATAAACTGAAGAGGATGTGAAGCTGTCTAATGTCTTAGTAGATAGGCGCAGGTCTGTGCAGTAGATGGTGGCTAAGCCCCCCCCCCACAGCCTGTTGCACAGGCCCTCTGGCAGTAAGAGAAGTCATTAGGGGAGGCTTCATCTAATGGAATAGTGTTGTGTGGTCTTAACCAGGTCTAAGTCAATCTATGTGTGTGTCAGTTATGGTCTCATTTATTAAGGCTGCTTTGCTAGGTAGCAAGCGGACTTCGAGCCTATACATGGGAGAACTAGTGTGAGCAGGTAATTTCTGTTGTGTAGTTTAAACTTGTATTAGATTGTTGAAGCGAGGGCCCCGAGAGGAAGGAATACATCCAAGCCTAGGAAAAATGACTATTTTAATAGGATAACTATTCATTTTATTAGTAGTATATTCAAATTTTGGACTATGTAGTTTTTTGGAATCCCCCAGGCAGGGATCTAGGATCAGGGTCAGGCTGTGCTGGGAGTTACAGGCAGACTGCAATGTAGGACTACAAGCCTGCAGCCTGACCGGTGCTCTGAAGAGTCACATTTTTAAACAACTAGCTATATTATCAGATAACATTAGGGCTCCTCTCCACCTGGGATGGAGCCCATCCAGGGGTGATTCTAGGATTTTGGAAATGGGGCCCATAAGGGGGCCATTTTTATTACAGAAGGATTGACATTTGCTAGGGAGGTCCAGGGGCAAGCTCTCCCGGGCACATTTTTTTGTAAAATGGCTTTTAAAAATTCAGTTTGTAAATTACAAGGATAAGCTGGGCAATTCATAAAAATCCAACAAAAATGTACCATCATATTTGCTACCATTTGCTAGTGACAAAATTATTTTAAAATTGACATTAACACAATAGACAACAGTGTTACCTTGTCATGAACACAGTATGCTTCAATATGGATACATCCATGAATATTTGTGCAGTGGGAGGGAACAGTATTAGTGAACAAAATAGGGTCCCCTCAATATGCAAAAATAATGAAAGAAAATGATTGGACAGAATGGGTACACAACCCCCAAAATCAATGGAATGCATCTTTAACACTGTCATTAAGAAAAGTACTACTCCACTGGTAATGAGTTGAGATAACCAGAGGTAGCTATCTGAACGTTCAATAAAGAGGACACTCCAAAATGGTGGGGGTGGCAGTGGAGGGCTGGAGGTGTTAACAACAAAGTGTTACAACCTAAAAAAAGTATTTAAATGCAATAAAAACCAAAACATTCTGAACAATAAGTTTAACATTCAATCCCTGGACCCTTATGTAACATTATATACAGTGCAAATGTATAAAAATAGTTCAAATAAAAAACAGCACTTTGTTCAATACATGGTTGTATGGTAAAAAGGTGCAAAAATACTTTACCAAGAACAAGTTAAAATAAATGTATATACAAAAGTATTAACTTTGCATAACCAAAACAAGATTATATGAAATTATATTATAACACTACAACAAGGTAATATAGTACAAATATAAAACTGAAGAAACAGTTACAACAACTAAACACTAGTGAATTTAGAAGGTTTGGAGAATATGTACAGACGGCAATGACACGCGCCTGTCACTGCTGTTGCCATTTATTCAAAGAAAATGTCTAAAACTTCCTGTTGATTTTATATTAATGATCGCACATTAATAATTACTTTTCGCAGCCCTGTCAATTCTGCCCTCTCACTCACACTCTCACTTCTTGTCTCAACCTAACATATTCCTTTTGTAAAATTGATAATGCCTCCATTAAAACCTTCCTGATTGGTCGTTGAAGTCTTTACAGACGTCAGTCATTTATTAACAACCAATAGTTGTTCAAAAAGGCCGGACGTAGGCGAACACTATCACCTTACACATTATCATTCATGTATGATCGAATCCTAGCGCTGCCGGAGCGGAAAGGTTAAACACGCATCCTGGGAACTGTAGCCAGGGTTGCCAGATTGGGCGAAATCAAAGCCATGGGGGAAAAATAGGGCAACGTTTTCATGGGGGATTTTATGAGAGAAAATATTTTTCAGATGGAGGATTCAGATTGAAATGGGGGATTCCTTTAATATTTTATTAATATTTTTCCTACTTTCTACTAGTGATGCAGTAGCAAACTGCTGCACAGACTGGTTTTAACTAGTCATTTTAGATGTGTATGTGTGCGCTCACGATACGCAGACTTTTCCTATTCTGCGGACAGCTGTTGTTTTTGCATCACTTCGCGGAGGTTGATCCACGGTAGTCACTCCTATGTGTGTCGCTGTTGATGTTCTTGCTTCGCTTCAGAGTCGCATTACTCCCGTTACTTTGGCACGTCGCGCTCATTTGCTCTCTCAGGTCTGGTTGTCTCACTCTCCTCTCTCAGGTCTGGCTCGCTCGCCGGTATTGAACCTCACCGTGTTTTACGGTCATTAGCATCAGTTCAATTAAAAAGCAATAAAGCATTTCACTTATTTGTAATTGTTTTGTCAGGCTTCTTTCCTAGGTTTTGCAGACGCAGCAGTACCCTGCTAACACACAATGTTGCCACAACGTTGTGTGCTAGTTGGGGTATTGGCTTTATTCAATATAATGTTATTTGCCTTCTAATACCCTTGCATAATAAGCAATTAAATAGGCAGCAGCTCTTTTGCTTTTGCCAAAACCTAGTTTTGGATGGATGGATGGATGGATGGATCACTCGTGTTTCCGCGAGATCTGGGGAGTTTCGAGATCCACACGACAAAGGATTTCAGATCAGTTGTTAAGTGTGTGACCCCCTGTGTGGCGATCGTGTAGTGTGCAATTCTTCATGACACAAAATATATAAATTCTGTGAAAAATGGTTAAGTGTGAACTGCTCACCGTTATCAAAACCGGGTCGGAATGTAGAAATTGTGTAGTGTGGCCCTAGCATAACTCAACCAAGCACTATGGGACAGACTGAAATTTTGGAAATTTCTAAATACTGGGAACCATAGGCATAGGTCTAGGGACGCATCCCCCCAATGCTCAGAGAACATTTAATTGTCCCCCCCAATAATGTGTGCCCGGCTACATATGCATAGTGGATATGTCCCCGCCAATTCTGAAACCAAACCTATGCCACTGCTGGGAACATATCTGTTGTTAATCAATTAATCAAATCAAGCATGGGAACTCTTGTCTTGAAAGGCTGAAGGTATATCTGCCCTAAATGATCAGAACTTGCAATATGAATCAGGGTTTACTTTTTTAAATGCAAGATGACTAAACGTAGCTAAATGAATGAACCCGATTTTGACACTGGCCCAACCCTTTTTCAGTTACTGATTTCAATACTGAAGAGATGGGTAGTAGAGTGGGGAACAAATAACTAGCACTGCAGACTCCAGTAGTGGTAAATGTTCACAGAGTTGCATAAGAACATAAGAAAGTTTACAAACGAGAGGAGGCCATTCAACCCATTGTGCTCATTTGGTGTCCATTAATAACTAAGTGATCCGAGGATCCTTTTTTGAATGTTCCCAAATGATCAGCTTCAATCACCTCGCTGGGGAGTTTGTTCCAGATATTGACGACTCTCTGTGTGAAGAAGTGTCTCCTGTTTTCCGTCTTGAATGCCTTGAAGCCTGGGGTCTGCATCTCCCTATTGATCTGGAAAAGCTCCTCTGGTTTGATGTGGTTGATGCCTTTCATGATTTTGAAGACTTGAATCAAGTCCCCACATAGTCTCCTCTGTTCCAGGGTGAAAAGGTTCAGTTCCTCAGTCTCTCTGAGTAGGACATTCCCTTCAAACCTGGAATAAGTCTGGTTGCTCTACTCTGAACTGCCTCTGGAGCAGCATTATCTTTCTTGAAGTGTGGAGCCCAGAACTGTACACAGTATTCCAGATGAGGTCTAACTAACGCATTGTACAGTCTTAACATTACTTCCCTTGTTCTAAATTCTAGACTTTTGACAATATACCCTAGCATTTTGTTTACCTTTTTAATTGTTTCACCACATTGTTTGGATGGGGAAAGTGAGGAGTCAACGAAGACTCCTAGGTCTTTCTCATGCTTTACTTCATCTAGTTCTATTCCTCCCATAGTGTAATTATAGTGGACATTTTTGTTACCTGCATGTATTACCTTGCACTTGTCCACATTGAATTTCATCTGCCAGGTGTCGGACCACAACTGAAAATTATCTAAGTCCTTTTGAATTACCTGTGCTGCTGAGATTGTATCTGCTGAGCCACCTATTTTAATATCATCTGCACATTTGATAAGTTTGCTAACTATCCCAGAGTCCAGATCAGTAATATAGATTATAAAAAGCAAAGGCTGATCCCTGTGGAACTCCACACAACATCAAATTAATCCCATCATGCATGCTTTTAAATGTTGCATATTATAGCAAATTAATCATCAGTCTTCTCTGTCATTGTACAAAACTAAACCTACCCAATTAATCTTTGGGGTAGAAGTTGCAATTAGAAATTCCTTTCAAGCAGGGGCATGTCTAGAGGGTGACCCGGGTGGCTGTGACCCCCCCTGAAATCTGATTGGCCACCCTAGTGGCCCCCCCAGACCTTCTGAGGTCTCATTGGTAATTAGTCAAGTTGATCAAACCAAAAAGGTGGGACCAGCCCCACTGAGACTGATCTGTGCCCATATTCATAAAGCGTCTGAGAGCGAGAAATCAGTCCTAAGAGCTTGAAATATCTGACAGTGACGAATTTGATCCTACTTTTACTCTTAGTAGGAGTAAAAACTAATTATTAAGATTCTTTACAATTAAATGTACTCCAAATTTGACCAATATTTTGGAGAACTCATGGGGCCCCTTAAAATAGTCAGGATTTGGCAGGTGGCAGCAATGAGAAGACGGTTTCAGCGAACCTTTCATGAAAGGTATGAGTTATTGCGACAATATAGATTGGACAGAAATGGAATATTCTTGTTTACTGATCGTCAGAAATGCAGTTTCTTTCGCCTCTGTCAGAAATGTGGCACTGTCAGCAGAGATGAACACGGTGGTGACAATGTTGCGGTTTCTGGCAACAGGAAAAATGCAACAATGTAGCAGTGATGATTTGGGACCATCACAGCCTTCAATAAACACAATTTTCCATCAAACCATAATGGCATTGACAGTACCTGAGAATGCATTAAATGTTATTGATTTCCCCACCACTGTGCGACAAATATCCCTAAAACAAGCCGCATTCATAATCAATAGGCTTGCCTATATTCTTCGATTTACATTATACCAATTCTATATCTGACTATTTTTCTAACACAAATAAAAGTAAAAATAAACAGCAAAATGGATGAAAAATGATCCATTCATACAAAGCATAATAAACTGTATGTGCGGTGACAAATGCATGTTAACTTCAATTTGTATTTTATTCAATACAGAAAAAGTGTCTGAAATAGTGAATCGGCGTACAAGCCTTCATGAATGTACCCCAGTGTTTCCACCTGTGGACAATTTCCTATGTACAACAGAGGGATAAATTAGTGTTCAATTTTAAGATGTATATTTATTATGTATATTTATTGTGATTATGAATGAGAAATTAATTTAGAATTTTAATTCCAAGTAGCACCTTAATGGCCTATTAGTGAAGGAATAAAGCGGAAACACTAATTTTGTGTCAAATTATAAACAAATAAAAGGCTGAGTTAGCTTAGCATATTCGTATAACTGTATTTTCGCTTCTGCTTGTCTACATGTGACCTCGCGTTTTGTTTAGTTTTTTCTTAAAAATGAAGAAAATACATAAAAGTGAGCCATTTTGAAAATTAGCTAAATGTTTTTCCTACGATTGGATCCTACTGCCAGCTAAAAGTAGGTGTAAAACGCTTTATAACTAACTCCTAACTCCTAAGTCCTAGTAATGTTACTCCCAAACTATCTTTCGGCATTCAGAGATGTTTTATGAAAACGGGAACTGATTACGGTCAGTGTTAGACTTTCACACACTGTGTAAGAGCACTGAGCCAGAAAGACAGTTTGAGTCATTGAGGCAGTGCTGCTGGGGTTTGGGTAATTGTGTGTGTGTGTGTGTATGTGTGTGTGTATATATATATATATACATATATATATATATACATATATATATATATATATATATATATATATATATTTATATACATATATATATATATATATATATATATATATACATATACACACACACAGACAGGTCACAAATTAAAGGAAAAACCTGAATAAATGAGTGGAGGAACATAACCAATGCAGATGCCTCCAAAGAGGTGTACTGCATGATACAACTAAGCAATTCACATCCTATCATGCTCTATGACATGTATAAAAATGCTGAGCAAATCCAGTTGACATCAATTTTGGAATAGGAAAGGATCTAACTGGCTAGTGACTGGCTAGTGTTCTCGACAAGTGGGCGATGGCATGTGTGATGACACCAAGAGAACGGTACAGGTCTGACTGCTTGACCCCTACAGTGAGGGGTTCCAGAGGCTCTTTTATGCTGTGGGGGGCATTTTCCTGGCATGGTTTGGGTCCACTTGTCTCCTTAGAGGAAAGGGTCACTGCAAATCATTACAAAATTATTCTGAGTGATCACCTTTATCCTATGGTGAAACATTTCTATCCTGATGGGAGTGGTCTCTTCCAGGATGACAATGCCCCCATCCACAGGGCACGAGGGCTCACTGAATGGTTTGATGAGTATGAAAATGATGTGAATCATATGCTATGGCCTTCGCAGTCACCAGATCTCAACCCAATTGAACACCTATGGGAGATTTTGGACCGATGTGTTAGACAGCGCTCTCCACCACCATCATAAAAACACCAAATGAGGGTATATCTTTTGGAAGAATGGTGTTCCATCCCTTCAGTAGAGTTCAGAGACTCATAGAATCTATGCCAAGGCACAGTGAAGCTGTTCTGAGTTGCGTTTTATAATTTGTTTACAGTTTCTCCATTAGTTACTGTTTGTATATAAACATTAAATGAATCATTTGACAGTACCAATATTCTTATTTATATGGGTGACTCTAAAGCTAGTTGCCCTAACCTGACTTGCAAAGAGATCTAGGCTATATTGACCAATAGGAAAATGGTTATTGAAACATCTGGACATTATTTCAAAATAGAACTGCTTGAATAACTTAATCCATATAACTTCTATAAAACTATAATGGGTGATTGGACTATAAACTATAAAGCTGCATCTTGATTCATCTTCACTGACTGTGTTGATAGGGACAAATCAGTGATGACACAAATTTACGAATGTATGCTAATACCATTATATACAGTCTTAACCTTCAATGCAAACACTGAATTAAGACTTTTGGAATTGAATTATGATTTATTTGAAGAGGGAAATGTACCAAACATAAGCTGAATAATTGAATGTGTTGTACCATCATAATTATATTGAAAACATCCACCTTACATTGATTAAGGATGTCCCCCCTAAACTGGGTCTGCGCCTCCCCTTGGCCACCCCTTTCAAAATGTTTTGGACATGCCACTGCTTTCAAGCTAATGCAGCTAATGCATGTTTGTGTTTCTGAAGCAGTCTTTTAGTGATGCCTTTTTCTCTACAGCTTCTTAGAAGATGTAATTGTTTTGCCACTTCACCACAATTGGGTAAGAGCACATTTCATTACTGGATATAGGTAAGAAAATACACAGATCTTATGATCACCTGCTTGCAAAGAAGTGATTGAAAAGCTCCTGGCTGTAGGTAGGGGCTGTGATTTTGAAGACCTTTTAAAGACCATTTTCTGGACATATTTATTTATAGTATTATTGTAAAATTATACTATACGGTAAATGCGCTGTATTATCTATGTTCATAAAATAATGTGTCTGGGAGGCAAATCATTATGCTGTAGAAACTTTATTATATGAGATGAACAAGTATGGTGCACATCATCAGACAAAATAAAAACCAATGTCTTCTAACCAACATTTACAATTATTACAAGTCAAAGTCTATCCTGCCTTTATGTCAGGATATAAATATTGTCTTCCAAACTGGGGTCTCATATGGAGTTAATTTAATGTTATTTAGCAAAATGTATGTTTGATTTTACATTTTGTAATGTTGGTGGCTACAGGGCTATTTTTATTCTAAAACAAAACATTTCCACTTCTGAGTGTAGTGTAATGTCCACCTAATGAAGAAACAGAATACATTATTTATTACAATATTTTATATTGCATTTATTCATGACTTCTAGACCAACTGTACCATTCCTTAGTGTAGATATGTTATGCTACTCAGAGGATCTGAATAAAATCTATATATTTCAAGATGGGAATTATTCCATCCAAAACGTGAGTATTTCCATATTCTTAATTATTTGAAATTCAGTGTGCTATTATAATCATTTGTCAGACTATGGTTGTCATTCCTTTGCATTGTATCTTCTCTTTTTCCATAATGTGTATTCGTCTTCCAGTTCAGGTACATTAAACATTGTGCATACCCTTGGGATCCTCATCAAAGCTTAAAACACATAATTCCCTCTGATAGGATGAAGAAAACAAATGCACATTTGCTATGCACAGATAACAATATCCAAATGAATGGCCCAGTATTGTAAGACCATACATTGCCACACAAAGAATACCTTCTAAACTCATCCAATGCCTTTGGGGGAAGGTTTTTCTGTGGATGTTTTTCCTAGTGGCTTTATCCAAACAACATGCGGCAGTACCAACCTGTGCATAACCCTGTTAATTAAGGGAAAATAGGATTGTTGAGGGATGTAAAACTAAAACTGTTTATGAACTGTTTATGTTTATGAAGTTACACACACTAATATAATAATATACTAAAAAAAATATATATGATAAAAAAAAAAAATACTTTGTTATTAACACTGTAGTATTTATAATGGACTTTTGAGTGCTGTAACTGGGTTGGAGACTCTGTGATTGAATGGTAAAAATCTTTTCTTCAATTGCAGTTTAGGCCCTGTAGTCTACACAGTGCTGTTATAGTCAGCTGTGACTGGGATTCCCCATGGGGCAGTTCATAATTGGCCAATTGCTGGCAACAGTGACACCTGTATCCTATGGGCTCTGCAGTGTTATCAGTATGAGCTACATCAGCCCTCCACACAATGCACTGCTCTTTGTGCTGTGAACTCGCAGTGTGAGAAGAAGCAGGTGGTTTGACATCCCATATATCAGGAGGAAATGGAACAGAGAACAAGAATGTAAATCAGAGGAAGTGCAGATTAGGAGCGCTACAGCATAGACAGTGTACAACAACATGACTCTTTCGCACAGCTGAGAAATGACACGGCATAAGACAGATAACACAAGTTTAAAGTGCAGTACAGAAAGGATGCAGCATAGAAAATAGCATAATAAGAGCTTTGCCTCTCATAGGAGATATGCCTGTGCACAATCTTGAAAATGCACAAGGAATATGGTGAAACATGCCATTCAGGTAGGAAATGGCATTGACACACAATACTGTGTAGCAGCAGGTTTCCTTCTGTCATGGGCTTTAGTTGGAGAGGAACATACAGAAAAAAGTGTGAAACTGGCAGTACAGAAGGGAACAGACCTCATGTTAGTATACAGATTACGAGTTACTCAAATTACAGAGGGGAAGAAACAGTAAAGAGAGGACAACTCAAACTTTATGCAGTTGCAGGTCCTCTGCTGGGTGGAATCACATGACACCAGATACAGAGAGAGAGAGGAGAGGAGAGAATGGTGAGGAAGACCAAAAATGGGGTGTGCAGGGAATTCAGAGTGAAACAGTTGGTAGAAATACAGTGATGGACAGCACAGGCAAAGAAAAGGCAAGAGTGTA
Organism: Amia ocellicauda; assembly: GCF_036373705.1. Taxonomy (NCBI): domain Eukaryota; kingdom Metazoa; phylum Chordata; class Actinopteri; order Amiiformes; family Amiidae; genus Amia; species Amia ocellicauda. The sequence goes on from NC_089860.1 coordinate 3,288,399, forward strand.
TCTTTTGGAAGTCCAAAAGATTTTACTGTTGCAAAATAACACAAATAACAAAATAATACTACAACTGTACAACAATAAAGCAGCCCATCTTTTTTTACGTTGACCTTGACTATTCTTGGTCTATTTCTTAATGAAATTATGTAGGAATAACACAGGAATTACACAAGCATACCTTTTGCACCTCATCAGACTAGGGTGTTAGGACTTACATATGTGATCAACATCAGAACTCATTGGAAGTGCATGGGGCCTTCATGAGGCTGTTTCATATATTAATTAATTAAGAAATTGTGTCCAATTGTGAGAGAAGTGAGAGAGAGAGAGAAATTGATTGATTGCTGGATAGCTGGATAAAGGCCTCCCATGTATTTGCATTGCTTTGGCCTTGACTTTATTTGGTCTTCAGATACATATTTATATATTTAAATATATTTATGTATTGATCCTCCAACATGAGCACATAGGTAATAAGCAATACTGAGATACATTTTCAAGTAGTATAGTATACTTTTAATTAAAGCTTCATACCTGGTTTGCCACACTCAGCACTACTGCAACACAGACTAAGTTGGAATTTATTCAGTAGGAAGAGATAAAGACTGATGGATTGGGGAGGGAAAGAGTGTTTTGAGCCAGGTGGTAGGGCCTGGCAGTGAAAGATATACAAGAGACTGTTAAAGACAGTTATAGACCCGCTTCCATAAGGGTTTCTTGAGGGAGTGAAGAGGGTGCCGTCTTTACAGTCGAGTTCCCTCCAGGAGTGCAGGTTATTTTATGGCTGGTGGTTCTGAACAGGTATAGAGCCTCTCCCAGGTAGGGTCAGAGGCTGTGAAGCAGGAGCACAAGGTTAATCAACACTAGCTCTGCACAGCAGCAACACTGAAACCCAACTGCCAGAGAGAGTGCAGGGGCTGCTTGTATAAGCCTCCCTGCTCATTACGAGAAGTGCTATCAGCTGCCCCTTATTGGCCTCTAGCACCTGTCCATGGTGCTGCAGCTGCTCAATGCAGGGTGGCCTTCAGCAGGCAGCAGCTGGGAGCTGTCCAGTGCTGATCTTGGGGATAGTGCCTGCTGGAGCCCACTTCCTCTACTAATGTCGTGTTAGTGGATGGCCTAATGGGCTGGAGTGGGGGCCAGCAGGCCAGGACCCGTCTTTTGCCTGCTGAAGGCTCCCCTTCATCGAGCAGATGCAGCACCAATGGAGAGGTGCTAGTGGCCAACAAGGGGCAGCTTAAAGTAGGCAGAAGACAGAGCAGGTCCAGGCCTGCTGGCCCCCACACCAGCCCACAAGGCCAGGACCCACCCCGTCTTCTGCTGGGTACACCTTCCGGGCTTACAGTTTTTATTAGCCAACACATACAGTCCTGTGCAAAAGTTTTAGGCAGGTGTGAAAAAATGCTGTAAAGTAAGAATGCTTTCAAAAATAGATGTTAATATATTTATCAGTTAACTAAATGCAAAGTCAGTGAAAAGAAGAAAAATCTAAATCAAATTCATATTTGGTGTGACCACCCTTTGTCTTCAGAACAGCGTCAGTTCTTCTAGGTACACTTGCACAAAGTCAGGGATTTTGTAGGCATATAGTCAAGTATATGGTTAAACAATTATACCAAACAGGTGCTAATGATCATCAATTCAATATGTAGGTTGAAACACAATAATTAACTGAAACAGAAAGAGCTATGTAGGATGAAAAAAACTGGGTGAGGAACAGCCAAACTCAGCTAACAAGGTGAGGTTGCTGAAGACAGTTTACTGTCAAAAGTCATACACCATGGCAAGACTGAGCGCAGCAACAAAACACAAGGTAGTTATACTGCATCAGCAAGGTCTCTCCCAGCAACGTTGACAACCGTAGACGCAGTGATCAGCCAAGGAAACTTACTGCAGCAGATGAAAGACATCATGCTTACTTCCCTTCACAATCAGAAGATGTCCAGCAGTGCCATCAGCTCAGAATTGGCAGAAAACAGTGGGACCCTGGTACACCCATCTACTGTCCATAGAAGTCTGGTCAGAAGTGACCTTCATGGAAGACTTGCGGCCAAAAAGCAATACCTCCTACGTGGCGACAAGGCCAAGTGACACAACTATGCACGGAACACAGGAACTGGGGTGCAGAAAAATGGCAGCAGGTGCTCTGGACTGATTTGAAATTTGAAATATTTGGCTGTAGAAGAAGGCAGTTTGTTTGCTGAAGGGCTGGAGAGCGGTACATGAATGAGTGTCTGCAGGCAACAGTGAAGCATGGGTGGAGGTTCCTTGCAAGTTTGGGGCTGCATTTCTGCAAATGGAGTTGGGGATTTGGTCAGAATTAATGGTCTCCTCAATGCTGAGAAGTACAGGCAGATACTTTCATGCAATACCATCAGGGAGGCATCTGATTGGCCCCAAATTTATTCTGCAGCATGACAATGACCCCAAACAAAACGTAAAGAAGAACAAGGAGTGCTGGAAGTGATGGTATGGCCCCCACAGAGCCCCGATCTCAACATCATAGAGTCTGTCTGGGATTACATGAATAGAGAGAAGCAACTGAGGCCGCCTAAATCCACATAAGAACTCTGGTTAGTTCTCCAAGATGTTTGGGCCAAACTATCTGCCGAGTTCCTTCAAAAACTGTGTGCCAGTGTACCTAGAAGAATTGATGCTATTTTGAAAGCAAAGGGTGGTCACTCCAAATATTGATTTGATGTAGATTTTTCTTCTGTTCACTCACTTTGCATTTTGTTAATTAATAAATATAATCTATTAACATGTCTATTTTTGAAAACATTCTTAATTTACAGCATTTTTTCACACCTGCCTAAAACTTTCGCACTGTAAGCCCCAAAAATGTTAAAAGATGAAGAATTCCTACCCTCTCTCACCATGTTTCCCCATATCTTCCCACATTAATCAAATTAATCAATACAAATATTTGAATAATTAGAGTTCTGTGTATGTTTAGCGAATTTACAACAATTAAAATAAACTTTAGACTAAAAATGTTGTACTGTACTATGTATAGTCAAAATCAAGTTATGCATACAGCCATAAAGATTATCTACTTTAATTTAATTTAATTCCAATAAGATAGAAGATCTAGACCGCCAAACAGACTCAGATATTTCAGAAGAGGTGTCTTTTTGTACCCTAGGATGACAACATGGTTACCACCAGCTTGTTGTTACAGGTTTCACTGTTGTGTACTATAACTAAGGTATGACGCCTGTATTATTTGCAAAAAAAAATAACTGGTAGAGCTCATCATTGATCAACTATTTTCCCTTTCAGGAATAGAAATGTGTTATGGAGACTGAGTAGTTTTAGTGAACCTTTATTAGTCCAGTGATATAACCACACATTTTGAACACAATAGTACACTACTTATTTTCTAACTCCATTATAAAATTCACAAATTAAGCATAAACAAACCAAACATTAAATTAGCATTTTAACATGCACTGTCATATAATACACTAACATTGATGCCTTATGTCTGGTAAGCAATTATTTATCTGATAACACATTAACTCATTGTGCCTGAAGAACATGAAACTCGATGTGTGGTAGAAGGTTGATTCTTTATTCCGGCAGCTGCAGGGGAAACTGACCTGAGAAGTTCCCTCAGACATTTATCTCAACATTTGTCTAAGTCTAAGTTACATTTGGTATTTTATGAGTTGTGTACAAGACAGAGAAAACTATTTTATTATTGATTGGTGCAAACAAGCTTACTAAGCAAATTGTAACTAATTAACAAGAGATATTTATATTACTTACTACATACACTTTATGAATGAATAACCCTTGGTCAAAGATGCTAACACAGCAAGTTTAGTCCAGGGCAAAAACAGAATACAGAGCATTAGAGATATCTATATTTGAAATGATAGAAAGATGCTATACTGTTGAAAAAGGATGTGTCAGCCCTTGCCAGGTCCAAAGAGTAACGGAGAAACAGTCAGCTTTAAAACTATAGAAATGTGAAATTTAGTTCTTCAGTGCCGTACTGTTTAGTGTAAGTTATATATTTCGGTCACACTTTACATTAAGGGGAACCAATTCTTAATGAAATTATGTAGGAATTACACATGCATACCTTATGCACCTCATGTAAGTTCCTTTTTTAATCACATATGTAACATGGTTAGGGATAAGGTTATAGACTAGATCATGTTAATAATTCCTGATAATTTTGACCTCCTTTCTCATCCAAGCATATAAAATTGAACAATAAATTGAACAGTCCTATGAGCTGACTGTCTTCATATTACTAGATAGAGATTTCTATATTACCTGTTGTAGTTCAGTTGTAGTTCCACAAGATGGCAGAATGCACAAAGTAACAGACCAATCTAGTGACTACCCATTTGAAATGTCCATCTTTGGTTATGCAAATCCAAAAGTACCGTTATACAATTGACCCGAAAGTGAAGCACATTTAGTTGGATGTCTATATTACAACAAATCACAATACAGGATATTACATGCATTACTTATCGATATTGAGATTTATAATCTGAAATGTGTATTACACACACAGGCCACAGCTCGTTCATATGGGCAGGATGATTCTTCAGAATTGTCGATTTGTTTTAGATTAGTAATTAATACATAAATACATTCCAAACAAAACAGATGTTCACTACCTATACCACTAAGAAACTGTGCTGTCAAACTTATAACTTTCTTTGTCATTGAGACATCACAGAACTGTAGGATCCTGTATGTTTAAAAGGAAATATTTAGATAACCCAGGGAAACTGGCAACCAGGAATTTGAAGGTGAAGAAATCTTGAAATAATTTAAAACTTCTGATTAGGGGGTAGGACTAGATAGTCTTACATTGAAGTATATTGTTTTCAGAATGTGACTCATGACAAGGTGCACCTTTTCCTCTAGGCATTATTACTTAAGAGTCTCATTGATTTAATCCAGAGGTACACATCCTGCAGAAATCAGTGGGCCAGAAGATCCTCTACACCACAAAATGTATTATAGGAAAACAATTTAAATTCTAAAAATCTCAAGTATAGTGTAGCGTAAGGTACACTTATAAATTTCAATTAAAGAAGTGAATTTATAATATCACCTTATCACGAATCCTGGAATCTTGTAGAACTCAATTTCTGTAATAATTGGACGCAGACACCAATTCCAAAGATATAAATTGTCAAATTTATTCAAAACAAAGACTAAATGTAGCACTACACTAATTATACAAAAGGGAAAAACTAATTAAAATTCAACTCTAGATCAACAAATCAAAGACAAATCACTTCCGTGACCAAATCAAAGACCATGGGATCACATATGATAACACAAATCGTTAAACAAAAAAGGTTATAAACACATTGACTACAATACCGGTTAGTAAGACGAAGGTGAGTCTCTCGTTAGTATTATTAGTCAGACATTAAATAACTACGCAGGTTAGTATTTATGTCAGGTAACTTCTCGTTATATATATATCAGTCTCATTCACGTTTAGGTGCCGAGAAAGATCCTATCATTACTTGTTACCACAATTTCCCTTAACTGATTATTATTCAATGATTAAGGATAGGCAGGGCCACCAATAATCTAATGTCTATTAACTTGTGTCAATTTCAGACTAAACAGTTAAACAGGAATGAGAAGATATTTCTCGGCGTTGACAGATTTTATTTCTAAAATTATCAACAAAACAGTTTAATGCAACACACATTTATATTTAAGAAAACTAAATGATATTACACATTCTAGAGTTATGAATCACAGATTAACATTTCTAATTGATTTCTCAAATGTCATGAATCATGAACTCCAAACTGTTAAACTTATCTGAACTTCGTCGCAGAGAGGCCTCTCTGTCTTCGGGCTCAGATAACAGCACACGGCACGAGGTCCGTGTGGTTTGGAACAAAGGCAGTCCGGTTCGGCTTTGTCCAAGAACTTCCACTCAGTCGATGCACCTGGAAGTTGGGGTTTCGCGAAAGTAGAGTCGTTTCCAAACAGATTTTCCACTGGTTTGAAAGCTCCAAGGTTGTGCACAAAATCTTCTTGGCAAGCAGGGTCTCTCACCGTACTTATTTGAAGACAAAGTCTTTGAGGAAAGCAGGGCCTTGTTCGTTCCAAGGGTCAAGTTTCTTAAGACTCAAATAGCTATTTAAATCACTGACACTTTCGTATACAGTCGACTTAGTCAATTGTCCAGGTGTAAAACTCCACTGATCAGGTGGGCACAGGCGGGCAGCGCAGTCTGTAAAGTTCTTTATTTAATAAAGTCCTTTAAAAGAATTCTCCGTACGGCTCAATCTCTTTCTCCCAGTTTAACTCTTCTGTTGCCGGCAAAGACTTGGTTGGTTTCTGGTTCCGATTCTGGCAACAGAGCTACAGGTTGAGCTGTGGCAGCGAGTTACTGGTTCAGGTGAGAGAGAGCGAGAGCCTGACTGTCCGCTGTTCCTTATAGTCTGTCAGATCAATAGGTGATTGGTCCCTGAGTTCTTGAGATTGGATTTCGGTTTCAGCCCCCAGTGTCCTATTGGAGGGGGGCTTGATTTATGACTGATGTCAATCCATGCCATCTTTTGGAAATGCCGGTTGGCTTGGGTTCGTAGCTCTATGTCAGGATTTCGGCTCTCATCCACTTCAAAGAGTTTTTATCACCTACAGGCCCCTTTCTCCAGACATTTCACAGCAGGACTCTAAACCATTCGGCCCATTCTCGATGCCATCCTCCCCAAAACTGTCACTTTGATGCAAACCAGTTCCAAGCTGATGAGCTAAGGAAATCTGATAACTTTGGGGGGGGAGAGGTCTTCTTTAGATCAGTGCTTCAGCTCAGAGCCCAGATGCTCTTATCCAAATACACCCAACATAACGCTACAATAGTAAGATAAGAATGCCATTACTCACATTACTTTCTTGCACAGCCAAGCATGCCACACATGACAACCCTAATATGAAGACAAACTAAAACTGCAGAGACCAAGTAATGTGATAAGTAATGTGATTTTACCACATTCTGCTCAAACCATCAGTGAAATGCACAGCGCCGCAGCAAGGAGTACTGGACCCAAATGCGGGGTGAAATACAAAAGATAGGCAGGTCTGAAAACAAGCAGACGGTCAAATACAAGTAAACAGGGAAATAGGGAATCCAAGGTCATAGTCAAAAGGCAGGCAAGAAGTCAATGACCAGGTGAACAGGTTAGAGTTGGAGAATCGTAAGGCAAGGTAACAGGCCAAAAGGTCCAAACACACAAATGGCAACACACTAGGAACAATGCTCAGAAATATAGCAGACAAGACCTATCACTAATGGAGTGTAACTATTAGGTATTTATACAAAAGGGCTGCTGAGCAGGAGAAGAGAAGCAGGTGAGGTAATAGGGCCTGGAGATGGCAGTGGCAATTCAATTATTAGGTGAGTGGAATGGGAGAGTGGAGAAAAGGGCCTGTCATGACTGTGGCAAGGGTGGCCTCTGGTGGAGAAAATGGGGAGTGCTGGTCAGGGGATGTAACAGGTGGGGAACCTCACACCACCCTCTATCTCAGGACACCACAGACACAATCATTCGGTAAGTAATTTTATTAATTATCTCTCTCACACAGGGAAAGATGTCTGTTTACTCTAAACTATTAAGGAAAGCTAATAAAATCACCTTTCAATAAATAGCTAATACATAATAATACTAAAACTATGTAAAACCCTCAATGTCAAAGGTAAATTACAACACACCATAGACATGAAGATTTGCATGCATGACGCTGAAAGATAGACAGGTTTCTTAAAATGTATTTTTATTTTTAACTTAATGGAAGTGAAAACCAACTGGCCTGGCTACCACATTATAATATTGAAGCTGGAAAGATGTAAATTAAAAAAAATTCTCAGATGAAGCCCATAACATTTAATTTAATTTCTTTGTGTTATAGTATCGTATAGGTAGTCATTGTACCCTGTTAATATAGAGTATTCCAGCATGCACTGAAACAGTCAAACTATATGATAATTATGTATAAATACAGTGCATCTGGAAAGTACTCACAGCACTTTTTCCACATTTTGTTATGTTACAGCCTTAATCCAAAATGTATTAAATTCATTATTTTCCTCAAAATTCTACAAACAATACCCCATAATGACAATGTGAAAGAAGTCTTTCTGAAATTTTTGCAAATGTAATAAAAACAAAAAAAGCACATGTACATAAATATTCACAGCCTTTGCTCAATACTTTGTTGAAGCACCTTTGGCACCAATTACAGCCTAAGTCTTTTTGAGTATGATGCTACAAGCTTGGCACACTTATTTTTGGGCAGTTTCTCCCATTCTTCTTTGCAGGACCTCTCAAGCTCCATCAGGTTGGATGAGGAGCGTCGGTGCACAGCCATTTTCAGATCTCTCCAGAGATGTTCAATTGGGTTCAAGTCTGGGCTCTGGCTGGGCCACTCAAGGACATTCACAGAGTTGTTCTGTAGCCACTCCTTTGTTATCTTGGCTGTGTGCTTAGGGTCGTTGTCCTGTTGGAAGATGAACCTTCGCCCCAGTCTGAGGTCCAGAGCGCTCTGGAGCAGGTTTTCATCAAGGATGTCTCTGAACATTGCTGCATTCATCTTTCCCTCGATCCTGACTAGTGTCCCAGTTCCTGCCGCTGAAAAACATGCCCACAGCATGATGCTGCCACCACCATGCTTCACTGTAGGGATGGTATTGGCCAGGTGATGAGCGGTGCCTGGTTTCCTCCAGACATGACGCTTTTCAGGCCAAAGAGTTCAATCTGTGTTTCTCATGGTCTGAGAGTCCTTCAGGTGCCTTTTGGCAAACTCCAGGTGGGCTGTCATGTGCCTTTTACTGAGGAGTGGCTTCCATCTGGCCACTCTACCATACAGGCCTGATTGGTGGAGTGCTGCAGAGATGGTTGTTCTTCTGGAAGGTTCTCCTCTCTCCACAGAGACACGCTAGAGCTCTGTCAGAGTGACCATCGGGTTCTTGGTCACCTCCCTGACTAAGGTCCTTCTCCCCCGATCGCTCAGTTTGGCTGGGCGGCCACCTCTAGGAAGAGTCCTGGTGGTTCCAAACTTCTTTCATTTACGGATGATGGAGGCCACTGTGCTCATTGGGACCTTCAATGCTGCAGACATTTTTCTGTACCCTTCCCCAGATCTGTGCCTCGATACAATCCTGTCTCAGAGGTCTACAGACAATTCCTTGGACTTCATGGCTTGGTTTGTGCTCTGGCATACATTGTTAACTGTAGGACCTTATATACAGTGAGGGAAAAAAGTATTTGATCCCCTGCTGATTTTGTACATTTGCCCACTGACAAAGAAATGATCAGTCTATCATTTTAATGGTAGGTGTATTTTAACAGTGAGAGACAGAATAACAACCAAAAAATCCAGAAAAACGCATTTCAAAAAAGTTATAAATTGATTTGCATGTTAATGAGGGAAATAAGTATTTGATCCCCTATCAATCAGCAAGATTTCTGGCTCCCAGGTGTCTTTTATACAGGTAACGAGCTGAGATTAGGAGCACTGGGCTCCTAATCTCAGCTCGTTACCTGTATAAAAGACACCTGTCCACAGAAGCTATCAATCAATCAGATTCCAAACTCTCCACCATGGCCAAGACCAAAGAGCTGTCCAAGGATGTCAGGGACAAGATTGTAGACCTACACAAGGCTGGAATGGGCTACAAGACCATCGCCAAGCAGCTTGGTGAGAAGGTGACAACAGTTGGTGCGAATAACTGTCAGTCTCCCTTGATCTGGGGCTCCATGCAAGATCTCACCTCATGGAGTATCAATGATCATGAGAACGGTGAGGAATCAGCCCAGAACTACACGGGAGGATCTTGTTAATGATCTCAAGGCAGCTGGCACCATAGTCACCAAGAAAACAATTGGTAACACACTATGCTGTGAAGGACTGAAATCCTGCAGTGCCCGCAAGGTACCCCTGCTCAAGAAAGCACATGTACAGACCCGTATGAAGTTCGCCAATGAACATCTGAATGATTCAGAGGAGAACTGGGTGAAAGTGTTGTGGTCAGATGAGACCAAAATCGAGCTCTTTGGCATCAACTCAACTCGCCGTGTTTGGAGGAGGAGGAATGACCCCAAGAACACCATCCCCACCGTCAAACATGGAGGTGGAAACATTATGCTTTGGGGGTGTTTTTCTGCTAAGGGGACAGGACAACTGCACCGCATCAAAGGGACGATGGAAGGGGCCATGTACCGTCAAATCTTGGGTGAGAACCTCCTTCCCTCAGCCAGGGCATTGAAAATGGGTCATGGATGGGTATTCCAGCATGACAATGAGCCAAAACACACAGCCAAGGCAACAAAGGAGTGGCTCAAGAAGAAGCACATTAAGGTCCTGGAGTGGCCTAGCCAGTCTCCAGACCTTAATCCCATAGAAAATCTGTGGAGGGAGCTGAAGGTCCGAGTTGCCAAACGTCAACCTCGAAACCTTAATGACTTGGAGAGGATCTGTAAAGAGGAGTGAGACAAAATCCCTCCTGAGATATGTGCAAACCTGGTGGCCAACTACAAGAAACGTCTGACCTCTGTGATTGCCAACAAGGGTTTTGCCACCAAGTACTAAGTCGAAGGGGTCAAATACTTATTTCCCTCATTAACATGCAAATCAATTTATAACTTTTTTGAAATGCATTTTTCTGGATTTTTTTGTCATTATTCTGTCTCTCACTGTTAAAATACACCAACCATTAAAATTATTATTATTATTATTATTATTATTATTATTATTATTATTATTATTATTATTATTATTATTTCTTGGCAGACGCCCTTATCCAGGGCGACTTACAACATAAGTGCAATATAAAATGTATTTTCTATATCCAAGTCAATTCCGGTTGTGACAAAGCATACATAGCAAACAGAAATAGTGTATACGTTATATTCAAAATACTTTGTGGGCTTATTGTATTTTAGTGTAATTTTATTATTTATTTTATTACACATAGGTCTCCTCAAGAAGAGTTTAAGTGGCTATGTATGGGTTGGGAGGTCTGAGCTCAGGCATATCCAGAAGCCTCTTAATGCCCTTCTCTGTTTCAAGACCCAAGTTTAGCTGTTTGGCATTCCTTTTAACCGTATGTAGTCTGTTGATAACATAAAGCTGTTTTTTGTTTGTTTGATTGTTTGTTAGTTTGTTAACAAATAGTGAAGGTGCTGACAGACACAGCATCACCCTGAGCAAATCTGTCAAATCAACAGCTAGGACATAACAGCATATAGCAGGTAGACACCTAGGGTTTAGATCTGCATCGCAGATTCTCGTTCACCCTGTCGATAGTTTACTGATTATCTTTGAAACGTGAGCAGAAACAGGACCAGCACAGTTCAGATTAATTTTTTCTCTCCACTGGTTTTCTCGTAGATACCGTTGAATATGGTGAAGAATCAGGATCATTTGACTCATTGAGAGAAAAAGCTGCGGGGCATGATTCGGTTTAGAAGACAAAGAAAATGTCTTCTCCAGAAACCGAGGAGGCCGCCAGAGCCCACAAACCTCTTCCACCCCGGTTCACCCTTGGGACTACACTTCGGACTTTAATACACCTGCAGACCCCTGAAGCCTCATCCCCCAATATAAAATACAAATGACACATTTTGTTTAGTCTTATCCTGTGAAATAAAATGTTTTTGCTTAGACAGTGCGCTGGGTCAAAATCCAAAAAGCATCACAATACATTGTATGGTGTTATTCATTTTCAGAACCTGTTCATGGGTTCAAAGGAATAAATGTGCCTAAGCTAGATCCCTCTGCGGATTCCTCAATATAAACATGATCGTTGAAATATATAAACATGTTTAAGGTGTTTGAGGCTATTAATAGGCCACCTGTAGGTGAAATAACTAAATACCTGTTTTGTTTGTATAGAGGTGGAAATACAACACAAACAGTCTTGTAGCTGCACAGTACACCAGATCCCTGTGAAATAATCAAGTACACAATACTAACGCCATTTAAATACAAAGCTGGTAAGATATGCCAAATGTTGGCAATAAAAAGGTCATGTTTAATATATAGTTTTCATTTGCTCTATTTAAGGCTATAATCCATCTCATACATACCGCCTATAGCGCAATTCTAAATGTTACAATTAATTCTACTGTCTGACTTTCCTCTATTATAACTATGTTTTTATTTTATGGATGTTGAGTGTAAGGATATTTTAAATTACATATATTCAATAATGCAACTAAACAAAAAAACACCTCTATTACCCAAGGCCTCGCTCTGTGCTACAAACCAGAGGTGCTCTTAGAGGCGCCCTGCTTTGCCCCCTGAAGGGGTTTTGATGGGCGGCTACACCCTGGGCTGGGGGCCCCTAACCTGTGACAGATGCTTATTTCCGATCGCTTTGTTCAGAGCTCTCTCATAAGCCCCTGATCTGATATGTACGTACAGTTCTTTTCAGGATGCTCAACCAGAAAGAAAACTCTAAAGAAAACACAAATAAATAAATAAATAAATAAATAAATAAATAGTAATTCAAGCTTATGTAATAAGGCCAAGTTTCACAATCATGTTTCCTGACTTTTTAATACACAGACACAGTTAAATCACTTCCACCCGGGCTGTGGTCCCCTGCTATTCGGTTTACTTATTTGAATGACACAAATGTATAGACTGTATTTCTTAAGTGAAGTAAGTGTGGTTTAGTTTCATTTACTTACTGTCAGGGGGGAAATTATTAAAATTGTGTTTTCATTCTTTATGTCTGTAAGAATGTTACTAGTTAGTTGTACTGAAGGCTGTTCAAATGTCTAACTGTCAATACAACCAAGACCATTAAGATCTTCAGACTGCACCCCCAAGCTATTGTAATGTGTAAATATACATACACACATAGGGTTTTGCTTAAATCGTATTGTGTATTTACTTAAATGTATTGCATGAATGGATTACATTAGATATTTATTTAAAATAATTTGATGTTTTGTTACTAATATTATTACAAATGCTGCATTTATTGAGTTTTATTGAAATTTCCTAGGTTCTACATATATATTCTATGCTTCTTATATAACATATACACTCACCTAAAGGATTATTAGGAACACCATACTAATACTGTGTTTGACCCCCTTTCGCCTTCAGAACTGCCTTAATTCTACGTGGCATTGATTCAACAAGGTGCTGAAAGCATTCTTTAGAAATGTTGGCCCATATTGATAGGATAGCATCTTGCAGTTGATGGAGATTTGTGGGATGCACATCCAGGGCACGAAGCTCCCGTTCCACCACATCCCAAAGATGCTCTATTGGGTTGAAATCTGGTGACTGTGGGGGCCAGTTTAGTACAGTGAACTCATTGTCATGTTCAAGAAGCCAATTTGAAATGATTCGACCTTTGTGACATGGTGCATTATCCTGCTGGAAGTAGCCATCAGAGGATGGGTACATGGTGGTCATAAAGGGAAGGACATGGTCAGAAACAATGCTCAGGTAGGCCGTGGCATTTAAACGATGCCCAATTGGCACTAAGGGGCCTAAAGTGTGCCAAGAAAACATCCCCCACACCATTACACCACCACCACCACCAGCCTGCACAGTGGTAACAAGGCATGATGGATCCATGTTCTCATTCTGTTTACGCCAAATTCTGACTACCATCTGAATGTCTCAACAGAAATCGAGACTCATCAGACCAGGCAACATTTTTCCAGTCTTCAACTGTCCAATTTTGGTGAGCTTGTGCAAATTGTAGCCTCTTTTTCCTATTTGTAGTGGAGATGAGTGGTACCCGGTGGGGTCTTCTGCTGTTGTAGCCCATCCGCCTCAAGGTTGTACGTGTTGTGGCTTCACAAATGCTTTGCTGCATACCTCGGTTGTAACGAGTGGTTATTTCAGTCAAAGTTGCTCTTCTATCAGCTTGAATCAGTCGGCCCATTCTCCTCTGACCTCTAGCATCAACAAGGCATTTTCGCCCACAGGACTGCCGCATACTGGATGTTTTTCCCTTTTCACACCATTCTTTGTAAACCCTAGAAATGGTTGTGCGTGAAAATCCCAGTAACTGAGCAGATTGTGAAATACTCAGACAGGCCCTTCTGGCACCAACAACCATGCCACGCTCAAAATTGCTTAAATCACCTTTCTTTCCCATTCAGACATTCAGTTTGGAGTTCAGGAGATTGTCTTGACCAGGACCACACCCCTAAATGCATTGAAGCAACTGCCATGTGATTGGTTGGTTAGATAATTGCATTAATGAGAAATTGAACAGGTGTTCCTAATAATCCTTTAGGTGAGTGTATATATATATATATATTTACATTTTCTAATGGTCTGTCTGAAAATATCAATTATATAATTTCAGGTGACTGTTTTTGTTTTTGTTTTTGTTTAACACTTAAGATATCTGTAGGTTGTAAATCAGCTTAGTTTTATAGACATTAACAATTGGTCTTGGACTACCCAGTGTAAAAGTTAGGCTACTCCAAAATTAGTGTTACATAAGGTCCGTGGAACAGGCTGTATAATCACTATTATATACTTGTTCCTGGAGTAATGCAGTTTCACCTTTGTCAAGCCAATTAACTTAATTATTCCTGAATGTGTCCCTAAAGGGAGTGGTATGTTCCTAGTGGTTCCTGAAGTAGCTATCTAGCAGTATTTAACGCACATGTTTTTAATGAGTTGATGTCAAAAGCATTTTCCTCATTCTTGATATACCCACATTGGTTTTATTATATACTGGACAATGCAAAAACAATTATTGGAGTATTCTTGGCAGTGTGCAAGTTGTTGCAGTGTTTCCTATGTGTCCCTGTCACTGATACTTCCCCACTGGCCTGCTATATTTCAATATATTAAGCAACATATATAACAGCAATACACCTTTCCAAACCATTTAAAGCTTTTTTAAATAGCGTTCACTTATTTTTCCTTAATTATTATGTTACGACCCCAAGTGGCTGATGTAAGGGGATAAGGGTGACATAACATAGAACACACAAATGTAGTAGTGGGAGAGTGAGGGTAGTGCAAAAAAACAATACTAGGTCAACTATATATATATACAAGAAGGGTTTATTTACAAAGGGGAGGGGAGTATATACAACTATATACAATATTCCAAAAACACGTGATGATAAAAATAATACAAATAAAAAACAAATATACACAGAGGAAAACACCCTGGGCGGTGTCGGCTAATACTAAAACAAAACAAAACCTAACTAAGCTAGTCTAGAAGGAAATCCACTTGTATTTCTGGAACAGACCCTAACTGTCTACACTAAACTATTGTAGCGCCCCGGGAGTTTTATAAGAGATGAGCCCAACTCATATTTCAAGGTGTAACACTTCTCTTTTATTCTTTCAAAAGAACTCCACACTACACACATGCCCTGCGCACACCATTACACCATACACTCTCAGATCCCCTTCTTCCGCTTCCTTCTTCTTTTATATTCCTACTTTATGCTACACCCACCACTCTGCCTACACCCATTAACCCCTACAGTGCGGTGGCATGCTACATTGCCCCCCCCATAGCCTAACAAAAAGGACAGTACTTATGAGCCCTTGTGGCCCTCTTTGGTCGGTGTGGTCGGTGTTCCACTTGTGCTAGGCACAATGTCCTCAAGAGTCTCCTACTGTCCCAGTTCAACCATGGGACACATGCTTTCCTCTTCTTCCTCCTCCTCTGGAGCAGCGTTCGGCGTACACTCCGGGGAGAAGTCACTGGGGCCCGAGACAATGTCCCCAGGTATAACCGGTGAGTTAACCCCTTCTGCCCCCCCCCACCAGAACAGCCTGTGGCCCGCTCTCCGCAGCGGGGCCGTCAGTCATTGCAGATGCAGCTTCAGAGGACACAGGTGTATCCGGATTCTGAAAAAGGGCTGGTAAGTCAAGGGATGAGTCATGCAGATGGGGCCCTGGAAACTCCTCTCGGCCGCCTCCTTCGGACAATATGGCGCCAGCCAATCTTGATGGAGTATGAACCTCCGTTGCCTGCCAGGCATTTCCACCCAGTACACAACATCAGAGATCCTCTCGAGTACCGTACATGGGCCCACCCAGGAACTGGTGAGATTTGGGCACCTGCCTCTGCTTTTGTGTGGCGAGTAAACCCACACCCGGTCACCCGGCTCGAAGTGAGTCTTCCTGGCACGCACATCATACTGGCGTTTTTGATGATCGGACTGCGTCATATGTTGGTGTGCAAACTGATGAATCTTATCAATGCTGTCCTGTAGTTGGTGCACGTACTCCAGCCCCGGCCCTGTAGTGGTGTCCTCATCAGGCGGTCTGCCATAAAGCAGTTCAGTGTGGCATTCTAAGCTCCCGGCCAAACATGATGGGGTGCATCCAGTAGTCTGGTGGACCGCAGTCCTGTACGCCATGGGTAGCAGAGGGACGTGCATGTCCCAATGGCGCTGGTGTTGCTCCATGAAAAGGGATAGTTGTACCTCTAGAGTGCGATTGTACCACTTCAACATGCCGTCACTCTGGGGATGCAGCGCCGTGGTGAGTGTCTTCTGTATCTTCAGAAGTTTGCAAACCTCCCGGAAAACCCCGGACTCAAAGTTATGTCCCTGGTCACTGTGGAGCTCACCAGGCACTCCGAAGCGACTGTAGAACTGCCCCATGAGAGCTTCTGCCACGACCACCGCCTCTTTGTTGGGCAATGCGTAGGCCTCAGGCCATTTAGAAAAATAGTCCATAGCAATCAGAACAAAGTGATTGCCTCGCTCCGTGGTTGGCAGAGGCCCGAGAACATCAATGGCCACCCTCTCCATAGGCTCACCGACATTATACTGGTGCATTGGAGTTCTCACTTGCGGTTGGGGCCCTTTTCTCGCTGTGCAGGCATCACAGCGTCGGCACCAGCTCTACACATCCCTTTTAGACTGCACCCAGTAGAAGCGCTGCCGCACCCGCTGAAAAGGTTTTAGTAATGCCAAAGTGGGAAGGTCATGTGCAACTCTTAAAATGGAGTGCTGGATAGCAGTGGGCACTACTAACTGCCAAACAGTGCAATCTCCCGCCAATACCCGCCATGTCCGATAAAGCACCCCGTCTTTCACTTCCAAACTGTTCCATTGAGCCCATAACGCCTTCACTATGGCTCCATGTGGGGCGATTTCTTCCCATGTAGGCCTCTGACCCAATTCACAAGGGGTGCAATGTCTCTGTCAGCCCTCTGCAAGGCAGCCAGCTGCTCACTTGTCCACTCCTCCGGTGGCTGCTCCACCATCTCTATTATAACCCTGACTCCACAGACCTGTCTGTCGCTCTCCTCCCTCCGGTGGCAGTACAAGCAGTTCGCCTCCTGGCAGGGTCGTCGCGACAGGGCATCAGCATTGCTATGATTGTGGCCTGGTCGATGCTTTACCTCAAAATTGTACTGCTGCAGTTTCTCTAGCCACTGGGCAAGCTGGCCTTCTGGATTGTGGAAGCTCATGAGCCATTGTAGGGAGTGTGCAGCAGGGCCAGGACACTACATTGTCCAGAAGCCACTGCTGTGGCATTAGTGGTGGAAGGCAGAGCCAGGCACTATATAAGGAAGCAGTGCAGAGCAGTCAAGGCGCTGGCCGTGGGGAAGAAGGTTGTTTCTGTGTGCTTAAACAAAGAACAAAAGTCTTTCCCAACATTACTAGGGGTTAGAGACACAACCCCATGTTCCAAACTAAACGTTAGAGGTGAGGAGGTTGAGTGTGTTGTAGTTTTGAAGTATTTGGTAGGATTGTTTGTGTTTTTTTTTTTTTTTACTTTGTGGGAATAAAAGTCTGTGGTTGTGAGAGACAAACAGGGGCACCAAGTCCTGCATTCCCCTGCGTGGTTGAAGCTCACCAGCAGGGGCGCCACATCCTGCACTCCCCGGTTTACTCCATGCTCACCAGCAGGGGCGCTACATCCTGCACTCCCAGCTAAAGACGCCTGTGAAATAGGTAACTGCTGTCATCGGACTGAAGAAGCACCCTTGCGGCCCAAATACAGATGGGGGCCAGTCACAGGAGGCATGGTCGATATCCCCTCCCCGCTCACTATGTGACCTAGGAAGAGGGTATCCCTCTGAAAAAGGTTACATTTTGCAGGATGACGCAAGCGTTCCAGAACCATCCGTAGATGTCTCATCGCCTCCTCAACCATCCTTCCATGGACTAGGATGTCGTCTAAATAGATCAGCGTCTTCGGGAGGCCGTCCAGAACGCGCTCCATTAAACGTTCAAAGGTTGCCGGAGCATTGTACAGGCCAAATGGCATAACAGTAAACTGCCACAGTCCTTTACCCGTGCTGAATGCAGTCTTTGGTCGCGACGCTGGGTCCAACTCCACCTGCCAGTAGCCGCTCTTCAGGTCCAGCGTAGAGAACCACTGAGACCCGGCCAGCGCATCCAGGATGTCGTCAATGCGTGGTAAGAGTCCTTTCGAGTGACTCCATTAAGTTTGCGATAGTCCATGCAGAAGCGTTTCGAATCATCTTTCTTTTGCCGCCAGCACCACCCTGAAGGACCATGGGCTGTTTGAAGGTTCAATTATTCCCTTCTCCAGCATTTCCTGCATCTGACGGTCAACTTTGTTGCGGCAGGCCCAAGGCATGTGACGAGGGGGCAGCTGAATAGGCGCAGCACCACTGGTGTCGATATGGTGTTGTACTAACCCTTGTGCGCCCACTATCACCTTCACATTGGGGAAAGACATCGTAAAATTCCTCCACCTGGATGGCTCCCGCTTGTTCCTCGCTTAAGCAGCGGCTTCCCAGCTCACACATTTCCATCATCGCCTGTGTCATATGACTAGCATGAGAGGGGCTTGGAGCACCAGGGCTGTTAGGCTTTCTACGCTCGCACGTCACTAACCCAATGTGAAACTGCTGCCCTTGGGGCCCTATTACCAGTCTGTCTTGGCCCAAGTCCAGGCAACACTTAGTAGCCCGCAGAAACTCAAGGCCCAGGATCAGTTCATTTTCCACATCAGCAATCCAGGCATCATGCGTGATTAACAAGCTCCCAGAGACTAAACTTTTGTGCCATGGCCCCCAGCACCAAAGCCGGTTCGCCTGTCGCATTAAGCAGTTCACCATCCCTGTCCGCCTCTGTCCAGCACATCAGCGCACAAGATAGTGACTGAGGCCCCTGTGTCTATGAGGCCGTGGCAGTAAATATCTTCTACGCAGCAACCGACACGAAGGTGGCGTGCTCTCCCCAGCTGGCAGACCATGGGTGGGGTCCTCATCCGTGGTGGAATGTGTCGCCTTTTCGGGCTGGCTGCTGCAGTGGCCGTGGTGGGACTTGCCGCTTTAGAGGCATTTTTCTCAGATGTGCGAGCCTGGTTCCGCCTCATGAGCCAGGCTCCCTTTAGTTTCCCGACGGCTGCCTTGAGTTCTGCTGGCCTCTCTCTGGCCAGATGTGTTTCTTTGGACAGTTGTGAGCCCAGTGGTCCAGGCGGCCACACACCCAGCAGACTTGGCGCTGGCGCTGTATAGGCAGGGAAACCTCATCACGCACCTCAAGGACTGCTCTGACCACCTCTCTCAAGTCACTCTGGGTCTGGCTGGATTGTTGCGGAGACCAATTCTGTATCATGGAGGGCCCAGGGTGAGTAGCTGGCATCTGGGGTTGCATCAAGGAAGTCTGGTAGCATGGCATGGTGAGCTGTGACATCCCTGGCCAGCTGTGCAGGTAGTCAGAATGCGGGCTCCCCAAAGAAGATGGCTCCAACAGCACGTCAACAGTCACATTTCCATTGAAGAGGGCATTCACGCTATTTACAGGGGCTGCATTTATTCCAAATGCATGCATTGGCTGAACCACAGGCTATTGATGTGATGGAAGAGCAGCATATTGAGTAAAGGAGGCGTTACTGAGCGCATGGACCGGTGGGGTCCCCTGTTGGCCCATGGGGTCCCCCAAAGGCCAGTTCATCTATGGCCTGAATCCCTGCGTGCTTTTACTGGATACACTATATGGGAGATATCTCCTTGTCTCCAGGGGGACCCCACCGGTCCATGCGCTCAGTAACGCCTCCTATTTGTGGTGTTGCTGCGACATTGTGCAGGCTCATGTACAAACTCACATCATTATTTGAATGTCTCTCCATAGGGACTAATGCCGGCTGATTCATAATATCAGTCTCACAGTCCAGTCTCATAGGGAAAGCATTGGTTTTGACCTCACTGCCACACTTCCTGCTCACTTCGTCACTGGCCATCACATTGCTGGTTGCCTCACATTCAAAGTGGGCGGTCCCTCCCAAACAAACAGCAAACAGCAGCGGCCATGTTTTTAGCTCCACACACACGTGTTTTAATTAAAGCATGGCTATTTTTCTCAATCCAATACACAGTCTCCACCAGAATTGAAGCCACTTGCAAAGTGCTGGGGTTTTTTAGTTTGAGTTGGATGCGGAGATCAGCATTTTGTAATCCCTCGATAAACTACTCCGTGACCATCTGGTCCTGCAACTCCAACACCATGCCTGGATACACGATTGCAAAAAGGCGTGCGAGCTCCAGCGCAAATCCCTGCAGCGTCTCCCTGGGCTCTCTCCTCCTAGCTCTGAACTGCATTTTAGTGATCGCTGCTTTCCGCTCCACCCTGTATCGCAATGAGAGAGTCTGACAGAGCTCCTTAAAGTCACAGCAGCTCTGTGCGTTCCCCGTGGCTAGGATCTTCATTGCTTCCCCCCTCAGAATCAGCGCTAAATATGCCCCTTTATCTTCCTCACTCCAATTATTCAGTTTACTGGAGATCTCGAACTGAGTGATTTAAGTCTCCCAACTGGACTCACCATCGAAAGTGGGAGGTTTCTGTGTCGGCTCGGTCGTGCAGCTCATCGTGAAGCGCTCCGGCATGGCGGCCTGGGTTCCCGGTTCAACCTTCACCTCACGCAGCTTTTCAGGGTATGGAGGGTAGTTCCTGTGAGTCGCCACTTCTGACACCATTGTAGCGCCCCGGAAGTTTTGTAAGAGATACTCATATTTCAAGGTGTAACACAACTTCTCTTTTATTCTTTCAATAGAACTCCACACTACGCACATGCCCTGTGCACACCATTACACCGTACACTCTCAGACCCCCTTCTTCTGCTTCCTTCTTCTTTTATATTCCCCCTTTATGCTCCACCCACCACTCTGCCTACACCCATTAACCCCTACAGTGCGGTGGCACGCTACACTATAATACCCTGACAACTAATACAAAAGGGGTGATCACCGCCCCTACCTAAATACCTAATGTGCTAGACAACATATCTCCCTACGTGTAAACGTGATCTCAACTATCTACCCGTTCTCCCCTGAACAAAAGTCAATAACAGATTACAATGTGATGAAACCAAACCAGAGAAGAGGGCAGTGGGTATTTACACGAGGAAAACACAATCAACCACAAAGGTATTTTTTAAGCAAACAGACAGGATAGCAACATGAAATGGAGTTGCAATCGATCGGCTATCGAAATGGAGAAATGACGGGGTATTTAAGCAGCAGTCGGAGACATCGGATTAGACAGGAACAGCGGAGTTGAGTGACGGGGACGAGAACCAATCGCAGCCGGACACCAGCGTGGGATAGGCATAGGGAGGACAACAGAACACAGAACACAGATCACAACGCAAGTACACGTACTCGCACTTAGCTAAGGGCAAGTAACAAATATTTTAAATGCAAGTTGAAACTAGTCAATTTAACTGTAGTAGTATTTTTGTAGTATTTATATATACTAGTATTATTATATAGTATATTACTATACTATTTATATATAGTAGTATTTCGAGGGTAGTAACCACGACAGGGACTTGGAACCCCATTCTCCTGCACCCCAGTGCAGCGAGGCTCGAGATCACTACACTACCCTCCAGGATGCTATATATATATATTACACATAATACTGTTACACATAAAAATATTGAATGTAGTTTGTAATAATGTATTATTTATACATCTTAACAGGCTGTTAAACTGTTTTGTTGAAAACAATTGTACTGCTGTACCAATTGTGCTGTATTTATGACTACAGTGTCAACACAACATTCTTATGATTCATTGCTATTCAATTACAATACACTGGGTCATAAATCAAATGAGGTGGGGATCACATTGGAAATGATGAGCAATTCAATTCAATTCAATGTAGTCTTACAGAGTTTAATGACTAGTTTATTTTATATTTAAAACAACCTTAAGTCTTAAACCTATTAAACATTATGTTGCTCACCATATATTCTCTCTACATTGCTTTTCTCATTCTCCTCTTTTTTCATAGTGTACACTGTTTTCCTAATACTGCCTGTATTCAATTCAAAACCCATGGGTTTCTTTTTCACTAATTAACTAGCTAGCTAGGAAGTGAATCATATCACAAGCCCCTTTCACTGTAGCCATACATGCATACCAGCAGTCCTGTACATTCACTTGCTATTTTGCTGTATCTGATACTGTATTTTGAAATAACACTTTAATAAGTCCTCATTGAATTAAAATAAAAAATATATTCATCATCACGAAAAGTTAGATGTTAATGTTTCTGCAACTCTGTACAGTATGTTGACACACTCAGGTCTAGTTTTAATCCCCAAAATGTTCCCTTAGTGGATCAGCCATTTTGTGCACCTTCTCTTCATCGCTGTATCTGCAGTGATAGTGCAGGTTTAAATTTAGCACAGCCCTGTGACTTGTGGCTCAGGGTTTCAGATTACACTTGGATGCTTTTGTCCAGATTGGTTTAGCACCTGCTACTAACTATAACTACAGTATGCTGATGCATATGAAGAGGATGTTGACTGTAACATAACGTTAAGTGCCCAAGCACATCAGGCAGAAGAAATCTGAATTATAAGAGTTGTGAGTCCGCCACACCTTGAATGGGCCCATCCTTGTTTGTAATTCAATCTTTAAGCTGTATAAAGCCACTATGTAAATCTTTTCAGTTGTTTGACTTTTAACTTGAGACTAATTCTTCCCAGCCTTTTTTGTGAGATGGACTTCATGCTCTGCTGCAAGAATAAGGTTCAATAGCACTGGACTGCACCTGTGAATTCTACTGTTTTTTTCCCAACGTGATCCAGTCTACTTTACCTGAAGGTAATATTAGATTTGCTTCTCAAATGTTAAAAGCTTTCACTTCATAGTATGCATTAGTCCACATCCTTTTCAGAGTATTGATCTTGAACTTGGGTTTGAAATTATATTATGTGTATAAGAACTTTTTAACTTTAGTCAATGTATAATGAATCAATTAAAAATTAATGAATGAAGACTACACCTAGTGTAAGAAAACTATGCTTTTCATTATAAATAAAACTGCACATGTAAATTAATTTGTATATATTTTTTTAAAGAAATTTAAATTATTTTCTAACAAGGCAACAACATGGTTTAAAAAGGTCATTCAGATTTACCACCAAAATATACAGTATTTAAGAAAACAGCCAGTATTGTACTAATTACTATTACTTTAAATGTGTACTTGAATGTATTAAAATCCTTTTTCTTTCTGGAATACTTTTAAGAGAAATGCTTTGAGAAATGTAATGTTTAAATTATTTCAGTTTTTACATTTGTAGTTTAAAAATAAAAAGTTGTGTCTGAGTATATTTTGGAAGAAGAATGAGCTTTTGGACTATGCGGTTCCTGAATTCTGAGTCAACAGTATAATTATTCTGGGTCTGTATACCTCTAAACCAGATATAAATGCTTTGTATTAACAGTACCTTGGACTCCTCAATGTATCACAAAAATAGCTCTGGTGCCACCAGAAATGGTCAAAGTCTCACCCAAGATTGAACCCTGGATTAAACCCCAGATTGATTACTCCTCCAGTAATCATTGAATCACAGGCTATCTCTATTTTGGTAAGAAGGGATGAAGTAGGGGGCTATAGCCTAGTAAAAGCCTACACCTGTGAGGATGCATCATAGCTGTGTTATCGCTGGTTCCAAATAGTAATTCCCAAGGGAAGGTGCACTGTTTGCTGAGCAAAGGAGTGCAGAAGAAGCAGATAGACCTGAGGCATGTGGGAGAAGCAAGACAGAGTACAAGAAGAACACCAGTCTAAAACTGTAGAGCGTAGGCTACAGAAGCAAACAAGCCTTCTAGAGAGCTGCAGCTGGTAAATCAGGAATGGCTACTGCTGGGAGAAGAAGCAGATAGACCACAGAGGATGCATGTGGGAGAAGCAAGATAGAGTACAAGAAGAACAGCAGTGTTTTGAGTAAACTGTAGAAAGTAGGCTGCAGAAGCAAACAGACCTTCCAGGAGAGAGCTGCAGCAGGCCAGATTAAACTGAATTATGGTTTTCCCTTGTTTCTCACCTTGTTCCTTGAGTTGAAGGGTGTACAAAGTATTGTAACTTGTAACTTAGTATGCAATTTAAGGGAAACATTGCTATGTTCATTACTTAAATAATTAAATACCTAAGGTGTAATACTCAGTTAGGCTTAGTGTCTGCTAAGAAATATCATAATAATAATAATAAAGAATGAAATGGTAAGAGCCATCAGAGAAGGAAGCAGGAACATAAGGAAACATAGTTTAATGAAGTGCAAAACAGCAAGAGTACTGAGCAGCTCAGGAGATTACACTGGTGTATTTCAAGTACAGTTTGAACAGATGTGTCTTGAGTAATCACCAGAACATGCTCAGGGACTCTGTGGTCCTGACATCAATGTGAAGGGCGTTCCCCTACTTAGCGGTTGAAAGTGCATTGTTTACAGATTAAAATAATATATTACAAATTAACGCAATGGCTAATGTTTTCTTATGCTTCCCTTTGTCAGTAACAGTCCTTCCTGCTTAGTGGACTCAGGTAAAAAAAGGCAATACACAGACAAGGAGAATGTGCAGACATGCTGATTCATAATGTATTACATCAGTTATGTTGCTGCTCAACAAGAAAACATACTAAGTAAGCTTTAAAATATAAAATGAAAACAATTTGCGTTTCCTTTACTTTGAGCATTATTTGAGCAGCCCTTGATTTTATGACCTGAAAGTTATGTAAACCAAGTGTAAACTCCCAGGCTTGTAAACCAGGACATTGTTTGAAGTTTTGTGTTGAAATATTATGGCAGAGGGAAAAGGAACCCTTGTTCTTCTCTAATAGACTGCAGTATAAAGAAAGGATTACAAAGGGGTACTGCTTGATGACAGGAGAGGAGACACTCAAACTCACACACACACATACACACACAGTATTCAATGACATATCTGGGATCCAATGTCTGCAGAACTTTCCATATCAGATTATCATGAAACAGGTATCCAATCAATCAATCAAACCTTTATTTATGCAGGGAAGCCCAACTGAGACCGAAACCTCATTTGCAGTGGGCCCTGCTACAAAGTCAGGAAATACATTTAAATGTAGGTTATTAAAAGGAAATTCAGCACATGTACATTAAACATAAAAACACATAGTTACAACAACTGGATATCTGAAATGGATCTATATAATATATAAATAAATATATTTAGTCTTCTCAACACAACGAACCAATTTCAGGTCCAGTAGGGAATTCTGAATCAGGTTAAAATTCTTCTAAATGGTAAATTTTCCAATACTTGGGTCATGGAAGAGGCATGGGAATAAATCACAGTATCAACAGCATAAAAATGAATTCTACAATTTTTTATACATCTGCTTTGATGTACAAGGTGAACAGCACAGGCCCAAATATAGATCCTTGCGGGACCTCATTCACAATTTCTAAGAAACAGGAATGAACACCATAAGCACCAACACACTCACACTGGGTTCTGTGAGAGAGATAATTCCTTAACCAGGAGCATGCATGTTGGTCAAAACCAATTGTACATAATCTGTGTAAAAATACATCATGTTCCAAAAAAGCTTTACAAGCTTTACAGTACTGCTTTTTATCAAGAGCACATACAGTATTATTTACAACAAGTGATGTTGCAATGATAGTACTATTACCAGGTCTAAACCTAGACTGAAAACAAACAGTTGGGGCTACTGGATTTCAAAACAAGGTTATGTAAAAAAACGTAAGAAAGTTTACAAACAATAGGAGACCATTCGTCCCATCATGCTCGTTTAATGTCCATTAATAACTAAGTGATCCAAGGATCACGTTCAGTCTATTTTTGAATGTTCCCAAATTGTCAGCTTCAACTACATCACCGGGGAGTTTGTTCCAGAAAGTGTCTCCTGTTTTCTTTAAGCACAATTTCCATTTGTGTCCCCGGGTCCGTGTGTCCCTACTGATCTGGAAAAGCTCCTCTGGTTTAACGTGGTCAATGCCTTTCATTGATTTTGAAGACTTGAATCAAGTCCCCATGTAGTCTTCTCTGTTCCAGGCAGGGGCATATCTAGGGGGTGGCCACGGCCCCCCCTGAAATGAGGTTGTCCACCCAAGTGACCCCCCAAGAAATTACGACCAAAGAACAAGGGCGACAAAACACTGTCAGCATCACCCCCCCTCTCTCGCTAACATCAGCACCCACCCCACTAGTGTTGATGAAACACCTTAACCACACCCCGTTGCATCGATTAAGGATGGCCCCCCTAAATTGGTCCTGTGCCCCCACGTTAAAAATGTTCTGGACACGCCACTGCTTGAAAAGGTTCAGTTCCCTCAGTCTCTCCGAGTAGGACATTCCCTTCAAACCTGGAATAAGTCTGGTTGCTCGCCTCTGAACTGCCTCTAGAGCAATGATATCTTTCCTGAAGTGTGGAGCCCAGATCTGTACACAGAATTCCAGATGAGGTCTAACTAGTACATTGTACAGTCTTAACATTACTTCCCTTGTTTTAAATTCTACACTTTTGACAATATACAGTGAGGGAAAAAGGTATTTGATCCCCTGCTGATTTTGTACGTTTGCCCACTGACAAAGAAATGATCAGTCTATAATTTTAATGGTAGGTGTATTTTAACAGTGAGAAACAGAATAACAACAAACAAATCCAGAAAAACGCATTTCAAAAAAGTTATAAATTGATTTGCATGTTAATGAGGGAAATAAATATTTGACCCCTTCGTGGCAAAACCCTTGTTGGCAATCACAGAGGTCAGACGTTTCTTGTAGTTGGCCACCAGGTTTGCACACATCTCAGGAGGGATTTTGTCCCACTCCTCTTTGCAGATCCTCTCCAAGTCATTAAGGTTTCGAGGCTGACGTTTGGCAACTCGAACCTCCACAGATTTTCAATGGGATTAAGGTCTGGAGACTGGCTAGGCCACTCCAGGACCTTAATGTGCTTCTTCTTGAGCCACTCCTTTATTGCCTTGGCTGTGTGTTTTGGCTCATTGTCATGCTGGAATATCCATCCACGACCCATTTTCAATGCCCTGGCTGAGGGAAGGAGGTTCTCACTCAAGATTTGACGGTACATGGCCCCGTCCATCGTCCCTTTGATGCGGTGTAATTGTCCTGTCCCCTTAGCAGAAAAACACCCCCAAAACATAATGTTTCCACCTCCATGTTTGATGGTGGGGATGGTGTTCTTGGGGGCATTCCTCCTCCTCCAAACACGGCGAGTTGAGTTGATGCCAAAGCTCGATTTTGGTCTCATCTGACCACAACACTTTCACCCAGTTCTCCTCTGAATCATTCAGATGTTCATTGGCAAACTTCAGACGGGCCTGTACATGTGCTTTCTTGAGCAGGGGGACCTTGGGGGCGCTGCAGGATTTCAGTCCTTCACTGCGTAGTGTGTTACCAATTGTTTTCTTGGTGACTATGGTCCCAGCTGCCTTGAGATCATTAACAAGATGCTCCCGTGTAGTTCTGGGCTGATTCCTCACCGTTCTCATGATCTTTGAAACTCCACGAGGTGAAATCTTGCATGGAGCACCAGACCGAGGGAGACTGACAGTTATTTTGTGTTTCTTCCATTTGCGCATAATCGCACCAACTGTTGTCACCTTCTCACCAAGCTGCTTGGCGATGGTCTTGTAGCCCATTCCAGCCTTGTGTAGATCTACAATCTTGTCCCTGACATCCTTGGACAGCTCTTTGGTCTTGGCCATGGTGGAGAGTTTGGAATCTGATTGATTGATTGCTTCTGTGGACAGGTGTCTTTTATACAGAGAGAGTGCTCCTAATCTCAACTCGTTACCTGTATAAAAGGCACCTGGGAGCCAGAAATCTTGCTGATTTCCCTCAATAACATGCAAATCAATTTATAACTTTTTTGAAATGCGTTTTTCTGGATTTCACTGTTAAAATACACCCACCATTAAAATTATAGACTGATCATTTCTTTGTCAGTGGACAAACGTACAAAATCAGCAGGGGATCAAATACTTTTTTCCCTCACTGTACCCTAACATTGAGAGTCCACATAAACTCCTAGGTCTTTCTCACACATTACTTCTTCCAATTCTATTCCTCCCATTGTATTACCTGCATGCAATACCTTACACTTGTCCACATTGAATTTCATCGGCCAGGCATCAGCCCCCAACTTGATATTATCTAAGTCCCTTTGAATTACCTGTGCTGCCAAGATTGTGTCTGCAAATTTGACAAGTTTGCCAACTATCCCAGAGTCCAGATCATTAATATAGATTAGAAAAAGCACAGGCCCTAATACTGATCCCTGTGGAACTCCACTAAGAATATGGTTTTTATTAAGATGCTCCTCCATTTTCTGTCTAATATTTTTTTTCAAAAATTGTACAAGTCATGCAGGTGAGAGTGATTGGTCTGTAATTTCCTGGCTCAGTTTTGTCCCCTTTCTTGTGTATAGGTATGACATTTGCAGTTTTCCAATCAGTTGGCACATCCCCTGTTCTAAGTGTCAATTGGAATATTTGAGATAGCGGCCTATAAATCATTTCCCTAATTTCTTTAAGTACTTTTGGAAATATACCCTCTGGTCCAGGTGATTTTTTTGTTTTTAATTCTGCTAGTACCTCCTCTTTATTTATCCTGATCTATCTTAGAGTTTGACTGGACTGATTGTTAAACTGTGGCATATTGCAGCCCTAGACTATGCCTTCAGGCTAGCCTTGAGTACAGTTCAGTTTTGTTGATACACTACGTTTACAAAGTACCATAATTTGAATAATGATGTGGGTGGGACCCTTTAAATGAGCGTGCTGACCAGTCACCTCATCTGTGAAACCAGGTTTGAATTCCTCTATTGTGCTAAATGCACATGACCTTGTTTAATAAATAAGGAAGCCAGGTTGGGTGCAGATGCACAGAGAATTGCCTAAAAGCTGAGTTGTGATAGTTGTCTCTGGGGAAGTTTCACTTGGTGTGTTGATTTAGTCTTTTAAATTGCATGGTGTGGTATTCATTATTCTGTTTAACTTTTTCTAATTTTCTTATTGTCAATAGTTCTTTGGTAACACGTTCAAGGGGTTATGATTTGATTCACTTGTTTTCATGGAATTTATAAATTCATTTTGGGAGTAAACAACTCCGATCACACTCACTTCTGTTCAGAGAGTATAAATACCCCATCATCAGCACACCCCCCCAGCCTTTCATTCTCTTGCATCATTCAAGCACTCCACCACACACCTGTCAGCCCATCGCTCTGTTACCTGCGTCGCATTTGTCGCTCTCCTGCCTTTCATCCGGATGATTGCTTACTTCCATAGATTCTTCGCATTTCTCCGCCTGGGACCAGCATTCCTCCATCATCTTCTCACCTTGCTGTGCTTCCAATCCTCTCCCTTGCTCCCCTGCATCCTTTGGTGCTTGAAGCCCAATTTCCCCGCTGTCCGGCTCTGGTCTCAGATTCTCTCTAATGCCCTCGGACCTCCTCTGTCTCTCTCTGGCTTCTACTTGCTCGGCTCCAGGTGACTGGACCATCGCTCACCTGCCCAGGTTTTTTGCGGTTCCCACATTTTCGCTGTCTACCCCAGCCTCAGGTCTTTTCCTCCACGCAGGTACATTCTGTGATGCTTGGCCTCTGCCCACACCCGCCACTGGACCCCCAGCCCTCCCCTCCTAATGACATCTGTCCTTCCTTCTGCCCCGCCCAGCTTGCAGAAAAAACACACCAACCTCCTCCCACGGTGGTTCCCGCCCCCCTTCTCCTGCCACCACTGTTTACAAGCTTTCTTGTTCCTGTCCTCCATCCTTGTCTCTGCCACCGCTTGTTTGGAAAGGCACAGACCTATCTATATAAGGTCCCACAGTTAACAGTGCATATCAGAGCACAAACCAAGCCATGAAGTCCAAGGAATTGTTTGTAGACCTCCGAGACAGGATTGTATCGAGGCACAGATCTGGGGAAGGGTACAGAAAAATGTCTGCAGCATTGAAGGTCCCAATGAGCACAGTGGCCTCCATCATCCGTAAATGGAAGAAATTTGGAACCACCAGGACTCTTCCTAGAGCTGGCTGCCCCGGCCAAACTGAGCGATTGGGGGAGAAGGGCCTTAGTCAGGGAGGTGACCAAGAACCCGATGGTCACTCTGACAGAGCTCCAGCGTGTCTCTGTGGAGAGAGGAGAACCTTCCAGAAAGAGTGGCCAGACGGAAGCCACTCCTCAGTAAAAGGCACATGACAGCCTGCCTGGTGTTTGCCAAAAGGCACCTGAAGGACTCTCAGACCATGAGAAACAAAATTCTCTGGTCTGATGAAACAAAGATTGAACTTTTTTGGCCTTAATGGCAAGCGTCATGTCTGGAGGAAACCAGGCACCGCTCATCACCTGGCCAATACCATCCCTACAGTGAAGCATGGTGGTGGCAGCATCATGCTGTGGGGATGTTTTTCAGCGGCAGGAACTGGGAGACTAGTCAGGATCAAGGGAAAGATTAATGCAGCAATGTACAGAGACATCCTTGATGAAAACCTGCTCCAGAGCGCTCTGGACCTCAGACGGGGGCGAAGGTTCATCTTCCAACAGGACATCGACCCTAAGCACACAGCCAAGATAACAAAGGAGTGGCTACAGAACAACTCTGTGAATGTCCTTGAATAGCCCAGCCAGAGCCCAGACTTGAACCCGATTGAACATCTCTGAAGAGATCTGAAAATGGCTGTGCACCGATGCTCCCCATCCAACATGATGGAGCTTGAGAGGTCCTGCAAAAGAAGAATGGGAGAAACTGCCCAAAAATAGGTGTGCCAAGCTTGTAGCATCATACTCAAAAAGACTTGAGGCTGTAATTGGTGCCAAAGGTGCTTCAACATAGTATTGTGCAAAGGTTGTGAATACTAATTTAATCCATTTTGGAATAAGGCTGTAACATAACAAAATGTGGAAAAAGTGAAGCGCTGTGAATACTTTCCGGATGCACTGTAGATGTGAGTGGCTGTATTTTGATGTGTTGTCTTGCCTGTTGGCGCTGACTGAGTTTTTATTGGGCTAATCTGAAGTAGCAGAAAGACACGCTTCCAGGAGATTAGCGGACGGTGGGCCCTATTCATCAAAGTGTCAGTTTAAAAAATCCTTTTTATGGACAGAATAAAACAGTTTAAGAACTGTTTGTGATTCATCAAATGTGGACTTCGTGCTTCCCGACAACTGAGTGATGTCACGTACCTCAAATAGCTCAAATGTGACTGTTTTTAGGAATCTGTCAAATCCTAAAGAGAACACAACAGTTTCATAATTAGCATATTATTTCCTATTCATGTAGGGGAAGTGAAGATATTCATCAAACATTTCAAGTGCAAAGAAGGACTGTTTTTCTGTCCTAGTTTAATAACACAGAAGCTGTCTGTGAACGCCGGACACAATGGGGATTTTCTCTAATTCCGGTAGTGTTCGGGATTTATTAATGGTCAGGTTCGTTCAGGGACACAGACAAACAGGGAAAACAAAAGCAAAATAAAGACACAAACGTCCACAAAACAGGGTGCTCCGGACAGGCAGGGGTTCTACAAACAGTTCTCCTTCTCTCTGGTTAGCTACTTCCGTCGGGGAGGGAGAGGGATTAAATAAACAGGGCACAGCTGCCGCTGACGTCACAATCGCCTCGGTGCTCATTGCCTGCAGCCGTGAGTCCGCAGCCTGTTAGCGAGGGAGCAGACAACACAGCTGCGGCACATGAGCACCTCATCAGCGGACGTCACACTGTCCTTAACACGGACAAAACATCGACAGGGCTCAGGCATTGTTAACCCACGTAGCATATGACTTTATAAAGGCTGCTACACAACTATGGAGAATAATTTGTGACAACATTTAGAAATAAAGACATAAATATAATACTATATACATAAATAAAATACAAAACAAATGAATACAAAGTCAGGGATTTTGTAGGCATATAGTCAGGTGTATGATTAAACAATTATACCATAATAATTATAATTTTTGAAGGAACTCGGCAGGTAGGTTGGCCCAAACATCTTGGAGAACTAACCACAGTTCTTCTGTGGATTTAGGCAGCCTCAGTTGCTTCTCTCTTTTCATGTAATACCAGACAGACTCTATGATGTTGAGATCAGGGCTCTGATGGTCATTGTCATGCTGCAGAATAAATGTGGGGCCAATCAGATGCCTCCCTGATGGTATTGCATGATGGATAAGTATCTGCCTGTACTTCTCAGCATTGAGAAGACCATTTATTCTGACCAAATCCCCAGCTCCATTTGCAGAAATGCAGCCCCAAACTTGCAAGGAACCTCCACCATGCTTCACTGTTGGCTGCAGACACTCATTTGTGTACCGCTCTCCAGCCCTTTGGTGAACAATTTGCCTTCTGCTACAGTCAAATATTTCAAATTTTGTCTCATCAGTCCAGAGCACCTGCTGCCATTTTTCTACACCCCAGTTCCTGCATTTTCATGCAAAGTTGCTTGGCCTTGTAGCCACGTCGGAGGTATGGCTTTTTGGCCACAAGTCTTCTGACAAGACTTCTCCGGACAGTAGATGGGTATACCAGGGTCCCACTGTTTTCTGCCAATTCTGAGCAGATGGCACTGCTGGACATCTTCCAATTGCGAAGGGAAGTAAGCATGATGTGTCTTTCAACCGCTGCAGTAAGTTTCCTTGGCCGACCACCATCCGTGTCTACGATTCTCAGCTTTACCCATTTCTTTGTGTTTCTTCAAAAAAGCTTGGACAGCACATCTGGAAACCCCTGTCTACCTTGAAATTTCTGCCTGGGAGAGACCTTACTGATGCAGTACAACTACCTTGGCCTGAGCTGTGCTCAGTCTTGCCATGGTGTATGACTTTTGACAGTAAACTGTCTTCAGCAACCTCACCTTGTTAGCTGAGTTTGGCTGTTCCTCACCCAGTTTTATTCATCCTACACAGTTGTTTCTGTGTCAGTTAATGATTGTGTTTCAACCTATTGAATTGATGATCATTAGCACCTGTTTGGTATAATTGTTTAATCATACACCTGACTATATGCCTACAAAATCCATGACTTTGTGCAAGTGTACCTAGAATAATTGCTGCTGATTTGAAGGCAAAGGGTGGTCACACCAAATATGGATATAGATTTTTCTTCTGTTCACTCACTTTGCATTTAGTTAATTGATACATATAATCTATTAACATGTCTATTTTGAAATGCTCGATCATTTTTGGAGCATATAATCAATTTTTATTTAATCTTTTATTTACTTTAATCCTCATTCAAATTAAATAAATCAATCTTAATTGTAAATATTGGAACACCATGCCAAAACATGTCACAACATTAAAAAATAAGTGCATCATACAATGAATACATACATTAAATGTTGCAGTATTGCAACAGTGCAGTAAAATGCATTAATTTTATCACGTATTAAGTTTGAGGATTATAATGCTAAAGTACATTTAAAAAACACATTAAAATCACAATCTACCCCCAAATCAAAGTACCACAGATTCTTGCATTACCCTCCCATTAAATACAAGAAGTAGAAGTTTGTTCATTTGGCTGCATTAGTAACCCTTCCATATTGTTTTGTGTTTTGTTTGCACTTGCACTCAATCATTACCAATGCACATTTTTTTCTGCGTATATTTTCTTAATATCTACTGCTTTTACATTTTGTAAAATAACTAAAAGTGGTAGATACATTGTGTGGCACTTATGTTTTAAGAAAAAAATTATGCAGTGGTATCAATCTACCATGAGTATGAGTGTGCACCAATGTACCAATCAAAGGCATATTTTATTTATTTGTGAGAATTTACAGCTTTCTTTTGCCAAATTTATTTAGTTTTTAAATTGTTGGAGTGTTAAATATGAATGATTGTGACCATTTATCCATTTGATACAGGAGATAATAGTTAATTCTTTCCTCTGTGTGTTCAGCAGACATCCTTTGCTGACCACAATAAATCACAACTATGGCAAGCCCTTGTGACATTTAATCCATAATTGCTGATATGAAGAATTCAATTTCTGATATCAAGAATTCAATTTTTGATATCCAAAATACAAATTCTTATATCAAAAATTCAATTGTCAGTTAATTCTTGATATCAGCAATTGTATTTTTGATATCAAGAATTGTATTTCTGATATCAGCAATTGTATTATTAATATCAATTGTATTCTTGATATTGTAACGGATATGGGAAGCCTGAGTCGCCCATGCTCATTTGTATGTGCGCCGCGTGCAAGGACTGCCGGGAAGCAGTCCGCTGAACATTAAAGAGGACAGCATGGGGTGTTAGGTTTGGGGAATGTTTATTTGTGTGTTGCGTTTTGTTCCCCTATGTTCCCCCACTGTGTTTGTCCTCCTGTCTATTGATCTGTTTCCCCCCCGAGTGATCTCGTCTGGGCTGGAAACAGCCCTCCCCGCCTTTTCTGTATTATCAGTTCTTATCCACTGCTGGAGCTGCTTTTGTAAAAGCGGATGTTGCAGGTGTAGAAATAAAGAACACTCTACCACATATCGGTGTCTGATTGGGAGGAAGCTTTATCCAAAGTTCAAAGGAAGATCCCCGGCTGGAGCACAGGGCCCTTGACGATGGCTGGTAAGGTGCTGGTTATAAAGGCCATCCTCTTCCTGATACTTCTCTTGGCATGATATTTCCCCCAGACAGGCATACTGCAAAATTGGTTAACAGAATTATATTTCGGTTCGTCTGGGGGAGTAAAATGGAGAGGCTGAAAAGAGTGCAGATGGTGAAGGGCGCCCTGGATGGAGGTAGGGGGGTCCCGGACGTTGTGCGGCTCATCAAGGTGGGGGGCTGGTGTATGTTGTTAAGAACATCCAGACCACTTGGCCTCTGCGCCATGGACAACACTAGGCCGCACTCATGGGTTCCCCCGCAGTTCTACAGGTCGCTCCGAGCCTTTGCACTCGAAGTAGGCCTCCACAAAGCTGCGCTGGTCTACCCAGGAGACCAGCGGAATAGAAGATTTCCCTCCCGAAACCTGCCAGAATATCTGGGCTAATGCTACGCACGTTTGCCAAACAAATATGCAAAAAGATGTATCCTGGATGGCCGTGAGTCGGTGTCTCACCACCTGAGTGTTCATGTACAGAAGGGGCCTGGCCCTGTTTGACACCTGCCAATACAAGGGCTGCCTGGGAAGGGAGACACATTTTTAGGGACTGCCCCTCCCCTTACAGGGTCTGGCTCCTGTTTTTCCCGTTCCTCCGCAGGTTTGCCATCCTGCGCGGGCGACCACCTAGCAGATCCCGTATGGACCAGCCAGAGCACTATCAACATCAACTCTGAGGTGCTGGTGGTGTGTCGTCTGTGCGGTGAAGCAGGCCCTGTGGGAGGGACGGAACATCTGCCTCTTCAACAAACAGGAGCTGGACCCAAAAGTCATCGTGCAGAGGGGCATGGTCCTAGTTAGAGACCATGTTGTCAATCTGAAGATCCATCAGAGGGTCAAGGAGGAAGCCATTAATGTTAAGTTAATTTTTCACTGTTTGATTCATTTCAGAATTTTAATGATTTTAGAAATGGTTTTTAGAATTGGATTTTAAAATGTTTAACCAAAAGTACAATTTTGAATGTTTTTATTATGCAATGTAAAATACTCAACCTAATAAAACAGTATAGGTGTCTGACTCCTTGTTTGGACCCACAAGGGTTTAGCAGTACCAAAACTGTTACAATATCAAACATGCGTACTAATTAACATCTGGTTAAGGATTAAATATCAAAACGGACAACCATGTATTGCTGAGATTAAATGTCACAACGGCTTGCCATACACAACAGGACAGATTTACAGTTTTTGTCATGAACAGTCATCATAAAATTAACATCTCGTAGATTTTCATTATAACATTAACATCTCGCAGATTTTCATCATAACATTAACATCTCGATTCTGTGCAGACCTGGGCAGCTCCACCAATGGGAGCGGATGATTCTGCAATTCTGCACATAACTGCAAAAATCTGTGAACAAGAACCCGACATGAATATTCAGAGTGCTATTCAATTACTTGGGGGCGGTGCCGTCACTGCCAAATATACTGCCTGGTTTTCTAAAGTGCTAATCGGTTTAGACAATTGAGGGGCGGGCTGGCAAATAAAATTCACATAGTTGCTCAGTTTGTGTACCAACCTATACGGCTCTGCGTGCCATAGGTTCACCATCCCTGGTATAGAGAGACAAGTGTATATATCGATCATGATCATGTTCAGAGGTTCAGAGGTTGAAATTTAGATGTCGGTAGAGCATGATCATGTATTTGCAATAGCGATTGCAATTGCATTTACATTTAGTCCGCAAAACGGACTAAAAAGACATGCATTTGCAAAAAGCAGTGCTGTTTCTCCCATTTCATAATTGCATTATCAATTGAATATTGAATTGATATATTGAAGTGGGGTTGGTCATGCATTTGTAATAACAGTCTTTGACTTTTACAATAACATTTGACATTTGCATTTAAATTTTGTCCAGAAAACAGCCTAAGAGCTAGGACATTTATTTGCAAAGAGGGGTGTTGATTTTCTATTTTCACAAATACATTATAATTTGAATAAAGTCCACCATAAAGCGGGGGAAGTTATTGAAAATGCAATTGCAATTGACTTTTGCATTTACATTTTAATAGTGTACAAATGTGCATACTAGTATATGGAAATGAAAATGAAAATGAAATTATTACATCTTCATGTAAAAATTGTCCCAAATAATGTTTGCATAAATGGCAACTGATTATGCAATTGTGGGATTAAGTAATGATGTTCCATTTTGCATTATTTTAATTAAGTCCTCTATATGCTTATATAGTAACCAACTATATTCTTTGGATGCTAACTTAAGTAGCCTACATAAACTATTTTAATACTATATATATATATATATATATATATATATATATATATATATATATATATATATATATATTTTTTTTTATGTGAAATAAATTGTATTTGTTCAGACTTAGTCTAGCTATTTTGCATTTGATGTTGGTTGATCATGTTTGTCAATGTTGTGTAAAATAAAGTATGTCTGACAATGTATTCATTATTTATGACATGGTATAGGGGATTCAGTGATAGGATGTGCTTGTGTAAATCCTGAATACATTTTGTTCTGTAATGACTTACTCTAGTCAGTTATTTATACACATTTGTCATCTATATTATATGGCTTACAAATACAAAATTCACAAACATGAAATCAATAACCAAACTTAAATAACCTAATATAATAATACCTTGTCAGGTTCCAGATT
The DNA here is from genome assembly GCF_036373705.1 of Amia ocellicauda. Lineage (NCBI taxonomy): Eukaryota > Metazoa > Chordata > Actinopteri > Amiiformes > Amiidae > Amia > Amia ocellicauda. The sequence goes on from NC_089860.1 coordinate 3,325,914, forward strand.
CACCTCCATAAGGAATATCAGATAGACTATCAGAGTGCTTAGACCGAAGGTGCCTCAGCATTGATGAGGTATTGTTGCAGTAGGACAGTTTTTGGTGACATATCAAGCATTGTACAAGATTATGCTGGATGATCTCAAAGTGCTCCCATGCAATAGTAGCTCGTGAAGGAGCCCACTAACTATTAACTAATTTTGGGTAAATTTTAAACCTACTGCGTATCTGTGGGTGGGTCTGGCACCCAATCACACAACTTTATTTTGTACATAATGAAATATGAATGAGCCAACATGGGGTCAAAAGCTAGCCATCTGTTGATATACTATGCCGATAATTAGCTGAGTCTCTTTGTCTTAACCCTCAGAGCACTAAGCTCACAGCAACCACTCTACGCATCAGGACTACAGCGCTTTCACACATATCACAGCACTTGGTATGCACATTACTTAATTTTACATAAATATAATGATCATATGAAACCTATATATCACAAGAAATGTAAGCCACTGAAGTTTATTTAATGTGTTTATATTCGGAAAGAATACAGAATGTGCATTAGCAAAGAAACCTAAGTTATACAGACACCATTTTTATTCTCAAAACTTTTTGTTTTTAAAATCAACCTGGCTTATAAACACATAAAATAATCATCTATACAAATCCTCAGAATGTTCTTTATAAAATACCAAAAAACACAGATGTTTACAAATAACTGTTCAAGGGATATCATCAGTTTTGCAAGGAGCACACCTCTCTAGAAGCTTGTCAGAATTACAGGCAAAACAATAAAAACAAAACAGTTTGCGGTGTTGAATAAATATAAAAGTATCTTCAAATGTACTTATTGTTGTTGTTATTATTACTACCAGTAATATTGAATCATTACAATAATAATCATACATGTACATTGCAGATACACATAAGTCCGAGTCCGCGATGTATTTTTGTATTTAATCTTAGCGGTGGTCTTGTCTTATGACACCTGATTCGTGCAGTGTGTTCATTATTTCAATCTGTTTCACCCCTAGCATTGAAGCAGCAAAGGTTTTAAACGTTTCGAAACAGTATGACGTAACAAAACTTTGCTCGTTGTAACCATGTGACCTTGTCACTTTGATACACACTTCGAAACACTGTTTCGACACAATGGTGCTTCAAATCTTTCGAAGCAGTTTCGAATCACTATTTCAAGCTGTCCATCAATAGTGTTTAAGAGACAGGCCAGACAGCCAGTGGAAATGGCCTGACACTGGCATGTTATTAGCACTGTCGGCTCGCCATCGCAATTGGCGACCAGGAATCGGGCTGGAACCGGGCCGACAGCGGTGCAGCCGCTTCAAGAAAACACAAATCAGTGTCGAACAATTGAACAAAAACTGAAGCTGTATTAACCTTTCTCAAGTGGTTCATCAACTTTCCCCCTTTTCAATGCAGGTTCTCATAAAACTCTCACTCAGGTGTTGTTCTCTATACAGCTCTCCTTCAACTCGACTCCCGGCGCATCACCACACTCTTATATATCTCTCTATCTGGTGACTCCCTCCAGCTCTATCACTGCACAGGGGGAGCCACGCAGACACATCAGACCTACAACATCCCTCCCTAATCCAACACAATAACACCCCACATATAACACACATTCACACACACACACACACACACACACACACACATACACACAGACACCCGTCTGGATCACTACAATAATAAAACAAAACGTCATATTCTTTACTTATAAAATCATTTTATTTTAGGATATTTGTACTTGCTATAGAAAACTAATTAAAAAAAATAAAGTGAATACAGACATCACACTGATTCCGGCAGCGAGTCGGCCCGATGCTGTTTTTCCAGAATCGGCCCAGTGTCAAACTGTATTATGGCCCAGAATCGGCCCAAGGGGACTCGCCGGAATCAGCCGACATCAAGCCAAGTCTCGTTGGTGCGATTCCAGAATGTAAAACATAGACTACATTTTCAACAGTAAAGGATCAACAAGGATTTTTACATTTTTTTTTACAGCAGTACATTTTCCAGGAAACCCACCAACACCATGCAGTGCAACTAACATGTTGTTAACCAGTACAATTCATTACATATTATACTTTAGCAATAAAAAAGTAAATGTATAAAACTGCAAATATACACCGATCAGCCATAACATTATGACCACCTGCCTAATATTGTGTAGGTCCCCCTTTTGCACAGCCCTGACCCATCGAGGCATGGACTCCACTAGACCTCTGAAGGTGTGCTGTGGTATCTGGCACCAAGACGTTAGCAGCAGATCCTTTAAGTCCTGTAAGTTGCGAGGTGGGGCCTCCAGGGATCGGACTTGTTTGTCCAGCACATCCCACAGATGCTCGATTGGATTGAGATCTGGGGAATTTGGAGGCCAAGTCAACACCTTGAACTCGTGAATCATCAGACCAGGCCACCTTCTTCCATTGCTCTGTGGTCCAGTTCTGATGCTCACGTGCCCATTGTAGGCGCTTTCAGCAGTGGACAGGGGTCAGCATGAGCACCCTGACTGGTCTGCGGCTATGCAGCCCCATACGGAACAAACTGCGATGCACTGTGTGTTCTGACACCTTTCTATCAGAACCAGCATTAACTTTTTCAGCAATTTGAGCTACAGTAGCTCGTCTGTTGGATCGGACCACACGGGCCAGCCTTCGCTCCCCACGTGCATCAATGAGCTTTGGACGCCCATGACCCTGTTGTCGGTTCACCGCTTTTCCTTCCTTGGACCACTTTTGATAGGTACTGACCACTGCAGACCGGGAACACCCCACAAGAGCTGCAGTTTTAGCCATCACAATTTGGCCCAAAGTCGCTCAGATCCTTGAGCTTGCCCATTTTTCCTGCTTCTAACACATCAACTTTGAGGACAAAATGTTCACTTGCTGCCTAATATATCCCACCCACTGTCAGGTGCCATGATAAGGAGATTATTAGTGTTATTCACTTCACCTGTCAGTGGTCATAATGTTATGGCTGATCGGTGTATATACAGGCCTGTGCAAAAGTTTTAGGCAGGTGTGAGAAAATGCTGTAAAGTAAGAATGCTTTCAAAAATAGACATGTTAATAGATTATATTTATCAATTAACTAAATGCAAAGTGAGTAAACAGAAGAAGAATCTAAATCAAATCCATATTTGGTGTGACCACCCTTTGCCTTCAAAACAGCATCAATTCTTCTAGGTATAATCCAGACATTCTGTTATTATTAAGTATAGGTTTGTATTTCTCTAAATATTTTGTATACAAATTGTATCCATATACATACACACGTACATGTATAAAACACTGAGCATGTTGAAAGTGTGTGCCTCACTGAACCTACAACCTGATTGACAAAGGATAACTATTAAAAACTTAGTATTTATTCTTTCTATACTTTCTATTACCATAATATATGAATACAGTAGGAATTGATATAGCTATTGTTAAAATGTCTAATTTGGATTTATCATGCTTATTTCAAACAGGATATTTCTGGATACATCAGACTGAAAAGTATGTGAAATATACAAACTAATACAGATCTTTTATTTTAATTTATACCAATGAATTTTTTCTCTTTATATATTATTTTTGTCAGCATTTATATGGTCTTTAGTAATAACATTGCTTGATTACCATCTCTACCCTTACCATTGCATTTACCTTAAAAAACCTGTTTAATAGATTGATTAATTTGATATTAATCAAGTATTTTGAACATTTAAAATCAATCAATATGTACGTGTCATATGTATATGACATAAATGTGAATATTGCATATTTAGAGAAATACAAACCTATACTTAATATTAACAGAATGTCTGGATTACAAGTCTTATTCTTAATTGTTTTTCACATATTTAGTGAGCCTGAAGTAAACAAACTTGAGATCTCAGATGTGAAGATGAAAATGAATGGATTGAGCTTGGAGTGAGAATCTCTCACCTTGAGGACCTGAGTCCACTGTGAGCAGGATGTGTGCAACATACTACAGCAAGAGATGTTTTCATCTTATAAAAAAAAATACATTTCAAACTTTGCATTTACCTTATTTCACTTTGAGCAAGTTTTTAAATAATGTTAAAGTGTATATATATATATATATATATATATATATATATATATATATATATATATATATATATATATAGCAATTTTATACATTTAGTATTTTATTGCTAAAGTATAATATGTAATGAATTGTACTGGTTAACTACATGTTCATTGCACTGCATGGTGGGGTTTCCTGGGAAACTTATTGCTGTAAAAATGTTTTTTTTTTTTTTTTTTTTTTTTTTTTTTAATCCTTGGTGAACATAGTTGTAAAAGTAGGCTGTTTTGTAAATATAGAATTATATTTTAATTTAAAATGCTTCGGCTGCGAAGAAATATGCAAGTGCATTGGTTTTACTTGTCAGATTGTCAGATTGGACTGATTATTGATTAGATAGGGAAAGGTTAGTGGAGGAACCTAATTGAAATTGAATTTAAAATACCTAAAACCAATTCCTGCTGCTTTACACAGGTCTCCCCGTTCTCTGGTAAATAATGCCATTTCACAAGTACAGCTGGAAGATATGGTTGTTATTATTATTATTATTATTATTATTATTATTATTATTATTATTATCAATTATCTACATATCTACATTATTATCTACAGATTGATTGCCTACAGGTAGTAGTGCTAGCCACCTATAGGACCAAATTCCAAGTTAATTTCCAGAGGAAGACTAGCAGAGTGTGTACCCTTAAATGATTATTAACTAGATTTAGCTTTCTTTACCACAAGGCAACATCTGTTCCTTAGGTATCTGAAAACTGACCAGTCAGATTCAAGACTGACTTTCTAGCTTTAACCCAAGCTGCATTCCTTTCCAAGAAGCTTTCACCTAGCCCAGGAGAAAACCAAGGGTTAGTCTTGTTTTTAATCCTGTATTTCTTATACAGCGTGTGCTTGTCAGCAATCAAATGAAAAATAGAAGTAAAATACTCAAGTGTCATTTCAGGCTCCATGAAAAGTGTATTGTTAACTAGATCACAATGATAAAGATCATGTAAGAAGGCCTGATAATTAAAATGCCAAAAAAGTCTCTTATACATAATTCGACAAGCAGATTTAATAATTTTAGTGTCCAAGAGGCAACAGTGCAGTGATCACTACTATCCTGCAGTAAGACACCACTGGATTTATGCTTATGAGGTCGATTTGTAAGTATTATATCAAGCAGCGTATAGTTAGCAGGATTTCTTATATTTGGATGAGTCCAAATAAAAATAATTTCTCTGAAAAAAATATATTTCCAAAAAATTATTTTCTTTCTGTCTTTATTTCACTCTAGTGCTCACTGTGCTATGGAAATTACGTTTACGTCTTCATCAGAGGAAAACTTTAATTTCTTGAGGAGAGCAGCAGAAGATCAGAGTATGGGAAACAATGACAACACAACCGAGATGTTCTCAAGCAATGTAACAGGCAGCAGGAGTAAAAGGACCTCTATTGCAGAGAGGACTTCGTTGTGTGATATTTTTGGGGATGAAAGTGACACCCCTGTATCCTTAAGCAGCACCGCCTTCATCAGGAAGGACCTATTTGAAGGCTGCAGGGTGGATGATGTGATCTGTGACTCGTCTGGTTCCTACCACACTGCCTTGTGCTCTGAGCCCGCAGAGCAGTTGAGCGACACCAGTGAGAATTTTGAGGATTCCAAAGAGGATCTCTGCCCAGAGGACACCGAAGCCAAAGCCTCTGTCAATGATGATAGCTATGCCCCACGGCCCATGTACATAACAGAAAAGACACTATTTGCTCCAGTAGAAGATCATAGTGGCTTTGGATCTGGAAATGGGACATTAATCTCCAGCTCCACTCTGCAGCTTGCTGGGCTGGTGAAACCAGCTAAGGCACAGGGCTCAGGAACCATTTGCGAATCAGGGTGGCAGAAACCATGTGATCTGCCTGCGACATCTGGGGGAACCCCCTGTGTGACGGAGGCCTCTGCAGTACTCGGCCTCATTAGCTCAAGTCCTGTCAGCAGACACCTCAAAAGCAATCCAAGCCTGACTGGAAAAGATTGCAGTGCCAGTTGCAAGCAGGAACAGGTTCAGCTGTCACTCACTGCCAAGAATAGAAAAATGCCTGTGAGTTCCAGCACAGCAGTCACAGACAGAGAGCCCCTGTTGGGAATGCCAGGGTGTTGTTATTCCGAGGATCTTTTTAGCTGCAAGCAGCAGCAGCAGACACAGCAGACCCAGCAGGAAAAGACGGGAACTGTGAGAAAGAACAAGACAGTTTCTCCAAGCAGTCACGGCACTTCTGTTGCCCACAGCCGAACCCCGGACTGCACCAGTGAATCATCCAGCATGGGGAGTGAGTTTGACGAGGCTGACAATGAGGTGAAGTGGTTCACTGACTTGGCCTTCAAAAGCCTCTCCAGCCCTCAAGCTGACTACCTGGATATTTACAACTCCAGTTGCAGATCTTCCACCAATGCCTCTCAGCCCTCAACAGAAGAGAGTTATGGAGCCAACGCTTGGTCAGCATATGCGGATCTGCAGGGTTTGGGAAGAGTGGACAATGACGACGTCAATTTGCCGTTGGAGCGCTTTGAGATGGGTAACTTTGAATGCGTGGATGTGGCTCTGGAAAGCAAAGATGAAATGAAAAGAGGTAAGAGGACTGTGCCCAAGAGACAGATCCAACTTAAGAGACGTGACACGAGTGAATCCAGAGCCAGCGATTCTAGTGATCCAAATGATTGTAAGCTTGCATATAGGACATGGAGCGCTGAGAGACGAGCACAGGACATTTTCTTACGTCAACACAGCACCCCTGCCGCTATTCAGGATGGACAACACCCATCTGAGGATGTCTCAGACAAAAATGAGAAGAAGCAGAAACTGCAGAAATCTGTCTCTCTGGATGAGACTTCTAGTAAAGCCAAATTTGCATCTTGCCTCATAAAGAATGTTTTAATTAAAAAAATGCAGTATGAACATAAACTTAAACAGGTGCAAGGGACTGTTCGAAATGTGGAACTGCCTGTACAATTTAGTCCTTCAGTTGCAAGTGACAAAGGTTTAGAATGCCCAAAATCACCACCCGTCACTGAGACTTCTAAGTTTGAAATCTCAAATCTCAATTATACCTCTGAGTTGAAATCGGATGGCTTGTTATCATTAAGAGACCTACCACTGAAGCCTGTATTGCCTGGCAAACTGGAGGTGAGCAATCAGAATGTGACTGTACCCAGCAGTGTAACACAGCACACCACTGTCAACCCAAAGTCACACAAGAAGCCATTTCACAAATTCAGCTGCAATGCCTTAGAAAACAGCATGGTCAAAACACCTGATTTGTACAGCACCAATGCGGGGCAAGGGAAAAGGTCAGAATTGGGTATACCCTATGAAAACCAGAAATCAGGTGAGAAGCATGTTAGAGATGAAGCAAAGCTTGTAAACAGCAATCCTGAAAAGACACAGAATGACTCTGCAGATTTTGTCACTGTAGACATGTTTGAAAACACAAGTGACATACGACTTACCAGCATTCAGCTGAGCAGCACAGACAAAGTGAAAGAATACCACACAAAACAGGAAAACTGTAAATCCCAGAACACAATAAATGTATTTATGTCAAAAACACAAGATATTACCCTCAAACCCAGCAGTATAAATGAAAAGATGAAGACCACATTGAAGGTTGCCTGCCTTTCCCCTGATATTGAAGACAAGGAAATACCGAACAGTGAAAGCTTATTGCATACAAGTAAAGACATTAAGAAAGATGAGTATCCAGGGCCAGCACAGTTGGAAAACAGGGAAAATAATATAAAGAACAAATCAAAAACTCCAATGCACAAAGTAAGGGATGTGAGGAAGCTTGTGAAAAACACATATAATTTGTCATTTAAGGTGCCTACTATCCCACCTCAAGAAATATTGCTTCCAGAAGCAGAAGAGACCCCAATGCTGCCTACTTCCCCACCTCCAATTTTAACTGAGTGCAAGGCAGTAAGTAGAAAGGATAAGCTTTGTTTAGAAGACAGCTTTGTTTCTGAGAAACAGGCAGTGACAACTGCAAAGATGACTCCAAAAGCCCTTTCTGATCAAACACGAGGAAATTATTATGTTAATATTAGTCCTAAGGCCTGTGAAACTGAAACTGTCATTCTTGAAGACACCAAACAAGCACCTGACACAACCCATTTCACTGAAACTACCGATGCTAAAGACAAGACTGTAAAATCTTTCAAAAGTGATGAAGACCAGAATTCAGAGGCTAAATCAGAGGCTACTCAGAAGACAGAGCTTAGTGACACCAGTGCCAAACTTCGTAACAAAGAATGTGAAATATCAACACTGCTTTTCGTACAAGACAGATCAAATGAAAATGCTCCAGCAGACTGCCTGCCCAGTAGCAGTAGCCACTCCATCTCCATAATCTTAAAAGAGAAAGGATTTCAGGCTGACATTGGTCTCTGTGATGTCACCAGCGAAGAGAGACGCTCCACTCCAAAGCATGTAAACACTTTGGAGGTGCCTTTACAAACATGTGTCTCTGAAGCGACAGACACTGAACAAGAAAAAAAAGAAACCCTAATCCAGCCTGACCTCCTGCGACCACCGCAGAATGCAAGTCAAACTGCACCTGAAGATCCCCTTCCAGAAGTGTCGGAAGCCAGCGCAGAACAACAAGAATATAGTCTGAAATGCCCACAGAATTCCACACCACAGTCGGAGAGTTCCAGTGACAAAAAATCAAGTGAGGATCTTCTTTATACTTCAGATGACCCACCCAGTTATGATGAAAGGGAAAGCTTCAGCCCACTTCTTTTACAAGATTTGCCACAGGGGAAATCTGTAATTTACAACCCCACTCTACCCACGTGTACGTGTGCTGCTGAGAGATGTCCTGGCCAGGTGCCACTGCCTAGCCCCTTGAAACCGTCAGATGCTAATGCCCAAGAGGACACTATAACCGTACCACCCCAACAATTGCCAAGACCACAAGTGCAGGACCCTGCCAGGCCTGTGAATTTCCCAGCAGGTTCTCCTCAGGTCAGGCATACAATCCCCGCACCCCCTGCAGCATTTCAACCCCCTCCCCTAGCCAGCTCACATTTTCCATTACAGCTCAGGCCCGAAGACAGACATGCAAGACAACGCCCAGAGAAGAGGGCGACTCATCTCAAATCCCCACAGTTGGGCGGAAACCCTTTCCTGATCCACCCAGCCTCCCCAAAAAGGGTCCTGGAGGCCCGGCCACCATACCCATGCAGCCCAAGTGGATTCATGTCTCCATTTGATGGAGAGTGCAGTGGAGAAAGCCTCCCATATGCAGAGAACGTGGCAAACGCCAATGTGTCCTGCTTCCAGTACAACCAGAGCCCCAGAAAAGTCTTGCTCGACCCTGAAACAGGCAAATATTTTTACATTGAGGTTCCTGTTCAACCCCTGCGCAAGATGCTGTATGATCCTGAAACGGGCCAGTATGTGGAGGTACTGATACCCCAACAAGCTCTGTCACATGGTGGCTTGTACCAGTCCTCTGCCTCACCCTATTCTTCCTTCATGAACCCAGGAATGTACGGTTCCCCATACATGCCTTATTCAGGGCTGTCAGTAACCACCCACCCACCTTCAGCAGGCAGTCAACCTGACCTCCCAAACCACATGCTGTTTAAGAATAACTCTCCATTCAATGGAGCAGTCAATCAAAACCTCACAAAGCCAGACTCGCAAAGTAATCAGACAGTAGATCACACCTACTTGGAGAGTATGTACTACATTCCAACAGGAATGACAGGAAGCCCTAGCCCTGCACAGCCAGAATTTTATCAGAAGCTTCCCTCTAGCTCAACTGGTGGGGGGAGAAGATCCTAAAATGCTTGGCACAAAACTGCAGCGCACACAGGATTTATAGAGAAATATTAAGATCTGTGGACTATGTGTATGTACAAATTTGGGCTGTGTGTGCTTTGTTTCCATTTTCTCATTTAATTTGTTTTTTTCTAAGGTCTGTGCTGTAGACCATTCTGTGAATAATTTCAGATTGGCTTATTTTATAATCTAAACTGAATGAAGGTTACTGTAGATATAAGTGGAAGGGAAAAGTTTTAATGCTAGATATTCAAAAAAGGTGTGGTATTATAAAATATATTATATTCAGAAATAGCCTCTTGAGAGCATTCTAAAAAATAGTGACAGATAATAATGGACTTGTGGACTCATTTCAATGTTTTCCAAGTTGTGGGAATGGGCAGGTACAGCATTCCAACCTTCATGCCAAACTACATATCAAATAACATGTCTGACATTATTTTGCTTACAATAAAGAGGTTAACTTTTTTAACATTTAATTCACAGTAAGTGTATAATTACACATAACTGACAGCTAATGATAGAATATAAAACATAATTTCTCATATGAAACCCCATATATTGATAATGAGAATTGCATTGAAGATACAGTCAAGGGATTGTTTAAATGTATTTGTGCTATACCTGGGAGCATGTGTAAAGCACATCCCCATTTCACATTTTGTTAGCCTTCAGTCTTCAAAGATATCAAAAAAATTGGGAACACATATAAAAGGATCAATAATCAACTGTCAGATTAAATAAGCACTTCTTATCAAGGAGAAAACATAGTCCCTTGTGATGCTGTTAAAAGTTGAATATTGTGTATAGGTTGCAATCTCATTATTTTGAACTTCTCTAAATATTTGCACGTACTATCAATGCATTGTTCAGCCTCTAAACAGCTACAGATATTTAATATTATATATATATATATATATATATATATATTATTATTATTATTATTATTATTATTTTTATTTCTTGGCAGACGCCCTTATCCAGGCAATCATTACAAATTTAATTTAGCTAAAACATAGCAATTCAAAATAATACATTTTACAAATTCCAATTTACACAAGTACAGTAAGTGAGGTCCTACATCCTGGACGGTGAAAGCTAAGTGCTGTCAAGATGTAGGGTCACAGTCAAGGGCTATGGGAAAGGGAGCAAGTAGGAAAACAATCAAGAACGCGAGAAGCATAATAAAAACTGTAATAATAACCAAGTGCTATCTAGCAGGGATAGAGGACTAATATTACAATATTAGTATATATTAATTGAGAATTAATTTAGAGAACTATGCCTGAGTTTTTGGGTTTAGGAGTTCCATTACTTTTGCAGTTTCATGAAATAGAAGAGGTCAGGAGGAGTAAACATTTAAGGGTGGTGAAGTCTGTGCATGATTTCCTAATAAGTTACGTGTTGATGCAATATTATTCTTTGATTAGGTAACATATAATTCTCCCTTTCAACGCCCCACTCCCCCCCAAAAAAATATTAATTTGTTAAATAATTAATAAATTAATAAAATTAATAATAAATAAAATAATAAACATTTCAATGTATTTGATGTTTTCTTCCCTTTTCTTACTATCTTTGCTGAGCCTGAAATACATCTGCAATAAACAGTTTATATTTAACATTTACAGATGGGCTGTATCAAAATGCACAGAAAGAAACTGATTTGTCAGTATGTGGTATGTAGTGAGAAATGAGGCTATATATTTAGCCCTCAGCTGTGATACTGAAGAGATAAAATGTGTCAGGAGTTAAGAGGCTATTGGTATGTGAGAAATGTGGATCTGGATTGATAATTATAGTTAATTGATGCAATTTTTTGTAATACTGATCATAAACATTATTATTAGTAGTATAGTTGTTGGTGTTATTTTATATGGTTTTAATGATGATGTGTGCTCTTTTAAATAGTTGAAATGTTCAGCTGCATATATATCTCTGCAAATCACTGTTATAAGCTTAAAACACAATTGGTTTCAATGTGACCACTTAATGAAGCATGATCAACTTAAGTTGCCCATGGCACTGTAACAAATATATGTATATGCAGTATTAGCATTATATATATATATATATATATATATATATATATATATATATATATATATATATATATATATATATTCTCACATTAAATTCTTTTTTGAAACTTTGGTCAAACAAATCACTGTGCAATCTTTATGGAGTACTGGACTTTGGAGGGGATTGTATCAGTATCTCTTAAAACTGTTCTGTAATGTCTTTATTACTAAAGCAAACAGCTACAAATAAAAGCACTGCTGCCTCACTCAACTGTTGTGGAAAATGCTCCTAATACTTTGCCCATATTTTGGTTACAATCTGTACATCTGTAATGCCAGTTTCTTAGTTAACTGTTTATTGTTGTGTCCTTGCACTGATCTGCCTCTAACTAACTAATTAACTAACCTCCCTGTTCATACAACAATAAAAAGGGGAATTTGTGTAACTGTACATCATAATTTGATATGTATTGAATTCAGTATATGAGTACAGTATATGAGATTTACAAACAGGAAGCAGCAGGTGTAGGTCATGTCATAATGTGACAAAAACTGGAATTGTTTGGAAAAGTTGCAGAAAACAATTACAAGAAAATATCAGGACTTTTGTGTCACTCAGTTCTTTGCACTTTGTTATTTGTACACCTTGTGCTTGTAAAACAAATGCATCACAGAGATCTCTACAATAATCACAGCAGTACTAATAAAGTAAATGTAAATCACTGAAATAATAAAAGGTAAAATAATATAATGTAATTTGAAGCAGACATTTTCCACTATGGCCAAAATGTCTATTTAAAACATTTACTATGGAGTGGACTGCATGACTACAGTTTACTCACAGTGGAAAAGAAGAAGCATCAGGTTATTTTTATTTGACATTAGCAACTGTACAAGTAGGTGCCAATTCTTAATCAGGGACACTTGTCCTGAATCTCCAAGCAATGTTAAATCTTGAACATAGCAATCAAAGAAATATGTGGCATTTTTAATTCAGATTCAGATCAATATCTATATATCTTTTACATTCTATATATATTAAAAGAGCTTCCCAAATATAAATATTTTAGTAGCAGAATTATTTTCCCATATTGTTAGATGAATAACAATTTTGCTTTAGACTTTACAATAAAATTTAATAAAAAATGTGTTTAGGTGTTCTGTGGTTGTGCTGTGAATTTCTACATATAATAAAAACGTAAATATTTTATATTGGCTATTTATTGGTATTGTTTTCTGCATATTTTATGCATTTTACTCCTGGAGTTTGCCAGAAACAGTAAGAAGCATTGCTGTTAAAAGAAGTAAGATCATTACTGTTTTAATACACCTGAGAAACATTTGAATACAGGTATTGATCAGAATCTATATTTAATTTATACAAATCATTAAAATTGGCTTATAAGTGGCCTGTGTGTATTTGCCTTCTGGTTCCCAAAACTTGTAATTTTATTTGCCTTGACACTAACAAGGATGATTACATTGGATAAACCTGTTTAAATAACCTTCCTGTCCAAGAGTCGTCCACAATATGATAGATGTTGTGAGGTGGAAAATGGGTATAACATAATCAAGATATAAGCACGGGTAAAGATATCACTGCTTTAGATTTGATTCAAGTCTTCAAAATCATGAAAGGCATCGACCACGTCAAACCAGAGGAGCTTTTCCAGATCTGCAGGGACACACGCACACAGGGACACAAATGGAAATTGGGCTTCAAGGCATTCAATAAAAAACAGGAGACACTTCTTCACACAGGGAGTTGTTACAATCTGGAACAAACTCCCCAGCAATGTGGTTGAAGCCGACAATTTGGGAACATTAAAAAATAGGCTGGATAGTATTGTAGCGTAAGGTACACTTATAAATTTCAATTTAAGAAGTGAATTTATAGTATCACCTTATCAAGAATCCTGGAATCTTGTAGAACTCAATTTCTGTCAATTTCCTGTTTGTAGTAGTATTGTTAGTCAGACATTAAATAACTACGCAGGTTAGTATTTAAAGTCAGGTAACTTCTCGTTATATATACACTCACCTAAAGGATTATTAGGAACACCTGTTCAATTTCTCATTAATGCAATTATCTAACCAACCAATCACATGGCAGTTGCTTCAATGCATTTAGGGGTGTGGTCCTGGTCAAGACAATCTCCTGAACTCCAAACTGAATGTCTGAATGGGAAAGAAAGGTGATTTAAGCAATTTTGAGCGTGGCATGGTTGTTGGTGCCAGACGGGCCGGTCTGAGTATTTCACAATCTGCTCAGTTACTGGGATTTTCACGCACAACCATTTCTAGGGTTTACAAAGAATGGTGTGAAAAGGGAAAAACATCCAGTATGCGGCAGTCCTGTGGGCGAAAATGCCTTGTTGATGCTAGAGGTCAGAGGAGAATGGGCCGACTGATTCAAGCTGATAGAAGAGCAACTTTGACTGAAATAACCACTCGTTACAACCGAGGTATGCAGCAAAGCATTTGTGAAGCCACAACACGTACAACCTTGAGGCGGATGGGCTACAACAGCAGAAGACCCCACCGGGTACCACTCATCTCCACTACAAATAGGAAAAAGAGGCTACAATTTGCACAAGCTCACCAAAATTGGACAGTTGAAGACTGGAAAAAAGTTGCCTGGTCTGATGAGTCTCGATTTCTGTTGAGAGATGGTAGAGTCAGAATTTGGCGTAAACAGAATGAGAACATGGATCCATCATGCCTTTTTACCACTGTGCAGGCTGGTGGTGGTGGTGTAATGGTGTGGGGGATGTTTTCTTGGCACACTTTAGGCCCCTTAGTGCCAATTGGGCATCGTTTAAATGCCACAGCCTACCTGAGCATTGTTTCTGACCATGTCCATCCCTTTATGACCACCATGTACCCATCCTCTGATGGCTACTTCCAGCAGGATAATGCACCATGTCACAAAGGTCGAATCATTTCAAATTGGTTTCTTGAACATGACAATGAGTTCACTGTACTAAACTGGCCCCCACAGTCACCAGATCTCAACCCAATAGAGCATCTTTGGGATGTGGTGGAACGGGAGCTTCGTGCCCTGGATGTGCATCCCACAAATCTCCATCAACTTCAAGATGCTATCCTCTCAATATGGGCCAACATTTCTAAAGAATGCTTTCAGCACCTTGTTGAATCAATGCCACGTAGAATTAAGGCAGTTCTGAAGGCGAAATGGGGTCAAACACAGTATTAGTATGGTGTTCCTAATAATCCTTTAGGTGAGTGTATATCAGTCTCATTTACGTTTAGGTGCCGAGAAAGATCCTATCATTACTTGTTACCACAATTTCCCTTAACTGATTATTATTCAATGATTAAGGATAGGCTAAACAGTTAAACAGGAATGAGAAGATATTTCTCGGCGTTGACAGATTTTATTTCTAAAATTATCAACAAAACAGTTTAATGCAACACACATTTATATTTAAGAAAACTAAATGATATCACACATTCTAGAGTTATGAATCACAGATTAACATTTCTAATTGATTTCTCAAATGTCATGAATCATGAACTCCAAACTGTTATCTGAACTTCGTCGCAGAGAGGCCTCTCTGTCTTCGGGCTCAGATAACAGCACACGGCACGAGGTCCGTGTGGTTTGGAACAAAGGCAGTCCGGTTCGGCTTTGTCCAAGAACTTCCACTCAGTCGATGCACCTGGAAGTTGGGGTTTCGTGAATGTAGAGTCTTTTCCAAACAGATTTTCCACTGGTTTGAAGGCTCCAAGGTTGTGCACAAAATCTTCTTTGTAAGCAGGGTTCCACCGTAGTTACTTGAAGACAAAGTCTTTGAGGAAAGCAGGGCCCTGTTTGTTCCAAGGGTCAAGTTTCTTAAGACTCAATAGCTATTTAAATGACTGAACACTTTTGTATACAGACGACTTAGTCAATTGTCCAGCTGTAAAACTCCACTGATCAGGTGGGCACAGACGGGCATGCGCAGTCTGTAAAGTTCTTTATTTAATAAAGTCCTTTAAATGAATTCTTCGTACGGCTCAATCTCCTTCTCCCAGTTTAACTCTTCTGTTGCCGGCAAAGACTTGGTTGGTTTCTGGTTCCGGTTCTGGCAACAGAGCTACAGGTTGAGCTGTGGCAGCGAGTTTCTGGTTCAGGTGAGAGAGAGAGAGAGAGAGAGAGAGAGAAAGACCGTGCAGTTCCTTATAGTGTGTCAGATCAATAGGTGATTGGTTGTTGAATTTTTGAGATTGGACTTCGGTTTCAGCCCCCAGTGTCCTATTGGAGGGGGGCTTGATTTATGACTGATGTCAATCCATGCCATCTTTTGGAAATGCCGGTTGGCCCGGGTTCGTAGCTCTATGTCGGGATTTCGGCTCTCGTCCACTTCAAAGAGTTTTTATCACCTACAGGCCCCTTTCTCCAGACATCTCATAGCAGAATTCCAAACTATTTGGCCTCTTCTCGGTGCCATCCTCCCCAAAACTGTCACTTTGATGCAAACCAGTTCCAAGCTCATGAGCTAAGGAAATCTGATAACTTTGGGGGGGGAGAGGTCTTCTTTAGATCAGTGCTTCAGCTCAGAGCCCAAATGCTCTTATCAAAATACACCCAACATAATTCTACAGTATCCTTGGATCACTTATTATTGGACACCTTTCTATCAGAACCAGCATTATTTTTTTCAGCAATTTGAGCTACAGTAGCTCGTCTGTTGGATCGGACCACACTGGCCAGCCTTCGCTCCCCACATGCATCAATGAGCCTTGGCCGCCCATGACCCTGTTGTCGGTTCACCGCTTTTCCTTTCTTGAACCACTTTTGATAGGTACTGACCACTGCAGACCGGGAACACCCCACAAGAGCTGCAGTTTTGGAGATGCTCTGACACAGTTGTCAGTAACATGAACTTTGTATGCATGATTTCTAATCTTGTACCTATATACTGTATAGGTTGTGTAACACAGGTCACACTCGGCCACATGTTTACGGAAGCCGAGAAGTGCAAAAGCAAAACAAACTCGTTAACAGGACGTCGCAGCAACCACAGAAGAGAAAGTGATGGTAACATCAGCAGCATTCAGAAAAAGGCATTGCTGCAACCAGGAAAGAAAGGGGGCGGTAACTTTGAAAAAAGCAATTAATTGTATTATATTAAGAATTAAATGCAACCGGTTGGTATTTACTTATATTACATTATATTTTGTTAATACTGAATTAGCCAGTATGTAAATAGGATCAAAGCAACATCACATGTGTTCTGTAGCATTTCCACCAATCTAAGCAAAGGTTTAGCTAAAGCAAGTTATAGGTAAAAATACTTTTCAGTTTAGGTGGAATTTGGAAATCCTGTTCTGTCTCAAAGCGTCACTATACAATTATCTGGAGCCATATGGTAGCCCTAGTTACTGATGTATTTAATTGCAGAGCTGTATCCTGGTAATGGGCTATTAGCTTAATAATACTCTTGAATAAGTGTTTATTATTATTATTATTATTATTATTATTATTATTATTATATTTATTTATTTATTTATTTAGTTAGTTAGTTAGTTAGTTAAATGGTTAATTTACACATTCATGTAGTTCAATTTAGTCCCAATCCCGTTCGGTCTCACGTCCTCCGATTAATGCTGAGTTAATGCCACACGATTTTAAGGCGGATTTGAGCCCGATTTGGCCCTCACGACAAATCGGCCCTGATCATCACGACAAGCAGCCTGGTCGGGACGCGTACCGCCGCCGATGGTCGTGTAGTGTGAGACGGGCTGATGCATCGTTGGCTTCCGATCCGATCGTAAGCCTGTCGGAGCCGCTACGATTTTATTAAACATGTTTAATATTTCAAACTCGATTGGCACCGATCGTGGAGAGTGAGTGATCAGCAGCCAATGAGAGCTGAGCTGACAGAAGAAGAGAAAAGAAACAGAAGAATAAACATGACAGGAGAATAAGATTTCCATACGTATTTATTAAAATACTTACCAATGGTTGTTTCGGCGCAGGTTTTTTAAAATACTCGAATACAGGGAAAATAATATTTTCAAATACCAATTAGTATCTGTAATTGACCAGGTCTGCGCTAAATATCGGCCCCTACAATGCGATGCTCAGACTGTGGGATGGATGAGCTGTGACTGTTGCTCAGCTGCAGCTCTCACGGCCATGTCTTCACACTCATCCTCTTTTCTTTCGCTTTGTGTGGTTGTCCGCACACACGAACACGAACAGCAACAGCAGTTTGTGGTCGTGTTCTTGTTGCGCAGATTTCCGCAGTTTTGCGCAGATCTGCAGAAATCCATTGATCCCATTGGTGGAGCAGCGCAGAACGTGACCTGTAAAATGTCCGCGTCCGTGTGTGTTCACCTTTTCTCTGTGAGGATCACTGTGTTTGTGTGAGATGTGGGGAGTGTGGCGGCTGTGACGCAGATCCACGACAGCGATTTCAGATCAGTCGTGAAGTGTGTGTCTTGTACTGAAGCACTGGGGTGTGTGCGCTCCTACACGACGCAAAATACATAAATTCGGTGCAAAATAGTGGTTAAGTGTGAGCTGCGCACTGTTCACAAAATCTGGTCTGATTGCAGAAATCGTGTAGTGTGACCCCAGAATAATCTGGAGCCATGGTAACCCTAAACATAGCAGAGACTGTCCACAACACCGAGAGCGATGTGTCAAAATGACAGAAATGGGAAACTAGGCGAGTGTCTTGGAAAATGTCTTTGCCGCCACATAATCATATTTCCGCCACACAATCATATTTCCGCCTCAGCTATTTCCGCCACAGGACCCTATTTCAGCCACGCGTTTTCTAAATGTCGCTGCTGTTTTCTCTGGGATGTGTCGGTGTTTTTTTGAATGCCGCTGTCATGTTTCATATGTTTCCACCCCTTTCTCTCCACTGGTTGCTGACGTTTTTCCAAAGTTACCGCCCCCTCTCTCTCCTGGTTGCAGCAACGCCTTTTTCAGACGCTGCTGACGTGTTTCAAATGTTACCATCACTTTCTCTTCTGTGGTTGCTGCAACGTCCTGTTAACGAGTTTGTTTTGCTTTAGCACGTCTCGGATTCCGTAGTACGGCCCTTAGGCGTGACATGTCAATTATCGTAACTGATAACTTTTAAGGTGGAATACACACTTTAACATAGCAGACAAGTAAATACAACAATATAACTATTTCACAGATAATATAGCAGTTTCAGAGACTTACTGCTGGGTCCATTACATCATAAAGAAAAATAACATTAATCGAAAATTCATATTATTTAAATATTGTACTTAACTATGCACACTTACTGTCAATTAAACTCAAAAAAACTTATATATATATAATAAATTAATTAATTAACTTCATAAGTAAATAAATATGAATGTACCTTTTTGTGCCAGGATATAGTTATCAGTAGTTGCAGATATACACTCACCTAAAGGATTATTAGGAACACCATACTAATACTGTGTTTGACCCCCTTTCGCCTTCAGAACTGCCTTAATTCTACGTGGCATTGATTCAACAAGGTGCTGAAAGCATTCTTTAGAAATGTTGGCCCATATTGATAGGATAGCATCTTGCAGTTGATGGAGATTTGTGGGATGCACATCCAGGGCACGAAGCTCCCGTTCCACCACATCCCAAAGATGCTCTATTGGGTTGAGATCTGGTGACTGTGGGGGCCAGTTTAGTACAGTGAACTCATTGTCATGTTCAAGAAACCAATTTGAAATGATTGGACCTTTGTGACATGGTGCATTATCCTGCTGGAAGTAGCCATCAGAGGATGGGTACATGGTGGTCATAAAGGGATGGACATGGTCAGAAACAATGCTCAGGTAGGCCGTGGCATTTAAACGATGCCCAATTGGCACTAAGGGGCCTAAAGTGTGCCAAGAAAACATCCCCCACACCATTATACCACCACCACCAGCCTGCACAGTGGTAACAAGGCATGATGGATCCATGTTCTCATTCTGTTTACGCCAAATTCTGACTCTACCATCTGAATGTCTCAACAGAAATCGAGACTCATCAGACCAGGCAACATTTTTCCAGTCTTCAACTGTCCAATTTTGGTGAGCTTGTGCAAATTGTAGCCTCTTTTTCATATTTGTAGTGGAGATGAGTGGTACCCGGTGGGGTCTTCTGCTGTTGTAGCCCATCCGCCTCAAGGTTGTACGTGTTGTGGCTTCACAAATGCTTTGCTGCATACCTCGGTTGTAACGAGTGGTTATTTCAGTCAAAGTTGCTCATCTATCAGCTTGAATCAGTCGGCCCATTCTCCTCTGACCTCTAGCATCAACAAGGCATTTTCGCCCACAGGACTGCTGCATACTGGATGTTTTTCCCTTTTCACACCAGGACCACACCCCTAAATGCATTGAAGCAACTGCCATGTGATTGGTTGGTTAGATAATTGCATTAATGACAAATTGAACAGGTGTTCCTAATAATCCTTTAGGTGAGTGTATATAAAACTATATTGTTTTTAAAGATGTGAGTGCAAAGTATTGCATCCTAAAAAATATACATTTAGTTATGGAGGTTAAACATCTTCACTTTCGAATGTTTGATACGTTTATTTATCAAATAGGCTTGGCTGACCTCGGCAAGTGGACATAACATTGACCTTAAATTGCACGATAGAATGGAATAGAAGTGAAACGTAGAATGGAAAAGAAGGTCAGGAGGCAGATCCACACAGCATATTGTCCTGTTAGAGGCAGGTGGGCAAAACCTGGTAGTCCTGAGATCAATAGCTTGGCAGGAGTCACCATTAATAGCCTAAAATGGCAATGTTATACTCGTGTGCAAGCCACTGCCCCATCCCCATTCTCCTTGGCATCACCACTGGCTCCCCTGTTGTGTCTCTCTCTGACGTGGAAGCCTTTGAAAGTGGGTAAGATAGGGAGGTGCCTCAGCCAGGCCACCCTTTTCACATAGCTCATGCCAATGGGGAAATCATAGGTTTTGAGATCCACTGACTGCTCGCTGTTGGAGTGAGCTCCTTCTTTCCACTCCAGTAGGCCCCTCTCTTTCAGAGAACCTAGGTTGAGAAGTTGAGACACACAAGAGTATCCAATCCCTGTAAAACCTAATGCAGGATGAAGATGAACTCTGATGAGCATTGTTCTTTATCCATGAATTACAGCTTACACAGATCGAGTCACAGGCATATAAATGGCAGTAGGGCAAAACAAATGGAAATAGGCAGAGCAACATCACGAGGCCAGTTCAATATGTACATAGAGACAAGTGAATTATGACATTGCAGACTTCTACATAAGATGGGAATTACAGCATTGTCTTAGAAGGAGCACTTTATACTGCAAGTCATGTCTGTATGTTGACTAATAAGCAATTTCCTTTCTTATATAGAGCACACCAATGAGTGCATCGCCATCTAGTGATGATTTTATTCTCTGTGTCATTCTCATACCCATGATACCATCCGAGTACCCTGTGATTGTCAAGTGAATTGAACACAAGGTTTCAGATATATTCGGTGATTGCGAGACTCAGTAACTAATAATATTAGCAATTAATTTGTTAGTCTTCTACACTTTAAGTAATAAGACCATAGAAAACACTAGAATAAGAGAAAATACAGATATTATAAAAGAGATAAGGCAATACAGAGGTATCAAGCTGTCTAGTTATGAACTGGAGAAAGTGCCACTTTACTTCTTAGAGAGTGAAAAGGGGTGCATCTAAAGTGAAAAAAGGGCTGTGATTTGGTTACATTTGTCAGCCCAGAAGACATACAAAGTTAAAGGAGGACTGGAAGAATTAACATTCAAATGCTCAGTACTAAATATGTCAAGCCATTCTCTGTGACAGGTAGTGAATAAAATGTAAGGCAAATAAGAAAATGGCAGGGTTTTATACTGTGTATAAATATCCTGGAATACTCCGAAAGTACCTGGAATCGTATTGTCCAAAATGAATGCAAGGAAACCCCCAACAAACATTTCAGTCGTCAGTAAGACAGTCAGTATTTGATCAATCTCACTTACACCTGTAGATTACACAAAGTATAATCAGAGTAAAGGGTATGGAAAAAACATTTAAAAACATGTAAATAATAATTAAGAGCTTAAAACAGTGGTCTTCACCCCTGGTGATGGAGAGCCCCAATACAGTCCATTTTAACTCATGCTTAATCACCAATTTAGTTTAGTTTATTGATCAATTGAGCGAGTCACCATTTCAGTTAAGGGAACATTGGTCATCTTTCTAGTCAGGTACACTACCCAAAGGTGGAGGGGTTAAGCCAGTTTAATTTAAGAACATAAGGAGGACATTTGACCCATCGTGCTCGTTTGGTATCCATTAATAACAAAGTCATTCAAGGATCCTATCCAGTTCCCAATTTTTCAGCTTCAACCACATGGAGTTTGTTCCAGATTGTAACAACTCTCTGTGTGAAAAAGTGTCTCCTGTTTTCTGTCTTGAATGCCTTGAAGCACAATTTCCATTTGTTGCCTTTTTTATTGCTTCCCCACATTGTTTGGATGGGGAAAGTGAGGAGTCCACGTAGACTCCTAGGTCTTTCTCATGCGTTACTTGTTCCAGTTCTATTCCTCCCATAGTGTAATTAGGATGTTGCTGTTTGCCGTTACCCTGCCATCTGACCTTGTTATTATTATTTGCGTTATGTAGTCTCCTACCAGAAGGGTCAGTTTGTCCTCTTATGATAAGTGTCTGACAGGTGTGTGCAGGAGCTGTGCTCTGCCCTGTCAGTATTATTGTTGTAGCCCAGTACAGTGTGACTGTTGTCCTTGCTCCTGGGGCAGTTCTGGGGGTGGCCTTAGGGGAACTTACTCTGATGTATTCTGTGTAAAACAGTACTGGTTTAGTTGAGGCCCCCTTTGCAGGTGTCGTCCTCTGGCAGGCTTCTTTCCACTCTGCTGCCCTCTTTTACAGATAACATCCTTGAGGCTTGAAGACTATTGGGTGTTTCTTTTTCTTTCAAACGCTTGCAAAATTGAAATTTAAGAGGCACCTATAATGCCTGCTGGATTGGGGCTCTCCAGGAACAGACACCCATGCCCTAAATATAAGTAAACACACAACTGTGTGTGTACACACAAGTGTTGTACTGCAGGAAACACTTTTAAAGACATTTTCTAAAACAGACAAATAAACTTGAAATTCCATTTGTTCTAGAACTCTGAGCAAGAGTAACATTTATTCTTGATCTAGGGCAAAAGCATAGTTTCATAAAATTTACCTGTCTTTATAGTATTTGGATGTGTGTCCAAGTAATTTGGCAAAGTTAAGCCAAAAAACATTGAAAATCCTAGAACAAAGAGGTTGCGAGAGGAATTCAGGTCCACAGATTGCAGATTGGAGAGACCCACTGCTGTTATCATCCCTGCAGGATGATAGATACAAAGAAAAACATATAGAACATTGCATTTTTATTTTTGAATGGGAGCAACTAAAAACTGTTTTTAAATATTATTGTTGTTGTTACTACTTTATTTGGTTTATACTTTTTGACAAGAAACGTTATAGTGCTACATATCTTAAAGTGTTTTAACAGAATACCAGAATACAATACAAAGTGGTAAATGGATCACCACAATCCAATAAAGAATACAGCAATATAGCAAATTAAGTACAAATGTGATAGAAAGTGTGTAGAATGAATAATTAAACAAATGTGTATACAATCAGAACTGAAAACAAACTTCAATTTGAAAGAGAGAAAGATTTAAAAAAACACATAAATATAATGCTACTTCCCTAGAATGGGATCTGGCAGTGATGCAAACAAGGCGGGGAATTTCCCCACGGTCCCTAAAAGGAACATGATGCCAGCTCCATACTGCACCACTCTCCTGCTGCCAACCTATACAACACAGTAGCAGTCTCAACCACTGGATGAGAACCAGCATCCATCAATGAAATCACACATGCCAATAATAAAACATGCCAGCAAAGAGGTCATTCCTGTACTATACATAAAAAAGTTTGAAAACCCTTCTTTTGAAACAATTTTCTTCCAGCAGTATATTTTGAAAGTTAATTGACTGAATGTAGTGAAACTCGTAAATGAAACTAAAGCAAAGAAACTGGCGAAAGCAAAGATTTCAGCATCGCAGCCACAGACAGGGACTCCAGGCGAGTTTTGCTCTCGATTTAACATTATTTGCTTTCAAGGTTGTTTTTTTTTGCTTTCAATATAATTTTTTTTGTTTACAATTCTATACATTTTACTTTCGATTGTTTTATTTTTGATCTCAACATCAATTTTTTCTCAACTTTTTATTTTTGTTTACAATATTTTTTATTTTGAATTCGTTACTTATGGCGCTAATTTGAGCCCACACTATTTCTGCACATCAGTTAGTTCAAAATGCTGCTGCAAGAATCCTAACTAAAACAAGAAGACATTAATACATCACTCCAGTATTTGCTTCTCTTCACTGGCTCCCCATACGCTACAGGATAGATTTCAAAGTTCTCTTATTAGCATTTAAAGCACTAAAGGGACTGGCACCTCCCTACTAAAAGATCTCCTTATCGAATACACTCCAGGTAGGTCATTGAAATCACAGGAAGCTGGTTATTTAGTAGTCCCTAAAATACACAAGGAAACTGCAGGTGGTAGAGCATTTATTTAAAGGCCCCCGTAACTGTGGAGCAATCTTCCAGCCTATGTAAGAGACCATCCTCTGTCTTAGCCTTTAAATCATGGCTGAAGACTCATCCTTTTTTCTAGCCAATAGTGCTGCCGGTGGGCTGTGGATATGCAACGCACAATTGTATTTGGAGATGTCCTGCATTGCATGACTAGTACCTGAGCACAATTTTATTTTTGTCTTCCAGAAATAGCCCCCTCTGAGGGGCTGACAAGACACTTTGTCCCCCACCGTGGAAACCCAAACAGGCTAACACCCACACGTGATTGGAAATAATGCACAGTAGTTTACCATGTACGGTGACTACTAAAGACTCCACCTGTCATGATAACTGAAACAGAAAATGCAGAGTCTGGTTTGAGTGCACCATATTGATGACATGCAGATGAAGTGCTGCTATGAAAGAACTGTTGATAGACAAACAGAGGGTTCTCTCAGTGTGGTGATCACACTGTGAATACCTTTGTTATTCCCAGAACCCCAATGTTTGGGCTGGATGAAGTGGAGCCATTCCCAGTGCCCAGCAGTCCAGCAATTATGCAACAAATCCCTTCTGTAAAGATGCCCCTGATCAAGAAAAGACAAAGTAAGTAATGAAGGATTTTCCTATCTAACCAAATAACTATTTCAGTAGTTAAACAACACCAATTTGTGTGGGGGGTGTGGTGGATGTTGAACATGGAGCTGTTGAAGAGGTAGTGACAGGGGAGTTGGTGGGATGCAAAACCATGAATGCTGGGGGTGTGTGTTGAGGATATGGTATATATACTCTTTTGACTGGATGAGAGTGTTGAACTCAGAGTTGTTTACTCCTGAAATTGATTTATAAATTCCACGACATTGTAGCATTGTATCATGAATTTGTATACTTTAGGTGACTCTGTGCTGTTGTACCCTTGAGCAAGGTACTTCACTTACATTGTTCCAGTACGAATTGCCCAGCTGTATAAATGGGTACAAATGTAAGTTGCCCTGGATAAGAGTGTTTGCTAAATGATGATAATGAAATGTATAAAACTACATTAATATAATTGCATTCCACAGACAAAATATCCAATAACAATACACTGCTTTATTTTTAAACTTTGAGAAACTTACTCCGCATGGTGTTACAATTATTCTACATCACAAAAAGACTCTGTGCTTAAGTTCCCCCATACACATCTTTCATATCATATAGCAGGAACTTCTGTTAAAATAGAAGTTTGTCTATGCTCTAAAAGAGAGGTAATATATGTTTTTTTCACAAATGTTTGACATTTCTGTGAGTTAGTATGTTTGTGTGCGCGTGCATGTGTGTGTTTGTGTATGTATGTGTGCCGAGTTGTGGGTTACGCATTAGTATTGTAATGCACTACTGTAATAATATTACTTGTCTTAATAACAAGTTAATATAACGTGTGAAGTGTTTTAATTTCAGTAATTTACTTTCCATAAAAAATAAACAAGAGTTTTCTCAGTACATTATATGTTCTTCATCCAGTGGGGTATCCAGAACATGTTTTACATGCCAGATGGGTCCAGTAGTTATTTTGGGGTGGCACATTTATCAACATTGTTTTTGCTGTGCAAAGTGTGTTCACCTGCTGAAGGGGGCTATTTAAAGCACTCAATGTGTGTCAATCAATGCATTTAATATCAATAGATACATACAGTATAATAATGAGCACAATTTCAGGGGAATCATTTCACAATAACACCACATGTAACCCAGTGAGAGAGCAGGCATAGAGAACACAATTTAACATGAGCTCTATCCTGCGATTGTTATGGTTTCTAGCAAAAATATCAAAGTCATCCAAATGTAGGGCTTTTGCCCTTCTATACTCTACACTCAAAACACCCAGATTGCTCAGTCTAACACTTGTAAAGCACACTTGTAAAGTTAACTTTATCTAGATGATGTCCAGAAATCACATTAGCACCATTGTAATACAATTGCTAAGCTTACACATTCAAATAACAGTTTTTTTGGGTGCTTATTTGCTCACAGTGGGGTCTAGGTGCCATACATGCTAGAAAATGACAGCACAGAGGTGGAAATTATCAAGGACATCAAAAAAATTGAAATGTTGAGTTTCCCTTCTTATTTAATTTTTATACATCAAAATTCCACTTTTGTTTTTTGGACAGTTGGTTTCACCACAGCTCAATCAGGTGTGTCATAGCATAGGGGGTGATTACTTATGCATTACATTATTTTTTGTATTAGTTTTGTATTTGTAATTAATTTCGAACAATTTGCAGATTATATTTTCCACTTTGACATTATGGACATTTTCTGTGTTGATCAGTGGCAAAAACTCCTGATTAAATCCATTCTGATTTAATGTTGTGACACAATTAAATGTGGAAAAGTCCAAGGGGGTGAATACTTATGAGATCCACTGTATGTGTGTGTGTATGTATATGTTTGTGTGTGTATAGGTAGAAAAAGGCAACAATTGCTCTAAGGGGCTGAAAATAGTACCTGTTGATGGCATGAATAGGAGGAGGTGGAGCCCCAGAGAGTCTGGCACAGGCATAATAATCACCAATTGATTCCACGATTCCTGCTAACGTTGCACTGAACATTCCCAGCGCCCCAGCAGCCGTCACTGTTGGTAAGCCCCACTGACCTGGGCAACAAAGAACATCTTAGGGGTGTGTACAATGTGGAGCATTGAGAAACTAACCTTTTCACAATGTTAAGAAACATTTGAAAGGTCACAAGTGCAAAGAAAGTATTCAGTCAAATGAAAACAAAACAAAAGGTTTGCTCCTGAGGGAGGGAGGGGATACAGAGCCAGTAGTCTTGATGTGTCAGACACACACTTTCATATTTTTAAATCTTTAAATTAAAGCTCAATAATGAGAGAACACCCCCCCCCCAAAAAAAAAAAAAAAAAAAAAACTTGTATGTGATCTTAATGCTAACAAATAAATTAAATGGTAGGTATTAATATTTACAAATATTTGATCCACCCCTCACTCTCCCTGCAAGAACGCTGAAAACTTGTTTGGGCAGCTAGGGTATATTGGTGTGAAATCTGGTCCACAATTGCAGAAAATGATTGTCCGCGTCAAGGACACGGCATCGACCAAAAATTGGCCAAGAAATCCTTACAGGGATATGGCAGTTGGAACCAAGGCGCCTGTGACATGATATCTCCTCTGGCATCTGTCTGTGCTTTGTGACCGTACTTGCTGGGGTCACTGGGCAGGACATCAGTGAGTGTGAGGATGTAGCAGATCAGCCACACCACCATGATGGCCATGATAATCTGCAAGAATGGCCGAGAAGCCCTGTGAGCAAACCACCAGCCCATAAAGGCAGTATGTTACAACCAGTTAAAATCTCTTAGTATAAATAATGGTAATTTTAACATGTACTACCTCCTGACATTAGATGGAGTGGACCGAAATAGAACTTGGTAGACATCAGTCAAAGTTTATACTTTGAAGTTTGCAGCAGTGACATCATATGCAAGGACAGTTATTATGGTGTCCTCAAATTTCCTTTTCCAATGATTACAGTGTTATTGCTGTGTATTCTAACTAGCAATTAATCATATGTGGTCTGTCTGTGTGCTTTTTTCATTATGTGAAGTAATAAACGTCAATTGGTCATTGAAAGATGTTGGAATCAAGAATCCCTTTCAACTTAAGAAAGTGGAAAACATGCAATGGTAAACATATTGCAGCAATGCTGAAGCCTCCCTAAGACACCTAGGCCTTTTAGTGATGCGGTAAGGCCGTAATAGTGTGGTGCGGGACAATGGAGGTCGTGGCCTGGAAACCCCCAAAGTGTTAAAATATGCTGCTGGTAGTGGCTAAATACATCATAATTTTAACAGCAATTATGAAATCACTCTGGTATTCAAATGGCTGAAAGTTTTATTTTTTCCATGCATTTATGAGTGCTTTTTGGAACTGTCCTTTTATACTACTACTACTACTGCAACATTCAAGCAAGAACTATTCTCACAATTTGATTGTTGTTGTCATCTGACGTTGTTGATTGTTGTTGTTTTAAGCATGACATAAAACTGTGCTTTTTTACTTTTATTGCATGTTTTGTATTTTTGTTCATAGTATTTATTTTTTGTGCATTGTCATTGCTGAAACATTTTGTTTGCCAACATAGATAGCTTGCCGATTCTCTTAGAGGACTATCCTTTCCCCATTGACGACAATCTATTTGCAATTTTCTAGGTCCCCCACATCTTGTGACAATGCATAGTTATTTTATATTATTTCCCATAACATCTCATTGTGTGTACTACTTCTACAAGTCAAACAAATTATTGTCTAGTGACTTCAGATGTAACTATACACTCACCTAAAGGATTATTAGGAACACCATACTAATACTGTGTTTGACCCCCTTTCGCCTTCAGAACTGCCTTAATTCTACGTGGCATTGATTCAACAAGGTGCTGAAAGCATTCTTTAGAAATGTTGGCCCATATTGATAGGATAGCATCTTGCAGTTGATGGAGATGGACTGGGGGCCAGTTTAGTACAGTGAACTCATTGTCATGTTCAAGAAACCAATTTGAAATGATTCGACCTTTGTGACATGGTGCATTATCCTGCTGGAAGTAGCCATCAGAGGATGGGTACATGGTGGTCATAAAGGGATGGACATGGTCAGAAACAATGCTCAGGTTGGCCGTGGCATTTAAACGATGCCCAATTGGCACTAAGGGGCCTAAAGTATGCCAAAAAAACATCCCCCACACCATTACACCACCACCACCAGCCTGCACAGTGGTAACAAGGCATGATGGATCCATGTTCTCATTCTGTTTACGCCAAATTCTGACTCTACCATCTGAATGTCTCAACAGAAATCGAGACTCATCAGACCAGGCAACATTTTTCCAGTCTTCAACTGTCCAATTTTGGTGAGCTTGTGCAAATTGTAGCCTCTTTTTCATATTTGGATGTGGAACAGGAGCTTCGTGCCCTGGATGTGCATCCCACAAATCTCCATCAACTGCAAGATGCTATCCAATATGGGCCAACATTTCTAAAGAATGCTTTCAGCACCTTGTTAAATCAATGCCACGTAGAATTAAGGCAGTTCTGAAGGCGAAAGGGGGTCAAACACAGTATTAGTATGGTGTTCCTAATAATCCTTTAGGTGAGTGTATATCCTATATCCTGCTATATATATATATACACAGATGGGTGACAAATTAAAGGAATAAAACAACATAAATTGTCTCAGTAAGGTGTTGGGTCACCACTAGCCACCAGAACAGCTTCAATGCACCTTGGCACAGAGTCTCTGGAACTCTACTGGAGGGATGGAACATCATTCTTCCAAAAGATATTCCCTCATTTTGTGTTTTGATGATGGTGGTGGAGCAGCATAAACATGTTTAACAGTTTAACATGTCGGTCCAAAATCTCCAATAGGTGTTCAATTGGGTTGAGTTCTGGTGACTGTGAATGCCATAGCATATGATTCACATCATTTTCATACTCATCAAACCATTCAGTGAGCCCTCGTGCCCTGTGGATGGGGGCATTGTCATCTTGGAGGAGACCACTCAGGATAGAAATGTTTCACCATAGAATAAAGGTCATCACTAAGAATAACTTTGTAATGATTTGCGGTGAACCTTCCCTCTAAGGCAGGGATGGTGAACCCGTGGCAGGCAGAACCGTATTGGTTGGCACGCAAAGCGAGCGACTATGTGCGTTTTTTTGTTGTTGTTGTTGTTTGTTTGTTGTTGTTGTTTCAGCCCGCTGCTCAAGTGTCTAAACTGATTGCCACTTTAGAAAATCTGTCACTATATTTGGCAGTGACGGTACCGCCCCCAAGTAATTGAGCAGCGCACACGTTATTATCTGAATATTCATGTTTTACGTCTGGTTCTTGTACGCAGATTTTCGCAGTTACGTGCAGAATTGAAGAATCCTGCTCTACCATTGGTGGAGCTGCGCAGATCCGCGCAGAACTGCGGAAAGCTGCACTTCACGAACGAGATGTTAATGTTATTATGCCAGTTCATGCTGCGGTGCGGCACTCTGTGACCGGGAAGATGACAAAAACTGTAAGTCTGTCCTGTTGTGATTAATTGTGTTCAGCAATGGACGTATTTTGCATTTTGTTTAGTTATCTCCTGTATCAAATGGAGAAATGGCCACACATTCATATTTAACACTCCGACAATTTAAAAACTTCATAAAGTTGGAAAAAGAAAGATTCAAATTCTCAAAAATAAATAAATGATACATTTGTGCACATTCATTCTCACGGTAGATTGATACCACCGCATTATTTTTTTCTTAAAACACACAATGCCACAGTGCCACACAATGTATATTAATCTACCTGTTTTAGTTATTTTACAAAATGTAAAAGCAGTAGATATTAAGTAAATATACACTGAAAGGTGCATTGCTATTGAGTTCAAGTGTAAACAAAACAAAACAATATGGAAGGGTTACTAATGCAGCCAAATGAACAAACTTCTACTTCTTGTATGTAACGGCAGGGCAATGGGAGAACATGTGGGACTTTGTTTTGGGGGTAGATTGTGATTTTAATGGGTTTTTTAAATTTACTTTAGCATTATAATCCTCAAACTAATGCATGATGAAGTGTGATTCATGCATTTTACTGCAACATTTAAATTATGTATTCATTGTATGATGCACTTATTCTTTATTCTTTAATGTTGTGACATGCTTTGGCATGGTGTTCCACTATATATAATTAAGATTGATTGATTTAATTTGAATGAGGATTATAGATTCTCATTGTCCAAAATAAAAAGGGACATATTCCAAAAATGACCGAGCTAGTGAAGTGCTATTACTATTGCTTTTTTATATTTGTAAATTGACAATAATCTGTGAGCAAAAATGGAACCTGCATATTTATAATCTTTTTTGGGAAGAATATGTGCAGCAGACTCCCATTAGCAGACTGGAACTGCATTTGCTCTCCAGACTATAGAGGAATAAGGGGGTGGGTTCAAGGTGGGGGGAGGTTGGCAGTGGATGCAGGTGGCAGGTGGGCGGGATGGTTCCTCTGTCCATACTTTTTAGATTTTTCTGTAGTGCAGTTTGTTTTGTTAGCATGTTTGCTTAATAACTTAATTACAGCAAAAAAATTATAATATAAATATTGGTTTATAATCCTGTTTAGCCACTGTATAATCTTTTATATCCCTAATTTATCATTGGGACCCTTTGGCAAAGTATACAAACCAGACTTTGGACACTCCAGCCAAAAAAGGTTCGCCATCCCTGCTCTAAGGGGACAAGTGGACCCAAACCATTCCAGGAAAATGTCCCCCACAGCATAACAGAGCCTCCGGACCCCCTCATTGTAGGGGTCAAGCAGTCAGGACTGTACTGTTCTCTTGGTGTACGTCACACATGCAATCGCCCACTTGTGACGAATATGGTGAAGGATGACTCATGTGATAATATCAGAATGCTTATGGTTATTGCACCACTGTACTCTCAAATGTGCATTTGTCTTTGTAATGAGGGGTTTATGCACTGCCATTTTGATCCAAAATTGAGGGCCTGTTCAGCATTTGTATGTATGCCAGAGTATGTTAATTGCTAAATTGTATCATGCAGTAGACCTGTTTGGAGGCATCTGCATTCGTTATGTTCCTCCACTGATTTATTCATTTTTTTCCTTTAATTTGTCACCCGTCTGTGACAAATATATATATATATACACTCACCTAAAGGATTATTAGGAACACCATACTAATACTGTGTTTGACCCCGTTTTCGCCTTCAGAACTGCCTTAATTCTACGTGGCATTGATTCAACAAGGTGCTGAAAGCATTCTTTAGAAATGTTGGCCCATATTGATAGGATAGCATCTTGCAGTTGATGGAGATTTGTGGGATGCACATCCAGGGCACGAAGATCCCGTTCCACCACATCCCAAAGATGCTCTATTGGGTTGAGATCTGGTGACTGTGGGGGCCAGTTTAGTACAGTGAACTCATTGTCATGTTCAAGAAACCAATTTGAAATGATTCGACCTTTGTGACATGGTGCATTATCCTGCTGGAAGTAGCCATCAGAGGATGGGTACATGGTGGTCATAAAGGGATGGACATGGTCAGAAACAATGCTCAGGTAGGCCGTGGCATTTAAACGATGCCCAATTGGCACTAAGGGGCCTAAAGTATGCCAAAAAAACATCCCCCACACCATTACACCACCACCACCAGCCTGCACAGTGGTAACAAGGCATGATGGATCCATGTTCTCATTCTGTTTACGCCAAATTCTGACTCTACCATCTGAATGTCTCAACAGAAATCGAGACTCATTCAGACCAGGCAACATTTTTCCAGTATTCAACTGTCCAATTTTGGTGAGCTTGTGCAAATTGTAGCCTCTTTTTCATATTTGTAGTGGAGATGAGTGGTACCCGGTGGGGTCTTCTGCTGTTGTAGCCCATCCGCCTCAAGGTTGTACGTGTTGTGGCTTCACAAATGCTTTGCTGCATACCTCGGTTGTAACGAGTGGTTATTTCAGTCAAAGTTGCTCATCTATCAGCTTGAATCAGTCGGCCCATTCTCCTCTGACCTCTAGCATCAACAAGGCATTTTCGCCCACAGGACTGCTGCATACTGGATGTTTTTCCCTTTTCACACCAGGACCACACCCCTAAATGCATTGAAGCAACTGCCATGTGATTGGTTGGTTAGATAATTGCATTAATGACAAATTGAACAGGTGTTCCTAATAATCCTTTAGGTGAGTGTATATAAAACTATATTGTTTTTAAAGATGTGAGTGCAAAGTATTGCATCCTAAAAAATATACATTTAGTTATGGAGGTTAAACATCTTCACTTTCGAATGTTTGATACGTTTATTTATCAAATAGGCTTGGCTGACCTCGGCAAGTGGACATAACATTGACCTTAAATTGCACGATAGAATGGAATAGAAGTGAAACGTAGAATGGAAAAGAAGGTCAGGAGGCAGATCCACACAGCATATTGTCCTGTTAGAGGCAGGTGGGCAAAACCTGGTAGTCCTGAGATCAATAGCTTGGCAGGAGTCACCATTAATAGCCTAAAATGGCAATGTTATACTCGTGTGCAAGCCACTGCCCCATCCCCATTCTCCTTGGCATCACCACTGGCTCCCCTGTTGTGTCTCTCTCTGACGTGGAAGCCTTTGAAAGTGGGTAAGATAGGGAGGTGCCTCAGCCAGGCCACCCTTTTCACATAGCTCATGCCAATGGGGAAATCATAGGTTTTGAGATCCACTGACTGCTCGCTGTTGGAGTGAGCTCCTTCTTTCCACTCCAGTAGGCCCCTCTCTTTCAGAGAACCTAGGTTGAGAAGTTGAGACACACAAGAGTATTCAATCCCTGTAAAACCTAATGCAGGATGAAGATGAACTCTGATGAGCATTGTTCTTTATCCATGAATTACAGCTTACACAGATCGAGTCACAGGCATATAAATGGCAGTAGGGCAAAACAAATGGAAATAGGCAGAGCAACATCACGAGGCCAGTTCAATATGTACATAGAGACAAGTGAATTATGACATTGCAGACTTCTACATAAGATGGGAATTACAGCATTGTCTTAGAAGGAGCACTTTATACTGCAAGTCATGTCTGTATGTTGACTAATAAGCAATTTCCTTTCTTATATAGAGCACACCAATGAGTGCATCGCCATCTAGTGATGATTTTATTCTCTGTGTCATTCTCATACCCATGATACCATCCGAGTACCCTGTGATTGTCAAGTGAATTGAACACAAGGTTTCAGATATATTCGGTGATTGCGAGACTCAGTAACTAATAATATTAGCAATTAATTTGTTAGTCTTCTACACTTTAAGTAATAAGACCATAGAAAACACTACAATAAGAGAAAATACAGATATTATAAAAGAGATAAGGCAATACAGAGGTATCAAGCTGTCTAGTTATGAACTGGAGAAAGTGCCACTTTACTTCTTAGAGAGTGAAAAGGGGTGCATCTAAAGTGAAAAAAGGGCTGTGATTTGGTTACATTTGTCAGCCCAGAAGACATACAAAGTTAAAGGAGGACTGGAAGAATTAACATTCAAATGCTCAGTACTAAATATGTCAAGCCATTCTCTGTGACAGGTAGTGAATAAAATGTAAGGCAAATAAGAAAATGGCAGGGTTTTATACTGTGTATAAATATCCTGGAATACTCCGAAAGTACCTGGAATCGTATTGTCCAAAATGAATGCAAGGAAACCCCCAACAAACATTTCAGTCGTCAGTAAGACAGTCAGTATTTGATCAATCTCACTTACACCTGTAGATTACACAAAGTATAATCAGAGTAAAGGGTATGGAAAAAACATTTAAAAACATGTAAATAATAATTAAGAGCTTAAAACAGTGGTCTTCACCCCTGGTGATGGAGAGCCCCAATACAGTCCATTTTAACTCATGCTTAATCACCAATTTAGTTTAGTTTATTGATCAATTGAGCGAGTCACCATTTCAGTTAAGGGAACATTGGTCATCTTTCTAGTCAGGTACACTACCCAAAGGTGGAGGGGTTAAGCCAGTTTAATTTAAGAACATAAGGAGGACATTTGACCCATCGTGCTCGTTTGGTATCCATTAATAACAAAGTCATTCAAGGATCCTATCCAGTTCCCAATTTTTCAGCTTCAACCACATGGAGTTTGTTCCAGATTGTAACAACTCTCTGTGTGAAAAAGTGTCTCCTGTTTTCTGTCTTGAATGCCTTGAAGCACAATTTCCATTTGTTGCCTTTTTTATTGCTTCCCCACATTGTTTGGATGGGGAAAGTGAGGAGTCCACGTAGACTCCTAGGTCTTTCTCATGCGTTACTTGTTCCAGTTCTATTCCTCCCATAGTGTAATTAGGATGTTGCTGTTTGCCGTTACCCTGCCATCTGACCTTGTTATTATTATTTGCGTTATGTAGTCTCCTACCAGAAGGGTCAGTTTGTCCTCTTATGATAAGTGTCTGACAGGTGTGTGCAGGAGCTGTGCTCTGCCCTGTCAGTATTATTGTTGTAGCCCAGTACAGTGTGACTGTTGTCCTTGCTCCTGGGGCAGTTCTGGGGGTGGCCTTAGGGGAACTTACTCTGATGTATTCTGTGTAAAACAGTACTGGTTTAGTTGAGGCCCCCTTTGCAGGTGTCGTCCTCTGGCAGGCTTCTTTCCACTCTGCTGCCCTCTTTTACAGATAACATCCTTGAGGCTTGAAGACTATTGGGTGTTTCTTTTTCTTTCAAACGCTTGCAAAATTGAAATTTAAGAGGCACCTATAATACCTGCTGGATTGGGGCTCTCCAGGAACAGACACCCATGCCCTAAATATAAGTAAACACACAACTGTGTGTGTACACACAAGTGTTGTACTGCAGGAAACACTTTTAAAGACATTTTCTAAAACAGACAAATAAACTTGAAATTCCATTTGTTCTAGAACTCTGAGCAAGAGTAACATTTATTCTTGATCTAGGGCAAAAGCATAGTTTCATAAAATTTACCTGTCTTTATAGTATTTGGATGTGTGTCCAAGTAATTTGGCAAAGTTAAGCCAAAAAACATTGAAAATCCTAGAACAAAGAGGTTGCGAGAGGAATTCAGGTCCACAGATTGCAGATTGGAGAGACCCACTGCTGTTATCATCCCTGCAGGATGATAGATACAAAGAAAAACATATAGAACATTGCATTTTTATTTTTGAATGGGAGCAACTAAAAACTGTTTTTAAATATTATTGTTGTTGTTACTACTTTATTTGGTTTATACTTTTTGACAAGAAACGTTATAGTGCTACATATCTTAAAGTGTTTTAACAGAATACCAGAATACAATACAAAGTGGTAAATGGATCACCACAATCCAATAAAGAATACAGCAATATAGCAAATTAAGTACAAATGTGATAGAAAGTGTGTAGAATGAATAATTAAACAAATGTGTATACAATCAGAACTGAAAACAAACTTCAATTTGAAAGAGAGAAAGATTTAAAAAAACACATAAATATAATGCTACTTACCAAATAAAGTACAAAACATTCCCCCTAGAATGGGATCTGGCAGTGATGCAAACAAGGCGGTGAATTTCCCCACGGTCCCTAAAAGGAACATGATGCCAGCTCCATACTGCACCACTCTCCTGCTGCCAACCTATACAACACAGTAGCAGTCTCAACCACTGGATGAGAACCAGCATCCATCAATGAAATCACACATGCCAATAATAAAACATGCCAGCAAAGAGGTCATTCCTGTACTATACATAAAAAAGTTTGAAAACCCTTCTTTTGAAACAATTTTCTTCCAGCAGTATATTTTGAAAGTTAATTGACTGAATGTAGTGAAACTCGTAAATGAAACTAAAGCAAAGAAACTGGCGAAAGCAAAGATTTCAGCATCGCAGCCACAGACAGGGACTCCAGGCGAGTTTTGCTCTCGATTTAACATTATTTGCTTTCAAGGTTGTTTTTTTTTGCTTTCAATATAATTTTTTTTGTTTACAATTCTATACATTTTACTTTCGATTGTTTTATTTTTGATCTCAACATCAATTTTTTCTCAACTTTTTATTTTTGTTTACAATATTTTTTATTTTGAATTCGTTACTTATGGCGCTAATTTGAGCCCATACTATTTCTGCACATCAGTTAGTTCAAAATGCTGCTGCAAGAATCCTAACTAAAACAAGAAGACATTAATACATCACTCCAGTATTTGCTTCTCTTCACTGGCTCCCCATACGCTACAGGATAGATTTCAAAGTTCTCTTATTAGCATTTAAAGCACTAAAGGGACTGGCACCTCCCTACTAAAAGATCTCCTTATCGAATACACTCCAGGTAGGTCATTGAAATCACAGGAAGCTGGTTATTTAGTAGTCCCTAAAATACACAAGGAAACTGCAGGTGGTAGAGCATTTATTTAAAGGCCCCCGTAACTGTGGAGCAATCTTCCAGCCTATGTAAGAGACCATCCTCTGTCTTAGCCTTTAAATCATGGCTGAAGACTCATCCTTTTTTCTAGCCAATAGTGCTGCCGGTGGGCTGTGGATATGCAACGCACAATTGTATTTGGAGATGTCCTGCATTGCATGACTAGTACCTGAGCACAATTTTATTTTTGTCTTCCAGAAATAGCCCCCTCTGAGGGGCTGACAAGACACTTTGTCCCCCACCGTGGAAACCCAAACAGGCTAACACCCACACGTGATTGGAAATAATGCACAGTAGTTTACCATGTACGGTGACTACTAAAGACTCCACCTGTCATGATAACTGAAACAGAAAATGCAGAGTCTGGTTTGAGTGCACCATATTGATGACATGCAGATGAAGTGCTGCTATGAAAGAACTGTTGATAGCCAAACAGAGGGTTCTCTCAGTGTGGTGATCACACTGTGAATACCTTTGTTATTCCCAGAACCCCAATGTTTGGGCTGGATGAAGTGGAGCCATTCCCAGTGCCCAGCAGTCCAGCAATTATGCAACAAATCCCTTCTGTAAAGATGCCCCTGATCAAGAAAAGACAAAGTAAGTAATGAAGGATTTTCCTATCTAACCAAATAACTATTTCAGTAGTTAAACAACACCAATTTGTGTGGGGGGTGTGGTGGATGTTGAACATGGAGCTGTTGAAGAGGTAGTGACAGGGGAGTTGGTGGGATGCAAAACCATGAATGCTGGGGGTGTGTGTTGAGGATATGGTATATATACTCTTTTGACTGGATGAGAGTGTTGAACTCAGAGTTGTTTACTCCTGAAATTGATTTATAAATTCCACGACATTGTAGCATTGTATCATGAATTTGTATACTTTAGGTGACTCTGTGCTGTTGTACCCTTGAGCAAGGTACTTCACTTACATTGTTCCAGTACGAATTGCCCAGCTGTATAAATGGGTACAAATGTAAGTTGCCCTGGATAAGAGTGTTTGCTAAATGATGATAATGAAATGTATAAAACTACATTAATATAATTGCATTCCACAGACAAAATATCCAATAACAATACACTGCTTTATTTTTAAACTTTGAGAAACTTACTCCGCATGGTGTTACAATTATTCTACATCACAAAAAGACTCTGTGCTTAAGTTCCCCCATACACATCTTTCATATCATATAGCAGGAACTTCTGTTAAAATAGAAGTTTGTCTATGCTCTAAAAGAGAGGTAATATATGTTTTTTTCACAAATGTTTGACATTTCTGTGAGTTAGTATGTTTGTGTGCGCGTGCATGTGTGTGTTTGTGTATGTATGTGTGCCGAGTTGTGGGTTACGCATTAGTATTGTAATGCACTACTGTAATAATATTACTTGTCTTAATAACAAGTTAATATAACGTGTGAAGTGTTTTAATTTGAGTAATTTACTTTCCATAAAAAATAAACAAGAGTTTTCTCAGTACATTATATGTTCTTCATCCAGTGGGGTATCCAGAACATGTTTTACATGCCAGATGGGTCCAGTAGTTATTTTGGGGTGGCACATTTATCAACATTGTTTTTGCTGTGCAAAGTGTGTTCACCTGCTGAAGGGGGCTATTTAAAGCACTCAATGTGTGTCAATCAATGCATTTAATATCAATAGATACATACAGTATAATAATGAGCACAATTTCAGGGGAATCATTTCACAATAACACCACATGTAACCCAGTGAGAGAGCAGGCATAGAGAACACAATTTAACATGAGCTCTATCCTGCGATTGTTATGGTTTCTAGCAAAAATATCAAAGTCATCCAAATGTAGGGCTTTTGCCCTTCTATACTCTACACTCAAAACACCCAGATTGCTCAGTCTAACACTTGTAAAGCACACTTGTAAAGTTACCTTTATCTAGATGATGTCCAGAAATCACATCAGCACCATTGTAATACAATTGCTAAGCTTAGACATTCAAATAACAGTTTTTTTGGGTGCTTATTTGCTCACAGTGGGGTCTAGGTGCCATACATGCTAGAAAATGACAGCACAGAGGTGGAAATTATCAAGGACATCAAAAAAATTGAAATGTTGAGTTTCCCTTCTTATTTAATTTTTATACATCAAAATTCCACTTTTGTTTTTTGGACAGTTGGTTTCACCACAGCTCAATCAGGTGTGTCATAGCATAGGGGGTGATTACTTATGCATTACATTATTTTTTGTATTAGTTTTGTATTTGTAATTAATTTCGAACAATTTGCAGATTATATTTTCCACTTTGACATTATGGACATTTTCTGTGTTGATCAGTGGCAAAAACTCCTGATTAAATCCATTCTGATTTAATGTTGTGACACAATTAAATGTGGAAAAGTCCAAGGGGGTGAATACTTATGAGATCCACTGTATGTGTGTGTGTATGTATATGTTTGTGTGTGTATAGGTAGAAAAAGGCAACAATTGCTCTAAGGGGCTGAAAATAGTACCTGTTGATGGCATGAATAGGAGGAGGTGGAGCCCCAGAGAGTCTGGCACAGGCATAATAATCACCAATTGATTCCACGATTCCTGCTAACGTTGCACTGAACATTCCCAGCGCCCCAGCAGCCGTCACTGTTGGTAAGCCCCACTGACCTGGGCAACAAAGAACATCTTAGGGGTGTGTACAATGTGGAGCATTGAGAAACTAACCTTTTCACAATGTTAAGAAACATTTGAAAGGTCACAAGTGCAAAGAAAGTATTCAGTCAAATGAAAACAAAACAAAAGGTTTGCTCCTGAGGGAGGGAGGGGATACAGAGCCAGTAGTCTTGATGTGTCAGACACACACTTTCATATTTTTAAATCTTTAAATTAAAGCTCAATAATGAGAGAACACCCCCCCCCCCCAAAAAAAAAAAAAAAAAAAACTTGTATGTGATCTTAATGCTAACAAATAAATTAAATGGTAGGTATTAATATTTACAAATATTTGATCCACCCCTCACTCTCCCTGCAAGAACGCTGAAAACTTGTTTGGGCAGCTAGGGTATATTGGTGTGAAATCTGGTCCACAATTGCAGAAAATGATTGTCCGCGTCAAGGACACGGCATCGACCAAAAATTGGCCAAGAAATCCTTACAGGGATATGGCAGTTGGAACCAAGGCGCCTGTGACATGATATCTCCTCTGGCATCTGTCCGTGCTTTGTGACCGTACTTGCTGGGGTCACTGGGCAGGACATCAGTGAGTGTGAGGATGTAGCAGATCAGCCACACCACCATGATGGCCATGATAATCTGCAAGAATGGCCGAGAAGCCCTGTGAGCAAACCACCAGCCCATAAAGGCAGTATGTTACAACCAGTTAAAATCTCTTAGTATAAATAATGGTAATTTTAACATGTACTACCTCCTGACATTAGATGGAGTGGACCGAAATAGAACTTGGTAGACATCAGTCAAAGTTTATACTTTGAAGTTTGCAGCAGTGACATCATATGCAAGGACAGTTATTATGGTGTCCTCAAATTTCCTTTTCCAATGATTACAGTGTTATTGCTGTGTATTCTAACTAGCAATTAATCATATGTGGTCTGTCTGTGTGCTTTTTTCATTATGTGAAGTAATAAACGTCAATTGGTCATTGAAAGATGTTGGAATCAAGAATCCCTTTCAACTTAAGAAAGTGGAAAACATGCAATGGTAAACATATTGCAGCAATGCTGAAGCCTCCCTAAGACACCTAGGCCTTTTAGTGATGCGGTAAGGCCGTAATAGTGTGGTGCGGGACAATGGAGGTCGTGGCCTGGAAACCCCCAAAGTGTTAAAATATGCTGCTGGTAGTGGCTAAATACATCATAATTTTAACAGCAATTATGAAATCACTCTGGTATTCAAATGGCTGAAAGTTTTATTTTTTCCATGCATTTATGAGTGCTTTTTGGAACTGTCCTTTTATACTACTACTACTACTGCAACATTCAAGCAAGAACTATTCTCACAATTTGATTGTTGTTGTCATCTGACGTTGTTGATTGTTGTTGTTTTAAGCATGACATAAAACTGTGCTTTTTTACTTTTATTGCATGTTTTGTATTTTTGTTCATAGTATTTATTTTTTGTGCATTGTCATTGCTGAAACATTTTGTTTGCCAACATAGATAGCTTGCCGATTCTCTTAGAGGACTATCCTTTCCCCATTGACGACAATCTATTTGCAATTTTCTAGGTCCCCCACATCTTGTGACAATGCATAGTTATTTTATATTATTTCCCATAACATCTCATTGTGTGTACTACTTCTACAAGTCAAACAAATTATTGTCTAGTGACTTCAGATGTAACTATACACTCACCTAAAGGATTATTAGGAACACCATACTAATACTGTGTTTGACCCCCTTTCGCCTTCAGAACTGCCTTAATTCTACGTGGCATTGATTCAACAAGGTGCTGAAAGCATTCTTTAGAAATGTTGGCCCATATTGATAGGATAGCATCTTGCAGTTGATGGAGATGGACTGGGGGCCAGTTTAGTACAGTGAACTCATTGTCATGTTCAAGAAACCAATTTGAAATGATTCGACCTTTGTGACATGGTGCATTATCCTGCTGGAAGTAGCCATCAGAGGATGGGTACATGGTGGTCATAAAGGGATGGACATGGTCAGAAACAATGCTCAGGTTGGCCGTGGCATTTAAACGATGCCCAATTGGCACTAAGGGGCCTAAAGTATGCCAAAAAAACATCCCCCACACCATTACACCACCACCACCAGCCTGCACAGTGGTAACAAGGCATGATGGATCCATGTTCTCATTCTGTTTACGCCAAATTCTGACTCTACCATCTGAATGTCTCAACAGAAATCGAGACTCATCAGACCAGGCAACATTTTTCCAGTCTTCAACTGTCCAATTTTGGTGAGCTTGTGCAAATTGTAGCCTCTTTTTCATATTTGT
The DNA here is from genome assembly GCF_036373705.1 of Amia ocellicauda. Lineage (NCBI taxonomy): Eukaryota > Metazoa > Chordata > Actinopteri > Amiiformes > Amiidae > Amia > Amia ocellicauda. The sequence continues at coordinate 3,368,325 of NC_089860.1, forward strand.
AGTGGAGATGAGTGGTACCCGGTGGGGTCTTCTGCTGTTGTAGCCCATCCGCCTCAAGGTTGTACGTGTTGTGGCTTCACAAATGCTTTGCTGCATACCTCGGTTGTAACGAGTGGTTATTTCAGTCAAAGTTGCTCTTCTATCAGCTTGAATCAGTCGGCCCATTCTCCTCTGACCTCTAGCATCAACAAGGCATTTTCGCCCACAGGACTGCCGCATACTGGATGTTTTTCCCTTTTCACACCATTCTTTGTAAACCCTAGAAATGGTTGTGCGTGAAAATCCCAGTAACTGAGCAGATTGTGAAATACTCAGACCGGCCCGTCTGGCACCAACAACCATGCCACACTCAAAATTGCTTAAATCACCTTTCTTTCCCATTCAGACATTCAGTTTGGAGTTCAGGAGATTGTCTTGACCAGGACCACACCCCTAAATGCATTGAAGCAACTGCCATGTGATTGGTTGGTTAGATAATTGCATTAATGAGAAATTGAACAGGTGTTCCTAATAATCCTTTAGGTGAGTGTATAGTATGATGATGATGCTAAGTGAATTAAGTGTTTACCGGGAACATTTTGAAGATCTGTATTTTGACTATGGTACAGCCCTTCTCCCTGTCATAGGCTGGCACAGGGAACTGAGTGTTCCTCAGGTACTGGGCAAACAGCACAATCAAGAAAATGGACCTGGAAAAAGGAACATCTGACAGGTGATACCCACACTAAAGCTGTGCTTAGGCAAGAGCTTATGTGTCTCCGCACTCCACACTGGGCTTTGCATTTTCTACCATTAAACAGTATACTCTGAAAATACACCTATGTAATCATAACAGTTAGTCCAACACTCTTAATTTTTCCTCTGCATCAATTGATCAATCGCTGCATAACTGAAAGCTCTGTCCTTGTATGGCAATGGTATCTAGGCAGCATTGTGGAGTAGTGGTTAGGCCTCTGGATTCATGACTGGAAGCTTGTGGGTTCAAATCCCAGATGGGGCAATGCTGTTGTACCCTTGAGCAAGGTGCTTCACTTAGATTGCTCCAGTAAAATACCCAGCTGTATAAATAGGTACAAATGTAAGTTACCCTAGATAAGAGTGTCAGCTAAATGACAAAAATAATAATAATAATCTACTTGTATATTAACTTACAAAATGAATTATACCATCATGCTTATGGGTCATCAGAGAGCCTATTTTGCAATAGTTAGTGCCCTTACACCATAATGTTTTAAAAACAGAGGCAAACTAACTGGCAAAGAGAAAAACACACACAAATATCAGGTGCAAAAGTGTTAGAGACTTTCTGCAGAAGTGTACAGCTACTCAAGTAAAATTAAGAAGCAGCCTCAACAGCTGGAAATCCACCTCAAAAAGTACATATCAATTACCCTAATGTTATGGCCCTTGCAATATTGTCACCAGGATTAGTTATTCAGTGGAATTGGCTGATTAATACAACACAGAAGAGCTTACAAAAGTGAGAGGCCCCAGTGAGAACCAGCTCTATCCCCAGCTGCTTGGAACACGGACAGGCCAATGAGAGAGACGGTTGGCGTCACAGTGAGGGGCCCAATGTAGTTGAGCAATAGCCCTGGCACCCCAATAAAGCCAATCAACACCTCCACCAGGCTGGATGCTATTATAGCCCCCTGGATCTGTAAAGACAAGCATCCTGAAACAATGACAAGAACAAGCAGAAACCACAGGAATGGGAAAACAGATTGTAGGCAGGATTCAAGTATCAAGTATAAATATATCTTCATGTATATATTATTATATATACAGTATGTGTGTGTGTGTGTGTTATTTCATAATATGGAGATAGTAATATATCAGAAGCTATATAACAAAACAAGTGGAAATATCTTGGGGAGGCCTTCATCCAGCAGTTTAAATTTAAATTAGTATCCATAATACAGTTTAAATTAGCCGGTGGGTTGCTGTCGTTTGCCACTGGACACTCAGGCAAGCCAGCTGAAGAATTGCCTAGTTCACCGCAGTTAAGAATTGCTTTTTTCTCATGTGTTTGCTAGTTTAGTTAAGAGATACATTGATTGTTTATGTGGTTACTTGTTTAGCTATGAGTTATATATCTTGCACCTGTATTGTAGTAATGCCAGTTACTGTTTGTTAGTTAATTAGCAACTTACGTAGCACACTCGACACACACTTTCTGTAAATCAGAAGCTGTTACATTGTAGGCCGTTATTATTTAGCATTGTTGCAAGCTATTGATCAGTGTAACTGCGTGTGTCCGGCACGGTCTTTGTCTGTATTCAGATGTAAAGCGGCCATTAATTGTGCTATTAGCAGTCCAGCGTGGAGGGATTGCCACCCAGACAACCTTGTGTCATTCAACGCAACACAGGTGTGTACTGTCCTAACTAATTACAGGAGGAGTATTTAATAGCCCCCTGGACTTCTGCGCCAGCAGTCAACACCAGCAGCCTCAGTGCCCCCCTTCCGAAGGGCCCCATCTCCAAAGGGTAGGGACTCTAGCTGTGGGACTCCAGCGAGGAGAAGACTACAAGGAGACACCGCACATCAACAACAGGCAACCATGACGATCTCTCTGATTCCGGTCCTGCTTTCTCCATCTTCTCGGTGTGCACCTGCACGCCATTGCTTCCCTAATCCCTCCAACCTCATCTCTCTGCCTCTCCCCTCCTCCTCCCTCCCCTCTACTCCACTCTCCGGAGGCCTGTGGAACTGCCACTTCCAACAAGGCAGACTTCATCTCCGCCTTCGCCTCCCACCACTCTCTGGATTTCCTCGTTCTCACTGAGACATGGATCTCCCTGGACAACTCAACCACCCCTGCTGCCCTATCCTCTCTGTTTGTCCTGTCCCACTCCCCCCCATCTTACCGGGCAGGGATGAGGAACACGGCTCCTGCTCTCCCCTTCTCTGTCCCCCCTTTCTCTTCTCTATCACGACCAACAGCTTTGAATTCCACACAGTGGAACTCACCTCTCCCTCTCACCTCTTCCTTCTAGTTCTTCCTTCTACCATCCTCCCAGTCCAATCGCCTCCTTCCTGGATGAACTCGACTTTCTTCTCTCCTCCCTCACCTCGCTGTCCTCACTTACCACCCTCCTGGGATACTTTAATATCCAGCTCTCGAACCCTTCCCACTCTGCCAGATTTCTTCCTCTCCTTCACTCCTTTAACTTCTTTCTCTCCCCGTCTTCCCCCACTCACAGGGCAGGCCGCCAACTAGACCTCATTTTCTCTAGAGGCTGCTCCCTTTCATCACTCTCTGTGATACCCATGGACATCTCAGACCACCACTTCATCTCCTTCTCCCTTTCTCTCCCCTCCCTCCCTCAGCTGTGCTCGGGCGGCCTCCCTCTGCTCAGTCCTCATTCTCCTTGATCTCTCTGCAGCATTTGACACTGTCGATCACTCCATCCACCTCTCCTGCCTCGCTGACCTTGGAATCTCTGGGACTGCTTTCACCTGATTCTCCTCCTACCTCAGCGACCGGACCTACCAAGTGACATGGCGAGGTTCCTCATCCACCCCCCAACCTCTCCTCACAGGCGTAACCCAAGGCTCCATCCTGGGCCCCCTCCTGTTCTCTCTCTACACTCGCTCCCTGGGCTCCTACCACTTCTACGCAGATGATGCCCAGATCTTCCTGTCTTTTCCCTCTTCTTATGCTCTCATCCCCTCTCGCATCTCTTCCCGTTTGTCTGCTATCTCCGCCTGGAAGCACTCACACCACCTCAAGCTCAACCTCTCCAAATCGGATCTCCTCTTTTTTCCCCACTCTTCCTCACCTTCTGCTGATCTCTCCATCTCAATCCCCTTGGAATCCACCACACTCTCTCCTTCTTCTTCCACTAAAAATGTAGGAGTCACCCTCAATCCTGTGCTCTCCTACACACAGCACATCACCACGCTGACACGCACCTTCAGATTCTTCCTGAACAACATACGCCGAATCCATTCCTTCCTCACCAACTACTCGACTCAGCTGCTTGTCCAGTCACTGGTCCTCTCCTGCCTGGACGACTGCAACTTCCTCCTGGCCGACCTGCCTGCATCTACTACCTGCCCGCTCCAGCTCTGCGGCTTGTCTGGTATTCTCTCTGCCCCGATTCACACACGCTACTCCACTGCTCCGCTCCCTCCACTGGCTCCCGATCCCGGCATGCTTTCAGTTCAAGACATTGACCCTCACCTACCACTGTCTCGACCACACTGCACCAAGCTACCTTCAATCCCATGTCTCCCCATACATCCACTCCAGACCACTGTGGTCTTCTGGTGCCAGAAGACTAACTCTGCCTCCTCTCCACTCCCCTTCCTCCAGAGCCCGCTCCTTCTCATTTCTGGCCCCTAAATCGTGGAACGACCTTCCAACCAAAAACATCAGAGTCCTTGACCGCCTTCTGGCGCTTACTCAAGACATATCTTTTCAGACAGTACTTATTAGTCCTAATATTAGTCCTTTAGTCTCCTGTAAGATAGCACTTTACAACATTTTATCATGCTTCTTGCATTACTAATACTTGTATTATTGATTTCCCCTTTGCTCCCTTTCCCATAGCCCTTGACTGTGACCCGACATCTTGACCGCACTTAGCTTTTACTTTGCAGGAAGTAAGACCTCATTTATTGTATTTGCTTGTGTAAATTGGAATTTGCACAATGTATTATGCTTTGAATTGCTATGTATTATGTAAATTTTAATTTGTAATCTTTGATGCCTTGTACCAAACTGTATTCTTGCACTTTGTATTGCGCTTATATTTTGTAAGTTGCCCTGGATAAGGGTGTTTGCCAAGAAATAATAATAATAATATAGGCTGCTGATGATGAAGATGATGATACACTAATCAAGAAGCAAGTGTAATGATTAAGATTAACTGAAAATATCTTGTCTTAACATTAGTATTAAAAATACTGGCAAATTAGATTAGGTCAGCAAATTTAACTAGGTCAACAAGTTAAACCGGGCCAGCAAGATAAAGTTTTGCTGACTTCTTATATTAGTTACTGTTTGTGTTTTTTCTATTTCTTACTTAGACCTAGACATGCACCGAAGATAACGAATACATCTGTGAATACATCTGTTTCGGTGACGGGAGTTGGCCAATGGTCATGATGATGCCCCCCCCCGTGCTTGTAAATGAGATGATATATACATATGAAGTCTTACTTCTCGAATTCTTGGATGCCAAATGTGTGATGTGCTCATTGGCAAAGTCCAGTTTCCATAAATTTCCTCTAAACACAAGAAAAGTACAATTAATACAGTTACATAGAACAAATATATATTGTTCTTCAAAAAGGTATTTGTTCCAATGTTTCAGATAAAATGCATGGGCTTTACAATTTATATAGTAAGATCCCTAAGGGAATTCCTTTAAAAACTCCTTTAAATACTAAGAATACTACTTTTACTCATGTTAGGGGGGGAGTGTTTCACATATGCTAAAAAAGCATGATCCAAAATGTCTACGGACATTTCATCACTGGCAGTTCATCACCAATTTGCATATTCATAACCAATTTGCATATTCACTTACAAATTACACACTAGTGTATATTAGTCTCTGTTGATTTAGATCAAATATTTCTTAATGTCCTATGATTCCAAAACCCACGGGAGTTCTAGTCGGTTTTTCAACTCGACTTTCAACTTTCTGCAGAAAGTTTACGATTGTAGGGCCTGGGACCTCGGTGGGGCTGCTATTGGTGCGAATGAGGGGAGCGGCTTTGTGGGAGAGAGCAGCCAGGTGGTTTTCAGAATGCATTTATTTAATTAAAAATATACAGGTTTTTGTTAATTAAAATCTATTAAAATACAAAGTTTAAAATGGATTAAAATACACAAAACACAAACTTCCAGTGAGCATTGCAGGTGAGAGAGTCAGCAGTGGGGATTCTAAAATCAAAACTTTTCTTCCTTTGCCCACTCTCGCTCCCCACTGCCTCTGCTCCAACCGTCCTCTCACCTGCACTGTCCCGGGAGTGGCCACAATTAAACATCATACTGCACGGGGACTGGAGGGGGAGAACACAAAACTTGCAAATGTGGTGTATTTAATCAAAGTAATCAAAGTGCAAAACGTACAGTGGGCTGACACCGCTACATTTTCAGCCACTTTAAAATAAATGTGTCCTCACATTTAAATCAAATAAAATGTGCAAATGAAAAGAAACAAACGATGTGTAAAATAACCATCACTAAAAAATCTTCTCCCACTCCTGTACCCATGCAGGCAAACCTTTGTATTCCTAAAATAAGCCCCCGCCAGACAAAAGACAACTAAAAACCACTAACAATTTAAAATTAAATGGCAGCCGCACAACAACCGCTCCCATCGGCTCTGGTGCAGGATTGGGGCGCGTCTTCTAACAGACCTCAAATGATCTTGCCTTCTGCCCCCCATCCTGCTCTTCAGGTGGTGTGCAACATACCCTCACTAAAATACAATTTAAAACACACCCACCAATGTAGCGCCCTGGACCTTGGCAGGGCTGCTACAGGTGCAAATGAGGGGAGCAACATTGTGGGAGAGAGCAGCCAGACAGTTTTCAGAATATATTTTGTCTTTAATTTAAAATGTACAGGTTTTTGTTAATTCAAATCAATTAAAATTCAGAGTTTAAAATGGATTAAAATACAGAAAACACAAACAACCAGCAAGCAGTGCAGGCAAGAGGATCAGCAGTGGGGATTCTAAAATCAAAGCTTTTCTTCTGTTGCCCACTCCTGCTCCCCACTATCTCTGCTCCAACCGTCCTCTCACCTGGGAGTGTCCACCCCGTAACTGTAATACGCTAATCAATGATTCAATTAAACAACAACAAACAATTGCACGGGGACTGGAGGGGGAAAACACAAATTAAAATGTGCAAACATGCAACACGCCTTGCTATATGTCACATCCATGGTCTTAACATTCTTCAGCTACCACCAGATTTATCCCAGTTCTTGATTAATTTCCTCTTAGGTTCCCAACTATGGAAGCATATAGTGGACTTAATTAAATGTTGAAATAAATAAATGTTGAAATATATACAGTACTGTGCAAAAGTTTTAGGCAGGTGTGAAAAAATTATGTAAAGTAAGAATGCTATCAAAGACAGACATGTTAATAAATTATATTTATCAATTTACTAAATGCAAAGTGAGTGAACAAAAGAAAACTCTAAATCAAATCCATATTTGGTGTGACCACCCTTTGCCTTCAAAACAGCATCAATTCTTCTAGGTACACTTGCACACAATTTTTGAAGGAACTCGGCAGGCCCAAACATCTAACCACAGTTCTTCTGTGGATTTAGGCAGCCTCAGTTGCTTCTCTCTCTTCATGTAATCCTAGACAGACTCGATGATGTTGAGATCGGGGCTCTGTGGGGGCCATACCAAATCCCCAACTCCATTTGCAGAAATGCAGCCCCAAACTTGCAAGGAACCTCCACCATGCTTCACTGTTGCCTGCAGACACTCATTCATGTACTGTTCTCCAGCTCTTCGCCGACCAAACTGCCTTCTGCTACAGCCAAATATTTCAAATTTTCACTCATCAGTCCAGAGCACCTGCTGTCATTTTTCTGCACCCCAGTTCCTGTCTTTATATGCATAGTTGAGTCGCTTGGCCTAGGTATGGCTTTCTGGCCGCAAGTCTTCCATGAAGGCCACTTCTGACCAGACTTCTCCGGACAGTAGATGGGTACACCAGGGTCCCACTGTTTTCTGCCAATTCTGAGCTGATGGCACTGCTGGACATCTTCCGATTGCGAAGGGAAGTAAGCATGATGTGTCTTTCATCTGCTGCAGTAAGTTTCCTTGGCCGACCATTGGGTCTACGAACCTCTGTGTTGCCCATTTCTTTGTGCTTCTCCAAAAGAGCTTGGACAGCACATCTGGAAACCCTTGTCTGCCTTGACATTTCTGCCTGGGAGAGACCTTGCTCATGCAGTATAACGATAGGTTGCGTATGCAACCCCGGTTATCTGAAAAAGGAAGCACTGCCCAAGGGGGAGGGGTTTCTGCGCACTTCCACGGGAACCCGATCGAAATGTCACTCTATCAAAGCTGCCATTGGCCCCTGCGCTCGTCCCTTCCCACTTCCTGTTCTATAAAACGTGACGTCAGCGCAGGTTCGTCCTCTTTTGCCGGGAGCTTGGACTCCCGCGCGACCTTGCAACCCTTGGGCAGTGCTTCCTTTTTCAGATAACCGGGGTTGCATACGCAACCTATCGTTATCTTTCAAGTCGGAAGCACTGCCCAAGGGGGAGGGGTTACTGTATAACAAAACCGCCGCAAGGGAGGAGGCAGCGAGCTGATAAGGGAGCTTGCCCCGAGGTGCACCGCTAGGGGAAACTCGGCAACACAACTCCAGACAGTAACCTCAGGGGCCCCGTAGGGCCGCACCTGAGCCGCCCAGGAGCGAGGACAGTAGTCACGCTCTACCAGAAACTGTCTGCAATCAGCATATACAAAGCGGGGCTACAGAGGTTAACTCTTACGCCCTCCGCTTACAAGAGCAAGGCCGGCTGCTCTACTAGTGCAGCTAGGAGCGAGGCTGTAATCTATTTGCACAATGTCTGGCGCGAGCAATCAAGCACTTGTGCGTCCTCCGCACAATATCATGGCAGTGGACCCCTGATCCAATAGGAGCGGGGCCACAGACCCAATGAGAAAAATACAGTATAATACATAGCTGGCTAGTCAACAGAGTAGCCGAGCTAAACAATACACAATACATATATATATTGCGTGACAGCAAGACCTTCATGCTGTCAGCGCACAGCACAAGAGCATCCAACTCAACTAAACAGTACAGAGTGGAAGAGCTCCATTGTGCTGACAATTTAGATTTCGTACAATGAACTATATACACCACGGGGTGCAGGAACGAAGTCATACGCCGCCCATGGAACACAGGAGCAGTTGACGCCTGCTGGTTAGACCAGCTAACGCAAGGCAACATTAGCTCTACTGTGTTAACAAAGGAACTATTACAATGAATGAACTATATACAGGCAACATGCCTGTAGGCCGAACGACAAGCCCAGGGACACATCAACAGGGCTGTCTGTACATCCAGGAGCAGCTCGCGTGGGTGCTCGACTGGAAGGCATAGTCCAGTGGAAGGGAAAGACATGGTTTACTAGCTCCCTCAGGATGCACTTACAGGGGCAGACTGGGAGAAGGCAGGAGCCAGGGAGGTGAACTGCTCTGATGGAGCGGAACCGTGGTTGCGCCCACAGAAGCAGACAGTGTGCTAGACAGTACAGTCTGCGCGACCGGAGACCTCCTTGCCTGTTGATATAGGCAACCACCGCTGTGTTGTCTGTCCGGACCAGCACGTGTCTATCCCGCAGGACTGGCAGGAAATGAGACAGTCCAAGGAGTACTGCTTGTAACTCCAGGATGTTGATATGGAGGGCCCGTGCTGGCTCCGTCCACCTGCCTCGGACTCCACGTCCGTCGCAGACTGCTCCCCAACCCTGCTTGGAGGCGTCTGTCGTCATGACTGCTCGGTGGTAAACTGGGCCCAGGGGCACACCGAGGGTCAAATTGTGAGGGCTCCGGCACCAACGGAGCACCTTCCAGCACGCCGGAGTGACTGTGACTCGGCGTGCTCGATCGCGGTGAGGGTGCATGCTGAGAGACCTGAACTACCACTGCAACGGCCTCAACTGGAGGAGGCCGATGGGGAGGGTCTGTGATGCAGCTGCTAGGAGGCCCAGCAGCCTCTGGCAAAGGGACACCCTGACACGAGCTCTCAGTCGGAAGAGGGAGAGACACGTGTGTATTGAGGCAACTCTCTCTGGCGCCAGCGTGGCGAGCATGGCAACGGAATCGAGGTGCAGTCCGAGGAACTGTGCCTGCTGAGTTGGTGTCAGGCGTCTCTTCTCTCGATTGAAACCGAAGGCCCAATTCGGAGAGGCGGCCTAAAATCAGGTCCGTGTGAATCCGAACCTGCTCCCTCGAGTGAGAACAAACCAGCCAGTCGTCTAGATAATTGAGGACGCAGACCCCCTGGCAACGCAAGGGGGCTAGCACGATGTCCATGCACTTGGAAAAAGTGCGTGGCGCTAGTGACAGGCCGAAGGGGAGAACAGCAAACTCGAACGCTCGGCCCTCGAAGGCGAAGCGGAGAAACTTCCTGTGCGCCTACGCAATGGGGATGTGAAAGTAAGCATCTTTCAGATCCACTGTGGTGAACCAGTCGCCGGGCTTGATGGCCTGGGACATGGTGCGCAGGTTGAGCATCTTGAAGCGCAGCACCTTGAGGTGGCGGTTCAGGCTCCTCAGATCCAAGATGTGGCGGAAACCGCCATCTTTCTTGGGCACATTTCTACGCAGATTGCTCGCTTCTCCAGGAGAGCAGCGATTTCGTCGCGAAGCGCCGCACACTGCAACGGGTCCCTCACTCGCGTCCACACCACGCCCTGGAAGGGGGGTGGACGTGTCTGAAATTGCAGGGAGTAGCCAACTGATATAATTTGGAGCACCAAGAGTCTTGGGTGCAGTGTTACCAATTGGAGAGTTGCTGGGGGGTGTAAAGGTGGGCCAGAGGCTGCTGGAACACCTCAGGGACGGAGCTCAGGTGGTGGAGGAGGTGGGGTTGGGCCGGGTCCCCTCCTACCACAAGCTGCCCTGGGCTGCTGGGGAAACGTGCAGCAGAGTGCAACAAGTGGAGCGCCTAGCGGGCCCGCTGCTGTAAGTGCGTCTCCACCCGGCAACGTTTATATACACGGGGGCGCTGCGACACCAACCACACGCAACCTTGCTGTTGCCGGATTGAACACTGTGTATAGCCAACACCAGGTGCTGGAATACAAGCACCGCGTAGGCCCGTAGGCTTAACCACACCGTGTGTGCCGGGGTTTCCGGGGACACCGGGTGACGCGGAGTCCGGGGTCCGCGGGGCCGAGGGTAGTAGACCACCAGCCGTAGCGGGATCTAAAACCGAGGCACGCACGCACGGACCGTGAGGGCTAGCAGTGCTCGTTCTCGGCGAACCGAGAGAGCGAGATCTCCTACCGCTGCAGCCGCGGGCTGTGAATTTTACTGCCGCTGCTAGCGCTCCTGCTGTGGAGGAAAAAGCCTTGTGGACAAAAAACCAACACAGCAAGCAGTCGGAATATATATAGCACTATATAACCACGACTATTATTTTATAAAAGGCTCTTCTTGTGAACGAAACTGAAACTGAAAGCGCACCCGGACCTCCGGTGCGCGGACGGGACAGAATCGGGATTAGCTATCAATAATAACTAAACACACACAAGACAGAGACGATGTGTAGCGAAAACGGTGGTGAACAACACTATGAAGTGAGCCAGCCAACCGAAATACGCAGTTTGAATGTTTATTACAAACACAGATACAGAGAGCTTACGTTCCTGAGTCAAGCGAAGAGGCAAAAGAGGATGAACCTGCGCTGACGTCACGTTTTATAGAACAGGAAGTGGGAAGGGACCTGTTCTGAGTGAGGAGCGCAGGGGCCAATGGCAGCTTTGATAGAGTGACGTTTCGATCGGGTTCCCGCGGAAGTGTGCAGAAACCCCTCCCCCTTGGGCAGTGCTTCCGACTTGAAAGATAACTACCTTGTGTCTTGTTGCTGTGCTCAGTCTTGCCATGGTGTATGACTTTTGACAGTAAACTGTCTTCAGCAACCTCACCTTGTTAGCTTAGTTTGGCTGTTCCTCACCCAGTTTTATTCATCCTACACAGTTGTTTCTGTTTCAGTTAATGATTGTGTTTCAACCTACGTATTGAATTGATGATCATTAGCACCTGTTTGGTATAATTGTTTAATCATACACCTGACTATATGCCTACAAAATCCCTGACTTTGTGCAGGTGTACCTAGAAGAACTGATGCTGTTTTGAAGGCAAAGGGTGGTAACACCAAATATGGATTTGATTTAGATTTTTCCTCTGTTCACTCACTTTGCATTTAGTTAATTGATAAATAGAATCTATTAACATGACTATTTTTGAGAGCATTATTACTTCAAAATAGATTCCAAATTTTTTTTTTAAATTGCTATTTGTTTGTACTAGATTTTGTCCTGCCCGAAAGGGAAGCAGATTCAAGCATGCCATTGGTCAGTCCTTTTTTGTGCTGTGCTCGATTGTGTGTGACTGCTAACTTAAAATCCAGCGGGAGGCATTTAAAAATTATCCAACCCCAAGAATGAATCCACTTCATGTGACTATCACTTAAATTAGGAAACTCTTAACTGCTTACTTGGTTGCATTACTTGGAAGTGCACAAATCTAAACGTACAAACTTTGAAACGTAATATATATGCTTAAAGAACATATAGCCTGTATGGGTCAGAGTTCCCCAGCTGGGATTTGATCAGCTGCACCCAGTGGAGTGATCAGCCCGCTGCGCCAAAGGACAGGGTCTCGTAATGAGTCTGATCAATGTACTGATTTACACAGGGGTTACGTCACTCCTAACATGCTCATGTACACCTGATGAGCCCCGTTACATGCATGAAACATGATTAAGCTAAGTATTTTTTAAATTAGGCATTTTAGACTCTCCCATTTTTCTCCTTACAGTGCTTCCGACACAAGAAATAGGCTTGCAATTTCAGGAGCATCCCTGCTAACACACAATGTTGCCACAAAGAGTTACATTTGCCCCAATGTACTGCAGCAGAGGAGGCCTTCCCAAATATGTTTAAACAATTAGAGAGGGCTGTAGCATCATGATTATTTGTTATAAAAAGTGATATCATCAGCATGATTTTGAGAGCAGGAGAGTTGCACAGTCCTGGCACTGTAAGCCCTCACCAGTGCCTCCTCAGCACATGCAGGAGAGGCTCTATTGATAAAGAATACAAAAGCCCAGAGAGAGTACAGCCTTGGTGGATGCCCCTCAGCACTGAAAAAGGCCTGCTTAAAACATTGTTCATCTTTAAAACACTACATATGGGTATATAAGAGCTTATCATAGGAAATAAAACCTGCCCCAAAACCAAATTAATGCATGGTTTTTAACCGATAACCATGGTCAACCCTATCAAAAGCTTTTTCCTGGTCTAGGGAAAACAAACCCATATTTATATGAAAAAGACCAGCAACGGTGAGAACATCTCAAATTTAAAACAAATTATCAAAAATACATAATCCAGGAACACAGTATGTTGGTCAATTTGAATGAAAGTTTCTATGTGAGTGTTTAAGTGGTTCGTTAGAGCTTTAGAAAAGATCTTGTAATCCGAGCACAACAATGCTACAGGGTGCCAGTTCCTTATATTACAAAGGTCCCGTTTCCTCGAGAAACAAAGTCGCCACCGCTCTGCGACAACTCAGTGGCAGTTCATGGCCCCGAATGCTCTCCAACAGCACATCAAAGATGTCTCCCCCTAGCACTGACCAAAAAGCTTTATAAAATCCGCCATCAAACCCAGGAGATTTCCCATTACTCTGCTGTTGGACAGAGACTGTAAGTTCCTGTAGAGACAGGGGGGCTGTCAGACAACCTGGGCAGATCCTGGAGAAGCTTCTCTGCCACCCCCTCCTCACACTCCTTCGCTTGGTACAGCTGGCTATAAAAATCCACTGCAGCTCTGCGAATCTCTTCTGAGTCTGTAATTTCAGAACCGCAAGGCAACCTCAAAGAATTAAGCTGGTTGTGCTCTGTGGTGTTTTTTTCCAGCCCAAAGAAAAAGCTAGTGGGAACATCCATGTCCTTGAGCTGGGTAAACCTGGCTCTGACCAAAGCCCCCTGCGCATGCTGCTCCAACAAGCTGTCCAGTCGGTGCTTCTTCTCATTCAAAGTCAGCCCCAGCCGGGCCTCACTCCCCTGATTCACGCTCTCTTGCAAGTCCAGAATCTCCTGCTCTAAAGCCTCCATCACCTGCTTCAACTCTCTAGTACTGTTAAATGTATATTGCTGACAAAATATTTTAATCTGGATCTTTCCAATGTCCCACCACTGTCTCAGGGATCCAAATAAAAAATAAATGTCAATAGGAGTTCTGACGTGGGTAGAGGCAAGGAAAAAACAACTGAAATATAGTGGTGGTCAGACAGACCGTTAGGAGAAATACTGCTCTTAACAAATCTGTTTAGACTGTGTTGTGAGGCGTAGAAACTGTCTAATCTCGCACCAGAAATCCGATTAGAGTTCATTTTCTACCAAGAGTATGGTTTCACTGTAGGGTTCAGAGCCCTCCACACATCGACCAATTGAATGGAAATGACAACTGAGGCTAGCTCTCTCCCTGACAGGGATGAGGCTCCTCATGATTCCTGTCTCCAACATGATCCAAAGTGAAGTTAAAATCACCCCCCCAAGAGCACCACACTTTCAGGGTCACAGTTAGAAATGGTCTGAGACAATATTTTAAAGAACCCAGGGTGCTCATTCCCCAGAATACAGTGAGGGAAAAAAGTATTTGATCCCCTGCTGATTTTGTACGTTTGCCCACTGACAAAGAAATGATCAGTCTATAATTTTAATGGTAGGTGTATTTTAACAGTGAGAGACAGAATAACAACAAAAAAATCATATACAAAAAAAAAGTTATAAATTGATTTGCATGTTAATGAGGGAAATAAGTATTTGACCCCTTCGACTTAGTACTTGGTGGCAAAACCCTTGTTGGCAATCACAGAGGTCAGACGTTTCTTGTAGTTGGCCACCAGGTTTGCACACATCTCTGGAGGGATTTTGTCCCACTTCTCTTTGCAGATCCTCTCCAAGTCATTAAGGTTTCGAGGCTGACGTTTGGCAACTCGAACCTTCAGCTCCCTCCACAGATTTTCTATGGGATTAAGGTCTGGAGACTGGCTAGGCCACTCCAGGACCTTAATGTGCTTCTTCTTGAGCCACTCCTTTGTTGCCTTGGCTGTGTGTTTTGGGTCATTTTCATGCTGGAATACCCATCCACGACCCATTTTCAATGCCCTGGCTGAGGGAAGGAGGTTCTCACCCAAGATTTGATGGTACATGGCCCCGTCCATCGTCCCTTTGATGCGGTGCAGTTGTCCTGTCCCCTTAGCAGAAAAACCCCCAAGGCATAATGTTTCCACATCCATGTTTGACGGTGGGGATGGTGTTCTTGGGGTCATAGGCAGCATTCCTCCTCCTCCAAACACGGTGAGTTGAGTTGATGCCAAAGAGCTCGATTTTGGTCTCATCTGACCACAACACTTTCACCCACTTCTCCTCTGAATCATTCAGATGCTCATTGGCAAACTTCAGACAGGCCTGTACATTTGCTTTCTTGAGCAGGACCTTGCGGCGCTGCAGGATTTCAGTCCTTCATGGCATAGTGTGTTACCAATTGTTTTCTTGGTGACTATGGTCCCAGCTGCCTTGAGATCATTAACAAGATCCTCCCGTGTAGTTCTGGGCTGATTCCTCACTGTTCTCATGATCATTGAAACTCCACGAGGTGAGATCTTGCATGGAGCCCCAGACCAAGGGAGACTGACAGTTATTTTGTGTTACTTCCATTTGCAAATAATCGCACCAACTGTTGTTACCTTCTCGCCAAGCTGCTTGGCGATGGTCTTGTAGCCCATTCCAGCCTTGTGTAGGTCTACAATCTTGTCCCTGACATCCTTGGACAGCTCTTTGGTCTTGGCCATGGTGGAGAGCTTGGAATCTGATTGATTGATTGCTTCTGTGGACAGGTGTCTTTTATACAGGTCACAAGCTGAGATTAGGAGCACTCCCTTTAAGAGAGTGCTCCTAATCTCAGCTCATTACCTGTATAAAAGACACCTGGGAGCCAGAAATCTTGCTGATTGATAGGGGATCAAATACTTATTTCCCTCATTAACATGCAAATCAATTTATAACTTTTTTGAAATGCGTTTTTCTGGATTTGTTTTTCGTTATTCTGTCTCTCACTGTTAAAATACACCTACCATTAAAATTATAGACTGATAATTTCTTTGTCAGTGGGCAAACATACAAAATCAGCAGGGGATCAAATACTTTTTTCCCTCACTGTAGCAGCATATATGTTAAAAAAAAACTCTCCTATTGTTGCCTCTACTCTTAAGAGGTATCCCTGCACAAGTCCTGGAGAAAATAAAATCCCTCCCCAGCACTAACAGCAGAACCATGACTCAGAAACACCTCCCCCTTCCAATCTCTAACCCAGTGGCTCTGATTCTCTGAATCTGTATGCGTTTCCTGCAGAAAAACTCGCCCCTTTCGGTTCAATAAACACAAATAAGGATCTTTTCTTTATATCTCTACAACCGTTAATATTGAGAGACCCTATTTGGAAAAAAAGCCTTGAAGATGAAAAATAGAAACAAAACAGGTTTTGTAAAAATTCTGAGGACCCTTAACCATTTCAATGCTTAGAGTTACTGGCACATCCCCGCAACAGCTGCCGTGCACTACTGACAAACGTCAGTCTAAAAAGTATTTTTTGGTCAAACTCCTGAAATGTGGATTTCCTCAGCACTATGTTGCTGGAGCACAGAAATAATTTCAGATCAGGGAAATCTGACAGAATATTCACCCATTCACCCTATGCAGCATTGGATTCTAGATTTAATACTTAAGTTTCGTACACTCTCAGCATGGCAATACTGTAGCTTTAGACTTCTTAACATAAAATACATGGTATTATTTCATTCTGAGACATTAAACGTGATTGGGAGTTGGGTATGATTAATATGAACTTGGTAGTCAGTTTTGCATCCCCATGTCTGCCCTATAACTGTAACCTACATGCAATTCTGTACTCCTTCAATCCACAATAAATGCACGTTCACGACCACACACAACCTGGGGCAGGTATACGGAAATATTTTGCACCTCCCTTTGAGAAGACATGGGGTGCCAAATATTTCAGTATACCTGCTGTAATATTTGGCAACCCCTGGAACGCATGCGCCAAATCAATCTACACTCACCTAAAGGATTATTAGGAACACCATACTAATACTGTGTTTGACCCCCTTTCGCCTTCAGAACTGCCTTAATTCTACAAGGTGCTGAAAGCATTCTTTAGAAATGTTGGCCCATATTGATAGGATAGCATCTTGCAGTTGATGGAGATTTGTGGGATGCACATCCAGGGCATGAAGCTCCCGTTCCACCACATCCCAAAGATGCTCTATTGGGTTGAGATCTGGTGACTGTGGGGGCCAGTTTAGTACAGTGAACTCATTGTCATGTTCAAGAAACCAATTTGAAATGATTGGACCTTTGTGACATGGTGCATTATCCTGCTGGAAGTAGCCATCAGAGGATGGGTACATGGTGGTCATAAAGGGATGGACATGGTCAGAAACAATGCTCAGGTAGGCCGTGGCATTTAAACGATGCCCAATTGGCACTAAGGGGCCTAAAGTGTGCCAAGAAAACATCCCCCACACCATTACACCACCACCACCAGCCTGCACAGTGGTAACAAGGCATGATTGATCCATGTTTTCATTCTGATTACGCCAAATTCTGACTCTACCATCTGAATGTCTCAACAGAAATCGAGACTCATCAGACCAGGCAACATTTTTCCAGTCTTCAACTGTCCAATTTTGGTGAGCTTGTGCAAATTGTAGCCTCTTTTTCCTATTTGTAGTGGAGATGAGTGGTACCCGGTGGGGTCTTCTGCTGTTGTAGCCCATCCGCCTCAAGGTTGTACGTGTTGTGGCTTCACAAATGCTTTGCTGCATACCTCGGTTGTAACGAGTGGTTATTTCAGTCAAAGTTGCTCTTCTATCAGCTTGAATCAGTCGGCCCATTCTCCTCTGACCTCTAGCATGAACAAGGCATTTTCGCCCACAGGACTGCCGCATACTGGATGTTTTTCCCTTTTCACACCATTCTTTGTAAACCCTAGAAATGGTTGTGCGTGAAAATCCCAGTAACTGAGCAGATTGTGAAATACTCAGACCGGCCCGTCTGGCACCAACAACCATGCCACACTCAAAATTGCTTAAATCACCTTTCTTTCCCATTCAGACATTCAGTTTGGAGTTCAGGAGATTGTGTTGACCAGGACCACACCCCTAAATGCATTGAAGCAACTGCCATGTGATTGGTTGGTTAGATAATTGCATTAATGAGAAATTGAACAGGTGTTCCTAATATTCCTTTAGGTGAGTGTAGAGCGGTCTGCACATGTGCGAAATCAAGGTGATTGCTAAGCAATGCACGATATCCAGGGGGTGCCGGATTTGTACTTACTTGTATGTCTCAACTTGGACTTGGAGGCTCTGACCTCCCACATTGGGACCTGCAGTTATTTGAACAGATGAGGCTATCTCTCTTCAACAACAAAATGTATGCATATTAAAACATGCAATGAAAACAAAATGGTAAAAAATAATAAAATAATAATACAATAATTAACCCTCAGAGTACTAAGCTAACAGTGACTGCTCCGCATCAGGACTACAGTGCTCTCACACGAATCACAGCGCTTAGTATAGCGCAGCAAATGATTTAGGTCAGGTAATTGACTTGGCCATTGCAGAACATTCAACTTCTTCACCTTAGGAAAGTCCAGTATGCTTGGGGTCATTGTCCATCTGCACTGTGAAGCACTGTCCAATGTGTTTTGAAGCATTTGGCTGAATCTGAGCAGATAATAAAGCCCTAAACAATTCAGAATGCATCCACCTGGTTTTGTCAGCAGTCACATCATCAATAAATACAAGGGAACCAATGATGCCCATGCCATAACATGCTTCACAGATGAGGTGGTATGCTTCAGATCATGAGCAGTTCCTTCCCTTCTCCATACTCTTCTCTTCCCATCATTCTGGTAGAAGTTGATCTTTGTCTCATCTGTCCATAGGATGTTGTTCCAGAACTGTACAGGGTTCTTTAGAGTTTTTTTTGGCAAACTCTAATCTGGTCTTCCTGTTTCCTGTTTCCATCTTGTGGTAAACCCTCTGTATTTACTCTGGTGACGTCTTCTCTTGATTGTTGACTTTGACACAAATACGCCTACCTCCTGGAGGGTGTTCTTGATCTGGCCAACTGTTATGAAGGGGTTTTTCTTCACCAGGGAAATAATTCTTCTGTCATTCACCACAATTGTTTTCTGTGGTCATCCGGGCCTTTTGGTGTTCCTGAGTTCACCAGTGTGTTCTTTCTTTTTAAGAATGTACCCAATTGTTGATTTGGCCACACCAAATGTTTTTGCTATTTCTCTGATTGGTTTGTTTTGATTTCTAAGGCAAACTGAAGGCAAAACACCCTAAGAACAAGCAGGAACTAAATACAGCTGCAGTACAGGCCTAGCAGAGCATCACCAGGGAAGAAACCCAGCATCTGGTGATTTCAGACTTCAGGCAGTCATTGACTGCAAAGGATTTACAAACTAGTATTGAAACTCACAATTTAATTCAAGATTATGTTAGCTTGTCCAAATACTTTTGAGCCCATAAAATTGGGGGGACCATGTGTAACTACCCTTAAATTAAAGATGAAAGTCTACACTTAAAGCACATATTGATTGTTTCCTTTCAAATTCATCGTGGTGGCGTACAGAGCCAAAATGATGAAAATTGTCTCCTTGTCCAAATATTTTTGGACTTAACTGTAGATAAATAAAAAAGGAAATCAAAATAAATATATATATATATATATATATATATATATATATATATATATATATATATATTTATTTATAGATTTCATTTTTTTATTCATGTAGCCTTATGCATTTAATATTGATTTTATTTATTAATTCATTATTAAATAACAAATTACAAATTACCCTCCATTATGTACTGAATTTAATACGTACTTTGAAAAACTCACTACAATTGCTGTGGGTAACTGTATGATTTAATAAGTCTGTTTTGTAATCATAGGACATTAAAGAATATTCTATCTAAATCAAAAGAGACAGTCTGTATGGCATGGTATTTTTATATTACAGGGTGAGTGAAATCCTGCAGTCTGTGTAGATTTGAGTAAAAAGTCAAACCGATTTATTTTGGGTACCTTCAGGAGGACATTTCCATTTATCTAGAGCTAGAATGGCTCTGGCTGGGATGAGGAAAGCAAAGGCACTGGCTTGAAAGAGTGGGAGCCTGTAAAAGAGACAAGATAAACCTTTGTCACTGTACAGTTTAATAACAAGACTTAACGGATTGGCCAGATTTATTATGTTTTCCAAACAGAATAACGTAAGGAAGGTTGTTTTTTCCAATTAAGCAGGACTCTGCACTCTGACTTCTGTGGCAACATTATGAAGGCCACCCTTCAAAAGTGACAAGCCTCCCCTTTTAAATTATAGACGGCTCGAAAGGATGCCCCTCATAGCAGAGCAAGAGACCTTTGAGAGATCTGTCCTGAAAGAGTTGAGTGCCTACACAAGTCCGACTGTAGCCCTAACTGCCATCCGAAACCTGTCCCTACTGCCAATCATAACCTTCAACCAGATCCTAACTCAAACAATCGTAATAGATTTTTATCCTTAACCTTATCCTAATCTTTCCCATAATCCTAACCCTTATCCATATCTTTACCTTAATAGACAGTTAAAGTCTACCAAGTGCAGGAGCCTTGGATAACTAGATATTACATGAAAGACATAAAGCCACAAGGGAAACTTAAAGGTACTATTTTTGTCCCCAGCTGACCGAAGGAGTGTTTTTACTTTTATTGTATTTTTCAGTCAGGATTTACCAGTCTGTTTCTATAAGGGAATTATAATGTACAGGCAAATTACTAATAGCAATCAATACTGAGATATACAATATATTATATCATGACACCTTTCATTTGAAAGAAATATAATTTGCCAATATAGTTAGTGTTCCAGTTAGTAAATACAGTTCATTAATCTTATACCAATTTATCAATTATACATTTTTTAAGTCGTATTATTATTATTTTTATTTCTTGGACGACACCCTTATCCAGGGAAAATTACAACATAAATGCAAAACAAAGTGCTAAAATACAGTTAAGTACAAATCTTAGCGAGTTCATTCATCCTAGCAGCCATTTGAGTTTAAACAGCAGCTGCCAATACTTATGTCTGCAACTCTAGTAATCTCTATTGCAGGGTCACCTCCTTTCTTAACTAAAGTGGAATCTTTACAATCTCCTCTAGGTTGAATCTGTGTTGAACATATTATAATATAATATAATTAATAAATAAGCCGAGCTGTGCCCTGTATCCTCGAGGTTAGGCTCCAGGTCACAGCAACTCTGTACTTGATGAAGTGATTATTGAAAATGGATGGGAAAAGGTATAGTTTAACAATATTTTCAAGACCAAACAAATTAGGTAATAGTAAGGCTCGACATGAAGGATGACAAAGGTTGTAATCTGTGTATAAATGTATACTTAAGGGAATGGAGGTATGGAAATTCTAGCTTAATGAACGGCTGATGTAATACATCTAAGAGTGAACTTTGATTTACAAATAGCCCTGAAAAGCATGCCATCAATCTTTATTCTTGTACATGGTTCATATGTTGCGGATTTTATATATATATAAGTGCTTAACATGAAAAAATGACTGACAAAGGAATTTCTTCTCCCCACATACCTGACTCCAAATGTGGTCTGTATGAGGGTGGTTATTCCCACACAGGTGAATATAGTTCCCACAAGTTGGCTTACAGTGTACTGATCTTTGCCCACACACAGAGACTCCGCCAGCAGAAATGGGACTGCAATTGTGCCACTGAAACACGTCAGGTAGTGCTTTGGAAGAACAACACAAAAGTCAGAAGTGCAGTACAAACAGGCCTACTAACATTGTGCTCTGCTCAGAAACGTTCCAGGCTCCTTGATTGGCCCAGCTGGTTAAAGCCTCGTAAGTCTGTATACTATTTCCCATCTCTAATCCTGTGGGAACCCTGTGTCTTCTGTTTTTCATTCCACCTCCAATCATGATTTAGGCTATTGATAGACTTTACTTCAACTATTTGCTTGACCATTCAAAAAAATAATGATAATGTGGTATGAGAAAATGGCATCATCAAGTATACCCTACAAACACCTCTCATTTAGGTCAGTTGCTTCAATGGGCAGGTATCATTGGATCTTCATGCAACCAGCTGAGCCTATATAGAATCAGCAATGATTATTATGTGAATGTTTGCTATAATATAATCTACACCTCTGCCTATGCATCATTAATTTGTAACCTGTTTAGAGCGGTTTACACAGGTTTATGACTGCAGTTGATTATTCAACAATCCTGGAACGGCTACATGATTTCATCAATTTATATCTGTCACTCAAACCATGATATGACATGAATCTGTTCCATGATGTGTATAATGTATAATTATTTTGTCTCCATATTGTTTCAAATTCTATTATGAACGGCTGAAAAGGACTGTTTCCAGACAGAACATTCATTAGCACAGCAGTATGAGGGGCCGTACAATTCAAAATTAACAGAAACAATTTATCGTATACCAAAATGGATATATCATATACCAGGGGTGGCTAACCCTGGTCCTGGAGAGCCGCAATCCTGCAGGATTTCCAGGTCTCTCTTAATTACCAATCATTGGATACCTTGAACACAGGGACATTTTGCCTAATTAAGACACACAATTGGTTCAATTAAGCAGTTAACGATCTGGATAGAACAAAAGCCTGTAGACCCTGCGGCTCTCCAGGACCAGGGTTAGCCACCCCTGTCATATACCAAAGTGTATATACCATTTAGCAGAAAAAAAATCATATACCAAAATGGATATATCATATACCAAAGTGTATATAGCATATAGCAGAAAAACAAAAAATCATATACCAAAATGTATATATCATATGGCACAAAAATATAAATCACATACCAAAGTGGATATATCATATAGCAGAAAAACAAAAAATCATATACCAAAATGTATTTATCATATTGCACAAAAATATAAATCATATACCAAAGTGGATATTTCACATAGCAGGAAAAAAAACTAAAAATCATATACCAAAATGTATATATCATATGGCACAAAAATATAAATCACATACCAAAGTGGATATATCATATAGCAGAAAAACAAAAAATCATATACCAAAATGTATTTATCATATTGCACAAAAATATAAATCATATACCAAAGTGGATATTTCACATAGCAGGAAAAAAACCTAAAAATCATATACCAAAATGTATATATCATATGGCACAAAAATATAAATCACATACCAAACTGCATATATCATATACCAAAGTGGATATTTCATATAGTAGTAAAAAAAAAAAAAATCATATACCAAAGTGGATATTTCACATAGCAGTAAAAAAATATATACCAAAGTCACGTGGTGTAGATGTTGGGTTGGACATGCACAGTGCACCCAGTTGGTTAGAGATGAGAGTGGATCCTTCACAGGGTCAAGTTTATAACAAACAGAGGCAGCATCACATTGACAAAATATATTGGCTAATAATCTAAATCAAGGCAAGCCAATCCGAATAGTGAAACCAATCTAGTTGCATGACTGTACAGTACTGCCCTTACATACGTATATATATTAAGTGTTTGCCACACCATTTGTGCATATACAGTGCATCCGGAAAGTATTCACAGCGCTTCACTTTTTCCACATTTTGTTATGTTACAGCCTTATTCCAAAATTGATTAAATTCATTATTTTCCTAAAAATTCTACAAACAATACCCCATAATGACAACGTGAAAGAAGTTTGTTTGAAATCTTTGCAAATTTATTAAAAATAAAAAACAAAAAACAGCACATGTGCATAAATATTCACAGCCTTTGCCATGACACTCAAAATTGAGCTCAGGTGCATCCTGTTTCCACTGATCATCCTTCAGATGTTTCTACAACTTGATTGGAGTCCACCTGTGGTAAACTCAGTTGATTGGACATGATTTGGAAAGGCACACACCTGTCTATATAAGGTCCCACAGTTAACAGTGCATGTCAAACCACAAACCAAGCCATGAAGTCCAAGAAATTGTTTGTAGACCTCCGAGACAGGATTGTATCGAGGCACAGATCTGGGGATGGGTACAGAAAAATGTCTGCAGCATTGAAGGTCCCAATGAGCACATCCGTAAATGGAAGAAGTTTGGAACCACCAGGACTCTTCCTAGAGCTGGCCGCCCGGCCAAACTGAGCGATCGGGGGAGAAGGGCCTTAATCAGGGAGGTGACCAAGAACCCGATGGTCACTCTGACAGAGCTCCAGCGTGTCTCTGTGGAGAGAGGAGAACCTTCCAGAAGAACAACCATCTCTGCAGCACTCCACCAATCAGGCCTGTATGGTAGAGTGGCCAGACGGAAGCCACTCCTCAGTAAAAGGCACATTACAGCCCGCCTAGAGTTTGCCAAAAGGCACCTGAAGGACTCTCAGACCATGAGAAACAAAATTCTCTGGTATGATGAAACAAAGATCGAACTCTGATGGACCTGATGGAGCTTGAGAGGTCCTGCAAAGAAGAATGGGAGAAACTGCCCAAAAATAGGTGTGCCAAGCTTGTAGCATCATACTCAAAAAGACTTGGTGTAATTGGTGCCAAAGGTGCTTCAAAAAAGTATTGAGCAAAGGCTGTGAATACTTATGTACATGTGCTTTTTTTTTTTTTTTTTTTTTTTAATACATTTGCAAAGATTTCAAACAAACTTCTTTCACATTGTCATTATGGGGTATTGTTTGTAGAATTTTGAGGAAAATAATGAATTTAATCAATTTTGGAATAAGGCTGTAACAGGTTTTTGACTTCAAAATGACTCAGAATCGCGCATTTCAGGTCTCCAATTTTCAAAATGTTCTGGGGGAGTCCCCCCCACACCGAGCTCTTTATACAACTTCATTCTAAAAGTTGGTAGATATAACAAAGTTCAAAACAATCATGTCAGCAGGTAATGGACCAGATTCAATTTAAACAATGTATTTTGAAAATGGACGATTACACTGATAATTAAAAAAATATATATCTTTGAAAGAGTACTATCCCCCCATCTACCAGCATGCAGGTGGACCACTCGATTATTCTGCGTTATTGTTTCTTTATCTGCCATCATGTAAAGTGTTGTGCAAAACATCCAAAACAAAACAAATGTTTAGAAGAACATCTGCTGTTTGGGATGTTTTGCTAAATGCACAGAAGACTCCACAAGTTGAACGTAAGCTGTGCAACTGAAAAGTGGTATATCACGGAGTGAACAACCAGTCTCTGGGATCATTTAAGCAATGTCAATTTAAATTATTATGTATAATTTATTAGGCTTAATGGGTCAATTGCAACACACTGAAAGCAGAGTGCTGGAGGTGACCCCGTGGTTAGTACACAGCTCTGCACTTTAATTCCAATTGACCCATTATTATTATTATTAATAATAATAATAATAATAATAATAATAATAATAATAATATTATTATTATTATTATTATTATTATTATTATTATTATTATTATATACCCAAAAATATATAATGTTGTAACAAACTGTAGAAGGGAGTCTTTTACTTATAGTTAACCCAACTATTAGGTTAGGTATTTTTTACTACTAGTAGTATTTACTACTTTCAGTATTGTTGTGTTAACTGAACACCGGGGTATATTAATCAAGGGGTTCACATCGATGCCATATTTCCAACACTATTTTCTGGAATGAATTAAATACAAATTAAAGTTAACATGCATATGTCACCATACAGTTTATTATGAGTAAAATTAAGTCAATAGCAAGTTAAATCAATAGCGTACCTATATATAAACCATGTGCTTGTAAAAATTAAATTTAAACACGATAACTTATTTTATACTACCTGGGAATGTTTTATTTTGTTAATATGGATTAGGTGTAACAAAAAACAAAAAAAACATAAAAATTACTAGTTAATGTGACGTCATCTACCAATTATGCAAATGTATCTAATTTATTTAAATGTACTTCTTTAAAAATGTGTTTTTGAAAGGATTGTGTGGGTAGTGGGCCTCAAAGGTTTATGAT
Source organism: Amia ocellicauda (assembly GCF_036373705.1). NCBI lineage: Eukaryota > Metazoa > Chordata > Actinopteri > Amiiformes > Amiidae > Amia > Amia ocellicauda. The sequence continues at coordinate 3,394,215 of NC_089860.1, forward strand.
GTTGATCAAGTGGGCCTTGGGATGGAAAAGGTTGGGAAGCCCTGAACTATAGCATAGCGAGCAACGTATACACTAGCCTCAGAATGTACACTTGTAAACTTTAATTTAGGCTTCGTGAATGGTATCTTGATTAATGAATTTCTGCATCGATGTCTCCCTCATTCAGCTCTAATGCCTGTGACTCTGCTATGTGAATTATCCATTTTGGTATATGATATATGCACTTTGGTATGTGATTTATATTTTTGTGCCATATGATATATACATTTTGGTACATGATTTTTTGTTTTTCTGCTATATGATATATCCACTTTAGAATGTGAATTATTTTTTCTACTATATGATATATCCACTTTGGTATATGAATATTTTTTTCTACAATATGCTATATTCACTTTGGTATACGATATATCCATTTTGGTATATGAATAATTTTTTCTTCTATATGATAAATCCACTTTGTTATATGATATATCCATTTTGGTATATGAATAATTTTTTCTTCTATATGATCAATCCACTTTGTTATATGATATATCCATTTTGGTATATGATTTATATTTTCTGCTATATGACATATCCACTTTGGTATATGATTTCTTTTTTCTGTTAATTTTGAATTGAATGGCACCTCATACAGCAGGATCTGGCCAGTGGGGTGTCATGAGGGCACAGTGGTTGGCACTGCTACCTCACAGCACCTGGGACCCAGGTGTTTCCAGCCTTTGGTATCTGCCCGTGGTGAATTTGCATGTGCTCACCGTGGATGTGGGTTTTCGCGTGAAACCTCCCACATCCTAAAGAAATACAGTTTAGGGTTATTGGCTATTCTAAATGTCTCTAAACTGTGTGCTGACCTGCGAAGGACAGGCATCCTGCTTTGTTGCCCTGGGTGTGCCATGTTAGGCTCTGACTTACTGCAACCCTGTACTGGAAGAAGCCATTAGCATTATTGAAGATGTGTGGACATGGTCAGTGCAGTACCTGCAGTCCCAGGAAGACACAGAGATACCAGGGAGGGACATCCTCTATCCTGTAGATCATGTCAAAGCCTTGGTCTGTTGGGGCCTTCTGCACATGCTTCTCACTTTGAACAGGTGCATCATCTACCTGCAATGTACAACCACAGCAGCAAGCTGGTTTTAAACAGCAGTCATTTTTCTGCAATTAAAATACTGTTTGTATTCTTAATTCTGCACAGAGCGGTCAAAATAACATGACTGAGGTGGAGGCCTGAGAGGCTGAAATGGCAGAAGCCTCTACTCAGAGAACAGGGTGAGGCCTATATTCCATACAGCACTGGTTCCAACCTGTGCATAGTTAGCTTTAATTGAATCTCATACTAATCAATATGGAAGAACTGATGTGTTATCAATGGATTATGTTATTATTTCATGCAGATTTTCTTTTTACTTTTACTTTTCTTTTGGCATACCTGTTCAAGACACATTTCTTCAGTATGGGCTCAAATTAGCACCATAAGTAACGAATTTAAAATAAAATATATCGTAAACGAGAAAAATTAAGTTGAGAAAAAAATGTATGTTGAGATCAAAAATAAAACAATCGAAAGCAAAATATATAGAATTGAAAGCAAAAATAATTATGTCAAAAGCAACACAAAAAAACTTGAATGCAAATCATTTTAAATCGAGAGCAGAACTTGAATTGATTGAGTCCATTTCACTGACGTGCTCACCTGGAGTCGCTGCCTTTGGTTACAATACTGCAATCTTTGCTTTCGCCATTGGTTTCTTTTATGAGTTTTGGCACTGTTTTGCCGTGAGGGCAGGGTTTAGAGCAGGGGTGGGGAACCTTTTTCCTATCAAGGGCCATTTGAGTGTTCACAAATGTATTCACGGGCCACAACCTTAATTAATACACCTACATCAAAACATTAATACAGATGAAACTTACATTCTAATGCAAGAACAAATCACTTTTTTTCTAAACGCACACACTGCAGTCAAAACATAAATAACTATATAGCCTACTGTAACGTACAGCGGGGCATGGGAACAGGGGACCCAGTTGTGGTGCGGGGTAGAGGAGGTCAGACAGGTGTGGGTCGATACCGGCAGAACAGGGCAATCAAGGGCAAGGCAGAGACATGATTCTGGTCACAGGCAAGTGTCGGGTGATCAGGCAAACAAAGTCAAAGACGAAGGTCCAAAGTCGTGGTCGGGAGGTCAGGCAAGGAATCAAGGGAACAAGGCAATGATCAAGGTACGGGGAGTAATGCTCGGCGATGTACCTGAAAACTGACAAAACTTTGCGATAAGTGAGAGACAGTGAGGGGTTTATATGTGGAACAGAAAACTAGGTTGGGAGGTGTAGGGTGAATGGGAGCAGAGAGTGATTGCGGAAGTGCACATGGGTGTCAGGAATGTTGATTGAATGATTGAATGAAGGGAGCTGGGAGAGGTGACTGGGAAGGAAGGGTGATGGCGACATCTAGTGGAGAACTGGGGATGTGTTTTGAACTGTGACACCTACAATAAGCAAAAAGCTCAACGGCATACAATAAGATAATGAAACAAGTGTAAACTAAAATATTGGAATAATGCTCAAAAGCAAAATTTTATAGTTCAAAAACAACTATTGCATTTATCAAAACATAATTGACTACAGTTGTAAGAAAACACCTGTAATGCTGTACAATGCGTGTGTTTTTCAAGCACATGAAAAACTGTAGACAGGTAGAGATCATCACTTGAGCGTCAGACTGGCTCTATTGTAAAAGGCAGGCAGGATTATAGGTTATATTTGAGTTTTTATGTATTTTACTGACTGGTTAAAATAACCCGATTTTGTCTATTATAGGTAAATGTGTTACTTATTTATTTTCGTGTTTATGCAGTTAAAACACAGTAGAGATGTTTATTACATAAGCTCGGCGCTTCTAGTGTATGTCACAGAAAATATTTTTTCAAATGGACTCTAGGGCCGGAGCAAACAGCCTCAGAGGCCGTATACGGCCCGGAAGCTGGACGTTCCCCACCCCTGGTTTAGAGGGAGTCTTCATTGGTCCACTAGGTTTAAGTGACGGTTCTTCCTAACCCAATCAGTGAGCAGGGCGAGCTGGTCTGACATGTCAACACTATTTGCCAAATCTTTGACTTTACCACTGATGTAATTATGAACAAAGCATGTTTTGAATTAAAGTTATAGACAATCGTTTTCTACATATTACATATTTGTTTATTTTATACAGCCTTTTTTCTCATCTTTATCAATACTGACAGAAATTTTGGAGGTGACTGTATATATATATATATATATATATATATATACACTCACCTAAAGGATTATTAGGAACACCATACTAATACTGTGTTTGACCCCCTTTCGCCTTCAGAACTGCCTTAATTCTACGTGGCATTGATTCAACAAGGTGCTGAAAGCATTCTTTAGAAATGTTGTCCCATATTGATAGGATAGCATCTTGCAGTTGATGGAGATTTGTGGGATGCACATCCAGGGCACGAAGCTCCCGTTCCACCACATCCCAAAGATGCTCTATTGGGTTGAGATCTGGTGACTGTGGGGGCCAGTTTAGTAAAGGGATGGACATGGTCAGAAACAATGCTCAGGTAGGCCGTGGCATTTAAACGATGCCCAATTGGCACTAAGGGGCCTAAAGTGTGCCAAGAAAACATCCCCCACACCATTACACCACCACCACCAGCCTGCACAGTGGTAACAAGGCATGATGGATCCATGTTCTCATTCTGTTTACGCCAAATTCTGACTCTACCATCTGAATGTCTCAACAGAAATCGAGACTCATCAGACCAGGCAACATTTTTCCAGTCTTCAACTGTCCAATTTTGGTGAGCTTGTGCAAATTGTAGCCTCTTTTTCCTATTTGTAGTGGAGATGAGTGGTACCCGGTGGGGTCTTCTGCTGTTGTAGCCCATCCGCCTCAAGGTTGTATGTGCTGTGGCTTCACAAATGCTTTGCTGCATACCTCGGTTGTAACGAGTGGTTATTTCAGTCAAAGTTGCTCTTCTATCAGCTTGAATCAGTCGGCCCATTCTCCTCTGACCTCTAGCATGAACAAGGCATTTTCGCCCACAGGACTGCCGCATACTGGATGTTTTTCCCTTTTCACACCATTCTTTGTAAACCCTAGAAATGGTTGTGCGTGAAAATCCCAGTAACTGAGCAGATTGTGAAATACTCAGACATTGAAGCAACTGCCATGTGATTGGTTGGTTAGATAATTGCATTAATGAGAAATTGAACAGGTGTTCCTAATAATCCTTTAGGTGAGTGTATATATATATATATATATGTGTGTGTGTGTTTGTGTGTGTGTGTTTGCATGTGTGTTTCTTACCTAAACATAAACTGGGACATCACAATGCTCTTCATGAATATGATGCCCCTCCATTTGTCTCTTGCTAAATTATGTGTCTGATGAGCTGAATTAAAGTGCTTGTGCAGGTTACATTAATATGAACATTGTATTAAATATTTTACTCTGCATACTTAGCAGGTGAATACTGTGTTATCTTTCGAGCACTGCCCAAAGGGGAGGTGTTTTCAGCGTGCATCGCTGGAACATATTGAAGACATTTGTCTATCAAAGCTGCCAATGGCCCTTGTGCCCGCCACTCAAACAGGACCCTTTATTTTCTTGTTTGTATAAAAGGTGACGTCTGCACAAAGACTTCCTGTTTTTGCCCTTCGCCTTGGTTCGTCAAGACAGGTGAGAGGATCTCTGTGAATAAAAAACAGAAATTTCGTTTTTTGGCTGGCTGGTAGTACAAATAGTACCATCCACCCACTGATTCGCTACAGTTGTGTGTTGTTGTGCTATTTTAATTTTCTTTAAATTAGCCATGCTGTTTTGTTCCATCCACGCTGCAGAAGTCCGTCAGCGCCTCGATTCAACTACTAGTCGTCTACTATTAATATTATTATTATTATTCAGGCTAGTTCGCTGTGTTGGTTTTTGTCCACAGGATTTTTTCCTCCACAGCGAGAGCGCACACAGCGGCAGTAATAGCCGAGGCCGGCCGCCCGGCCTAAGCCTCGGTCTGTCGTAAGAGACCTCACACGTGAGAGGGGCTCCTCCGCCCGTGGTGTGACTAGGCCTGTACAGCCCATGCGGCGCTTGCAGTGTGCAGTGCTTTGTTCGGCGCACTTCGGCAGTGCTTGGTGTTACTAATCAGTGTGTAGTGCCCCTCCCCCACTGTATTGTGTTGCGTTGCCAGTCGAGATGCGCTTACAGCGGCAAGTCCCGCTAGGTGCTCCACTGTCGCCTGACTGGAGCACTCACTGCACGTTCACATGCACGAGCGCGGCATTTACAGGATGGAGACCCGTTTCTCCTCCTCCCGCACACGCCACAGTACCGTTTGCGGCCACCACACGTTGCCCGCTTGGAGCGGTGACGTGGTCTGCCCCTCCTGTCTGAGACCAGACCAGGGGGACGGAGCAACTGTGGGCCCTGCTCACGCTTGGGTGCGCACAGGGTCCCAGTCATGTCTGGACACCGACGTCGTTGCCGCATCGTCAGGCTCCTGGGCGCTCCAAATTATAACAGTTGGCTACTCCCTACAGTTCCAGATTCTTCCACCCCCCTTCAGAGGCTTGGTGTGGATGTGAGTGAGGGACCCGTTGCAGTGTGTGGCACTTCACGTCGAAATCGCCACTCTCTTGGAGAAATGCGGTATCTGCAAAGTGCCCCCTCTGGGGCAGCACGAGGGATTCTTTTCCCCATACTTCCTAGTGCCCAAAAAATACGTCAGTTTCTGCCCCATCTTGGATCTGAGGTACCTGAATCACTGCCTCAGGGTGTTACGTTTCAAGATGCTCACCCTGCGCGCCTTGTCTCAGGCCTGGAGACTGGTTCACTTTGGTGGATTTTAAAGATGCCTACTTTCACATCCCCATTGCACAGAAGCAAAGGAAGTTTCTCCGCTTCGCTGAGCGTTTGAGTTCGCTGTTCTCCCATTCGGCCTGCCTCTAGCTCCTTGCACTTTCTCCAGGTGCATGCATGTAGTGTTGGCTCCCTTGCGTTGTGTTGCGGTCCCATGGGATGCATGACTCAAGCGTGCTGGAAGGCGCTCCGTTGGTGGCGGAGCCCTTCGAATTTAACCCTTGGTGTGCCCTTGGGGCCAATCTGCCACCGAGTAGTTTTGACAACAGACGCCTCCAAGTAGGGTTAGGGAGCTGTCTGCAATGGACAGGGAGTCCAGGGCAGTTGGATGGCGCCCATCAGGGCCCTCCATATCAACGCCCTGGAATTACGAGCTGTGCTCCTTGGTCTCTGTCAATTAATGCTGGCCCTTTGGGGCAGTCATGTTTTAGTAAGGACAGACAAAAAAGCAGTGGTTGCCTACATCAATAGGCAGGGAGGTCTCTCCTCCGTGCCTAAATGGTTTATTTACTTAAATGTTCACTCACTTTATTCTAGATCATGTAAAATGTTTACAGGTATATATTTTATTTTATTGTAATTATGTAATTTATTTTGCTGTACGTTTGTTGTATGTTTACCAGTCTGTAAAGCGCTCTGTGGCTACCCTGCGAAGGGCCCTATACAAATAAAAATTGATTGATTGATTGATTGATATCGGCTAGTGCGTCGTCTGCTTCTATGTATGCAGCTTCAGCTGTGCTCCATCAGAGCACCCTACCTCCTGGGCATCTCCAACATGGTAGTGGACCTCCTCTCTTGGGAAGGCCCCCCGGTGTTGGAATGGCACCTCCACCCACTGGTGATTCTGCAGCTTTGGAGATGCTACGGCAGGCAGAGGTGGACCTTTTTGCTTTGGCAGAGTCCACACATCCGTTCGAGATCAGTCAGGGACCCTGGAGATCGACACGCTAGCCCACATGTGGCTATGCTGTCTCCTCTATGCATTCCCACCCTCTTCTCCCAGTGGTTCTGGAGAAGATCAGGCAGGAAGAAGTGACAGTTCTGCTGGTAGCACCTCGCTGGCCCCGCGGACTGTGGTTTCCGGACCTGGTTTCCCTCTTGGTTGGAGAGCCTTGGCAGCTTCTCCTGCAGGTGGACTTGCTGTTTCAGGTGCAGGGCACACTGTGGCATCCCAACCCGGGCCTGTTCTACCTCTGGGCCTGGCCCCTGAGCAGGATTGCCTGATGGCTTGGGGTCTGTCAGACGCAGTAGTGGCTACTATTCAGTCGGCGAGAGCTCCCTCTACGAGGTCGCAGTACTCCTACCACTGGTGGACTTTTCAAACTTGGTGTCAGGAGAAGTCTCATGACCAAGTTAATTGCCATATAGGTGTCATTCTGCAATTCCTGCAGGAGCTGTTGGACCAGGGCAAGTCCCCATCCACGCTCAAGGTTTATTTGGCCACCATCTCCTCATGTCATGTCAGGATTGATGGCGAGCCTCCGGGCTCTCATTTTTTGGTTTTGAAAGGTGCACCCAGGCTGAGGCCTTCCCGCGCTCCTTCTCTGCCCGCGTGGCACCTTGATGTAGTGCAGGACGCACTTTCCAAGGCCCCTTTTGAGCCCTTGCAGTTAGTTGACCTCAGATTAGTGTCACTGAAGACAGTGTTTTTGTTGGCAATCACGTCAGCAAAACGTGTGAGAGAGTTACACGCCCTGTCCATTCACCCTGCATGTGTCTGTTTTGCGGATGATGGTTCCAGGGTTACACTTAGGCCTAATCCTGCGTTAATCATGAAAGTTCTGTCTCCCTTCCAAACCAATAGGCCTATTGAGTTGATGGCATTCCATCCTCCTACCTTCTCTTTGGAAGAGGAGAGTAGGCTACACCTGTTGTGCCCTGTGTGGGCTCTCAGGTGCTATTTGGAGCGCACTAAGGACATTCAGCACTCTGACCAATTGTTTGTGTCCTACGGAGCATGGACGTGGGGCAAGGCGCTTTCAAAGCAGCTCCTCTCGCACTGGATTGTGGACACCATTACCACGGCCTACGAGTTGGCTGGAGCCCCGATGCCTGAACACCTGATGGCCCACTCGACTCGAGGTGTAGCCACGTCGTGGGCCCTTTTTCATGGCGCCCCACTGGCAGACAACTGAGGGGCTGTGAGTTGGATCTCACCGCACACCTTTGTTCGGTTCTACAGGCTGTATGTGATGGGCCTGGTTCCTTCTTTAGGAATCCGGTGTTGGCTTCAGTTGAGTCTCAGTAGCCAGGCATCAGGCACTGGCTCCTGGCTTTTCTATCCTTGTCTGCCCCTGTTGAGCGTGCTTGGGAAAAGCAATGCAGAACCATTTTTCCCTTCCTACCAGACTGTGACTTGTATATAGTTCATTCTGTAGGTAGGAGTGCATGTGTTTTCCACCTGTACCCTGCCATTTTACATCCTTCCTTTGTCAGCAGGCCTGTGGCCCCGCCCTAGCTACGCTAGCTGTGTTGAGGGCCACTGCTGCTGTATTCAGCGGGAGGCTTTGAGTTTACTCTTGTGCCCCGCTGTGTATATAGTTCATTTATTGACATGAGTAGAGCGTCTGTTGCCGTTAGCTGCTGGTCGGCAGTGTGTAACTTACTCCTGTGTCCTGCGTGTGGTGCATGAGCTGGCTCCTGCAACCCGTAGTGTATATAGTTCATTGGAATAGAGAGTTGAGGTTGTCCGCTAATTATAAAGTTGAGCATGGACGACTGCTCCTGTTGTTAGCGAGGGCACATTGTGCCTCGCTATGTATATAGTTCCTTTTCCAGCAGTCTGTGGCCCTCCCCTAGCTTTGCTAGATGTGCTGGGGGCCACTGCTGCTGTGTCCAGCAGAAGGCACTTGAATTGGCTCTTGTTGCCCTGCTGTGTATATATTTTCATGATTTAATTGAATTATCCAGCAGTGGCTATCCAGTCTGGTTAGCCCGCTGTATGTTGGGCACAGGATGTGAGACTGTGCTTATATGGTGTGGTCTTGGTATTGGCCCCGCCCCTAGCCTTGCTAGTAGAGCAGGAGGCCGCTCTAGGCTTCGCGGTAGGCACAAGGTTCTTGTTACCCCGTGGATACACCATTCGTTAATTCTTTCCAGTTCAGCGTGACTGCAGTCTTCGCGTCTGGGCAGCCCAGATGTGGCCATTTGTTTGATAGACAAATGTCTTCGATACGTTCCAGCGATGCGCACTGAAAACCCCTCGGGGCAGTGCTTCTTTTCTCAGATAACCACGGTTGGATCTAGTGTAGGGGTTTTCCAGGTTTTGACTATAAGGGCTATGGAGCACATACAGGAGTTGCTAGAATCGGTGGTGCTGTTGAAACCATGACAATTGATTACCATCTAACACAGAAATCCAACGCAGACCATCCCACCCTGCTCACTGATTGGGTTAGGAAGAACCTTCACCTAGTGGACCAATGGAGACCTATTTCACACTATTTAGTGTGAAAAGATAAGTTTGAAGATACGTATGTAACAAATGTAAGTATTGCGCTTACTAATTACTAAATCCTTTGCCAACTTTTGGAGATCAGGCCTGATGTTGCCTTAATTTAACGTACTTTCACCCCACTGCACACACATCACTGATGTGACTATCACCACATTTCTGCTTCCACTTAACCTTTAAAGACATTTGTGCTTCCTCTTTATATTTTTTCTCCAATTAACACTAAAACTGTTGAAATGGGTACATTTTGTGAAAACTGTAAGTGGTCTTAAACAATAGTACTAATAATTGTCCGTGGGCTGCTGGGCTGCTGGGCTGCTGGGCGGTTCTGTGGGCTTGAGTCTTTTACACAGATATCAAGCCATGAGCAAAAATGTGTTCCTGGTTCTGGATAATAATTCTGTAATAAGTTAATAGACTTTGCTGTGTCACTCAAGAGGTCAACTGAATTAACTAAGATTTTGATGGGGGGAGACTATTATCTAAGAGATTATATATATATATATATATATATATATATATATATATATATATATATATATATATATATATATATATATATATAATTATTAACTTAAAGGATTATATATGAATGCAACAACCCACTGTAGTGTGGCCTTTGCAACAGACATCAATCCCAGCATCATCCTTACAGGTCCTGACCCTCTAACCCACTAGACCAGCGATTCTTAAACTTTGGGTTGTGACCCCACGTGTAGTCACCTGACATGCAAATGGTATCGCAAGAGAATGGCCGAAATGTACTTATAAAACAAATTACAGCACCTCGCCAGCATTCTCCTCCTCCAGACCGCACTTTGCTAGTGCTCCCACTGCCCCCCCCTGGACTGCACATTGCCGTCGCTCCCCCCCTCCCCCCGGACCGCACCTTTCCAGAGTTTGAGAACCCCTGCACTAGACCTACTCTGACCTACTCTGTCTGCATGATGATTAGGAATTTGATTTGTGTGTTTTTTTCACTCAACAGTATTGTTTTGTAAAAAATAAATATAATCTTTGAAAGAACAGGACAGAAATGTGCTGAAGCTTTATGATCACATGCTTTCAGTATAAAAACTGTTATGGGTCGGTTAAAGATTATATAATTTTTTTATCACAAAAGATTGTTATCTCATTGATTGTACTACCATTTAAAATACTCCACTAGATTTTTTGCAATCACTGTACAACTCTACAATAACTAAAATAATGCTGGTAATGAGACCTGTTTATAGCTTGACATTTTAGGGAATCACTAAAATGCACAGTATGTGCCCAGCAAAAGATAAATAATACATGTAACATACTAAGAGCAATTTGAATGAAGAAAATGGTCCAAAAATATTAGTGTGAATCATAATGTATTTCTATGTTTATATAACTTTAATTTTCTATTCTGTAGCAATATCTGAGTATAATTTACTGGCTACTACTTGCAATGATGCTTTGATTTGACGTTTGTCTACTTGAAGATCTGTAAACTTACCAAGGGATCGAAATGCATGGTGATGCTTTTTTGGTTTAGGGAACATTTAGGATGTCTCTCCAGTCTCGTATAGCTGAATATCAAATCAAAGTTTTTAATCACACACTGGTCAGAGAATCCAGAGGTCTAGTCTGGAGTTATGGTAAAACATGAGTAATGGTTTTGTCTATGCAGAGAATCAATACTAGTCTCATTATTTTAATGTGAAACGAGCATATGTGAAACTATCACCCCTTCTGGAGAATCACGCAGTGTCAAGAAAAGTCAAGAAACAAAGGAGTTAAGTTACATTCAAACAAACATGTTTGTGACAAAATCTGGTAACACTTTAAAATATAAATTGGTAACTACATAGAATTTGATAGAAATTGGCTTCATCATCAGAGCAAAAGCATCCACTACATTTAAGTTTTTAAAAATGCTTTTGATATTGTCAGTTTTCCAGAATTATTAATTGTGGGTTGTTTACTCAAAGTATCTATAAAAGCATTAATTAAAATGTGTTGAATTATAAATGTATTCCTTGTGCTGGAAGTGTATTTTATTAAATTACTAACTTTTTGACTGATTTACTTATGTATGTAAATACAGTGAAACACCATTCATATATACATATTTATTTAATAATTGTTTTCCAGAAGAATTATGGATTTTGATGGCAGATGGCAGAATTTCCTCATGGCTCTTCCCTGATTTATTCTGTTTTGATGTACAATTACTGAAGTAAGAAACTACACACAGACAAAAAAACATCCTTAAATAAATATAAATATATCTAAATATATTGTAACAATGAGATTGGTTTACAATTTTGTGTACTGCACTGACACCAACAGAGACTAGTAACCAAAAAAGTAGGTACAAAGCACGAGTCCGTTATTACAATCAATGAGAATTTGTTGGTATGAGATATGACAATCCAATTACCTTAGGTTCTGACTCTGTAAATGTCTTCACCATTCTGCAAAATGTGATTTTCTAGCTGCAATGCGGTTATGTGTATCCAGTTCCCTAAATGAGACAAAACAAAAAAAACTCCTTTCTGTTTTATGAAAGGAAAGATTAAACAAGTTAATGATCTCTAAAAACGAAAAGGACTTTACCCACATTGCTAATCAGAAGGTGAAACTGTAACTTTAATGAATATATCACTGGTTAAGAAAATGCTTACTGATAGTTATTTCATGTGAAGATGTTGGTAAATAACAGTTAAGCACTCCAGTCACCTTTTGAATTACATGAATTACTAATTAATTACATTTCTGTGAGAACATGGTTTAAAGAATATCTAGTCATTTTCCACTAGTGGCAGTGATGCTACTTATATTTTCAGTTGGTGGCACCAGGACATGATTTAGTCCCATAAATATTTCACCACTGCGTGACTATAATGAACTGAACCACATGTGTCCAATTATGTACCTGCATTCCATACAAAACCAGGATAATGATTAGCCATATTTTATACATTGATTCTGATAGATATACTGAAACTGGTAAAATAAAGTATAGAATGTATTTATTGCAGATGTTAGTCTAGCATGTGTTCTGAGATGGGCTGACATGGCTGTTCTCTTGAACTCTAACTAGTAAAATTAAATAAATGTAATCCATAAATAATATTAAACCATAGATTGTCAATTGGTTGAGGTAGTAAAACAAAAAAGCATTCCAAAAGCAATCAAAGAGTAGAACTACAAAATTAAAAGTTATATTAACAAATATACAAACATAATAAATATTTAAAATAGCGATAAGTGTTACAAATGTGTGCTTTGATTTATGTTGTGTGTGTCATGTATACAGACCTACCTTCTTGATCACCACCAGATGTCGCCTTTTCTCTTGGGTGCTTTTTTCAATCCCGGGATTCCGGGATTAAAAAGAACTTCCGAGCTAACACACATATTATTATGCTCCTGCAATGTTGTGGCAACATCGTGTGTTAACTGGGTCATTTTCAAATGTAGTAATAATTATAATGCAACCAATAGAATCATCGAAAACAACAAAACGAATATCCTGTTGTTTTCTTAAATACGTTAACGTTTTTATTTATGTATCACATCATGGATCGCATTGATTGTTAAACAGATTATTGTACTACTAAGTAGCCTACTTAGAGCACATTTACACTCAGAAATGAGATGAACGCATTATTAGACTAACTATAATGTAGGCTATATACTACACTATTATACACCGATCAGGCATAACATTATGACCACCTGCCTAATATTGTGTAGGTCCCCCTTTTGCCGCCAAAACAGCCCTGACCCATCGTGGCATGGACTCCACTAGACTTCTGTGTGCTGTGGTATCTGGCACCAAGACATTAGCAGCAGATCCTTTAAGTCTTGTAAGTTGTGAGGTGGGGCCTCCATGGATCGGACTTGTTTGTCCAGCACATCCCACAGATGCTCGATTGGATTGAGATCTGGGGAATTTGGAGGCCAAGTCAAACCTTGAACTTGTGATTCATCAGACCCCAGACCACCTTCTTCCATTGCTCTGTGGTCCAGTTCTGATGCTCACGTGTCCATTGTAGGCGCTTTCGGCAATGGACAGGGGTCAGCATGGGCACCCTGACTGGTCTGCGGCTACGCAGACCCATACGCAACAAACTGCGATGCACTGTGTGTTGTGACACCTTTCTATCAGAACCAGCATTAACTTTTTCAGCAATTTGAGCTACGGTAGCTCGTCTGTTGGATCGGACAACACGAGCCAGGCTTCGCTCCCCACGTGCATCAATGAGCCTTGGCCACCCATGACCCTGTCACCGGTTCACCGCTTTTCCTTCCTTGGACCACTTTTGATAGGTACTAACCACTGCAGACCGGGAACACCCCACAAGAGCTGCAGTTTTGGAAATGCTCTGACCCAGTCATCTAGCCATCACAATTTGACCCTTGTCAAAGTCGCTCAGATCCTTACACTTGCCCATTTTTCCTGCTTCTAACCCATCAACTTTGAGGACAAAATGTTCACTTGCTGCATAATATATCCCACCCACTGGCAGGTGCCATGATAACGAGATTATCAGTGTTATTCACTTCACCTGTCCGTTGTTAATAATGTTATGGCTGATCGGTGTATGTAAAAGACGTTATGTACTAGAATAAGCCATGCTTTTTATGTAACAATCGAGAATTTTTTTTTAAGGCATGAATATGGACAAATTCACATTTGCACACAAAACAGCCACAAGCACTAGACTACTCCTACTACACTAAAACATACACTGAGCAGTTAAATTAAATATAATAGGCCTATGGTTTTTAAGTTTTGTTTATTATCGGTTTCTTAATATAGCAAAAAAAGAATGAAGAAAGCTAAAGTTGCCAATTGTCTCTTTTAGACCATTGTGTATATTGTGTACAGAACACATGTGGCTAAAATGTGATTTTGGTTTGGTAGAGTTGACATCAGAAAGTTAATGTTAATTGCAGCTACAGCCCTCATCCCCCTGTGCTTTCAAAGAGGAAAAAGTTTTGATGCAGTTAATCACATTTGATGATGCTGCTGCTGCATAATTCACACAGCTCATGAACTTTAGCTGTCCCTTTTAAGTTGGAGTCCACGAGACCTCAGCAGTGCCCTTCTTCTGCTGATCGGCTGAATTTGGGCTGGAATCTGCGGGTGGTTGTACTTCAGTTTCACGTTTTGAATAGATGAGCCTCTGTATTCATTTTTGCACATCCACAATCTGGCAGCAGCAGGGAGAAATTACCCAGTCATGATCTGCTTTCTGTGTTTACCTCAAGGAAGTGTTTAATCATCCTGCCAAAGGAAAAGATGCTGGGGAACAACTTCTTACTCTTCTTACAGGGTACTTCATCTGCTGCAGATTATGTGCTCCGGTTTTCCACCCTGGCAGCTATCTGTGGATGAAATGAGCATGCATTTATCACTGTTTTCCGACTTGAATTAACCTGTCGAGATGAAGCCCTTGGACTCAACAGTTTATCCAACTTGCAGTTTGTCTTGACAATCTGCTGAAAACAAGAAAAAAGCGCTCCACATCTGACATCCCCCATCAATAATCCAACCTGAATCATACATCCAGTCCCAACCACAAACAGGAGCCGATGTAGCTTTGTTTACTGAGGAGAAACCGAGAAAGATGCAACAGTGTCTTTGTCTATATTGTGGACGTTCTGGACACTTTCGTGATTCTTGCCCTAATTGCCTCGGAGCTACCCAGCTTGTCCATGTGACTAGTGGTCTCTGTCCCCTTCTTACACAATCTTCATTCCGTATTCAAGCCAGGTTGATTCGGGTATCTAAATACACCCATGTATCCATCTTGTTAGACTTCAGTTCATCAGGCAACTTTATCAATGAAGAAATAGTAACTCGCCTTAACATTCCCTTCTCTTCTTGCATCCCTCCTCTCCGTGTAAATGCTATTAACAAGCAGCCCATCGGCATCGGTCTTGTTTCTTGGATTACCCCATCAAGTTTCAGATTGGTCGCCTCCACACAACTTAATATTACTGGTCATCGATTGTCACCAACATCATCTCCCATGGCTCACTTACCATAAACCTGGACAGAAGGAGACATTCTTTCCTGGGGTCTGTGTTGCTTCTCTCATTGCATGTCTCTTCCCTGTTGAGCAACTCACATTGAGAGTCCACTTCATTAGTAAAACCCACGCCACGAAATTGCCTCCACATCGAACTTGGGATTGCGCCACTGATCTTCTTCCAGGTGCCTCTCCTTCCAGTGGTCGTATCTATACTCTGCAGTACATTAAGGGAACTGGGAATTATCTGTCCTTCTACATCATCTGCAGCGGTGAATTTCTTTTCTGTGGCTAAAAAGGATGCAGGGCTGTGACCATGTATTAATTACAGAGGTATCAATTCAGTTACAGTAAAATATCGCTACCCTCTGCCCCTAGTGCCTGCTGCCCTGGAACAAGTTCGAGGCGCATTTATAACCAGCAGGGGTCATTATGAATATCTTCCAAGCATTCATCAGTTAAATATTGCAACCCTAGTTTAGAATATCGTCAATATAGATGATGACAATCTACTTCTCGACTGCGCCTGAACACATCTCCCATGTATGAAAAGTCCTTCAATGTCTCTTATAGAACAGACTGTATGTGATGGCTGAGAAGTGTACGTTCCACCAACGCTGCATCACTGGGCTACTGGAGTTATCGATGCTAACGGCATTCATATAGACTCCAACAAGGTGAAAACCTCAGCCCTGGACAATCAAAGAGCTACAAAGATTCAAGGGTTTAGCCAACTTCTACTGGTGCTTCATTAGAAATTTCAGCACCGTTGTATCACCCCTGATCTCCCTGCACTCTGTTATGGTCAGGGGTGGGTTTATCAATTTTGTGGCCCCAATCAAAGCTCAGATTAGGGGTCCCTCCTCCTCTACCTGTAATTACCAATTTAGTGTTACCACACACACCATCTAAAATAAAATAAATAAATAAAATAAATTAGGTCATCCAATCACATCGATTTCTGCAGGGTTTGTGAAGAACAGCACTTTTCGATCAGATGAGTGTGATTATTATTGTCGCGTCCGAGCAGGCACAAAATTAGTAACTGAATAAACAAAAACTAACAAGATAACAAGAGGATACCAGGATACTTGTATTATTGTTTTATGTCTTGCCAGTAACAACTGTATAGAATAAGAAAGACACTTTCGTTAATTCCCTGCAGTGTGTCTGTACTTTACTTTACCGTGCTATGCATGTATACAAATAGTGTGAATGATTGTGAAGTTGTTCCGACATTAACAGTATGAGAATTTTTCTTGTCTTTTCCATTGGCATTCAGCATACAAGCAATTACTTCCTGTATGTCTGAGTGGTACTTGGTCAAGTTGTTGCTAAAGCGCATGTGCACGTTAGATCTAGTCAATTGTTGAAGCTTCTACGGTCACATGATAGAAACAAGCCCGGATTGTTTATGGATGTAGCCTTGGTCTGATTTCACCCCATGGTTTAAAATTACATAAAATGTGGAAGAGGAAGAACTATGCTTTGTTTGATACCAAACACTGACAGCTTTACATGAGAAAATAAAGATTTTGTTGCAACTCTCCAGAGATGTTCAATCGGGTTCAATCTGGCTGGGCCACTCAAGGACATTCACAGAGTTGTCCTGTAGCCACTCCTTTGTTATCTTGGCTGTGTGCTTAGGGTCGTTGTCCTGTTGGAAGATGAACCTTCGCCCCAGTCTGAGGTCCAGAGCGCTCTGGAGCAGGTTTTCATCAAGGATGTCTCTGTACATTTCTGCATTCATCTTTCCCTCGATCCTGACTAGTCTCCCAGTTCCTTCCGCTGAAAAACATCCCCACAGCATGATGCTGCCACCACCATGCTTCACTGTAGGGATGGTATTGGCCAGGTGATGAGCGGTGCCTGGTTTCCTCCAGACATGAGTTCAATCTTGGTTTCATCAGACCAGAGAATTTTGTTTCTCATGGTCTGAGAGTCCTTCAGGTGCCTTTTGGCAAACTCTAGGCGGGCTGTAATGTGCCTTTTACTGAGGAGTGGCTTCCGTCTGGCCATTCTACCATACAGGCCTTATTGGTGGAGTGCTGCAGAGATGGTTGTTCTTCTGGAAGGTTCTCCTCTCTCCACAGAGACACGCTGGAGCTCTGTCAGAGTGACCATCGGGTTCTTGGTCACCTCCCTGACTAAGGCCCTTCTCCCCCGATCGCTCAGTTTGGCCAGGCGGCCAGCCCTAGGAAGAGTCTTGGTGGTTCCAAACTTCTTCCATTTACGGATGATGGAGGCCACTGTGCTCATTGGGACCTTCAATGCTGCAGAAATATTTCTGTACCCTTCTAATTATCTGTGCCTCGATACAATCCTGTCTTGGAGGTCTACAGACAATTCCTTGGACTTCATGGCTATGCACTGTTAACTGTGGGACCTTATATAGACAGGTTTGTGCCTTTCCAAATCATGTCCAATCAACTGAATTTACCACAGGTGGACTCCAATCAAGTTGTAGAAACATCTGAAGGATGATCAGTGGAAACAGGATGCACCTGAGCTCAATTTTGAGTGTCATGGCAAAGGCTGTGAATACTTATGTACATGTGCTTTTTTTGTTTTTTATTTTTAATACATTTGCAAAGATTTCAAACAAACTTCTTTCATGTTGTCATTATGGGGTATTGTTTGTAGAATTTTTAGGAAAATAATGAATTTAATCCATTTTGGAATAAGGCTGTAACATAACAAAATGTGGAAAAAGTGAAGCGCTGTGAATACTTTCCGGATGCACTGTATGGTCTTACATCCTAGATTGTAAAAGCTGATAAGTGTAGTTGTATATAGTTGTATATGACTCCACTATTGAAATTAATCACAAATCCATTTGGAAATAATAAGGAATTAGAACATATGTGTGTGTGTGTATAGGTGTATATGTGTGTGTTCTATGGCTCTATGATAAGTGAATGCACTCATGGTTACCTTAGCTCATGTGGAGAACGTATGAGGGGGTGAACTGTGTCTGTGTGAGCCCGGTCACCCTGCAGCATCTTCATGTCAGGGTTGCTGTTGCCGGGTGTACATTGCAACATTAGTGTACAAATTATTACTATTATTATGTCTTTACAGACGTCCTTATTCAGGGCAACTTACAAAACATAAGAGCATTATAAAAGTACAATACAGTCTCAAATTACAATTACATAAGTGCGTACAGTTAATACAAGTCCATATCCTAGATTTGTGGTGCACAAACCCTATGAATATTTAGCCCCATGTGACTTACAGTAATTCAGTCTTTTTTTGACAGAACATTTTTTTCACATGCTGCCTTTGGGTAGTATCCTCTTTCTACCGTGATTGAATTTGCTGCTTTAATTCATTCAGGCTAATTAGACTTTAGTCGGATTCTACTAACCCAATAATTGAAGTCAGGCTATTTTTATTCATCAATGGCGAATAGAGGCTAAAAGTGTCATTTTAACTCAATTCCGACTTTGATACAGTGGGATATTCAGATAGGGAATATACAGATAAGGGCTGGATAGATATTTCATAGGAGTTTTCAAGTGGGCACCTTCCATCCCTGATGTTTTGTTGATAAGCCCACAACATCTCTAGAAGGCTCAACAGTGAGTTCTGGTGTCCCAGAACCACCCCCCTCTGTACCTGCCCATGCCAATATTCACTTTGGGGCCCAGCTGGGGTCTTTTCTTTTCATCCAGAGCCACTGGCTACTCCACTGTGCAGCACCTGATGTTGCCTTGATGGTTTGTCATAGGGCTTGACCATGGATCCCAAGGTTGTTCTGACAAGGTTGCCTTGTTCCAGTGAGGTCTACTTTCACAGAACCCTAAGCCTCCTCTTCCCTGTTGAACCTGGCCCACGATGTCACCATGTTGGAGTGCTGATTTTGTCTGTTGTACAGCCTCCCTTTGGGGTCCACTTCAGTCCTGACACCAAGGTTGGTGCCACATCTATTATGAATGTATCCCGGGACTGTCAGTGTCATCTCTAGCCTTACTTTGATGCATTTAAACTCCTCCACAAGGCCCGAGAGAGGCAGCTCGGTACTCCATGTGCATAGAGGCCAATGTTGCTCAGACACCATGGAGCTCCTAACCATTTCCTCACATAGGACTTGATCATTCTCTTCATCTTCTCGACTCTTGTGAGGGCGATGTTGTAAATGGTCAGAGGCTACATCAAGCGGGGTAGTAGCCCAAACTGCAGGCACCAGAGCTTCAGTTTGCCAGGAAGCATGGACTGTGTTTACCATGTAAGCCCTGATGGGTGGTAGTCGGACAGATTTCAGACACTCCCCACCCACTACCCACTTTGAAGCTCTGATAATCACCTCAATGGACATGGTGAAAGCCAAGGGCAAGATGGTGCACCCCACTGTTACTCCAA
This sequence comes from Amia ocellicauda, assembly GCF_036373705.1. NCBI lineage: Eukaryota > Metazoa > Chordata > Actinopteri > Amiiformes > Amiidae > Amia > Amia ocellicauda. Next base: position 3,413,944 of record NC_089860.1, read on the forward strand.
GTCCAGTTATTTCCAGGCACTACCATGTGGTGGTGAACTCTGGCGTAGTGGTCACTACAGCAAGAGGTAAATAAAGGGGGAAGTGAAACAGATAAAGGGCAAAAATTGAAGTATCCTGGAAAATGAACAAGATGTGGCAAATGTTCTAAATGAGTATTTCACAGAGGTTTTTACAAAAGAAAAATGGATAACATGCCACAGGTTAACAACCAGTCCAGTCAAACCCTAAGAGAGATCAGGATAAATGAGGAGGAGGTACTAAAGGGACTAGCAGAATTAAAAAACAACAAATCACCAGGGCCAGATGGTATATTTGCAAACAGTACTTAAAGAAATGAGGGAAACTATTTATAGGCCGCTAACTGACTGGAAGACAGCAAATGTCATACCAATCCACAAGAAAGGGGACAAAACTGAGCCAGGAAATTACAGACCAATCAGTCTCACCTGCATTACTTGTAAAATGTTGGAAAAAATTATTAGACAGAAAATAGAAGAGCATCTTAATGAAAACCATATTCTTGGAGATAGTCAACATGGGTTTAGACGAGGCAGATCACGTCTTACTAATTTATTACAATTTTTTGAACATGCAAATGCAGCTGTAGATCATGTGAAAGCATATGATATACTTAGATTTCAAAAAGCTTTTGATAAGGTTTCACACCAAAGACTTATCCTCAAATTGGACGCTGTAGGCATTCAGGGTAATGTAAGTAGATGGATTATGAACTGGTTGATGTATAGGAAACAGAGGGTGTCGATTAGAGGAGTTGCTTCTAACTGAGTGAGGTTGTTAGTGGAGTTCCACAGGGATCAGTATTAGGGCCTGTGCTTTTTCTAATCTATATTAATCAAACTGGACTATGGGATAGTTAGCAAACAAGCACCACAGGCTATTCAAAGAGACTTGGATAATATTCAGTTGTGGGCTGACACCTGGCAGATGAAATTCAGTGTGAACAAGTGCAAGGTATTACATGCAGGTAATACTATAATTATACACTCACCTAAAGGATTATTAGGAACACCTGTTCAATTTCTCATTAATGCAATTATCTAACCAACCAATCACATGGCAGTTGCTTCAATGCATTTAGGGGTGTGGTCCTGGTCAAGACAATCTCCTGAACTCCAAACTGAATGTCTGAATGGGAAAGAAAGGTGATTTAAGCAATTTTGAGCGTGGCATGGTTGTTGGTGCCAGACGGGCCGGTCTGAGTATTTCACAATCTGCTCAGTTACTGGGATTTTCACGCACAACCATTTCTAGGGTTTACAAAGAACGGTGTGAAAAGGGAAAAACATCCAGTATGCGGCAGTCCTGTGGGCGAAAATGCCTTGTTGATGCTAGAGGTCAGAGGAGAATGGGCCGACTGATTCAAGCTAATAGAAGAGCAACTTTGACTCAAATAACCACTCGTTACAACCGAGGTATGCAGCAAAGCATTTGTGAAGCCACAACACGTACAACCTTGAGGCGGATGGGCTACAACAGCAGAAGACCCCACCGGGTACCACTCATCTCCACTACAAATAGGAAAAAGAGGCTACAATTTGCACAAGCTCACCAAAATTGGACAGTTGAAGACTGGAAAAATGTTGCCTGGTCTGATGAGTCTTGATTTCTGTTGAGACATTCAGATGGTAGAGTCAGAATTTGGCGTAAACAGAATGAGAACATGGATCCATCATGCCTTGTTACCACTGTGCAGGCTGGTGGTGGTGGTGTAATGGTGTGGGGGATGTTTTCTTGGCACACTTTAGGCCCCTTAGTGCCAATTGGGCATCGTTTAAATGCCACGGCCTACCTGAGCATTGTTTCTGACCATGTCCATCCCTTTATGACCACCATGTACCCATCCTCTAATGGCTACTTCCAGCAGGATAATGCACCATGTCACAAAGGTCGAATCATTTCAAATTGGTTTCTTGAACATGACAATGAGTTCACTGTACTAAACTGGCCCCCACAGTCACCAGATCTCAACCCAATAGAGCATCTTTGGGATGTGGTGGAACGGGAGCTTCGTGCCCTGGATGTGCATCCCACAAATCTCCATCAACTGCAAGATGCTATCCTATCAATATGGGCCAACATTTCTAAAGAATGCTTTCAGCACCTTGTTGAATCAATGCCACGTAGAATTAAGGCAGTTCTGAAGGCGAAAGGGGGTCAAACACAGTATTAGTATGGTGTTCCTAATAATCCTTTAGGTGAGTGTATGTCCACTATAATTACACTATGGGAGGCATAGAACTAGAAGAAGCAAAACATGAGAAAGACCTAGGAGTCTATGTGGACTCCTGACTCTCCCTATCCAAACTATGTGGGGAAGCAATTAAAAAGAGAAACAAAATGCTAGGGTATATTGCCATAAGTGTAGAATTTCAAACAAGACAAGTAATGTTAAGACTGTACAATGCACTAGTTAGACCTCATCTGGAATACTGTGTACAGTTGTGGGCACCACACTTCAAGACAGATATCGCTGCTCTACAGGTAGTTCAGAGGAGAGCAACCAGACTTATTCCAGGTTTGAAGGGAATGTCCTACTCAGAGAGACTGAGGGAAATGAACTTTTTCACCCTGGAACAGAGGAGACTATGTGGAAACTTGATGCAAGTCTTCAAAATCATGAATGGCATCGACCACATCAAACCAGAGAAGCTTTTCCAGATCAACACACGGACCTGAGGACACAAATGGAAATTGGGCTTCAAGGCATTCAAGATGGTAAACAGGAGACACTTCATCACACAATCACATCACTGGGGAGTTTGTTCCAGATTGTGATGATGACTCTGTGTGAAGAAGTGTCTGCTGTTTCCTGTCTGAAATGCCTTTGCTCAATTTCCATGCGTGTCCCCAGGTGCATGTGTCCCTGCTGATCTGGAAAAGCTCCTCTAGTTTGATGTGGTCAGTGCCTTTCATGATTTTGAGGACTTGAATCAAGACCCCACATTAACATTAACAGGGGAACCCAGTTGCAGTGCGGGGCAGAGGTGGTCAGACAGGCATGAGACAGATACTGGCAGGACAGGGCAAACAAGGGCAAGGCAAAGGCGAAGATGTGGTCGTGGTCACAAGCAAGGATCAGGCAATCAGGCAAACAGAGTAATGAAGAAAGTCCAAAGTCATGGTTGGGAGGAAAAGCAAGGGGTTGATGATACAAAAGGTTTTCATAAGGCACAAGGAGACTGCTTGGAAATGTAGAATAAACTGACAAAACTTCACAAAGGCTGGGAGTTAGTGAGGGGTTTATAAGTGGAACAGAAAACCAGGTTGTGAGAATAGGGTGATTGCAGAAGTGCACATGGGTTTCAGGAATGTTGATTGTATGAAGGGAGCTGGGAGAGGTGACTGGAAAAGGGTGATGGCGACATCTAGTGAAGAACTGGGGATGTGTTTTGAACTGTGACACTAACATTCTGTTTCCCTTTTTTATTGCTTCCCCACATTGTTTGGATGGAGAAAGTGAGGAGTCCACGTAGACCTCCTAGGTCTTTCTCATGCATTACTTCATCTAGTTCTATTCCTCCCATAATGTAATTATAGTGGACATTTTTGTTACCTTCCACATTTCATCTGCCAGGTGTCGGCCCACAACTGAATATTATCTAAGTCCAGTTGAATAACCTGTGCTGCCGAGATTGTATCTGCTGAGCCACCTATTTTAGTATCATCTGCAAATTTGACAAGTTTGCTAATGATCCCAGAGTCCAGATCATTAATATAGATTAGAAAAAGCAAAGGCCCTAATACTGATCCCTGTGGAACTCCATTAACAACCTCACTCCAGTTAGAAGCAACTCCTCTAATCGACACCCTCTGTTTTCTATACATCAACCAGTTCATAATCCATCTACTTACATTACCCTGAATGCCTACAGCGTCCAATTTGAGGATCAGTCTTTGGTGTGAAACCTTATCAAAAGCTTTTTGAAATCTAAGTATATCATATGCTTTCACATGATCTACAGCTGCATTTGCATGTTCAAAAAATTTTAATAAATTAGTAAGATGTGATCTGCCTCGTCTAAACCCATGTTGACTATCTCCAAGAATATGGTTTTCATTAAGACGCTCCTCAATTTTCTGTCTAATCATTTTTTCCAACATTTTACAAGTAATGCAGGTGAGACTGATTGGTCTGTAATTTCTATAATTGGTCTATCCAATTTCTTGTGGATTGGTATGACAATTGCCATCTTCTGGTCAGGCACATCCCCTGTTCTAAGTGTCATTTGGAATATTTTAGTTAACAACATATAAATAATTTCCCTCATTTCTTTAAGTACTGTTTGCAAATATACTATCTGGCCCTGGTGATTTGTTTATTTTTAATTCTGCTAGTCCCTTTAGTACCTCCTCCTCATTTATCCTAATCTCTCTTAGTGTTTGACTGGACTGGTTGTTAACCTGTGGCATGTTACCTGTCTTTTGTAAAAACCTCTGTGAAATACTCATTTAGAACATTTGCCACATCTTGTTTATTTTCCAAGATACTTCAATTTTTGCCCCTTATCCGTTTCACTTCCTCCTTTATTGACCTCTTGCTGTTGTAGTATCGAAAAAAGCTCTTTGCATTAGTTTTAAGTTCCTCCTCTTTGTTCGCCTCCCTCACCTCCTCCCTTGACTCTCTCTGTCCTCTCACGTCTCGTCCTGCCCGTCCCTCCCCTCCTCAGCCTTGGCTCTCTGATGTTCTCCGCTCAACCCGAACTAGTCTGTGTGCCGCCGAACGGAAGTGGAAAAGGACCAAACTCCCAGCTGCCCTCGAAGTCTACATTCTCCTTCTCACTCACCTCAGCCAAGAAGTTTTACTTCGTCACTCTTCAAATCCACTGTCAACAACCCCCGCAAACTCTTCTCCACCTTCTTGTCCCTCCTTCTCCCTCATCTCTCACTGCTGATGATTTCACCTACTTCTTCTCCTCCAATATTGCAGACATCTGCAGGCTCTTCAACAGTCCCCCCTCCTCTCCCATCACACCCAAACCTCCCACCGATCAAGTTTCCTTTTCTTCATTCTCAAGTCTCTCAGATGCCGAAGTTTCCGCTCTCCTAATACATGACAAACCTACGTGTGGCGTGGACCCTCTCCCTTCTCGCCTCCTCCAAGCGACTGCATCTGATCTACTCCCCTTCATCTCCTCCCTCCTCAACTCCTCACTCCTCACTGGCTGTTTCCCCTCTGCATTTAAACAAGCTGCTGTCATCCCACTCCTCAAGAAACCAACCCTTGACTCCACCCCTCCTCAGAACTACTGCCCTGTCTCCTTACTCCCCTTCTTCTCAAAGACTCTCGAGCTGGCGGTCCACCGTCAGCTCTCTGACTTTCTGGCCCAACACTCACTCCTTGATCCTCTGCAATACGGGTTCCGCACAGGTCACTCCACTGAGACGGCTCTCCTGGCAGTCACTGACTCCCTCAGCTGTGCTCGAGCGGCCTCCCTCTCCTCAGTCCTCATCCTCCTTGACCTCTCTGCAGAATTTGACACTGTTGATCACTCCATCCTCCTCTCCTGCCTTGCTGACCTTGGAATCTCTGGAACTGCTCTCACCTGGTTCTCCTCCTACCTCAGCAACCGGACCTACCAAGTAACATGGCAAGGTTCTTCATCCACCCCCCAGCCTCTCCTCACAGGCATTCCCCAAGGCTCCGTCCTGGACCCGCTCCTGTTCTCTCTCCCTGGGCCCCCTCATCGCATCCCATGGTTTCTCCTACCACTTCTATGCTGATGATGCCCAGATCTTCCTGTCTTACCTTCTTCTGACCCTCTCATCGCCTCTCGTATCTCTTCCTACTTGTGTGCTATCTCCACCTGAATGCACTAGCACCACCTCAAGCTCAACCTCTCCAAATCGGATCTCCTGTTTTTCCCCAACTCTTCCTCACCTTCTGCTGACCTCTGCATCTCGATCCCCTTGGAATCCACCACACTCTCTCCTTCTTCTTCTTCTTCCGCTAAAAATCTAGGAGTGACCCTCAATCCTGCACTCTCCTACACCCAGCACATCACCATGCTGACACGCACCTGTAGATTCTTCCTGAACAACATACACCAAATCCGTCCCTTCCTCACCAACTACTCGAATCAGCTGCTCATCCAGTCACTGGTCCTCTCCCGCCTGGACTACTGCAACTCTCTCCTGGCTGGCCTGCCTGCAACTACTGGTTGCTCTATCCTCTCTGCCCCGATTCGCACTGCTCCGCTCCCTCCACTGGCTCCCGATACCGGTACACATTCAGTTCAAGACATTGACCCTCACCTACCGCTATCTCGACTTACCTTCAGACACTTGTCTCTCCATACATCCCCTCCAGACCACTGCGGTCTTCCAGTGCCAGAAGACTAACTCTCCACTCTCCTTCCTCCTTCTCATCCCTGGTCCCTAAATGGTGGAACGACCTTCCCACCAAAGTCAAAACAGCAGAGTCCTTGATCTGCTTCCAGCGCTTACACAAGACACATCTTTCCAGACAGTACTTGTTATATTAGTCCTTTTAATCCCCATTAGATAGCACTTCACAGAGTTTTATTATGCTTCTTGTGTTTTTGATTGTTTTCCTCCTTGCTCCCTTTCCCATAGCCCTTGACTGTGACCCTACATAGCTTTTACTGTCCAGGATATATGACCTCACTTACTGTACTTGCCTGTGTAAATTGGAAGTTTTAAAATGTATTATATTTTGAATTGCTATGTCTTATGTAAATTGAATTTGTAATGTTTGATGCCTTTACTTAACTGTATTTTTGCACTTTGTTTTGCACTTATGTTGTAAGTCGCATCTGCCAAGGAATAAAAATAATAAAAATAATTAGTTTTAGCTCCAAGAGCTATGTTTCTTTCTATTTCCCTGTTTGCTTTCCTGATCCCTTTCTTAAGATCTCTTTGCAATTCAACATATTCTTTATATTTTGTTTAATCTCTATACCTTTTTTTTGCATACTTCTATTAAACCATTTTGGCCACTGTTATTTGGTCCTCAATTTGCTAAGTTTTGGTACAAATTTCTCCTGAGCCTCAAGTAGTATATTCTTAAAATATAACCATCAATTTTCAGCTGAATCTGTATCCAGTGTGCTGCAGTCTAACTCTTCAAAGTGCTGCCTCATACCTTCAAGGTTTGCTTTTCTAAAATTGTAGACCATTGATTTAGACTTGGTTCTTGTTTTTTGAAAGAATGCCTCAAAGCTAACCATATTGTGATCACAGTTTGCCATTGGTTCACTAACTAGTGTCCCTTTGACTCTATCTTGATCATTTGAAAAGATCAAGTCAATGCATGTGTCACAAAGTGGAAGTTACTCCACTTGACATAAAACTAGTATACAAGCACGACTACGCCACCTAGCGATTATCCACACACGCTAGGACCTGCTGAGAGGTTGTCAATTCCTCAAATATGTCTGGTTTACATAGACTACCTCATAGTTCTCCCTTTGATTTAGGTTCTTTAAATTGGGGGCTCACAAGCCAGGAGCACACCACAGATCACACAGGACAGTAGTAAAATTAATTAAATTCATTACAAAGATCTCTATAATATATAAAATCAGGCAGACTTCTTTTTAAGCTAAAAGACAAATAAAAGGTTAAAACCAAAAACACAAATTAAGTTCTTGCAGGGACTGTTGGTCTATTCAGGCAGTACCAGGAGCTGGAATTGGGCAGGCAATAGTCCACATGTCCTAACACAAAGAAAAGATGGGCAGGGACAAACAAATCCAGCTTCTGCTCATGTCCAGGGTTGATGATCCAAAGAAACCACAATGTCCATATACAGTCCCAGAAAAAAAATGTCCAAATTAAAATGAAATAAAAAGCTTTTGTTAAAAAGATGAATAAAAACCCAATGCCTTTAATAGTCCGTTTGTGGCTAAAAATACTAATAATTCCTCAATAAATCTTCCTTTCTAGTCCACAAAATAGATCCACAAAGGCAAAAGTAAAATAATTATAAAATATCTCTAAAATGATTGTTAAAATACAACAAAAAAAAATACTAAAAACAAGGGATGCAAGTGGAAACATACAAATATAAAAGTAGCAATATCCACAGGTTCTGTTAGTTCTTATCCGGTAAAACACTACTGTCGTTATAAAAACCTGTAAGCTGTCCTTCCCCTGCATACTCTCATTAGCATTACTGCGATCGTCTTGGCTCTCCTCTGGGTCTCTTAGCCCTTTCTTTTGCTCATCTATCAAGTCCTCTTTGGCTTTTGGCTCTGCAATCCCTTCCCTGACCTCGCTCTGTAGTTGTCTCTTGATCACTCTGCAATCTCACTCTGCAATCTCATTCGCTAGCTCAAGACCTGGGAGCTTTTTACCTCCAGCCTTTCAGGTGTTCCTCATTGTCAATTATTGACTCTCGTGTAACCTGGCGGATAAGCGGGTGCTCTCCTGAATGCGTGATTAGCCATGTTCGTATTTAAATCAATCAATCATAAATAAAACTTGTGCATATCTGTGAAGTGAGGAGGGAAAAGCAAAGTAAACAAACGCCTTTTTAATAAGAATAATTGTGACAATATAAGAAATATTTAAAGTGAATACATGAAAAAAATACAAAGCAAAAAAAAAGTTAGAAAGCAGTCATTTACCATCTCAACCATTTATATTTCTGCTTCTGTAGTCCCAACTGGGCTTTCCTAGTCTATGTTTGGGAAATTGAAATCCCCCATTATAACAGCCACATCCTTGCTACATGCAGTCCTGATTACATCGTACAATGAAACATCTTTCTGAATGTCTGTATTGGGTGGTCTGTAACACACTCCTACTACTAATCCTCCGGATCTCTTATTCTATAGTTTAACCCAAAAAGATTCTGTTTGCATTAGTTAATGAACATGTAATGTTTTCGTCTTGTTGTCTGCTGGCGTAAGATTACATGTTTTGTTTGTGCAGACATAGTAGCTATTCTAATTTTCAGCAAATAGCCTAGCAAAAACAACAACTCAAAACATTAGCAGCTAATAACTATGTCTTGGTAAAGTTGTGTGAGACAAGCACAGTCTGTAAAAGCAGTGGCCAGTAGTTTGCATTCATCTTCCCTAGATTCTTGGAGGTGGTGGCAGTGAACTTACATTTTTTTTTTCTTTTTTTACTGATGTAGCCTAAAACAGTTTTCGTAATCTAATTCTCAATCTATTGTATTTTGCAGCCGGAAATTGACATGAAAAAAGAAAGGGTCCTGATATTCACAATTTATTTGCTAAAAGAACAGTAAGTAACAGAAGCAGGCATCATTCCTCTCATCATTGCATCTAGTGTACTACAAGATGGCATATATGTACATTTTGATGAGGTAAAGGTTACTATGTCTGACGGGTTATCGTTTGTTTGTTTTACTAATTTAGCAAATTGATCCATCTGAGCCTGTAGTAGGGGCAAGCAGTATAGATGTTAAGGAGGAGACAGAGGATGTTCCCATCAGGGGCAGGGCAGATGCTGAAGTGAGTGGTAGTATTTTGTATGGAGTCTATTTTGAATTGACCAAATTCATTATATCATTTAGATAGGGCTGAAACGACTAATCGACATTCTCGGCAACGTTGACAATACAAAATTGTCGACAACTATTTTTGTTGTCGACAAGTCGTTTGATCTCATAGGACCTATTTTAAGTGCTTGCAATAACGTGATTTGACCAGTGCGGCGCTGTAGCGCTAGACTGTAATGCAGCCCTGCCGTATGCAATCCAATAGATGAAAACAGCGCTAAACAGAGCAAAACAAGTCGCGTGTGGGAAAGTTGCACTGAAGTTCAAACTAAAAATGCTGTAATCTGTAACGCGTGCAGGGCAGAACTTGCTTTCCATGGGAGCAGAACGTGCATGCAGCAAGATGAAAGAGGAGATGGAAACGGTGAGAGGGGAGTGTGCTCCAGCTGGAACTAAGCAAGATGGCCAGTTAGCGACACCAGTTGATAAAAACGCATTATGCGGTATTTAGGGCTGTGTGATATGACGATAGAAAAAGTCTATCATTTCATATTATGAACGTTTATATCGTTGTGTTGCAAATCCCATTCTTTACGGCAGTATTTTTCATCATTTGGACGACGCTTTGCTGCAGGTGAGAAATGTGCATCAGAAACACAGACAGACATGGAGGAGAGTGAACTGACACAGAATAACCAACATAACCAAAAGACACTTTAAAAGACACATGTTGCACCCCACTCTCGTCGCCGGGCTGAATTCGATCTGCCAGTCAATGCTAGAAAACCTCCTCAAGTCTGACACAGACAGCCTCAGTGAAGAGGAGAACTCCCACCATGACGAATAGATTCAGGTGGTGAGAAAAGAAGTACAGATATACTTCTCAGAATCACAAATACCCAAAAAAGTAGAAGCCACATCCACTCCAGCAGAACGGATCTTCTCTGCTGCAGGAAACATTTGCTCACAAAAAAGAGCAAGATTGTCATGTGAGCATGTTGATATGCTGACCTTTCTTCATTTTAATTTGCTTATTTGAACAAAATACTGTTTTTCATTGAACAGAACCCTGTTGTCTTACAAATGAAGCTCTTAATGCTGCTGCCTAATTTAATAGAGATTTGTTTACATTCCTAATTTTTTTTTTGTCTGTAATGCAACTGACTTATTTTTGTTTATTTGTATTTTTGTATTTAGATTTAAAGCAACAAAATGATTGAAACAATACTAAGAGAGCATTTGTGATTTGAGTTGGACAGAATTGGACAAAAAGGGATTGGCCAGTTCAGTTGGATCAAAGTCCAATAAAAAGATTATTTTTAAAAAGCTGAAGTGATTTCCTTGTTTTATTTATTAGTTAGAATAAGTATAACTCAATGTTTTTACAAATTGCAAAAGCTGAATAATCGTTAAAATCCTACTGATTAATCAGTGAAAGAATAGATGATTAGTCGACTAATCGTTCTAACAATCGTTAGATTAGTCGATTATCAAAATAATCGTTTGTTGCAGCCCTAATATTAGACATCATGAAGCAAAACCTTTCTTTCAATATGCTATCTGTAAGTTATTTGTTCACTCCCAGTGGTAATTCCTGTGTTGCATATAATACTATACAATATAATCATTAGTTAATTTGCATATAAAGGTTCAGGTTTCTGAACCTCTATGTGGATAGTAGGGAATTCATTTTTAAATTACTAGCATTTATTATGATATACTTGAATTAATGAGAGGGTGTGAAAATATTTCTATGCAACACACTGACATAATTTATGACAGTATATTGAGAGTATCACAAACTTTAGATAATCACAAACATCAACATTACTTTTGCATAATTTCCCGTAATTATGTAATTTCTGTAATTTCCCATTGGTTGACTTCCCCAAACTCCGTAATAATAATAACAATGTAATGTAACAGTTTCACATGCATGTGAATATTCTCACAGGCATACTGTTTATTTGTACCAAATTGGTCATCCTCAATGTGTGACTATTTCGCCCTTGGTTACTAGGATCAAATTTGAGTTCTTCTACCTCAATGTCATTTTTGACATGTAATGCTACCCCATCACCTCTTTGATTCTGCCTGTCCCTCTTAAACTGTATGTATCCTTTCAACTCCTACAACATCATAGTCACACGCCAGCACTGTGACTTCTAGGTCTAACATCTTGCTCCTTATACTCCTGGCATTGAGGTACAAACATTTCAGGGCTTTCCTACTAGCAGTTTCCCTTGGTTTTCTTTCCATCTACCATTGTCAGAGCTCCCTGCCCCCCTGGTCCCTAGTTTAAAAGATTCTCAATTACTCAGCACATACACTCTCCCAATGCATTAGCCCCCCTTCTGTTTAGATGTAGACTGTCTGGTTTGTACAGGTCCCATTTCTCCCAGAAGAAAGACCAATGCTCCGTAAATCTAAAACCCTTTTCCCTACACCAAGATTTCAACCACGTGTTAAACTTTCTAATCTCTGCCTGTCTCCCTGGCCCTGTCTCCACATCCCAAGAGCTAGAATTGCCCAACAGGTTCCAACTGCTGGACACCAAGTTGGACAGTGACAGCTCAGAGGGTGATGGAAGGGCAGTTGAGCACCAGAGCACCATGGTGCCCACTCCCCCCCAGAACAGGGAGGTAGTTATAGTAGGAGATTCAATTCTTAGAGGCGTAGACCTGGTGCTCAGGTTACAGATCTCCCTGAACTAGTAGACAGGCTACTGGCCAAAGCCGGGGGGAATCCACTGGTCATGGTCCACATTGGAACCAATGACATAGGAAAAGGTAGGACAGAGGTTCTGCAACACACATTTAGAGTTAGGAACAAAACTAAAGCGCAGAACCTCCACAGTAGTTTTCTCTGAAATACATCCGGTACCACGAGCCAGGCCAGGGAGACAGGCTGAGATTAGAAAGTTTAACATGTGGTTGAAATCTTGGTGTAGGGAAGAGGGTTTTAGGTTAATGGAGCATTGGCCTTTCTTCTGGGATAGATAGGACCTCTGGGATAGATGGGAAACTCTTCAGCAATAGCACACTAACTTTGGTTGATGCTGGACAGTATTTACTGTGAGTTTTTCAAACCGTGGTAATCAAACACAGTTTTAATGATAATTAAAATTTGAAACAGTAATACTAACCGTCAGGAATTTCACCGTGATTTATTGTGTGGTTTATAGTTTTCGGACTCATTGTGTCATTAGAGCGGTAGATGTTCAAACAGCTGCACAGACAATGACGAGCTGGTTCATACACACACAACTATTTTGTATTATTTATTATAATGTATGTTTTTAATTGATACATTAATTTGAGACAATAACCCCAATAATTAAGTTCTATACAATTAGTCATGACAGCTGGCAGCGACTGCTGCAGGCTACTTAAAATAGGTTTCATGTTAAAGCTGTATATCAGTTGGTGCAGTGGTAAGGGAAGAGTACTGTGAACCTGGCGATCTGGATTCAATTCCTGATCAGTACAGTTATTTTCTTATGTGTACATTATCATTATTATATTTAAATATATAATTTCTGAAGGGAGATTAACCAAAAACAGATCAGCCAGCCTAAATGTAAATAAGTATAATGGAAAATAGATTAGCCAGATATAGTTGGACTGGATTGATGCCTCATGCAGCTACAATATCTGCTGGAGAATGGATGATGTACACTAAAGGACACACAAGTATGACAATGATGGTGATTAAATAAGATTTAAAAATTACTGCCTGGACATGGTTCATTTGCCTATTTTAAATTTTTTTGAGACAAAAAAAACACAGTACAATAAAGTTAATCTGAAATAGAAGCAAAAAAGTAGCATACATTACCTTTTTTAACTTAATTGATTTCTAAATCTTAGCAAATCCAATTTATATATTTCTGACATCACAGAAAAAGAGAGAGAGATGAAGAGAGAGAACAACATATTATACAATGGTCAAAGGTCAGGTTTTAAGACAAAAGAGGTCCACGGCTGCTGTTATGCCGTTCAGCAAAACGTTTAACAAATTTGTCCAAGTCCAGTGCTTTTGCACGCTGGCTCTCAATACTCAGAAGAGTTCTCAGTTCACCATTTCTCTCCTGTCTCTCACTCTGCTCTCCTTTTTTCACCAACTCTCCCTCCTTCTGCCCCCGATCTCAGGTGATATTTGTTAATGGTTTGATGGGAAATTATGCTTACTGATGAAGTCTGTGATGATGGTGCCAAATCATTGTTGCATTGTCCCTGTTGCCAGACACCGCAACAATGCTCTTATGTTTTGAAAGTGGCCCTGGATAAGGGCGTCTGCTAATAAATAAATAATAATAATATTATTATTATTATTATTATTATTATTATTATTATTATTATTATTATTATTATTAATAATAATAATAACTAGAAGTTGCATGCAACTTTTAAGGCTTCCATGTTGTATCAGTATGTTTCAGATTTTAGCAGGCATTTGTAGTTTAAATGCATGTGTTATTAAATGTGTAATTTTCAATTTCACTCCATTGTAGCATACATTTGAGGTTTTCAATCTTTTGTCATTTGCAGTGCATATTTCAGTGTCACTGGACTATAATATTAATTTCTTGCTTGCATGCATCAATTATGTAAGGTACCATTGTATTTTTCACTTAATTCCAGCATATATGTGAAGTTTTCATTCTTGTGTCATTCAAGATGCAGAATGCAATTTCCAAACTTCACATGATGGAGGCAGAGGTCTACATAAGGAATGTCATGATGTAACTAAAATGTGAAGCTGTCATTTTGATTGGTGTACAGCAGCCATGTTTTATTTCCTATCAACTTGGCTTCATCAACGTTGATAGATCTTTGTACTAGTGTTCCCCACTGAAAACTGAAGTACATTAGGCTCTATAAGCTCTAAGATATTTGCTGTCTTAAGTGACATCTTGTAATGCAATTTGCCACCATGCCGTATCACCACTGGTGATGAAACTGATCGCAATCAAGCATAACAATGTAATGTATTATTGTACCAAGTCTTGTGAGTTTGTGAATTTGGCATACATATTGTTTCTGGGGTCAAATGTCATATGTTGGAAAATACACATATTTAACATACATTCAAAGTCATTGGCTTGTGGCGGCCACGTTTTAGAGTGCACCCACTTGCCTTTTACACATTTGACAGATGGAAGTACCTATGTAACTTACACAAAGTTTCATAACACTGGGCTTTATTGTTCCGTAGCAGTAGCCATTTTAATATTCGCACACTGACACATGTTAAATACAACATTACAGCTTAACTGTGTACCCCACTAACCTCATTCTCTGGTTTTATGTTCAAGGCATAGCCATAATCATAAGTGCAGAGTGTCATGTACTGCATTCCAGTGTGCAGGAAATGTGTAATGTGTTTGATGCAGCGCATATGTTTTTTTTCATCGGTCCACAGCACCCATGTTTTTCACTGGGGCAACTAGCCTTTAACACCCTTGGTAGGACTCTGTACTAGTGTCATGCATGCCAATTTATATCACAGTGGGTATAAGTGGCATGGATTAGAAGGCACCAAAACTGGAATCAGAGAATGCTACATGGCGGACAAAGCAAGCGCCCGGGGAACTTCTGATGAACAAGTGTAATAGTGGGGCATACGGTATGCATGTGTATGAAGTGGCATATGCATGTGTCTTGAGGTTTTGGAGAAGATTTCTGTAGCATTTCACAATTTAGCCTCCTATCGCAATATTTGGCAGCACCATGACACCAGCATGTACAGTTTGCATTTGTAGGTATAAGTGGTTTCTACTACACTTGTGAGTTTTGTGAGTTTTCATGCATGTATGAGCGTTTTAGGGACATTTGAAAGTTTCAAGTTTTCTGCATTGAAGATGCAGAATGCAATTTCCAAGTTTGTCCACATGATGGAGGTAGAGGTCTGCATAACAAATGTCAGTATAAGGTTGAAGCTGTCATTTTTATTGGTGTACAGCAGCCATGTTTTGTGTCCAATCAACTTGGCTTTTTCAACTTTGACAGATGTTTGTACTAGTGTTAATCACTGATATTTTAAGCACCGTAGGTTTAACTATGCTGTAGAAATTCACTGCTGCATGTGACATGGCCTTAAGCATCGTGGCCACCGTGCCGTGTCCCCTTTGGTGACAAAACTCACCACAATCAAGCATAACATTGTCATTTATTATTGTACGTACCAAGTTTGGTGAGTTTTTGAATATGGCTCATGGGTTTTTTCTGGGGTCAAAGTTCATGCGTTTATAAATACAGTGAGGGAAAAAAGTATTTGATATGTACGATTGCCCACTGACAAAGAAATGATCAGTCTATAATTTTAATGGTAGGTGTATTTTAACAGTGAGAGACAGAATAACAACAAAAAAATACAGAAAAACGCATTTCAAAAAAGTTATAAATTGATTTGCATGTTAATGAGTGAAATAAGTGTTTGACACCTTCGACTTAGTACTTGGTGGCAAAACCCTTGTTGGCAATCACAGAGGTCAGATGTTTCTTGTAGTTGGCCACCAAGTTTGCACACATCTCAGGAGGGATTTTGTCCCACTCCTCTTTGCAGATCCTCTCCAAGTCATTAAGGTTTCAAGGCTGACGTTTGGCAACTCGAACCTTCAGCTCCCTCCACAGATTTTCTATGGGATTAAGGTCTGGAGACTGGCTAGGCCACTCCAGGACCTTAATGTGCTTCTTCTTGAGCCACTCCTTTGTTGCCTTGGCTGTGTGTTTTGGGTCATTGTCATGCTGGAATAGCCATCCACGACCCATTTTCAATGCCCTGGCTGAGGGAAGGAGGTTCTCACCCAAGATTTGACGGTACATGGCCCCGTCCATCGTCCCTTTGATGCGGTGCAGTTGTCCTGTCCCCTTAGCAGAAAAACACTCCCAAAGCATAATGCTTCCACCTCCATGTTTGACGGTGGGGATGGTGTTCTTGGGGTCATAGGCAGCATTCTTCCTCCTCCAAACACGGCGAGTTGAGCTGATGCCAAAGAGCTCGATTTTGGTCTCATCTGACCACAACACTTTCACCCAGTTCTCCTCTGAATCATTCAGATGTTCATTGTTAAACTTCAGACGGGCCTGTACATGTGCTTTCTTGAGCAGGGGGACCTTGTGGGCGCTGCAGGATTTCAGTCCTTCACGGCGTAGTGTGTTACCAATTGTTTTCTTGGTGACTATGGTGCCAGCTGCCTTGAGATCATTAACAAGATCCTCCCGTGTAGTTCTGGGCTGATTCTTCACCATTCTCATGATCATTGAAACTCCAGGAGGTGAGATCTTGCATGGAGCCCCAGACCGAGGGAGACTGACAGTTATTTTGTGTTTCTTCCATTTGCGAATAATCGCACCGACTGTTGTCACCTTCTCACCAAGCTGCTTGGCGATGGTCTTGTAGCTCATTCCAGCCTTGTGTAGGTCTACAATCTTGTCCCTGACATCCTTGGACAGCTCTTTGGTCTTGGCCATGGTGGAGAGTTTGGAATCTGATTGATTGATTGCTTCTGTGGACAGGTGTGTTTTATACAGGTAATGAGCTGAGATTAGGAGCACGCCCTTTAAGAGAGTGCTCCTAATCTCAGCTCGTTACCTGTATAAAAGACACCTGGGAGCCAGAAATCTTGCTGATTGATAGGGGATCAAATACTTATTTCCCTCATTAACATGCAAATCAATTTATAACTTTTTTGAAATGCGTTTTTCTGGATTTTTGTGTTGTTATTCTGTCTCTCACTGTTAAAATACACCTACCATTAAAATTATAGACTGATCATTTCTTTGTCAGTGGGCAAACGTACAAAATCAGCAGGGGATCAAATACTTTTTTCCCTCACTGTACGCATATACGTGCACAGTCATTTGCTTGTGGCTGCCATGTTTTTGCATGCAGTCACTTGCCTCTTGCACATTTGATAGACAGCAGTATCTATGTAATACATGCACAGTTTCAGGGCACTGGGCTTTAGTTCTGGAGTAGTAGCCATTTTCATATTCACACGCGGATTCATGTTACATCCAACATTACGGCTTAACCGTATACCCCTCAAACTTAATTTTCTAGTTGTATGTTCAAGGTATAGACTTAAACATATGTGCAGAGTTTCATGTGTGTACTGCATTCCAGTGTGCAGGAAATGTGTAACTTGTCTGAAGCTGTGTGTACTTTTTTTTCATTGGCTCACAGCACCCATGTTTTTCACTGGGGCAACTAGCCTTTAACACCCATGGTAGGACTCTGTACTAGTGTCATGCATGCCAATTTGTGTCACAGTGGGTATAAGTGGCATGGATTAGAAGGCACCAAAGCTGGAATCAGAGAATGCTTCATGGCGGACAAAGCGTGAGACCGAGCAACTTCTGATGAACAAGTGTAATAGTGGGGCATAAGGTATGCATGTGGCTTATGCATGCATCTGTTGGTTTTGGAGAAGAAGATTTTTGTAGAATTTCACAATTTTGCCACTTATTGCAACATGGCGGGCAGCACTATTGTGACCGGCACGTGTAGTTTTCAGTGCATTTGTAGGTATAAGTGGTGTCTACAATTTTAATGTATGCATGAACATTTTAGCTGCAATAGAAGTTTTGTCAGAAGGAAAATAATAATAATAATAATAATAATATCTAGAAGTTGCATGCAACTTTTAAAGGCTTCCATGTTGTATCAGTAGGTTTCAGATTTTGAGCAGGCATTTGTAGTTTAAATGCATGTGTTATTAAATGTGTAATTTTCAATTCTAATCCAATGTAGTACAGATTTGAAGTTTTCAATCTTTTGTCACTTGAAGTGTGTATTTTAATGTCAGTGAAGTATAATGTTAATTTCTTGCTTGCATGCATCAATTTTGTAAGGTACCATTGTATTTTTCACTTAATTCTAGCATATATGTGAAGTTTTCATTGTGTTATTCACGATGCAGAATGCAATTCCCAAGTTTGGCCACATTATGGAGGTAGAGGTCTACATAAGGAATGTCATGATGTGGCTGACATGTGAAGCTTTAATTTTGGTTGGTGTACAGCAGCCAGGTTTTATGTCCTATCAACTTGGCTTCATCAACTTTGGTAGATCTTTGTACTAGTTTAATCACTGACAATTTAAGTTCATTAGGCTATAGTTCTGAATATATTTGCTGTCATAAGTGACATAATGTAACACAATTTGGTGAGTTTTTGAATTTTGCTGATAGGATTTTCTGGGGTCTATTTATAAATATGTGTATTTTGCATTCATGCACAGTCATTTTCTTGTGGCTGTCATGTTCTTGCACACAGTCACTTGTCTCTTACAGATATAATAGATAGCAGTGTCTATGTAATACATGCAAAGTTTCAGGGCACTGGGCTTTAGAGTTCCGGAGTAGTAGCTGTTTTCAATTTCGCACGCGGACACATGTTAAATCCAACATTGCGGCTTAACCGTATACCTCACAATCTTAATGATCAGGTTTTATGTTCAATGCACAGACATAGACATAGGTGCTGAGTTTCATGTGTGTACTGCATTCCAGTGTAGAGGTAATGTGATACTTGTCTGAAGCGACGCATATTTTTTCATTGGCCCACAGCACCCATGTTTTTCACTGGGGCAACTAGCCTTTAACACCCTTGGTAGTACTCTGTACTAGTGTCATGCATACCAATTTGTGTAAGAGTGGGTATAAGTGGCATGGAGTAGAAGGCACCAAAGCTTGAATCAGAAAACGCAGCCTGGCGGACAAAGCGTGAGACCGAGCAACGTCTGATTAACAAGCGTAATAGTGCATGGAAGCCTAATAATAATAAAAATCCTAACAGAAACAATAGGCTTCCAGCACTTCGTGCATGGAAGCCCAATAATCCTAATATTAACTATAGGGTTTCAGCAACTTAATTGCTTGGCCCCCTAATAATAAATTGTCAGCACAGCGCTCGCTCGCTCGCTCGTTGCACAAGCTGCACAACGAGTTCAGTGCTTCTGCACGGCAGTGATTGTGTTTGTGCAATTGTTGAAATACATCAGCAACAACAATGTAAATTGTGTTTCTTGACGTGTTTAAATTAGTTACACTTTTAGGACGTAAGTATTCCATGTACAGTGTGATAATCAATCTGTATATACATACGTAGTTAAAGTTGCACTCATCATCAGCACACACGTCATTGTGTATTTGAAGTTCTCTTACTGTAAAATATGTATGTTTTATGTAATTCGCCCAGTGCTAAGAAAATGAATGTATGAATCATGCGCAAACTAACCAGGGACACATTATTCGTAGGGGGCACTGAACACCTCAGGGTAACACCTAATTTCTACCAGTGCCGGAAGAAACTGTACAGTTAAGGACCAGTTAATGACCAGTTCATTTATAAACAATATTCAATTTCTGTCCAATCTATATCGTCGCATTAACTCTCCCATCATAATATCGCTGTAACACGTCTTTCCTTTCACGGAAGGTGAGCTCAGTCGTCTCTCATTGCTGCCATTTGCCAACTCCTAGTTATTGACCTGGTGAGACCATATACTTACTGAAGTGTCTCTTTCTGACAGGCCGCTGTTTGCTGCTGATTTCGCTCATATGTGTGTGTGTGTTTGTTTCTTACCTAAACATAAACTGGGACATCACATGCTCTTAATGAATACGATGCCCCTCCATTTGCCTCTTGCTAAATGATGTGAGCTCCATCAGTCTGGCGCTGTGTTATCTGAGCAGCTGGATTAAACGCTCTGCAGGTTAAATTAATATGTACATGATATTAAACATTTTGCTGTGCACGTAGCAGGTAAATCCTGTGTTTTGTTTCAGTGCTGTAGGGCAGTGTTTCTCAACCGCTGTTCCGCGGAATGGGTAGGATGGGTGCAGATGTTCCGTGAAAAAAATAGAAAATATTACAGCTAACGTTACATTTAAATTAAACCCCAATTCACGTTTTAAATAGTAAACTAAAGTTAGCTAATACATTGTTGCTCATAACTCATACAATTGACAAACATAGGGCTTATAAACCAATAAAACATGTTTTCTAAAACCTTCTAAACCAATAGAAAATATTTTTTAAAGTGACCCTGCATTTCAGTGTGCTTTGGTTAGTGTTTTTTCTCGTTATGCAGATTACCGTAGACCGTGGCATAGAAGCGTATTTTTACTAAAAAGAAAAATAAATTGCTTTTCAAAATTCACAAATTAAAGAACTTATGGTAAATGTTTCAGATGACGATCACTACACATCAGCAGTTGACAGGAGATCACAGTGAAAAAGAAAAAGAAAACGATAAAGTAAGAAAACGGGCCTCTCAGGCAATGTTATATAAAACTGAAACTATACCCGATATTTATGAAATTTCAAATCCTTTCAATCCCCCTTCATACTTTAGGTTGGCATTTCTTTTTTATATAAGGTCTGAAAGGAAATTATGTCAGCCAGCCTCTAAAAAGGAGCTGGCATGCAGGTGAACACTTTTTGACAACAACCGAACTGTTACAGGTGAGCAAATAAGCTCTCAAAACACCCAGAACAAACACAGAGAGGCTGCAATCTGAGGAACAAGAGCTCAGAGAGTCACTGCCAACAGCTCCCCCCAGGAGTAACACCTCTGTGCCACAAAACAGGCACAGGTATTGCACTGATTCTTTCTATTAATTTTTTTACTTTTCACAACAGACTATGAATAGCAGTACACACTGTATTTGTCAACCAATTGTTTTTAATTTAAACGGTTTTCCATTTAAATAAGTTATTTTAACGTGTACGTATATATATATATATATATATATATATATATATATACAGGGTATATATACAGGGTTGGGCAGTAACTGAATACAAGTATTGGCGTTTTCAGATATTTTGATACTTGTATTCCAGTTACAGTTACTCCTGTCAGACGAGTATTCTGATTACCAATACTTTTTAAAAAGAGTAAGAGATTACTGATTACTTCTGGATCATTTACATGAAAGTGTACATGTGTAACGGAATTGCCCACTTGTAGTAGTTTTGCAAATGTGTTCTTATTTGCGCATCTTTCGCCAAAGAGTGTCTGATTCAGCACCAACAAGCGGGCAGAATGGACGCTATCATCATCCCAGCTACACACAGTTCTATAGCGCTGTGCGATGCTGTGTGTGAGCAGGGATTGAACTCGTGGAAGTACAGGCAATTGTTCACTTTCAAAGAAAAAAACTGAAAAAATATGAAAGTGCAAGTTGTGCCCAACATGGGACAATGTACTATCTGGCTTAAAGGACTCAACATCTAAAAAAAACAAACATCTGGAGGTCAGATTTTATTTTTTAAATGTGTGCCTCCGTAATACAGTTAGGCTTATGCAAGTAGAAAATACGCATTTTATTAAAAATGATAATAAATACAATTGCATTACATATTTTTATGAAAGCATAATAATAAGCAAAACGGCAGCACGTGCATAGTATAACCAAAAATGATATCGATAGTTTGTGTTTGCGGTAATAAAAGCAATCCTATCTAAATTTAAGAGAAATCCACGTAAATTACAAATAATTCCTGTGCGACATTAACAATGAAATACTTAATTTAATACCAAAGTAACATGCAATTTATAGCCTAAAACAAAACAAATCACACAAACTGAATAAACTCGTCCTAACCAGTGGCGTGGCTCTTTAACATGTCAAAAAGAGTATAACTATTAACGGGATCATCACATATCAAGTTTAAAGTTCAAACTTTTACAAACCGATAGATATCACTTAAACGAAGTTAAGACAGCAATAATGTGTTCATTGCAGAAACAAGATGCATAGTATCAGGTGTTGATACTTAAAAATAACATTGATTTCAATGTGTGTTTTCGGTGCTGGTGAATTGAAACCAGTGACAGCGTTTCTCATGGCTAGAACAATACATCCCAGCAGGCACTCGACGTCATTTCAACGTTGTTTCGTGGTTGAAATCTGGTTGCGACGTGGGTCAACAAGAATACAACTGCTATTCAACGTGGATTTGGCAACGATTGATCAATGTCGAAATATACGTTGCTTTAAGGTTGAATAGACATCGTCACAGTCAAAACAATCAACCCCCCAGACCTCCAGATAACAAACACAATATCCTCTCAAGAAAATGTATTTCCCCAGTCGGTACTTTTTTCATATATATATATATATATATATATATATATATATATATATATATATATATATATATATACATACACTCACCTAAAGGATTATTAGGAACACCTGTTCAATTTCTCATTAATGCAATTATCTAACCAACCAATCACATGGCAGTTGCTTCAATGCATTTAGGGGTGTGGTCCTGGTCAAGACAATCTCCTGAACTCCAAACTGAATGTCTGAATGGGAAAGAAAGGTGATTTAAGCAATTTTGAGCGTGGCATGGTTGTTGGTGCCAGACGGGCCGGTCTGAGTATTTCACAATCTGCTCAGTTACTGGGATTTTCACGCACAACCATTTCTAGGGTTTACAAAGAATGGTGTGAAAAGGGAAAAACATCCAGTATGCGGCAGTCCTGTGGGCGAAAATGCCTTGTTGATGCTAGAGGTCAGAGGAGAATGGGCCGACTGATTCAAGCTGATAGATGAGCAACTTTGACTGAAATAACCACTCGTTACAACCGAGGTATGCAGCAAAGCATTTGTGAAGCCACAACACGTACAACCTTGAGGCGGATGGGCTACAACAGCAGAAGACCCCACCGGGTACCACTCATCTCCACTACAAATAGGAAAAAGAGGCTACAATTTGCACAAGCTCACCAAAATTGGACAGTTGAAGACTGGAAAAATGTTGCCTGGTCTGATGAGTCTCGATTTCTGTTGAGACATTCAGATGGTAGAGTCAGAATTTGGCGTAAACAGAATGAGAACATGGATCCATCATGCCTTGTTACCACTGTGCAGGCTGGTGGTGGTGGTGTAATGGTGTGGGGGATGTTTTCTTGGCACACTTTAGGCCCCTTAGTGCCAATTGGGCATCGTTTAAATGCCACGGCCTACCTGAGCATTGTTTCTGACCATGTCCATCCCTTTATGACCACCATGTACCCATCCTCTAATGGCTACTTCCAGCAGGATAATGCACCATGTCACAAAGGTCGAATCATTTCAAATTGGTTTCTTGAACATGACAATGAGTTCACTGTTGTAGCGTAAGGTACACTTATAAATTTCAATTAAAGAAGTGAATTTATAGTATCACCTTATCACGAATCCTGGAATCTTGTAGAACTCAATTTCTGTAATAATTGGATGCAGACACCAATTCCAAAGATATAAATTGTCAAATTTATTCAAAACAAAGACTAAATGTAGCACTATGCTAATTATACAAAAGGGAAAAACTAATTAAAATTCAACTCTAGATCAACAAATCAAAGACAAATCACTTCCGTGACCAAATCAAAGACCATGGGATCGCATATGATATCACACAAATCGTTAAACAAAAAAAGGTTATAAACACATTGACTACAATACCGGTTAGTAAGATGAAGGTGAGTCTCTCATTAGTATTGTTAGTCAGACATTAAATAACTATGCAGGTTAGTATTTAAAGTCAGGTAACTTCTCGTTATATATATATCAGTCTCATTTATGTTTAGGTGCCGAGAAACATCCTATCATTACTTGTTACCACCATTTCCCTTAACTGATTATTATTCAATGATTAAGGATAGGCAGGGCCACCAATAATCTAATGTCTATTAACTTGTGTCAATTTCAGACTAAACAGTTAAACAGGAATGAGAGAATATTTCTCGGCATTGACAGATTTTATTTCTAAAATTATCAACAAAACAGTTTAATGCAACACACATTTATATTTAAGAAAACTAAATGATATTACACATTCTAGAGTTATGAATCACAGATTAACATTTCTAATTGATTTCTCAAATGTCATGAATCATGAACTCCAAACTGTTAAACTTATCTGAACTTCGTCGCAGAGAGGCCTCTCTGTCTTCGGGCTCAGATAACAGCACACGGCACGAGGTCCGTGTGGTTTGGAACAAAGGCAGTCCGGTTCGGCTTTGTCCAAGAACTTCCACTCAGTCGATGCACCTGGAAGTTGGGGTTTCACGAAAGTAGAGTCGTTTCCAAACAGATTTTCCACTGGTTTGAAGGCTCCAAGGTTGTGCACAAAATCTTCTTTGTAAGCAGGGGTTCCACCGTAGTTACTTGAAGACGAAGTCTTTGAGGAAAGCAGGGCCCTGTTTGTTCCAAGGGTCAAGTTTCTTAAGACTCAAATAGCTATTTAAATGGCTGACACTTTCGTATACAGTTGACTTAGTCAATTGTCCAGCTGTAAAACTCCACTGATCAGGTGGGCACAGGTGGGCAGCGCAGTCTGTAAAGTTCTTTATTTAATAAAGTCCTTTAAAAGAATTCTTCGTACGGCTCAATCTCCTTCTCCCAGTTTAACTCTTCTGTTGCCGGCAAAGACTTGGTTGGTTTCTGGTTCCGGTTCTGGCAACAGAGCTACAGGCTGTGGCAGCGAGTTTCTGGTTCAGGTGAGAGAGAGAGAGAGAAAGACTGTCCGCTGTTCCTTATAGTCTGTCAGATCAATAGGTGATTGGTCCCTCAGTTCTTGAGATTGGATTTCGGTTTCAGCCCCCAGTGTCCTATTGGAGGGGGGCTTGATTTATGACTGATGTCAATCCATGCCATCTTTTGGAAATGCCGGTTGGCCTGGGTTCGTAGCTCTATGTCGGGATTTCGTCTCTCATCCACTTCAAAGAGTTTTTATCACCTACAGGCCCCTTTCTCCAGACATCTCATAGCAGAATTCCAAACTATTTGGCCTCTTCTTGGTGCCATCCTCCCCAAAACTGTCACTTTGATGCAAACCAGTTCCAAGCTGATGAGCTAAGGAAATCTGATAACTTTGGGGGGGAGAAGGTCTTCTTTAGATCAGTGCTTCAGCTCAGAGCCCAAATGCTCTTATCCAAATACACCCAACATAACGATACACTGTACTAAACTGGCCCCCACAGTCACCAGATCTCAACCCAATAGAGCATCTTTGGGATGTGGTGGAATGGGAGCTTCGTGCCCTGGATGTGCATCCCACAAATCTCCATCAACTGCAAGATGCTATCCTATCAATATGGGCCAACATTTCTAAAGAATGCTTTCAGCACCTTGTTGAATCAATGCCACGTAGAATTAAGGCAGTTCTGAAGGCGAAAGGGGGTCAAACACAATATTAGTATGGTGTTCCTAATAATCCTTTAGGTGAGTGTATATATATTACGGCACACCATATGGCAAAGAATCACGAAGATGGAAGGAGATAACGGCTGCCGTTGCAACTTACATCTGCAAAGACATGGCCCCAATCGAGAAATGGGGGTTTCGTGAGTTGGTGCTAACACTCGACCCAAGGTACACAATGCCAAGCCAAAAACACTTCATTCATTTTACAGAAAAGGTGCTATATCGTGATATGTATCGTTGAAAGGACCTATATCAGGATATGAGATTTTGGTCATATCGCACAGTCAGTGATTATCAGAAAACAAACTAACGCCTGCATTCAAAATATGGTTCACAATACATTTCATTTGACACGCATTATCGATCTCTGAATTAATACTTTGATTAATAATTAATTAATAATTTAAAATTAACACAATGCTTTATTAGCTCAGTTGTTTCTATTTTATATTTTCATCAGTAATTATTTGCCTGTTGGGAATGCATGTTGCACTGATTGCCTATATACAATTAGCAATATAAAAGCAATACAATCTGTGATTAAACTCCAGTTTTAAGAGTATATAATGTCATGTGCCTCAGGATAATTCCAAGTGCCTGGGTGTGCCTTCCTAAAACAAGGTTGAGAACCACTGCTCTAAGGAGTTGCTAGAATCAGCGGTGCTGTTGAAACCGAGACAATCAATTACCATCCCACACAGAGATCACCCGAGACCAGTCCACCCTGATCACTGATTGGGTTAGGAAAGACTGTCACTCAAACCTAGTGGACCAATGGAGAGCCATGACCTACGCCTCCCTCTATGCCCCACCCTCACGACAAAACAGTGCCAAAACTCTTAAATGAAAAAATGAAAAAAAAAAAAAAAACGAAAGCAAAGACACTGGCAGCACAAGGGAGGCTTGCAGCTTCGCAACCACAGGCAGGGACTTCAGTGCTCTCGCTTTAACATTATTTCCTTTCAATTATAATTTTTTTGCTTTTGATATAATTATTTGTGTTTACAATTCTATACATTTTGCTTTCGATTGTTTTATTTTAGATCTCAACATCAAAGTTCTCTTTTTTTTTGTTTACAATATTTTTTATTTTGAATTCGTTACCTATGGCGCTAATTTGAGCCCATAGACTTCTCGCATACTCTGCGAAGAAACTGTCCAAGATCGGCGTTTGCATGAATGCAGCCGGAACAGACGTCACCAGGCGACGCAGCCGCAGGCCACTAAAGTCTGCACAGCAGCGCAGCTTCTCAAGAGGTACTGCACCGGAGCAGCCATGGCTGCAAAACATTCAACGAGCACTGTGTGACAAAGACGTGTGCATCTCCAGAGACAAAGTTCACTGCATGTGCAAGCGCCCCCTTAGCAGGAGGAGTGAATTGCCTCAAGGGCTTGATCTTATGGATTTCATGGTACATGGCAAAGTATGAACAGAAATATAATATTTCAAAGTTTGTCAGCTCATCAATAAAAGAACATGCATGTTTTAGTAGTATATGTATACATTATAACACAATTTCAATGTGTTCCATGCATTTGTAAGTGCATAGCTGCCAAGGAAATACATAACATACATGTGTTTTACATGTGTATTTCTCTCAAAGCACACATTAAATGTATATTGTAATCCAGTGTAAATATGATATTATACACAAAAAAATAGTTGTAATGAATTTGATCAATATGTGAGTATTTAAGCCTTAAGTGTCCCAACAATGAGCAGGAATAACGATTTTTACTAATGAAACTTTACAATCTAAGGCAAAAAAGAAAAGGCACACCTGGAGTGAAGTGACAGCTGAATCAAGAAGAACAGACCAAACTTGATGGTGATAGACTGTGTGATAGAATGCCCAAAGCACATGCAGCTGTAATTGCTTGAAAAGTGGGGTAAGTGGAAGGGAAACATTTACCATAAAATCAAAGCAAAACCACATCCTCAGTTGCATTTTTCACTTTACAATGTCAATGCAAATTTCCAAATATTCTGCTTTTCATTGAAGTTATCTTTTAATTTCTTAAATCAAACAGATATAGAGATAGATAGATAGATTAAACGATTGATATATATATATATATATATATATATATATATATATATATATATATATATATATATACAGACAGACAAGAAGATAGATAGATGAGGCTAAATATTTTACAAACCAACTTTGTTAAAACAAACAATCTCACAATCCCTAAAGGAGTGCCCTCCAGTTGGCGTATAATGACTTTATGCCTGAAATGTCACAAAGGTGTGGTGCGTTTTCTACCTGTACCGTGTGGAAGTGGTATGGCCAGCCATAAAAAAACACAGGCCAAGTTATAGTTAATTGGAAAGTACACCATTTCATCAGGCTGCAGGCACAACAACAGAAGGGTGAATACAGTGAGCAGCTGTTCACATTGGTTGAAATGATCCAAGCTAATTACTTTATGTTGCAATTCTATAAGGCATGTACATTTTTCTATCATTTGTACTTAGGGTCACTTTTATGTATTTGAAAACATTTGTAAGCAAAGGGACATGAACCTTTGTTCTGTATGCCACATTCTCAAGATATTATGCATTATGACTTACCTCAGTAAGCAAATGTTACTGTAAAATACAGAAGGAATCAGTATTATTTGAAAATAATGAATGTGTAACTTGAATATCCAAACTTTGCTAAGTTACTATATACCAGGAATCATCACCACCATACATTTCTACATTTGCAATTCATGTTGTATTTCTGCATTTTATATTTCATGTATCTGTATTATTCTACTTTTATTTATTTAAGTTTGGAACATGCAATTGCTAGGAGTATTTAATACCCCAATAGGGAATTTATTATACCAAAACTGCCTGATTAGATAAGCAATACAGATCAGCTCTTCACTCCATCTGACTGCTGGCAGGAATGGGTGTTATTGACTTGAGAGAGAATGAGAGAATGTGCTAATGAGGGTGGTATACCATTAATGACATTAATGTAAATAGCAAATAAAAAAATAAAAATAAATATATAAGAAATAATAATGGTATAAATTAAGGGTGTTCCGATCAGGATTTTTGGGGCTGATCACCAATTAC
This sequence comes from Amia ocellicauda, assembly GCF_036373705.1. Lineage (NCBI taxonomy): Eukaryota > Metazoa > Chordata > Actinopteri > Amiiformes > Amiidae > Amia > Amia ocellicauda. Next base: position 3,442,691 of record NC_089860.1, read on the forward strand.
CGATCACTGGAAGCAGTACCGATCACCGATCGCGATCACGGGGTCTATTTGAAGCCTTCTATTTATCATGTAGCATTATTTATTTATTTAACTATTCTTAACAACAATGTATATTAAGTATTAAAATGAAGAAATTATGAAGTATCATGAATTGACAACTGTTTATTGACATGTGCAGGAAACATGTGCAAAATATTCCACTCCCTCTCTTAGAGACACATAGCGTGATTAACCTTCAAATGTCTGATGAGGTTGGTGGTATTTAAATGTTTTTGGTGCTTTCCGCCTCGTGGGATTTCCTTGGCACACACGTTACAAAATGCTAATTTATTGTCTTTTTCAGACACCTGGTAGAACTGCCAGACCGCTGAAGCCATTTTAGCTGCGCGTAGAAAAATCTTGCGAGTTTTGCATAATCTGATCGGCTCTTCTGATTGGCCTTCATAGAGACCACCGATCAAACTATTTAAAACGATTATCATCTGATAATGATTAGCAGCCGATCGATCGGAGCACCCTTAGTATAAATATAGCCTCCCAAGAGAGTGTAGGACATTTGTAGAACTACAGTCTCAAAGAGGAGTGTTTGTCCATTACACACTGCTTAAGCTCATATGTTTTCATGTTAGCAGTAGGAGAAAAACTAAAATAAATGGTGTGAGTGTGTGTGTGTGTGTCTCTTCAGCTGGCTTTAGTGGTGTTGTGGCGAGTTGGATAACATTGGAATACAAATCGGAGGGAAACAGATTGTAGTTTTTATTCTGCTTATAATAAGAGACTACCATGGACTACCATCCAGAACTCTGCGGCTCGTCTGGTATTCCCTCTGCCATGGTTCGCACATGCTACTCCACTGCTCTGCTCCCTCCACTGGCTCCCAATACCGGCACGCATTCAGTTCAAGTTCAAGTTACAGGCTTATTCCAAAATGGATTAAAGTCATAATTTTCCTCAAAATTCTACAAACAATACCCCATAATGACAATGTGAAAGAAGTTTGTTAGAAATCTTTGCAAATGTATTAAAAATAAAAAAACAAAAAAAGCACATGTAGGTGCACAGCCATTTTCAGATCTCTTCAGAGATGTTCAATCGGGTTCAAGTCTGGGCTCTGGCTGGGCCACTCAAGGACATTCACAGAGTTGTCCTGTAGCCACTCCTTTGTTATCTTGGCTGTGTGCTTAGGGTTGTTGTCCTGTTGGAAGATGAACCTTCACCCCAGTCTGAGGTCCAGAGCGCTCTGGAGCAGGTTTTCATCAAGGATGTCTCTGTACATTGCTGCATTCATCTTTCCCTCGATCCTGACTAGTCTCCCAGTTCCTGCCGCTGAAAAACATCCCCACAGCATGATGCTGCCACCACCATGCTTCACTGTAGGGATGGTATTGGCCAGGTGATGAGCGGTGCCTGGTTTCCTCCAGACATGAGTTCAATCTTGGTTTCATCAGACCAGAGAATTGTGTTTCTCATGGTCCAAGAGTCCTTCAGGTGCCTTTTGGCAAACTCTAGGCGGGCTGTAATGTGCCTTTTACTGAGGAGTGGCTTCCGTCTGGCCATTCTACCATACAGGCCTGATTGGTGGAGTGCTGCAAGGATGGTTGTTCTTCTGGAAGGTTCTCCTCTCTCCACAGAGACACGCTGGAGCTCTGTCAGAGTGACCATCGGGTTCTTGGTCACCTCCCTGACTAAGGCCCTTCTCCCCCGATCGCTCAGTTTGGCCGGGCGGCCAGCTCTAGGAAGAGTCCTGGTGGTTCCAAACTTCTTCCATTTACAGATGATGGAGGCCACTGTGCTCAATGCTGCAGAATTTTTTCTGTACCCTTCCCCAGATCTGTGCCTCGATACAATCCTGTCTCAGAGGTCTACAGACAATTCCTTGGACTTCATGGCTTGGTTTGTTCTCTGACATGCACTGTTAACTGTGGGACCTTATATAGACGTGTGTGCCTTTCCAAATCATGTCCAATCAACTGAATTTACCACAGGTGGACTCCAATCAAGTTGTAGAAACATCTCAAGGATGATCAGTGGAAACAGGATGCACCTGAGCTCAATTTTGAGTGTCATGGCAAAGGCTGTGAATACTTATGTACATGTGCTTTTTTATTTTTTTAATACATTTACAAAGATTTCAAACAAACTTCTTTCACATTGTCATTATGGGGTATTGTTTGTAGAATTTTGAGGAAAATAATGAATTTAATCCATTTTGGAATAAGGCTGTAACATAACAAAATGTGGAAAAAGTGAAGCGCTGTGAATACTTTCCGGATGCACTGTACATAACCTAGCTATAATCCCCATGAGTTCACATTCTCAACCATCTGTAACGCTAAAGCTGACTGGCTGCGTCCGATATGCTACAGAAATACTGTGCAGAGGTGCTAATGAACCCGATCTCTGTGTAGAAGGTTTCCTGAGGAGGGTATCTGAGATAATAGCTTCGTCAAGGCTTTGCTCCTGCTTCCAGTCAGGTCAAGCCCTTAAATGTGGAGACAAAAACACACTCCTTTACAGACAAGTGTGAGTGAGGCTCAGACAGACTCGGGAGTGCACTGTTGAACTTGACATGTGGAAGCAGTTTGTCAAGACCTGTGGGGCTGCTGTCAGACGAGACATGCTCAGCTCTCAGGAAACCGGCAGACCCAGACAGGTACTGAAGGAGACAACAGCAACTTCAATGTTTAAAGCTGCCTGGTACAGGATAGAGACATTCAAAGAGGGTTATTTATTTAGAAAAGGGTCTCAATTAACTTAATTTTTTAAATATTTTATTGTGTAACTCAATGTCTGGTTTAACAAAAAAAAATGAAAAAAATAACAGAGTGGTATCCAAGGTAAAGGAGAGATGTACAGCTGGGACCTGGAAGTATGACGATCTCTAATTGACTCAAAAAACAAAACAAAATCAGAAGAAACCTGAAAAACGTACTATTTTCAAAGTTTTGAATAACTGCAGCTGTTTAAAATGCTTTTAGCTGAGTGCACCAATTTCCAAATTTAGATCGTGGAAAAGCCCAATCCAGGCTTGCATTCCATTCAAAACAACCCAACTACCAGGAGACAATCAACTTGCTTGCCAATAGAATATCCGATGCAAGTACAGAACTCCATGTACACTTAATGGTTTTATATTTACATTTAAATAAGTAAGATTATAGTAATGAGTCAATTAGAGGTGACCATACTATCAGAGGCTTCACTGTAATTCTAGTAAGTAAAAAAAACAACAACTAGTAATTGTGTGTATCTGGATCTTCATATTCATCTTCATTGAGTCCTCCTAGCCATCAGCATCTCACGGATGTTGTCTTCTGCATCCTTCACACTGCGCTCCAGGTATGTCTTCCTTTGCTACAAGAAGTTAGGAAAAATAAAAAAAATCCCATCAATTTCCACATCCGGTCAAATTGATAAAACATACAGCAACATGATGAATGACCATTTCACAAAACATATTCTTCATTAGTTCTTTATTTTGCCTGACGCTTTTCTGCAAAGCAATTTACATGGCTACCCATTAGTGACCTAGGTAGAATACCTTCAAGAGTAAAACAGCAGAGTCTCACTGGGGTTTTGAACCTACAACCCTCCAGTGACAAGTCTAGAGTCCAGACCACTACTCCACCACTGTTGCTGTTTATGGTGTTATATGAATCAGCTTATATGAACTTATGTTCTCTACTATCATCATTATGATTGCAACCCTCTGGATTAAAAGTTTGACTAACAACGTGATTCAACTGCTAGCGAAAACCCTCTTATACTAAAAAGAGAGTTATACAGTAGGTATACAACGATCAGCCATAACATTATGACCACCTGCCTAATATTGTGTAGGTCCCCTTTTTGTCGCCAAAACAGCCATGACCCATCGAGGCATGGACTACACTAGACCTCTGAAGGTGTGCTGTGGTATCTGGCACCAAGACGTTAGCAGCAGATCCTTTAAGTCCTGTAAGTTGCGAGGTGGGGCCTCGGACTTGTTTGTCCAGCACATCCCACAGATGCTCAATTGGATTGAGATCTGGGGAATTTGGAGGCCAACTCGTGATTCATCAGACCAGGCCACCTTCTTCCATTGCTCCGTGGTCCAGTTCTGATGCTCACATGCCCATTGTAGGCACTTTCGGCAGTGGACAGGGGTCAGCATGGGCACCCTGACTGGTCTGCGGCTATGCAGCCCCATACGCAACAAACTGCGATGCACTGTGTGTTCTGACACCTTTCTATCAGAACCAGCATTAACTTTTTCAGCAATTTGAGCTGCAGCAGTTTGTCTGTTGGATCGGACCACATGGGCTAGCCTTCGCTCTCCACGTGCATTAATGAGCCTTAGCCGCCCATGACCGTCGCCGGTTCACCGCTTTTCCTTCCTTGGACCACTTTTGATAGGTACTGACCACTGCAGACCGGGAACACCCCACAAGAGCTGCAGTTTTGGAGATGCTCTGACCCAGTCATCTAGCCATCACAATTTGACCCTTGTCAAAGTCGCTGAGTTACACTTGCCCATTTTTCCTGCTTCTAACACATCAACTTTGAGGACAAAATGCTCACTTGCTGCCTAATATATCCCACCCACTGACAGGTGCCATGATAACGAGATTATCAGTGTAATTCACTTCACCTGTCAGTGGTCATAATGTTATGGCTGATTGGTGTATATTCATTATTATTTATTGTATTAGATTTGCACCTGATATAGCGCTCGTCTGATCGGCTCAGCAAGCTTCTAACTTTCCTTTGGCATTCAATCTTGTTCATGTTGCAAACCCAGGTCTCTGGATCAATGCCTTGATCAGTCACCTGTTTGATCATGAATGCTAATTGTTCATTCTGTCCACGGATAGCAAAGTACATTTTACCTTTAGTCCACAATTGCTAACCACGAAATACGTGGGCAATCTGTGGGATAAAATGTGAATTATATTAACGAAATGTGCAGTTCGAGGGACAAAATACTCATTATGTGCACAAATGCGTTTCGTATGTCGTTTTTCTGACCTGCTGCAGCGCCTACAGACAGACATCGTAGACCAATGGCCCCAGCACTGAGCGATTGGCCGTGGCTGTCAGAATGTCCTGCTTAACCAATCAGCCCTGGCCTGACACACAGGACGCAGAGATGCACGACGCGCTGTTGACATTACGAAGGAGTGCAGGCTGATTTATACTTCTGCGTCTGCGTCTTTGTGTACATGAGCGGGTGTCGTACGCAGACATTCGCATAGCTGTCTGCTAACATACTTGCACATAAGATTGACGTGTCCATAGGGGGTAGTGTGGCATTAACACATCGCAATCTTCAGAAAACAAAACCCGATTTCTTTGGTGCACCTACGATTGTATGGATGTAAATTAACACATACTGTTAATGACATGTTACAGAAACTACACGAGCACACACACACAAATACAAATTTCATCCTGTATGTGCAGATCTCTATTGTCTTGCTATAGTTGGGTAGACTTAACACTAGAACATACATACACACGTCTCTGTGTATGTGAATTTCTCCTGCATATCCATTCTTATGTGTTACTAAATATTTGAATTAAATACATATATGGCATTTCAGCTGTTAAATTTCTCAAAATTAATGAGCTATAAATACGTTCTTCTCCAACCACCAGACCGGCATTTCGTGGGATAAAATGTGAATTATATTAACAAAATGTGCAGTTTGAGGGACAAAATACTAATTATGTGCACAAATGCGTTTTGTGGATAAGGAGATGCATTTTAAATACTTTCGTACAGTGAGGGAAAAAAGTATTTGATCCCCTGCTGATTTTGTACGTTTGCCCACTGACAAAGAAATGATCAGTCTATAATTTTAATGGTAGGTGTATTTTAACAGTGAGAGACAGAATAACAACAAAAAACAAAACGCATTTCAAAAAAGTTATAAATTGATTTGCATGTTAATGAGGGAAATAAGTATTTGACCCCTTCGACTTAGTACTTGGTGGCAAAACCCTTGTTGGCAATCACAGAGGTCAGACGTTTCTTGTAGTTGGCCACCAAGTTTGCACACATCTCAGGAGGGATTTTGTCCCACTCCTCTTTGCAGATCCTCTCCAAGTCATTAAGGTTTCGAGGCTGACGTTTGGCAACTCGAACCTTCAGCTCCCTCCACAGATTTTCTATGGGATTAAGGTCTGGAGACTGGCTAGGCCACTCCAGGACCTTAATGTGCTTCTTCTTGAGCCACTCCTTTGTTGCCTTGGCTGTGTGTTTTGGGTCATTGTCATGCTGGAATACCCATCCACGACCCATTTTCAATGCCCTGGCTGAGGGAAGGAGGTTCTCACCCAAGATTTGACGGTACATGGCCCCATCCATCGTCCCTTTGATGCAGTGCAGTTGTCCTGTCCCCTTAGCAGATAAACACCCCCAAAGCATAATGTTTCCACCTCCATGTTTGACGGTGGGGATGGTGTTCTTGGGGTCATTCCTCCTCCTCCAAACACAGCGAGTTGAGTTGATGCCAAAGAGCTCGATTTTGGTCTCATCTGACCACAACACTTTCACCCAGTTCTCCTCTGAATCATTCAGATGTTCATTGGCAAACTTCAGACGGGCCTGTACATGTGCTTTCTTGAGCAGGGGGACCTTGCGGGCGCTGCAGGATTTCAGTCCTTCACGGCATAGTGTGTTACCAATTGTTTTCTTGGTGACTATGGTCCCAGCTGCCTTGAGATCATTAACAAGATCCTCCCGTGTAGTTCTGGGCTGATTCCTCACCGTTCTCATGATCATTGAAACTCCACGAGGTGAGATCTTGCATGGAGCCCCAGACCAAGGGAGACTGACAGTTATTTTGTGTTTCTTCCATTTGCGAATAATCACACCAACTGTTGTCACCTTCTTACCAAGCTGCTTGGCGATGGTCTTGTAGCCCATTCCAGCCTTGTGTAGGTCTACAATCTTGTCCCTGATATCCTTGGACAGCTCTTTGGTATTGGCCATGGTGAAGAGTTTGGAATCTGATTGATTGATTGCTTCTCTTTAAGAGAGTGCTCCTAATCTCAGCTCGTTACCTGTACAAAAGACACCTGGGAGCCAGAAATCTTGCTGATTGATAGGGGATCAAATACTTATTTCCCTCATTAACATGCAAATCAATTTATAACTTTTTTGAAATGCGTTTTTCTGGATTTTTGTGTTGTTATTCTGTCTCTCACTGTTAAAATACACCTACCATTAAAATTATAGACTGATCATTTATTTGTCAGTGGGCAAACGTACAAAATCAGCAGGGGATCAAATACTTTTTTCCCTCACTGTATGTCTCCACATCGTCTCTGTGATTGCTGCAGCGCCTTCAGACAGACATCGTACACCAGCCGCCCCCGCACTAAGCGATTGGCCATGGCTCTCAGAATGTCACATCTCAACCAATCAGCGTTGGCCTCACGCACAGGACGCAAAGACGCGCTGTTGGGATTTCGGAGGACTGCGGGCATCTGCGGGCTGCGCTAACCCAGAAACCCCTGCCCTGCGTCGCTATTTATTTATTTGTTTCCCACCGGACATTTTGGCTGTTGATATTTTCATCTGCCGGACAACTACACCGGCGAAAAGCTGGCATTTGCCAGCCGTAAAACCCTGCCCTGAGTAGCATCATCCGGTGTATTTTGTATTTTGCTATTAGTAATTGTTGCTCTAATTGGTTCGCCAGTTACTTTACTTTTTCCTACTGTTCCTTGAAATGTGAGTATTTCATGACAACTGCAGCAGCAGTAACAAAACAAACAAACAAACAAACAAACAAAAAAACAACAACAACCAACAATCATCATTAACCGCCAAGCCCCAGAAACTGTATTATACAGCGAATCAGACATACAGGAAGCATGGATTTCTCAATAATTCCTGACTGTACAGGATGTGTATGTAATTAGTTCACTGGCTATCTAGTGGCACAGTCGCCTCCAAATCCAATCAATCATACATAAATAGAAGACAATTATCTAATGGAAAAAAAAGCATGGCAGTGAGCACGACCACATGTTTATTATTGTTTTACACGTTTCCATACTCCCACTGCGGTTTATCACTCTTCCCGATTCTGATAACCAAAGGAAAAACCTGTTGTAACGTTTTTCAGGTATTTTTTTAATGATACTGGACCAACGTCGAAAATAGTTTTGCTCACAATACTACATCTGAGTTGGGGTTGAGGGGCGATTAATTAAAGCTGATTTAATTTCTATACCAGTTTTTATACTTTTGTGCTCTCTTAATTCCTTTTTTTAGTGTTCCTTCACAAATCTGTTTCCTCATTTTAATTGAATGTAAAGTATGCAGCAAACCTGATCAATCTATTTCTCAGTCTTTCCCCCTGTCCAGCAGTTTATTTCTGTCAGTTTATGTTTAATCTTTAAATACTTTCAGAAGTATTGCAGATATGGAGGGGGGGGCGGGGGGGTGGACAATTTTCCAAAACACAGCAAGTGAGACAGGCTTCCTTCTCAAATCTAGATAAATTTAGTTTTAACTATATCAATACTTGGTCTGTATTTCTGCAGTTGTGCTCTTCGAGATATTTTATTCATAATTATATGTATACAATACCAGAAACTGTAGATTGTATGTTGAACTATGAATCTGGGACAATTTACAGTACTAAAGCCATTACTGTATTGTTTTTTAGTTTCTATTGACATTTACACTTGTTCAGGAAAACATCAAGAATGGATTTTCAGAGAATTCAGGTCAACACGGGTTCTCTGAAGTCAAGTGCATTCTGAAGCCTATGCACATTAAGTCCTGCATTTGCAGCATCATCGTCCTGTACAGGCATCTGCCTTTCCAGGTTTGTTCGCATGCTAAATAAATTACCTACAGACTTTTTTTGGTATATGACTAGACACACTACCTTACATGAACTATTTAAATTAAATCCCAGTGCAATGTAAACAAATCCAGTTCTATAAAAAGGGCCACTGACGGGACGATGATATAATCCCGTTAGCACATTGACAGAATAGCTTGGCTGCAGTGCACAAGAGTCAGTCTGAATTTAAAGATGCGTACAGGTCATGTCTGCATGTCTGACACCGCAGTTCATTTTCAACATTAGGGACTGCTAAAAATAAAGAGCGGGTCTCTTTAATATTCAGCATGAACCAAATATAATCAAAATCTGGGAGCCAAATACAGTGTTTATAAATGATGATCCAAATGGCCTGCAGTCCTATTAACTCAGGATACACTTCTGGAAATAGTGAAAAATGGTGCTAATATGATAAAACAGCTTCTTTAGGTTTGATGCACCAGGAGGTGGTGCTCTATCCTTGTTCAGCAGTGTAAGAGGATGTAGGCTAGATGAATTACGTACTTTTAAATATTGATTGGATATTCAATTGATTAAAAATGTTTTGTGCTTTTCAGCATAGCTCTCTAAGTTAATTATATAATTATTTGTATTGCCAGCTGATTGCCTCTCTTAAGGGGCTTTCACACGCAGGAGATAACATTTTCAACTTTTCAATTAGGAGACTCAATGGAGATATAGAAATAGTTCAAATGGAGTAGAAACATGACTGTTTTGATATTTAATATTGATACGATAACTGTCAATACAATTAAAATTGCAGAAGCCAATCTAGTTCGAAGTGATGTGAGCAGCAGGTTGATATGGCAGCTTTATAGCCGACCCTAGCCTTTTGGGGGCCATAGGCAAGATTTGATTGTGGGGGCCCCCACCTTGCCGCAAAACATTTTTGTTGTGCCCATCTTTATGGTGTAGAGAAAATGTTTAGTGCACATCACAGAACATGTATTGCACGTTAACAGACATTGAAATAGATTTAGTAATACATACACATTTAAATAGTACACTGTGCACACTGAAATAACAACAATAACTAATAAAGAGTTTAGGTAAAAAAAAACACCAACGCCATAAATACAAAATGTATTAAAAAAAAGAAAATACTATCAATAATCATTAGCTATCTATCAAAGTGATCACATCACCAACATTTTCAAAAATCTGATTATTACTTAATCTGATTGATCTGGATTATTGCTTTATTTATAATAGTTCATTGCTCACAAAGTTATGACATTTTATAGTCCCACTACTTGGAATATACAAAACTGTTATTAAAGTTCCGGTGACATTCTCTTCATAAATTCCTCAGCAATGTATGCCTTCTTGTCCTCGTACTTTTTTCTGCACTCTTTTAAAAGATGCCATAGCTCGCTCTCTTCACCTCAGCAGCCCCGCTGTAACCCGCGCCTCACCTGCCCCTCTGCACTAGTTCACGTTTTTAGGCATGCTCACGCTACATCTGTCACTTCGTTCGTAGCTGACATTGTGTGCAGCGCAAAAGCGCTCAGTTGGATTTTAATTTGTTTTAAATATTATTTGTCATATTTTACGGTCCCTTTGATAGTATGGGGCCCTAAGCGACCACCTAGCTCGCCTTTACATTGGGCTGGTCCTGGGCGGGGCCCATGCGTAATTTGCGGGGCCCTACGCAACTTGCGTAGTGAGCGTATAGGGCCGCCCGGCTCTAAATACTAGAGTTCAATAAAAATTTCCTTGATATTATTATGTAAGCAATATATTAAAATAATAAAGTATTATGCCACAGGAAATGTTTTGTTATAAAAGATCTGTGATTAAATTGTGGACATCCTTAACTTAAATTCTTCCTGGTTGCAATTCATAGTACATTGCTCTGTGGATTGTGCAACACAGCAATGCTACGATCAAATTAAACTGTAGCCTATGTGATAGTCAATAAATGGTGGATGGGCAGATTTAAGCTCAATTAAAATAAATAGCATACTATTAACGAACGACTATACACAGGTTATTGTGTGGGAGATTATGATTGTGGTACTGGAGGAGTTGGGGGTTAAAATAATTATGCAGGTCTTCTCCATTCCTGATGTAATTTCAGAAGTATTGCTTGGTAATCAAAAGTCATAGAGCTTTGAAAATACGAGAGCCCGCCCACTGACTGCCCTGCAACATCTGCTGCGCATTCAGTTTGAAAGGGGGTCCGCGGTGACTGGTGGTCTTTGCACTACTGATGATACAACTTAGTTGTTAAACAGACAAGAACTTGTCAAGCAAAATCCTTCAGAACATATAAGGGCAACGATTCCGGAAGAAGGGCTGAATAGAGAGCCTGAGGGTTTATAAAGAAAAGAAAGACAAGCTGGGACAAAGATCGCCCATTGTAACAACACCCTAAGAAAAGGTCCAAAAAGGAAAACCTCTTTAAGAATGGGAATGCTTGCACCTGGTGATTAAGCAACGAAGCACTGTGGCATTACATGTGCCCTATGGCCATTGTTTTGTAATAATTCTTAACCAGGCTGACATAGCACCCTAACAGTAAACTTCAAAGGCACTTTAATTAAATAGATACACAATATGGGCCTGATATTCAAACTGCACAAAATATGCGATTTGGCCAAAAAAGTTAAATAAAAACAGGAAAAATTGGGGTGTTCTAAAACTTTTGACCGGTAGAGAGCGAGAGAGAGAGAGAGAGAGAGAGTATATATATCATTACAAATCACTATAATGTGGACACATCCCGAATGTATACTTCCTCGGTAATACAGTAGTGCACACATCTATGCCATTGTCCTGACAGGTCAAACAATGAGGCTCATACGCATAGTACAAACAATATTGTCTGTATGTATGTAGGTCATCACAGACTTTGACAATCTTATTATGTACATTACTGCTACACACTGTGAACCTATGAACATTATTAAAACCGATCTTAAATGTAAACCATAGCACTTTGCTATGATTTCCTTCGTTTCCAAAAGAATTTAGGGAGTTATAAGTAAAGAAGTTAAAATTGCCTGTCACATACAATTAAATGTTCAGTTTGCTTATTTGATTCCAAACAAATATATATATATATATTTTTTTTTTACCCAATAACACTTGCCTATATGTTTTTTGTCATACTACATTTCCAATTTAAAGCTTTAATTTGAAATTAATAAATTGTAGAATGGTCATAATTTACATTATTAGGAGAAATGTAATAATTAGCTAGTAGCTGATGTGCTGACTACTCAAATTCTTTAGATTCTTTACAGGGAGTGGCTTGATTGGCAGACTGGTAACTACAGAAGTCTGGTTATTTTAAAACAACCATTAATATCACAGGTAGTCTCCTTTCAGGGAAGTTGCATCTCTGGAGGCAGTTATAATCAAATGAGTATTTAACCTGCTTGTTGTAAACTTTTATAATAAATTAAAAAACTTGGTGAATTTTCCAAAACGGTTCATAATGATGCGGATTAGAACTAGGAAGCAAACCTAACTGAGGAACAACAATGGAATTACATTAATTATTGCTACACTGAAGTAAATTATGGGCAGTTCACCAGCTGTCAATAGGAAAACAATTTTCACACAATCCTCAAATTCCTCTTGGGAGATTAAATAACGCATTGGCATAGAAACAAACTGAGACCTAGTACACAATATAAACTTAAGCATGTACCTATCCTAGAAAGTCACACCTCAGAAGAATTATAAGCTCATCTTAACTAATGAGGCTTCATGCCAAAGAAAAATAAATTACCTGGCAATGCATTTACATTTTATGATCTATCGGGTCAAGGGTCAGGGTTTGGTCAGGGTTTTCAAAGGTAAAAATAAAACAATATGACTCATGAGCACCCACTACTCAAAATACAGCTTATGCTTCAGTTGTATGCAAAAGATTGGGCACCCCTGGCCAAATTACATGTTTTATTGATTTTCTAAGCGAAAAGTAGTTAACACAACCTTTGCAGTGAACAGCGTTTAGGATTTTCTTCCCCCACTCTTCCTTTCTGAACACTTCTAGTTCAGAAATATTCTTAGATCGTCTTGAACGCACTGCATTATTTTCAATAATATTCAAGTCTGGGGACCGAGAAGGCCATTCCAAAACCTTTATCTTTTTTAATAGTTTATGGTTGATTTTTAGGTATTTTGGTTGTAATATCCAACATCTTTTCAGCTTCAGTTTCTTCACTGACTGTGGGACATTAGCTTCCAGAATTTGTTGATACTTAGTAGAATCTACCCACACAATATTTTCTGTGCCACTGGCTGCCATACAACCCCAAAGCATGATAGATCCACCCCCATGCTTAACAGTTGGCAAGGTGTTATTTTCTTCAAATGCTTCTCATTTCTTCTCCAAACCTACATTTGGTGATTGTGGCCAAATTTGTACTTAATCAGACCACAGCACTTAGTTCCAAAATGCCTCTGGCTTATCTAAGTGCTGTTTATCTAAGTGCATATTTAAGACGCTGACTTTTGTGATGAGATCGCAGGTAAGGTTTCCTTCTGATGACTCTTCTTCCATGCAGATCATGTTTGAGCAAGCAACGCTGCACAGTGCCACTACTTCCGTGCCAGCTAAACCTTCCTGCAGGTCCTTTGGAGTGATATGGGGGTTTTGCTTTGCATGCCTGACCAGTCTACAAGCAATTCTATCTGAGATTTTTCTTGGTCTCCCACATCTTTCCTTGACTTCAACAGTTCTCCTTAACTTCCATTTCTTAATGGCATTTCAGACAGTGGAAATTGCATGAAGGAACATTTAGATATATTTTTATTGCCTTTCCCTGCTTTGTAAGAGTCAATTATCTTTATTTTCTGATCCTCAGTCAGCTGCTTAGAGGAGCCCATGGTTGTTGAATGTAACCCTGAGAGGTTCAAAGAGTCAGAGAATTTGCTCTGTAATTGTCATCATCTGACTTAGATTAGGGCCTAACGAGTCAATTAAGTTCTGAGACCTTACAGAAAAATAACACTAACGGATCAGTTAGGGTGTCCATATTTTTTCACAATGCCACATTTACTGTTTTATTTTTCTAATCTGTTAAATTTATAAAAATTAAATCAATAAATAGTAACTGTGCATTAAAATTTTCAGAAATATGTCAAGTTTGAGTTTGTTGGCTGCAGATGTTGTATTAACTTCTTTTCACATAGAAAATCAACAAAACATATAATTTGGGCAGGGGTGCCCAATGTTTTTTCCATACAAATATACATTGGTCGAACACAATATAAACAATGGAAATTACACCAGAAATACAACTTGACCGTCAATCTTCAACGGAAACACAAATATGAAAATAAACTGCCCTGGTAAGGCAACATTTCTGCTTGATGATCATGGAGGTGAGAGTTTTGGTTTGCAATGGGGAGGGTGGGATAATTAATTAAATAACCATCAGTTTAAACTTACTGTGATATTTGTGCTACAAACAATTAAACTAAATTAGATGACATGGAAAAGAAATAACCACCAGGAGAATTTAGTCAGAATACTTTCACATAGACCACCACTGAAGTGTGTCAGAAATATTTCCACTCCCTCTATTGAACATTAGCACACCCAATATAGCCAACTGGGTAAGTAAAGCATTCATTCTGTTAAATATATCAGATTGGTTACTCTTTTCTCCCAATTTGTGCTATTTATGTCATGCTTAACTAAAGTCTCACATAAATGTGAAACATACTCCACAATCTAAAAAATGCAAAGGAGGTTCTGCTTAATCCCAAACAGCAGAAGCATACCAACGGGCAACATAATCTTCCTGAAAGTAGTTAGTACGTCATAGAACATGACCTTCTGAACTTCTAGCACAGAAGCAATCACTATAATTATACACACCTTTAGGCAATATATACATTCTTGATAACACATACAAGAATACCGAGCTACACACAGACTGTAGTTGTGTTTTACAGTTAGGTCAATAAATATTTGGACATTGAAACAATTGTCATAATTTTGGCTCTGTACACCACCACAATGGATTTGAAAGGAAACAAGATGTGCTTTAAGTGTAGACTTTCATCTTTAATTTGAGGGTAGTTACATCCAAATTGTGTGAACGGTGTAGGAATTACACCAATTTTTAGATGTGGTCCCCCCAATTTTAGGGGCTAGTAACTACCCTCAAATTAAAGATGAAAGTCTTTGTAGTGTCACTGTCCAAATATTTATGGACCAACTATACGCTTATTTTGCTTGACTGCGTAACAAATGTCAATTGTGTAACTACAAATACAAATCTTTAACGTTACTGAAGTAAATATGGAACTAAATAAAATACATTAATAACAAGCTAAATAAATGGTTAATTATTATTATTTCATCACAAAAGCCACAGGCTGTGACATATTCAATATGTCCAGGAAGATGAAGTGTATATAGCCTCTGACAGAACATACAAGTTTACATTTATAAATAATTTATAATTGCCTTTCAGATTGCAATATTTGTGAAAAAGATCTAATCTGATTCAATCATCTTGACAAGGAAGCAAAAGGTGTCCATAAATAGATCGATAATTTATTATAAACTCTTTAATAAGAGAGTAATAGAGTTCCAAGAAAATATTTTTTAAGACTGATCCTAAATTTCCTTTTCTACCAAACATGGATGTGAAAGAGCTTCCTTTCTATTTAAAATCATTTTCTGATTAATAGATCTTTGCAGATGAAGTGCCAATAATTCAATGTGCAGGCAAATGAAAATAAAGTGAAATTAAAATAAAGATGTTTGAGGCTGTGAGAGAGTGCATCTTCTTTAAACCAGTTTGTTCCATTTTCTATTTATGTTACATTTATAGCTTAATTCAGATGGTATTGACCTTATAAACACTATGCTATAAGATTTAAATGTCTTCAAAATACTTCACACTGCCTTAGAACAAGATTTAAGTTAAGTATCTTGTCCGCCCAGTTTCTTGTTTTAAAATAAACAAGGAAAATGTATGCTGTCTGCAATGTGACGCTGGGCTAACCTGCATGCATATTATCTTAAAAATGAGAGACTTGAGATACCACTATATTTGTGATGAAACAGGTGGTATGAGAATAAGATACCACACAGACGAGTTTGTAATTAAAAACATTTCCTTTATTTACAGCAGAGCTACTACAAATATGTCTCTCCCAACACCTTCCTTTAAATAGCATTGTCACAATAAGTCAGAAGATATTCAATGACTGCATCAAAATGGCTTATTATCAAAGCTCCACTGAAACTGAAATAACTAACATAGAAGCATTAAAGCATGAATGCAGTTTGCGTGAAGATCTGAGGGCATCGATTGAAGTGTCTAATAATATGCATTCCAATTAAAATAAAGTCAATACACCTAACGGCAGATCCAGTGAACTGCATTTAAATCAGCCTAAACTTCTATCTGAGAATCCTTAAAAAATTAACAACAGTGGGGCCATGCTCAATTATAGTAAATTGTACCTGTTATTGGAATTTCAGAAAAACAAATTACTTTGCTGTGGAAACAACTGGGAGAGGCTATTTTTTAAATACTGCCTCATAGATGTGCTCAACAATACGCCCTGATTTTTCCATGTGTTTTCCTGATTCCAGTATTTTTGTTTTGCTTACAACTGATATAACATTTACACAACCATATGGCAATAAGAGGTACAAAGCCAAACGCTTAAGGGAAACAATTCAATGATAATATCTACCATATTTCAAATGCTTAATGGGGTTAACAACAGTCCAAACACTTTTTTATTTTCTGTGACCATAATGTGTTTCTCACAGGAGGTGGAAAAATTCTCAGATAACTGAAATCACAGATGCCAAACCAGCTGTTACAAGGCTACTGTGTCTTTACCACTTTAGAAGAAATATATTGTACCATTGTATAGAGTATACAATACAAAATTAATTTCTATAGCATAATTAATTATTCTTACAATAACAGTCAAACACTTAGTGTTTGTATAAAAAAAAAAAAAATCTAAGTTGCGAAGAGGTGTCTGCTAAATTACTTAATGACAACAAACATAATAATAATAACAATAATACCATTTCAACCTATGAGAAGCAGTATTGCAAATTGTGAAATCTTACAGATTGATGGCTCTATGGATTGTTTGGCATTCTATAACCCAATGTTATACTGCAGATGGTCTGAATATTTCAATCCTACATAGACCGTAGCTGCCAGCCAACAAAACAAGCATAGCTTTTCAGTGGACAGAGAGTTGGATTACTCAGACCTCTGGCTGAGGCCTTTATAAAGCACCTGGCAACAAAAGATAATCAAGATCTTCTATTCAGAGGATTGAAGCAAAACCCACTAACAACTGCTGACACAACAAAAATATTGCTCTTATTAATGAAACTAAAGGCAACACGTAAGTCACAGTTGGTATGTGATGTGCCTGATTAGAAAATATGGCTATAGTACTGTGAACATTAAAAAGGTATCTGTATCATGGAGTACCATAATCCATACAGTGCTACATCTGGTACTCTTTTTTGGCTTTTGTGTTTGTTTTATAAATAAATGGGCTACATTTCCTCTAGTGGCCAGTGCAGGATATCACTTTCATCAGGTATTGAATGTCAAACACAAAGGGTTTTCTTGTCATTGATTGTTTATGGGGTTTGGGGGGTAAATGTGATCTGAGCTAGATTGGTGCCACACTGGAACAATACGAGGCTGTTTATGGAAAGTCACAAACCATCACAGGTCAAGACCAGTGATCCAAACACAAAAATAAATAAATAAATAAAAACCTCCAATATCTCATTGTTGTCCTGTTAACAGCCATGGTCATATTTGCCAGTGAGAAGCTTGGCTACATCTCTTACATCTTTACATCTCCAACAACTTACTAAATTTAGAAGCATGTAGCCACTAAAGTGTCATGTTTGCAGAATTACTGCCTTCCTGGATGAGTTCATTTAACCCTTTGCGGTCCTATGTCAGACTGGATCCGACATCTCTTTAAACATGTCTTTTGGATAGAAAAAGACTATTCTCTTCTGGAAAAAGCCAAGCACAGGCTTCAGCAGCCTCTGAAACATCGCGATAAGTTGGAAAACACTCTGAACTTATGGGATAACGCCCCCCTGCGAGAGTCTGTATTCAGGGAGTGACAGAGAGATGCAGGCTCTCACTGCAGGCTAAACATCGCCGCATCAGCATCATGGAGTCAGAAAACAGCATACACATCTGCACAACTGTTACAGATGTTAGAATAAGCAGACAGTGAAGTCAATAGTTATTTAGTTGGAGGCAGAAATGAGACTATATAGGTATGCAAAACCTGCAGCAGAAAGGCTGTTTTACACCCAGATTAATGCTTCAAGAAGTATCACACAGTACAAAAACACAGATAGACCATTGACACAATTGCACATTATATATAGCTTTCAGGTGATTGTTTGTTATTGCATATTTTTGTGCATTTTACTATATATATATAGTACCACAGCCCAGGTCACAGCCCCGCCCACCTGCCGATTTCCGCCAGCGTCTCACTGGCAGGCAGGCGTCCCCCCAGGCTCGTGGCCCACGGCAGCTCGTGGTAGGAGGGGACCCGGCCTGAGCCCCGTCCCTGAGGCGTTCCAGCAGCCTCTGACCCACCTTTACACCCCCCCGCAACTCTCCAATTGGCAACACTGCACCCAAGTCTCTTGGGTGCTCCAAATTATATCAGTTGGCTACTCCCTGCAATTTCAGACACGTCCACCCCCCTTCCAGGGCGTGGTATGGACGCGAGTGAGGGACCCGTTGAAGTGTGCGGCGCTTTGCGTCGAAATCGCTGCTCTCCTGGAGAAGCGAGCAATCCGCGAAGTGCCCCCGCCGGGGCAGCATGAGGGATTTTATTCCCCATACTTCCTTGTGCCCAAGAAAGATGGTGGTTTCCGCCCCATCTTGGATCTGAGGTGCCTGAACCGCCACCTCAAGGTGCTGCGCTTCAAGATGCTCAACCTGCGCACCATGTCCCAGGCCATCAAGCCCGGCGACTGGTTCACCACGGTGGATCTGAAAGATGCTTACTTTCACATCCCCATTGCGCAGGCTCACAGGACGTTTTCTCCGCTTCGCCTTCGAGGGCCGAGCGTTCGATTTTGCTGTTCTCCCCTTCGGCCTGTCGCTAGCGCCACACACTTTTTCCAAGTGCATGGACGTCGTGCTAGCCCCCTTGCCTTGCCAGGGGGTCCGCGTCCTCAATTATCTAGACGACAAGCTGGTTTGTTCTCACTCGAGGGAGCAGGTTCGGATTCACACGGACCTGATTTTAGGCCGCCTCTCAGAATTGGGCCTTCGGGTCAATTGAGAGAAGAGCCGCCTGACGCCAACTCAGCAGGCACAGTTCCTCGGACTGCGCCTCAATTCTGTTGCCATGCTCGCCACGCTGGCACCAGAGAGAGTTGCCTCAATACACACGTGTCTCTCCCTCTTCCGACTGAGAGCTCGTGTCAGGGTGTCCCTTTGCCAGAGGCTGCTGGGCCTCCTAGCGGCTGGATCACAGACCCTCCCCCTCGGCCTCCTCCATTTGAGGGCGATGCAGTGGTGGTTCAGGATGCACCCTCTCCGCGATCGAGCACCCTGAGTCACAGTCACTCCGGCGTGCTGGAAGGCGCTCCGTTTGTGGCGGAGCCCCCACAATTTGACCCTCGGTGTACCCCTGGGGCCAGTTTACCACCGAGCAGTCATGAAGACAGATGCCTCCAAGCAGGGTTGAGGAGCAGTCTGTGACGGATGTGGAGTCCGAGGCAGGTGGACGGAGCCCGCACGGGCCCTCCATATCAACATCCTGGAGTTACGAGCAGTACTCCTTGGACTGTCTCGTTTCCTGCCAGTCCTGCGGGACAGACACGTGCTGGTCCGGACGGACAACACAGCGGTGGTTGCCTATATCAACAGGCAAGGAGGTCTCCGGTCGCGCACACTGTACTGTTTAGCACGCCATCTGCTTCTGTGGGCGCAACCACGGTTCTGCTCCATCAGAGCAGTTCACCTCCCAGGCCTGTCCAACACCTCTCGGGGAGGCCCCCCGGTCTCGGAATGGCGCCTCCACCCGTGGAGCTGTGGAGCCGGTTCGGCAGGGTGGACGTGGATCTCTTTGCCTCGGCAGAGTCCACACACTGCCCACTATGGTTCTCCGTCCAAGACCGCTCAGGAACCCTAGGGATCGACGCGCTAGCTCACATGTGGCTGCGCTGTCTCGGTAGTCCTGGACAAGGTCAGGAGAGAACGAGCGACAGTTCTGCTGATAGCCCCGCGGTGGTCTCGCAGATTCTGGTTCGTGGACCTGATCGCCCTCCTCCACAGAGAGCCTTGGCAGCTCCCAGTGAGAGCGGACTTGTTGTCCCAGGTGCAGGGCACGCTTTGGCAACCCAATCCGGGCCTCCTCCAGCTCTGGGCCTGGCCCCTGAGCGGGAGCGATTGACTGCCTGGGGTCTGTCAGACGCGGTAGTTGCCACTATTCAGTCGGCGAGAGCTCCCTCTACGAGGTCGCAGTATTCCTACTGCTGGCGGACGTTTAACACCTGGTGCCAAGACAGCAGTCAAGACCCAATTAATTGCCCCATCGGGGTCATATTGCAATTTCTACAAGAGCTGTTGGACCAGGGCAAGTCCCCGTCCACGCTCAAAGTGTATCTGGCGGCCATCTCGACATGTCATGTTCGGATTGATGGCGAGCCTCCTGGGTCTCATTTTCTGGCTGTGCAGTTTCTGAAGGGAGCTTGACGGCTACAGCCTCCCCGAACCCTTTCACTGCCCGCATGGCGCCTTGATGTAGTGCTGAGCTGAAGCTGGTGTCAATTAAGACTGCGTTTTTGCTGGCAATCACCTCTGCAAAACGCGTGAGCGAGTTACACGCCCTGTCCGTACACCCATCGTGTGTCCGTTTTGTGGGAGATGGCTCCAGGGTCACGCTACGGCCTAACCTTGCGTTCCTCCCGAAAGTGCTGTCTCCATTTCATGTCAACAGGCCTATTGAGTTGATGGCTTTTCATCCTCCTCCCTTCGCTTCATAGCAAGATAGTTGGCTTCACCTGCTCTGCCCTGTGCGGGCCGTAAGGTGCTATTCGGAATGCACTAAGGACATTCGGCACTCAGACCAACTGTTTGTGTTTTATGGAGCGCGGACACAGGACCAGTTGCTTTCAAAGCAGCGCCTATCGCATTGGATTGTGGACACCATTACCATGGCCTATGAGTGCCTGATCACCTGGTGGCCCACTCGACTCGAGGCGTTGCCACATCGTGGGCCCTTTTTCAAGGTGCCCCCTTGGCAGACATTTGTTCGGCTGCAGCTTGGGCCTCGCCGCTTACATATGCCCGGTTCTACAGGTTGGATGTGAAGGGACCGGTCCCTTCCATTGGGAACCCGGTTTTGGCTGTAGTCGAGCCCCAGTAGCCTGCAGGCTCTGGCTCCTAACTTTCCTCTCCCAGTCTGCCCCTGTAAGTGCATCCTGAGGGAGCTAGTGAACCATGTCTTTCCCTTCCATCGGACTATGCCTTCCAGTCAAGCACCCACACGAGCTGCTCCTGGATGTACAGACAGCCCTGTCGATGTGTTCCCGGGGCTTCTCGTGCGGCCTACAGCCATGTTGCTTTAAGAGGCCGCCCTGTATATAGTTTGTTCATTGTAATTGTGTTGCGGTGGTGCATGCGTTTGGCCTGTACCCCGCTCTGTGTATTGGTCAGCAGGTCTGTGGCCCGCTCTGGCTGTATTACGCCATAGAGCAGGGGACCGCTGTTGTTGTCCTCCAGCGGAGGGCACTTGAGTTCTCCAGTGCCCCGCTGTGTAGTTCATTTATACGCACGGTAGAGCTGTAGTTGTCCTGCGTTAGCTGCGCTATTCGACAGCTGTCAACTGCTCCTTTGTTCCACGTGTGGCGCATGAGCCAGCTCCTGCACCCCGTAATGTATATACACTCACCTAAAGGATTATTAGGAACACCTGTTCAATTTCTCATTAATGCAATTATCTAACCAACCAATCACATGGCAGTTGCTTCAATGCATTTAGGGGTGTGGTCCTGGTCAAGACAATCTCCTGAACTCCAAACTGAATGTCTGAATGGGAAAGAAAGGTGATTTAAGCAATTTTGAGCGTGGCATGTTGGTGCCAGACGGGCCGGTCTGAGTATTTCACAATCTGCTCAGTTACCGGGATTTTCACGCACAACCATTTCTAGGGTTTACAAAGAATGGTGTGAAAAGGGAAAAACATCCAGTATGCGGCAGTCCTGTGGGCGAAAATGCCTTGTTCATGCTAGAGGTCAGAGGAGAATGGGCCGACTGATTCAAGCTGATAGAAGAGCAACTTTGACTGAAATAACCACTCGTTACAACCGAGGTATGCAGCAAAGCATTTGTGAAGCCACAACACGTACAACCTTGAGGTGGATGGGCTACAACAGCAGAAAACCCCACCGGGTACCACTCATCTCCACTACAAATAGGAAAAAGAGGCTACAATTTGCACAAGCTCACCAAATTTGGACAGTTGAAGACTGGAAAAATGTTGCCTGGTCTGATGAGTCTCGATTTCTGTTGAGACATTCAGATGGTAGAGTCAGAATTTGGCGTAAACAGAATGAGAACATGGATCCATCATGCCTTGTTACCACTGTGCAGGCTGGTGGTGGTGGTGTAATGGTGTGGGGGATGTTTTCTTGGCACACTTTAGGCCCCTTAGTGCCAATTGGGCATCGTTTAAATGCCACTGCCTACCTGAGCATTGTTTCTGACCATGTCCATCCCTTTATGACCACCATGTACCCATCCTCTGATGGCTACTTCCAGCAGGATAATGCACCATGTCACAAAGGTCGAATCATTTCAAATTGGTTTCTTGAACATGACAATGAGTTCACTGTACTAAACTGGCCCCCACAGTCACCAGATCTCAACCCAATAGAGCATCTTTGGGATGTGGTGGAACGGGAGCTTCGTGCCCTGGATGTGCATCCCACAAATCTCCATCAACTGCAAGATGCTATCCTATCAATATGGGCCAACATTTCTAAAGAATGCTTTCAGCAGTTCTGAAGGCGAAAGGGGGTCAAACACAGTATTAGTATGGTGTTCCTAATAATCCTTTAGGTGAGTGTAGACTGATCATTTTTTTGTCAGTGGGCAAACGTACAAAATCAGCAGGGGATCAAATACTTTTTTCCCTCACTGTATATATATATACACACACACACACACATATACATATATATATATATATATATATATATATATAAATAATACAGTGAGGGAAAAAAAGTATTGGGTCCCCTGCTGATTTTGTACGTTTGCCCACTGACAAAGAAATGATCAGTCTATAATTTTAATGGTAGGTGTATTTTAACAGTGAGAGACAGAATAACAACAAAGAAATCCAGAAAAACGCATTTCAAAAAAGTTATAAATTGATTTGCATGTTAATGAGGGAAATATTTGAGCCCCTATCAATCAGCAAGATTTCTGGCTCCCAGGTGTCTTTTATACAGGTAACGAGCTGAGATTAGGAGCACTCTCTTAAAGGGCGTGCTCCTAGTCTCAGCTCGTTACCTGTATAAAAGACACCTGTCCACAGAAGCAATCAATCAATCAGATTCCAAACTCTCCACCATGGCCAAGACCAAAGAGCTGTCCAAGGATGTCAGGGACAAGACTGTAGACCTACACAAGGCTGGAATGGGCTACATGACCATCGCCAAGTAGCTTGGTGAGATGGTGACAACAGTCGGTGCGATTATTCGCAAATGGAAGAAACACAAAATAACTGTCAGTCTCCCTCGGTCTGGGGCTCCATGCAAGATCTCACCTCGTGGAGTTTCAATGATCATGAGAACAGTGAGGAATCAGCCCAGAACTACACGGGAGGATCTTGTTAATGATCTCAAGGCAGCTGGGACCATAGTCACCAAGAAAACAATTGGTAACACAATATGCCGTGAAGGACTGAAATCCTGCAGCGCCCACAAGGTCCCCCTGCTCAAGAAAGCACATGTACAGGCCCGCCTGAAGTTTGCCAATGAACATCTGAATGATTCAGAGGAGAACTGGGTGAAAGTGTTGTGGTCAGATGAGACTAAAATCAAGCTCTTTGGCATCAACTCAACTCGCCGTGTTTGGAGGAGGAGGAATGACCCCAAGAACACCATCCCCACCGTCAAACATGGAGGTGGAAACATTATGCTTTGGGGGTGTTTTTCTGCTAAGGGGACAGGACAACTGCACTGCATCAAAGGGACGATGGATGGGGCCATGTACCGTCAAATCTTGGGTGAGAACCTCCTTCCCTCAGCCAGGGCATTGAAAATGGGTCGTGGATGGGTATTCCAGCATGACAATGACCCAAAACACACAGCCAAGGCAACAAAGGAGTGGCTCAAGAAGAAGCACATTAAGGTCCTGGAGTGACCTAACCAGTCTCCAGACCTTAATCCCATAGAAAATCTGTGGAGGGAGCTGAAGGTTCGAGTTGCCAAACGTCAGCCTCGAAACCTTAATGTCTTGGAGAGGATCTGCAAAGAGGAGTGGGCAAACCTGATGGCCAACTACAAGAAACGTCTGACCTCTGTGATTGCCAACAAGAGTTTTGCCACCAAGTACTAAGTCGAAGGGGTCAAATACTTATTTCCCTCATTAACATGCGAATCAATGTATAACTTTTTTGAAATGCATTTTTCTGGATTTTTTTGTTGTTATTCTGTCTCTCACTGCTAAAATACACCTACCATTCAAATAATAGACTGATCATTTCTTTGTCAGTGGGCAAACATACAAAATCAGCAGGGGATCAAATACTTTTCCCCCCCACTGTGTGTATATATATATATATATATATATATACACACATACACACACACGTATGCTACTTGCATTTTGATTGAGGAGGCATATAACAACTCATGGATAATTCATACAATGAGTCATGTAGTTTTGGATGACCGAGCGAGCTATCGAACAGTGACACACAAAGGAGTGACTCAACTGTGGACTTCAGAGAAATTAAACAAATACAACAGCGACACACAAAAGGGGAGTACTGCTACCCTCGATGCTATTTACTGTTTGTCGATAAGTTTACATGCATAAAATGTGTAGTTAATAAGGAGTTGGTGGAATGAGTACGCATGTTGAAGGAGCAGGTAAATACCGTTAGAAATATAAAAGAGGTCAAATATTGGCTAGACTAGCACTGTAGAAACCCGGTCCTCTGTAGCCAGCGATATGCCCATATCGGCAGCTCCACAGTCACAGCAGGATCGCTGGGTCTCAGTAAAAAGGGGCTCTAGAAGCACGAAATCAAAAGCTAGAGCTCCGGTGCACCAGTCTCCCATTCGGAGTGGAAACAGATTCGAACCCCTCAGCTGAGAAGGTGCTCATTATTGGAGACTCCATAGTTAGAAATATAAAGATTGTGTGCCCAGCATGAAAGTTTCTACTCTGGTAATTCACGCTGGCACTAACGATATTAGACCTATACAATCCGAGATTTAAAAAAAACTTTACATCGCTTTGCAAAAAAGCCAAAAACAATGTCAGAATATAATTGTCTCTGGCCCTCTACCAAGATTACACAGGGATGAAGCCTTTAGCAGGTTGTCCGCTCTGAACAGCAGGTTGTCAAACTGGTGTGCAACAAATAATTTAGTTTTTGTGAACATTTGGAATTGTTTTTGGGAAAGGCCTGGCTTATACAGAAGAGACGGTCTCCATCCCAGCTGGAGAGGAGCCCTAATGTTATCTGATAATATAGCTAGTTGTTTAAAAATGTGACTCTTCAGAGTCCTACACTGCAGTCTGCCTGTAAATCATGATGAACTCATTATTTTGGGGGACTTTAACATACATATTCACATTAAAGAGGCTCATCTTACTGTTAGTTTATTGTCCTTGTTGGTGTCTGTAGGCTTCAGTCAGCATGTGTCAGGACCCAGACATTGTCACAATCACACACTAGATCTAGTTATTACCTGTGGGGTAGAGATTCACAACCTAATAATATCACCCCAAAACCAGACGATCTCTGACCACTGCCTCACTACATTTGAGCTGCTTGGAATAGCAACAGACACACAGGAGGGGAACATAGAAACTCGTTACCTAAATCCTACTGCTATTCATAAATGTACTACTCTGTTGCCTAATGTTAGCTTCATCAAAACAGGATCTGTAGATGACTTATTAAATCATTTCAACAATACACTAAGCACAGCTTTAAAGTAGCCCCATTAAGGACAAGGCTAATTAAACCAACAAAACGCTCACCGTGGTTTAACGAGTCACTCGCTCACTTAAAACAGAATGCCATAGATATGAACATAAATGGAGAGCAACAAAATTAGAGGTCTTCCACATGGCATGGAATGACAATATAATATGATACAAGCAAGCCCTGTCCTCTACTAGGACTGCCTACTACTCGAATTTAATAGAGATGCATAAGAATACCGCATTTTCTTTTTAACACAAAGTGACACTTACTAATCAACAGGTAAAGCCTTCAGAGGCTATCCCCCCCAATTCACCTGCATTGACATTATGGATCATTTAAATAGCAAAGTTAACAGCATTAGAAAACAGATAGAACTGGAAACACACACAAATACTATAGCCGACGCATGCAGTCCTTCACAGTCCCTGCCTACCTTGGACTCATCTTGGAATCAGTCTCCTTAATTAATAAAATGAAAACCACAACCTGCGACCCTATACCCACTAAACTACTAAAACAATCTTTGCCATTAATTATTCACCTAATACACAATATTATTAATGCCTCTTTATCCTCAGGATCTGTTCCTGAATCGTTTAAAATAGCTGTAATTAAATCACTTCTTAAAAAATCCAGTGCCAACCCTAACTCACACTTAAACACTACCGACCTATTTCAAACCTTCCCTTCCTTTCTAAGATTCTAGAGAAAGTAGTTGCAAACCAATGGCAAGCTTATTTAACTGATAATCATCTTCATGAAAAATTTCAATCAGGCTTCCACAGTGCAGAAATCAATCAATCAATCAATTTTTATTTGTATAGCACCCATCGCAGGGTAGCCACAGAGCGCTTTTCAGACTGGTAAACATACAACAAACGTACAGCAAAATAAAATGCATACATACAATAAAATAAAATATAGACCTGTAAACATTTTACATTATCTAGAATAAAATGAGTGAACATTTAAGTAAATAAACCATGTAGGCACGGAGGAGAAAACAAAAAAAAAACTCATATGGATGGCATGTAATACTGTTAAAAGTATTAAATGACGTGTTTCAGTCCTCCGACTTATAACTTATGAGCTACAGGATAGATTTCAAAGTTATCTTATCAGCATTTAAAGTACTAAAGGGATTGCCACCTCCCTACTTAAAAGATCTTCTTATCGAATACACTCCAGGTCGGCCATTGAGATCCTAGGAAGCCGGTCCCTAAAATTCAAAAGAAAACCGCAGGTGGTAGAGCATTTAGTTATAGAGATGCCCCCTCTGTCTTAGTCTTTAAATCACAGCTGAGACTCATCTGTTAAGTCTCTGTTTTTCTAGCACATAGTGCCACCGGTGTGCCATGGACATACAATGCACAACTGTTTTTGGAGATGTCCTGCATTGCATGACCAGTATCTGAGCACAATTGTCTTTGTCTTCCAGCAACAGCCCCCTCTGATGGTCCGATGAGGCAAGCCCAATGAGGCACAACCCACCCCAGAGGTATACCACTATGGAAGGCTAACGAGGCACCCACACCCCAAGGTCTGACGAGCCATTGCCACCCAACGTCTGTTGATGGTCCAACCCCTCCTCCTGAAGGCCGGTGAGAGGCCTCCTCCAGAGGGAAGACCACAGCCAGCAGCACTGATTAAGAACTTTCTGATCTCCTTGCTGCTGTAATAACTATACTGCCTGGAGGGGAGGCAACCATTAGGCCTAGGCGTGGACCCCCAGAGATTTATTTTCTCCTACATGCCATCCATAGGAGTTTTTTCTCTCCTCCGTGCCTAATGGTTTATTTAAATTTTTCATTTACATTATTTTAGATCACTTAAACTGTTAATGGTCTATTTTTATTTTTACGTTATTCTATTATTTATGTATTTTATTTTGCTGTACATTTGTTGTATGTTTACCAGTCTGTAAAGTGCTCTATGGCTACCCTGTGAATGGTGCTATACAAATAAAAATGTATTGATTGATTGATTGATGTGTTAGCTTTTGAGTCCGTAGGTGCACCACACTGAGATACTCGGTCAGGGTGCAGAACACCATTAAAATTAAAAATATTTTTGTTGCAGAAATGATGTGGAATCATGTGAACGTCCCTATATCTTTCCCAGGAAGATAAGCAATTACAAAAGACTAAATATGTAGGTGTAATCTCTAAAGAATTATATCAAGAATTTGATATGCTCAAAAATAACCCCTTCTTTAATCCATGTACAGGAGAAATCTATTACTGTAGATAAACTACATGTTAGTCTGAATGAGAAATACCAATTTCTTAGAGTCAGTTTCTTAGTTAAGTTTAGAATTCACAATCATGTCAAATAGCAATTACCTTAAATGTTCAATGCTTGCTCATAAAAATAATGAATCTACTTCTGCATGATCTCTGCATGACTTAAAAGGACATGGGACACAGTTGCATTAGCTGTTCTGTTAAAGAGTGAATGTAATGTTATTATTTATTTCTTGGCAGACGCCCTTATTTTTGCATGAGTAACACACATTGCTCTACAGTTTCACAATAGAGTGAAAGTAAAATATCCAATTAATAAACCAGAACAGTTTACAAGTACCCTGTATTTCCATCAGTTAGAGCAGTTGTTCCCAATCCTGGTCCTGGGGACCAAGTGTCCTGCTGGATTTTGATCCACCATAAATTAACTAAAAACTTAATTTAAATAATTTGCTGTATTTGACTTAAAGATTTAAAATTACTAAATGGAGAATTTGGGTGCCTAATATTCAACTTGACATCTCCAATGGTTTAAAATTCTTAATAAGCTCTGATTAGGGCATTTATTAGTTCAATTAAGGAACTGAAATACCCAAAACCAGCAGGAAATCGGGTCCCCAGGACCAGATTGAAAGTAGTTACATGAATTTCTAGACTGGCAGTTAAAATAAATCACCAAATAACACCATTCAAATTAAGGGTGTCAATACTTTAAACTATAAACTGTAAGTACATTCACATGCACATACACATAAAAGTACAAAGTACTTGGTGAAAATAAATACTGTAAGAGTTAAAACACAAGATTGATTAATTCATTACTTTTAAATAAGGCTATTTGGAAAGGTAATCCTTACCTTAAGGTTACCAAAGAAATGACCAAATTGTCTATTTATGTAACTAACTGGATGTAGTATCAACACATTCAATATATAGGCCTAGGTCATTAATTAACATAAATAATAATCCTACAGTCTTAATTTACTTGGGAGGGGTGTTGGTTTCATTTCATAATTGGGGGGAGCTATCAATATTGGTGGGGAAGCGTCCCCTACGCCTATGGAGGCGGGCATACAACATTGGGGGGGACAATGTAACGTTCTTTCAACATTCCCCACAATTCCACCCTAAACCTACGCCTATGGTACTTGGCATACTGGACTATACCTACTTTGATATACCATATTTAACTAGATATACGAGTCATTTTCATTTTTCAAAATAGCCTACCAATTTTGAACTGTCAATTCTTAAACTGAGCTCACCACTTCCTGTATTAACATTCTCCTAGGCGCTTCCAAGCCATCTGCATCTTTTTACAAATAAGTGGAAACAGCAGAGCTAGAGCACTGAGTAAGCTCTTACTGATAACACTGCGGAGCACACCAGCAGCAGTAAACCACTGTTGACTAGATGAGGAAACTGTCTGTCCCAAGCCCATCCAACTGTAGCATGATTTAACACCGCCTCATAGGAAACTAGCTATATGACACAGCTCAGCTGTCTGGACTTTTACTGGAGAGTGTAATATAAGGTGTAGCTCTGTCATCAAAGATGCTGTGACTCTTGAAAGGTATGAAAGGAAGTGTAAACTTTAAGGGGGTGGGGGCTATACCTAGTGTAATTTGTTTTGGGACTGACTTGAGGCTTGTTAAACACCAGGATGAACAACTGATGTTTTTGCCAGCGCTGTGGATCCCCCACTAAATTAGAATCCTGACTTCATCAATTTAAAAATCAGTCTCCTCCTCTGCTTAATTTATAAATAAACATCTAGCTGCAAACGACACTGTAACACATCTCGGAGGCAAACCCTGGCACGGGTGCAAAGCACTGACAGCACTGAATGTAACTGTAGACTGGTCTGATATCACATTGTCTATTCAGCAATGACTCATCCGTAGGCGGATGACCCAGCCAGTGTCGGACAGGGCTCAGACTTCACATTGCATCCCAGAGCTCAGCTGCACTGTTAAAGATCTGCTCAGCATACAGACCGGAAATGGTCAGCCAAGAATTATAGTGCTTTTGCAGCCCCAAATTATAATTTTTCTTATTTGCTTCCTAGTTTGTATATTTGCCAGTGGAAAGCTTTAGATTGATTCAGATTGAGGCAGAAAAAGGGAAGTTGAGGATGGAGAGACAGAGGAAACTAGGAATAAAGTCAATATTTTTGGTTGTAGTGAAACCTCACTACTGTACCTATCACAGTGGCACTGGCTTAGCTGACTTTGAAAAATGGATTGTGCAAAATTCCAATTGCAAGTGCTTCACATTGTGAGGTTCACGGATCTGTTGGCTCATAGGCCAACATAATGGAGCAGCCAAATTAAATTATCTGTAGGAATACAGGATTAAAACAACTGAACATTTTTTAACATTTAGAGGGCATTATTTTCCTCCGAGCAGCATCTAAGGATGGACCGAAACATGTTAGTGTCTGTTGTACTTTTTTAATATTTATTTTAAAATTGTAATATTAATAAAATAAGTTTTAGTTAGTTACATGCAAAAGAGTATTTAAGACTTAGAAATAATAACCTTAAGGAGAGATACAAATGTCCTTTGCGTACCTCCAAATTCGGAAGCACTGCCAATGGGGGAAGGGTTTTAACTTGTTTCCATTGGAACCTCATCGAAACATCTTTCAATCAAAGCTGCCTATAGGACCCTGTGTCAGTCACTCAAACACTGTATTATTGCATTTTGTATTGTGCTTATATGTCTGCTAAGAAATAAATAATAAATAATAAACAACTCCAACACTTCAGTTGTGTAGTGGGAAATTTTACTTTTACTATTTATTTTATTTAAGATAAATGCTGTTCCAACACTCCAGCCTGAGGTGACTGCACCACCTACAAAAATATTATTTAAACAATGTAGGACCATAATGATCATAATTATTGTTCATAGATATTATTGTTTATCATGTTTAGTCCAATCTGAAATGAAAACATTCACTTCTGTAGGTACACAAAAAGAAAAAAGCATACAACAAAAAATAACCTAGGTACAAATTTGTTTATACATTAAGCTCAATATACATCTCTGCAAAAACATGGCATGTGTGAGAACACCTACTTAACAAAAACAAGTTAAGCAAGAAAGCAATACCTTGTCAAATATAAAACAAAAACAGTAATATCATTTCCAGTTTCAGATGTGCATTATTTAACTTTGCCAATTTGAACTCTTATGACAATATCATAAAAACAGTAATATCATTTCCACCTTCAGAAGAAACTATGTGGGAAGAAACAGGACAAACAGGCTATTTGTTGATCTGTCAGTAATTTGCTTTGAACACTTAGGAAGCCTATTGATGCTGATACTTAGACTGACACAACTAACCAAAATATATTCCTTGCCTGTAGGCCACAAAGAGCTGTTGACAGGGACATAATTAATATGACTGACTAAGTGAAAGATGTTGAGGAAATTAGATATTCTGCACTGTTATGGTTGTTGTTCAAAGTATAAATTGCTCACTGATTGTACTAAAAAGTTTACGGAGTTTACTTTCCTTTCCTGAACACATAAATCTTTACCTAGAAGTATGCAAGCTATATTTTAATGGTTATTTTAGATGGCAGAAATTACTATTAAATGATTTAATATGATGATTATTATTATTAATAATATTTATTGGAAACATCCTTATCCAAGGTGAATAATGGGTTAATCAAGCATTACAAAAGTGCAGGAATACAATTAAAATTAAGCATTAATACAAAAGCAGTGCAGACATGATGCAGTGAAGTCCTAGATAAGAGCTAAAGAGAGGGAGCATAGGAGAGATCTATCCATGTATAAGTAAGCAGCAGTATAATGAAGAATATTTATATAGCCTAAAGTGCAAAAGTACATGAGTGCTGAAGAGGTCAGGAGAATAAGTTGCAGTCTGAACATATGTATCTTGAGTAATCGACAGAAAGTGGTCATGGACTCTGTTGTTGAAGCTAATTAACTAGCATATTAGGTTTTCATTTAAATTAAAGGCTTTCAAAGACAAATTAGTGGCCTGTGTTAAATTACAATATACGCTGCACACAAAAGAAATGCAGAAAAATAAGAAAGTGTAGCTAACACTTCATAAGCTGGCTATCCCTAAATAGCTTTATTTTTTCCCAGCACAACAAACAGGATTCCGTTTATAGTATAGCATGTAATAGTAGTAAAGTATGCAATAATATTTTCATACTATTCATCTTGAGAAAAAGTAAATCTGTGCACTTGAATAGAGTGGACAGTAGGGATAGTTTTGACAGAGTAGGTAGTCTCTCATTACAATAAATCTACAGGAGATAGCAATATGCGAACATGAGAAACAATATTGTTACAGATTGGACAGGGTTATAATGCAGAACAACAGGCTAGCCTCATTAGTTCAGCTCTTCAAAGTAAGGCTGCACTTGAACCAAGCCCAATGATGCAGCCAAGTCACTTAGCAACAGAACAATGTGGTATATTGATACGCGGTACCAATTTTACTTTCATAATTTGGGCAGGAGCTGCATTTTCCAGGTCTGTACAGGAGCAATGAAGTCAGACATGCTGATTGACAGAGGAACTCCATAGTCAGGGAGCAGCTGGTATGTTTCAGACAGAGAGCAGCTCCACTTAAGTCCTTGTAGGGAGTTTCGTATCAAAGCTGACAGGCTCTGACACCACAACTGCTTGCAGGTATTAATAGTCTGTTTGTAAACAATAACTAATTGTATATATATATATATATATATATATATATATATATATATATATAAGTATGTACATACACATACAAACGCATACATACAATTTATATATATAGGTAATATAGGTAAGGTAATAAAAGAAGGCACCAAAACAAGATTTAAATTAGCAAATAATCAGTAACAATTTGCATCAAATATTGAATCAATTGAGCTGGACTCTTTTTTTAAAGATAAGATTGATCTGAAATATTTGTGCCCCTGCCAGAGTAGCAAAACAGCCCCAGACATGAGAATAGCAGGATCCTCGGTCATGAAGTCATGTGTTCTTTCAGCGCCAGCCTGAAAAATTGTTCTAAATACGGGCAGAAGAATGTACACTATGCCATGCTGTAGCAGCAAAGGCACCCAGTTATTTTGCTGCGGCTCCCTTAGCTATCTCACGAAAGTGTCCTCCCCTCCTCCCCTGTAAAAATGCAAAGCTCTTCTGCCCCATCATATAAGCCGCTCAACGGGGGGGCTTAAATTTAGTTCACCGGAGCATCTCATTGCAATGATGAAGGCACATTGGAATGCAACGCTATAATCTGTTTTCCCAAGACCCCACCGGCTGCAGTACTGTCTCTTCGAAGCCTGTGTGTTAGGCCCTCACCTCGCTGTCTGCATCAATGCAGCGTTTAAGTTTTTGATCCAGTCCTTGCGGTGGTTAACTTTGGAAGAAACGTGTTTGAAAGTATAGATGTTATTTTGCAACATGAGACAGAAAACAAAGTACTTAAAAGCATGTCCATATTTTAATTTTCTCTCTGCTGTACATTTAAAGAAATACCCCAAAAATGCATTTAGAATGCAATCAAGCTATGCAGTTTATAACGTGTTACCCTGTTGTGTATGCTGACCACTTTTGTTGTACTCTCTCATTCACTTTAGATTGTTAACTTTTTGATTAAAGGTCAAATCTGTTGCTTTATCGGAAATTATATTATTTTATTCCAATTACACACTACTGAGCTTACATCTCCTCCACCTCCCCTGTTTCATAAAGCCATAGAAAATGTGAGCAGTGTAACGTGTTTCTGGGTTTACCTTATAATATAACATCAGACAAGCATTGATGAGCCTTTTGAAAATGATCTCCGCATTCAACATTTTTAATTACTCACTGTAAAAAAAAAAAAAGACTCTCTTCATGTGATTATTTATGGTAGACTTTACAGGTCATGGTTATTATGCTTTTCTGTGCTCTTGTACACAATGTGCGGGCCCTTCTGTTGCCATCTACTGTGCTTTTTGTATATAGGGGGAAGATTCCAAGATTACACGAGTCCAAGGGAATAAAATGTTACGACATTATGAATTAGTAAATTCAATATTTTCTCAAAATCAGTAAGGTTGTTCTACTTGTAAACAAAATGTATGTATGAAGATGTACCTCTGGGTATGTTTTTAATGTAATTTGAAATTACAATAAAATGTGTAGATTTGTTGGGTTCACTAGTCCATTCCACTGCACTTTCTACATGGCCCACCTGAAAGAACAGTTCACTATAAAACGTAACCCTGCAGATTGTAATTTGTAGATTGCAGACCTTTAATACTAACACTAAATAAAAGGTACATAATTAAGGGCTAATTAATCTGATTACTCATAAAGGAGAGGTGGCACACTTACATTCCAAGCATAATAATAATAAAAAGTTGCTGATAATGTGTTTTTTTTTTTTTGGTTATGGCTGTCACACAGGCAGGGGTTGTGCAATGTGGCAACAAGTAACCATAGAGAATGCTGATTGTTTGTGACACACCTAAGGAAAAAAACAGAAACCTAAACCCATAATAAAAACTAAAATAAGACATCTGTTTGATAGAGATGTAAACATCTGGGAGACCATAAACAGACCCACATGCAAAGTTCAAATTCCATTGCTGTTATGTTCAGATGGATTTAAGAGTTACCCAAGCATTAATCATTCCAGGCAGATGTGATTTCATTGTGTGATATATGATTAAAGGGATATAGTGACTTCATTTGCAAGTCCTAACAAGATCAATTGCAATGCCAGACCACCTTGTAAGGAACAGCACATACAGTACTTTACTGATGCACAGTGATGACAGGCTACATATCACAAACATACCTGTAGTTTCATAAACGTTTGAAGATAATTTGTTGTCTCCTTCCTGGGATTTGCATATTTTAATTACACTGAAAACAGGATACTACTTTAAAATTAGCATATACAACAGCTCTATGTAATATAGCCTTTCATGCATTAAAGTGATCACACCCAGGTCTTGAACTTATGAAAAAGTTTAACAGTTATTTTGCTCCAAATAAGGCTCATGTTAAATGTACCTTTAAATGTACCTCAAACACCCAATGTTTGGTTTATTTTTCTTTGAACTGCATCAATCCAGAGCACAGCAGACCGCTATTCTGGTATTGTTAGCAACATCAAAACCTTAATGCAAAGCTGTGGATGGTCTGTTTCTGGCAGTGTTTAATCACAGGGTCTGATATGGTCTGTCAAACCTGCGGCCCAGTACATTGGCAGTGGGGCATGTCACTGATATTGAAAAATGTTACACTACCCTTCCTTACACTGACACAGATCCCAGGAAATGGCTTAGAGCTTTTGAAACTTTCACCTGAGTAAGGAACATATGAGGAAATTCTAGTGCCCTGCCACAGAAAACACCATAAACAGATGGAGACAAGGAGCACGGGGTGTTTTCTCAGAAGTGGAATTTGATTAAGGCAGCAGCATAAGGCACTTATCTTGAGAAAGGCTTTCGTAGTGTAGCTATAATTGTTGAATTGTATAATTGTTCCCAGATTAATTGGGAAGCAAAACCAGCCTTTTCAAAATTTCCTGTAGTTTCTGTCAGAAGTATTGATTTCCAATATTAGATGACAGCCAGGCTCAAAATTTGGCCCCCACTTATCTTGGTTCATCTTCAGGGACGGCGCCACAGGGGTCACCGGGGGGCAGTGCCCATCCAAAGTGAAGCTGGTGCTCACCTAGTCTGATTATTCTTTGCTTTGATACACAATTAATATGCTAAATAATTTACTGAACATTTAGTGTTTTTTAGTCATTTATATTTATTGTATGTTATTTACAAACAAAGTCCAAAGTGTCCACACCTCAGTTACCAGATCGTTCTGAATCCTCACATACATGTTACCAGAGTTGGGGGTAACACATTAGTAACGTAATGCGCTACTGTAATAATATTACTTGTCTTAATAACGAGTTAATATAATGCATTAGAGTTTTAATTCAAGTAATATTACTTTGTTAAAAAATAAATAAAGGAGAGGTTTCTCCCTACATTCATTTAAATTATGTGTTTAAATAGGAAGGAGGTAGCAGTAAATTCAACAAGACTTATTTACTCATGTGCACCATATCAAAAACACAAAAACAGTCTGCACAGCATGTAATGCCACTTGGACTGTCGTAATTTAAAAAAATAGCTTCCCAGTGTTGAGAAAATAGCCCCATGCCTTATGCACAGGGGTGCTTGTGTATGTGCTGCTGTCGTCACACAGAGAGCTGAATTGTTGGCATTATTATGAAACCCACTCCTTCTCCGGGCAAGCCGCGGCCACACACGATTTGAAATGCTGGCATTGGTCGTTGGAGTAACTGTCAATCACTTTTCAGAAAATTCTTGTCAATCCATTTTTAACACAACCAATCATTCCGTGAATTTGTGCAGTGAGCTTCCACTTCCACTGTATTTACTGTTTTAATTGTTACCCTTGTTTAGAGCAGACTACTGTCAGATTACTTTGTTTTCTATTATTGCTGAGCATTTGTAATGACTTTGCCGATTAATAAAACTTGTCGCAGTAAGATAATATCGTCCAGCCAGATTCAATCGCAGTTTTCTACACTTCTGAACCATGAACTAAGGTAACATTGATTTAAGTTACAGATTATTATTTAAAAACACGGGTAATATAACGAGTAATATAACTCGCTAGATTTTAAATGAACTAATATGTAATATTAATATTAGTACCTTTTTCTCAAGAAACGAATAACGAAAAATATATTACGTGTTATCAATAACGACACCAACACCGCGTATTACATACTACACACTGACGCATACTGGAAATAGTCTAGCAGGTGACGGGTCTTATATGTGAAGTGAAACATGGTAAATATTTTGAGTAGCACTCGTATCATCTAGAGTTATGAATACAAGAAAGTGGATAAATAAAAACAAGTCGGATGACAATCCAACAGCCAGGTCAAACAACTTGCAGGCCCCTGGAGCAGCAACAGCCCCAGATGATTTAGGTATGGAAAACCTTGCTCAACCAGGCCTTAAGAGGTTTCCAACTCGCTGTTTTGGAGATACAAAAAGATAATTCAACCTTGCTTAGTATCACAATAGGGAATGGTTAGAGTACTCCATTAAGACTCCAGTTTCTTGTTTTCCGTGCAGATCATTTGGATCTTTAACAGGAAATGCCGATCTTGCATTTACTGTTAACGGATATTGTGATTGGAAGCACACAATTGAATCCAACAAATGTTTAAATAAACATGCATTAAGTAAGGGACATCTACAATGTATAGCTGCTTGGAATGAAAGGAAAGTATGAGGCACTCTGGGAAAGTCTGTATACCCCCTTATGAATACCGGTCAGCTTGAGAGGAACCGGTACTATATGGCTGCAATTATTGAAATTATTGAATTCCTTGCAATACACAAACTTCCATTCAGGGGTAGTGACAAATCTGTTGAAATTGCAAACAATTCTAGAGGAGTTTTCCTGGGGTTATTTGAATACATTTTAAGAAAAGATCCAGAACTGGCAAAATTGTACCAAACCATACCAGACATTGCTAAGTGCACCTCGCACAATACACATAATGAAATAATTGAAATGATGTGTGAAACTGTGGAGGAAGAGATAGCATGAGAAATCAAGGAATCGTGGTATACAGTAGGGCTGCAACAAACAACTATTTTGATAATCGATGAATCTGTCACACAGAGCAGAGACGTGTGGGTGGAATCGATCGCAACAGTTTCAGATTACCACATGTCTCATTCTTAAGTTAGACATTACAATAATAACGAACGTAAACATCTTATTTATGGTTATTGTGTTTTTAAAAATAGTAGCTACGGCTCGCCTTACATTCTCGCACTCGCTCTGCACAGCGTCAAGGTTCCCGCGCTGATGACGTGTGATTCTCTGTGCGAACAAGTTGCGCGGCGGTATGCAAATATAGACTGACAGACAGGAAGGACATCCTATCATTACATTCGGACCGAATGCAACGATTGGTCGATCCTTTTTGAGTCTTGTCCTTTCCACAGAAGATATATATATATATATATATATATATATATATATATATATATATATATATATATATATATATTTTTTTTTTTTAATTTAAATTTAGACCACTTAAATTATTGATTTCTATCAGGATGTGAAGAGACTTTCAACCAGTATAACAAAAATGTTTCTGGAAAAGATTACATACCCTACCTTTAAAATTTTGAACTTTTCCTCATCTTGCGTAATGCTCTCTTTAAAACAAATTGAGATGGCAGCTATAAAACCAATCGAAAACATATGTGCACAAAATAAAGGGCTTTATTGTATATAGTGTATATATTAACAGGTGTTTTCACATTGATCTGGTGCTAAACGCTTTTGATAAATAATGAAAAATAAAGTAAACATTAAATTCAGTGTTCACAGGCTTTTCTACATCAAATAGCTTCCACGGCAGTCCAATACTGGACTGTGGAGGTAGATTTTTTTTTCCTGAAATGAGAGATGATACGAGTATGCATAGTAGCACAATATTTAAATGTACATGCACACTGGATGATGCATACTGTCGCATCTTTCTTTCGTTCAGCGTGGGTCTATATAATGACACGACAAGGATTGCCATATAACTCAAGCACATTTATTTGTATGTTGCAGAAGTATACAGAACAGAACACTCACCGAAGTAAGCAGTGAAGATAAGTGTTTGTAATTTGGCGCTTAGCTCCAGCACAGAACGCTAGACGTCCATGCCATGAGCTTCCAAGCCACCAACTCTCTTTTACAACCGGGGCACACTCTTTTGCGACAGGTCATACCCCACTGTTCCCGGGCAGAACAAGCCTTCTAATTGGCTAGCCCATAGACTATTTTCAACACAGAACAGTTACCCACATAACGTTATTTGGCATTTAGGCATTCATAACAATATGATCACAACTTGCGTGAAAAGAAAAAAACACAAGTGTGTTGATATTCCCGTTACCACCTCGCACACTGACTGATACGAGTGCAATTCGATCTGATTTCATGTATGTTAAAAATGACATCGGACAATGAAGCACGAGAGGAAGACATGGATTGGTGGAAAAGCTCATCATCTGCGTGTCTAACCATGAATAACTTTACAACAGACCAAATAAATATAGACCGACAATATATGATAAGTTATCGTGGAGGAGCCGGGCAGGAAAAGTACCGACTGTCTGATGTAGCTAGAATTCTACAAAGTGGTTAAGCACAGATAAAAAAAAACATTAAAAGTAAAATATTATTTTAATAGTAAAATAGTATTTTAAATAAATAGTTTAACATGCACTCTGCGTGTGTCTTTATGGTGAGGTGTAGTTTATGTGCGATATTTTTTACATATTTCGTAAACATTATGTAAAAGATAATTATTTCTTCAGCAGCCCCGTTGCAAACTCAAACGTTTTCCATTTGTTTTTTTCGTTTACGATATATATTTATATTTTGAATTCAATATTTACGGCACTAATTCGATCATATTGTCCGAGCCTGCAGCACTGCACCGCGGCTGTGCACCGTACTTCCAGAGGCTCTGAGAAGCACCGCTACACATGCTAGTTTAAAGAAATGTCTTAAAAATTACCCGTTTAAATAAGTTTTTAAGGATCTCTGTTAGTTGCAAGTTTTAAAATCCTCTTAGGCTTTTTTATTGCTTGCTCCCCTTTATTGGCTACCCTGCTTGTTTTCTTGCTTACTTTGTCTTTTCACTGTGTCTGTTTTAACTTGCGTGTAGCGCGCGGGTATAAGATTGTGTTATAAATAAAATGTATAATATGAACACTAATAATAATGTAGTTGAGGAGGTAAAGAAACATAAGTAGCTTGTTTGACACATACCAGTTCAAGAAACTGAAAGGCTGTGTACTTAGTGTGGTTTTAACAGATCCAAAGTGAAGTAATAATAATAATAATAATAATAATAATAATAATAATAATAATAATAATAATA
Organism: Amia ocellicauda; assembly: GCF_036373705.1. Taxonomy (NCBI): domain Eukaryota; kingdom Metazoa; phylum Chordata; class Actinopteri; order Amiiformes; family Amiidae; genus Amia; species Amia ocellicauda. Next base: position 3,482,956 of record NC_089860.1, read on the forward strand.
CAAAGTGCCATGTCCTTGACGCATACCTTTTCGGATGTCAGACTATAAATGCCGTGTTGGATCCAGTGCCACTGAGCTCTTCCTCCCTGTCCTCACGGCTCCAGTGTTTTCTCTTCAGGTGGTCATGCATCATTGTCTCGCTCCCGCACCATTGAATTCAGCTCTGCTCATGTCGCAGCAAACCGTCTTCTGTGGAGTGTTCAGTGTAAAGTGCTCCCATACTTCAGAAGACTTTCACGGCTTTCCACGGGTGTAGCTGCAGCCGGCGCCGTCTTTACAGTTTTTTTTTTTCTTTTTTGTAGCTGCGTCACGGTAGACCCAACTAATCGACGAAGAAATTCGTTGCCAACGATTTTTAATCAACGTAATCGATTTAATCGATTAGTTGTTGCAGCCCTTGTATACAGTAAAAGCTGATGGAACATAGGACTCAACTAGTTGCAAAAATATCTCAATTGTAGTTTGTTTTGTAAATGCAAATAATGAAATCAGGGAAGAATTTTGAGTATAGCTACAACTGACAGTTTTGGTGCAGAAGCAGTTGCAAACAATTGTAACTGAAATAATAGTAGCAGGACTCAACCATTCTACAATTTTAAGCCACTGCTATGATGGGGAAAAATGCTCTAAATGTCATTCATAGTGCTTCAAAGGGTATTGCGAAACTATGTTGTGATGCAGTTTTTAATGATCTGCTGAATGACTGTCATGAAATATCTGTGCCATTACAAGAAACGGTTTTACCTGTGAACAAGCACTTTCAAGATCTATTGATCAGCCAGGGGGTGAAGATGATAATGATTATGATCAAGATGATTTTCTATGGTGTGCTAGATGCTGTACTAGTTAAACCATCAGCTTATTTCAATTAAAGTAATGCAAAACTAATTGCAGCGCCCAAACAGCTCAACGTTTCTCCAACTTGCTGATTTACAAACCTTAGTTAATTTAACAAAGATGGACACTGTTGAATCCAAATTGGCAGTTCAAGAATGAGAATGAAAAGTGCACGACCCAGGCTGTGCTGAAAACGCCAAGTGTTAAGACTTTGACGTTTGGGCCATCTACTGCTATATGGGAAAACTAATTTTCTACCCTTTCCAACATACTGACACCACAAAGAAGGAGCATGCTTCACAACCACAAAGTGCACCTCATACAATTGGTCTTTGAGAAGGATTTGGCTTTTTCTTCATGACAACGGTAAGTTATGTTTTACATTTAATCGATATGCTTTCCTGCCATTATAGATTTTCTGTCGATCTGTTGATTTGCTTGCATATGATCAGTTAGGTGCATATCGTGAGTAACATTGTAAAGTTAAAGTTGGGTATTATTATTTGTATCTGTATTTGTATTATAACTCTTATATTTAAATAGTGGTACAATGTCTATTCGTATATTATATGTGGTAAAGTACATACACATGCGCTCTCAGAGTACATGGTGCCCCCCTCTCTTGTAGTTCCTGTTCATCTTCCAACCAGCAGCTGATATACAAACAAAATTAAGTCATCATTTTTGGAATTAAAAGACAAAAAGTTTTTTAAAGGAACTTTGATACTTGTCAAGGGTTCTCCCCAGGTACAATGGTGCAGCCTGCCTGAACACACTGATCTCATATTGTTTTAGGTGAAATATTTAACAGCTTCGCAAACTAAATACTTTAAACTAGTGCTGCACAAAACGATTGTGTGAATATTCGGATGGTGCTTTCAGGGAGAGGTGTATATGGATGCTGGCCGAGGTGATTGACACCAACATTTAAAGAACAACTAAGAGTTTGAAATTGATTAGTTAACACTATGGGGAGAAATGAGGGAAACTGATTGATCTGGTGGAATAAGATAGACCAATAAACCTCAAAAACAAGGGCATGTGAAGAATTGCTCTCCTCTCTCACCAAGTGAATCAGTTTCCTTAATTTCTTCACACAGCACTGATTCATCAGGCCTCCTGCAGCTGCTCTTCATGTTTAAGCATCAGCCACCTCAGTCGTCTTCCTCCTATACCCCTCCCGTAAAGCAGCATCTGAATAGTGGAATAATAATTTGTACAGCAGTAATTAAAACCACAACTCAATTGTAATTCAGTTAAGTCAGCCAAATATACAATTTAATTCAGCTTAAGTGTTGTGACCAACCAGAGTTAAAAGGGCAGGCATCCGTTTTAAGCACTTTCACAGACTAAAATGTTAAAATGATGACCTGCTATATTACTGATATTCTGGTGGGGGAAAGTGAACCAGAAATGACAAAGCTGATGAAATGGCACAAGACAGCTGGACTCCAGATTGGAGGTTTGTGAGTTCAATTCCCATGTGTGGACACTTTAGCAAAAACTGCCAATAAAAATAAACTAAAGTCACTTTTCCAAATGTCATGCAAAAATAATAATAAATTAATTCAAATATATGTTGAGAATGACAGAGAGCAATCAACCAATATAAATAAAAAATTATATGAAAAACCGTGGCTGGGGTGATCTGTATGCGGGGCTGCATTCCATTAAAAGCTGAACCATTCTCAGCAATGGCCACGAAGGGTGAACTCTGCTCCTATTCCAGGTTGAGAAAAGCTACAGGACTGTAGACTGCAAACATTATTCAACTGTTATATCTAATTTCCTAAGCCAACCTTAAGTCTTCCTCAATTGTGCATAACCGTTCATCTACCATATAGTCAAAGTGCAGCTACTTTCAAATATATAATATCTAAACACAGACTTGCTTCATAATTAGAATGACATCTAGGCTAATTATTTGCCTTCCAGGATGTAGATCATGACTTTTGCACTATTTGTCATCCATTTTGAAAACATTTTTTACCTCTAAGTCCTGTTTCGGTCAGGCTGTATGTAGGCCTAATGCCTGTAATAAACATATAAAGATAACGTTTTAATGCATTTGTAATTCTCTTGTTTGAGCAATATAGAGCATTTCCTCAATCTAAGGACAGCCTGTAATGATGCCATTGCTAACAGGAATCTAGCAGGTGGAAGAGCTACACCTCTCCAGAGCCAAGGAAAAACCCAGTACAAACAGGAAGTAAAGAACTAAAGAACTGGAATAGTAAGAACAGGTGAAGTCTAATCAGACATCAATGGCAGTGAAGGTTATGAACTAACTGACTACCTGAAAAGCATTACAATCTTATGTAACCACTATTAAGATTGAAGGTGACTGTGCACAGCAAGTAGATCAAAGACAAAAGCCTTTTTAATAAACCAGTTCACATCAAACTTTTCAATCGTTGCACAGAAATAATCAGAATTTGCTTTGTTTTAATTTGCTTTAAATCCGATCCTCAGATTATCACCTGGTATTGCTAATCTATGTAAACTTTCTCTGTCTGGATGCAAATAACTTTTAAGAAACGTGGCTTCAAAGACAGGAAGGGCCATGATTTCACGAGTGGCAGCTGGTTAAGGGCAGCTGAGTCACCAGGAAGGTGGGCCTGGTAACAATAGAACTTTCCACACATCACAAACAGACTGAATTTCAGCTTTTAGCAATATGCAGCTCAGGTATGCAGAGTGGGTAGTTGCCTATTCATTGCTGTGAAGAGGCTGCTTAGTCATACTGTCTGAGGAGTTTAATGCCACAATAAATACTCCAATCTGATGTTTATCCAACAAAAAGTGAAAGTGGACAATAGCAGAGATTACAACTGTGAGAATAAAAAATAAGGTTTCTTATAATTGCATCATAGGCTTAGCATCATCAGATTATAATTTCAAATTAAACAGATAAGCTCTATGAATCATTAAGTCATAATGGAAGCTGAAAATGTTGATACTTCGAAATTAATGAAATTGGGATGCAGCATGTGATATTGCCTAAATCATGTTTGCCTGGAATATTGTCTGCTTTGTAAGAAGTTTTGGTACATTCAAAGATTGTGAGATTTTTTGAAAAGCAAATTTCAAATGACTTTGAGAATGCATTAATATCAAATACAAACAGGAAACAGTACACAACCTATTATACATGCAATCTGGCTAAAGAAATGTTACAGTACAGCAGAATGTGATTTACCCTTAACCCCATTATTATTATGCTGCAGAAATGGCTAGACCACACCATGCAGATCTTATTCTGCAAAGAAGGCAAACACTGAAACGGTACCTTTCTGAAAACCACTTGCTATGCAGACTTGACCATGCTTACTCTATTGTTTATCTTCCAAGCATAATAACCTCTGATCTGCACATTGTAATTAACATACCCGAGTCTTGCCACCCTCTCCCTGCCGAAACAATCCATTTGCCCTCCAGCACTGATATCTTTAGCTTTCACCACAGTCCTCAGCAATGCAAACTGGGTCGATCTTAAAACTACAGCATACAATGACAATGACATTCTAGATGATTTTGCGCTTCCAACTTTGTGGAAAGTTTGGGGAAGGCCCTTTCATGTTTCAGCATGACAATGCCCCCATGCACAAAGCAAGGTACATACAGAAATGGTTTGTCGTGATCGGTGTGGAAGAACGTGTCTGGCCTGCACAGAGCCCTGACCTCAACCCCTTTGAACACCTTTGGCATGAATTGTAACACCGACTGCGAGCCAGGCCTAATCGCCCAACATCAGTGCCAGACCTCACTAATGCTTTTGTGGCTGAATGGAAGAAAATCTCTGCAGCAATGTTCCAACATCAATTGGAAAGCCTTCTAGAGAAAAGTGGAGGCTGTTCTAGCAGCAAAGAGGGGACCAACTCCATATTAATGCCCATGATTTTGGAATGAGATGCTCGACGAGCTGGTGTCCACATACTTTTTGCCATGTAGTGTACACGTGTATACACTGCTATTTACCATCCTGGTGAGATAAGATTAACTGATGAGTTTCAGCCACCTATAAATCTCTACTGTGTCCCAAAGATGTGATACATCTCTGAATAGGTTGCTGCCATTCCAATTACTTGAAAAGGCTACCTTCCTGGGTATTGCAGTTTTATATTATTTTCAAAGGCAAACAAAGAACAAACAACAAAGCAGACAAAATGCTGTTGGCTGATAGCAACATAAATTTTACAAATGAGAGGAGGCCATTTGCCCCATCATGCTCGTTTGGTGTCCACTAAGTGATCCAAGGATACTATCCAGTCTATTTTTAAATGTTCCCAAAATTTTCAGCTTCAACACTACTGCCCTCTTTGAATGACATCATTAAAGGTTTCCCATCAGCTTCATTCTTCACTCAGGTTGCTTACATGGAAAAGCTAGATGCAGCGTGGCAGTTCTGCTCCATAGTACATGACCTTCAGGTGTGGCTGGGGCACATATGTCAATGAAGGACAGCTTAAAAATTATCTGAACAGTATTTCTTAAAATACAAATATTACAAAAAACAAATTTTCTAACTGGAATGATGATTATGTGACGTCTGATTGCTTGATTAGGTTCTGGAGCTCTAATTCTAGGTATTCATAAATAAAATAATGGCAGACTCCATCAAGTGGTTTTGATGGAGGCTGGCCACTATTTCACACTATTATCTCACTGCCTGAATTCTGCTCCCGTGACATCACACACAGAGCAGAACAGCACGTTAATCCAAACAAACTGAACCAACTTGAAGCGCAGCACAGAAGAGTGTATGTGCAAATCTACAAGCCAAAAAAAGTGTTTCCTTCACTAAAACAGATCACACCCCTGCACATTTCAATAAACAAAAATGAGGGAGGAATCATACGAAAAAATTACAAACGAGAATGGGCCATTCGACACATCATGAATCCTGAGTCACATTGCGTAAACCTCAGATAGGTAAAAGATTTGCCTAGATCCAGGCCTATGTTTAATATATCCAGAAAAAAAAGGCTGCCGTGTATAATGACATAAAAAACAAATACTTGAATTTCTTGCTTGTAGGGTCCTTTTCCCATTTAATCAAAAGCTGTTAAAGAAGCAGTTTGTTCAGCAACAGAGCATGCATATACAGAAAAGAATGTGAGTCACTGTTGCAACAGAAGCACAAATCAACCCATCACATCAAAGGGCTCCCCTGGGGCTAGAGAAATTGGACCTTAGACATCTTTCCGGGTGAGGCAAAGTAACAAGGGTGACCAAAGTATAGCTCACAGGAAAATTTGAAATGTTTTGCATTGATCCACAAGCTGGGTAAACAGTGAGACAATGCCCCTGCCAGGGTTACCTGCACAGGGCCTATTGCATATCCAATACAAAAAAAGCAACAAAGATCTATTGATTTGTGAATTATTCTCTAATTAAATGCATAGTCACACTTTCCAGGAACAGTTCTCCTTAAGGATGAAAATAAAACTAAATGGCAACCTTGATGACCCCAGTGACAAAACTGCACAAAGACCAAAAACACAGCATGCACCCCACATTAGGACCACTACAAGCTCATGTCTCAGTTAAACTGGTGACTTTGTCTGGGCTCAAAAATGAACCTTTAGAGTTCCTACAGATTATGGAGAAGATGAAAGGGGTGTGACTGAAGTGGGTCAAACCCCACGACATAACATGGACCTCCCCCACTTAGCTCATTTTCTGAACCCTCTAGATCACAGTGGGGAGAGAGATATTTAATTGGATTCAAATAGGGTAGAAAAAAAGTTTGACACCTTTCACAACATTATTATTACTCAATTTCTTAGCAGACACCCTACATGAATGTATTATGAAGTTGACTCCAGAGCTCTGTAGCCAGTGAATAGCAGATTTGTTTCAAGGCTACAGGTATACTGATTAGTTGCTTTTCTGTTTACAACTAGTTTACTAAACCCTCTTTCAAGCAAGTGGCTCATACAATGAGGGAAAAAAGTATTTGATCCCCTGCTGATTTTGTATGTTTGCCCACTGACAAAGAAATGATCAGTCTATAATTGTAATGGTAGGTGTATTTTAACAGTGAGAGACAGAATAACAACAAAAAAATCCAGAAAAATGCATTTCAAAAAAGTTATAAATTGATTTGCATGTTAATGAGGGAAATAAGTATTTGACCCCTTCGACTTAGTACTTGGTGGCAAAACCCTTGCTGGCAATCACAGAGGTCAGACGTTTCTTGTAGTTGGCCACCAGGTTTGCACACATCTCAGGAGGGATTTTGTCCCACTCCTCTTTGCAGATCCTCTCCAAGTCATTAAGGCTTCGAGGCTGACGTTTGGCAACTCGAACCTTCAGCTCCCTCCACAGATTTTCTATGGGATTAAGGTCTGGAGACTGGCTAGGCCACTCCAGGACCTTAATGTGCTTCTTCTTGAGCCACTCCTTTGTTGCCTTGGCTGTGTGTTTTGGGTCATTGTCATGCTGGAATACCCATCCACGACCCATTTTCAATGCCCTGGCTGAGGGAAGGAGGTTCTCACCCAAGATTTGACGGTACATGGCCCCATCCATCGTCCCTTTGATGCAGTGCAGTTGTCCTGTCCCCTTAGCAGAAAAACACCCCCAAAGCATAATGTTTCCACCTCCATGTTTGACGGTGGGGATGGTGTTCTTGGGGTCATTCCTCCTCCTCCAAACACGGCGAGTTGAGTTGATGCCAAAGAGCTTGATTTTGGTCTCATCTGACCACAACACTTTCACCCAGTTCTCCTCTGAATCATTCAGATGTTCATTGGCAAACTTCAGGCGGGCCTGTACATGTGCTTTCTTGAGCAGGGGGACCTTGCGGGCGCTGCAGGATTTTAGTCCTTCACGGTGTAGTGTGTTACCAATTGTTTTCTTGGTTACTATGGTCCCTGCTGCCTTGAGATCATTAACAAGATCCTCCCGTGTAGTTCTGGGCTGATTCCTCACCGTTCTCATGATCTTTGAAACTCCACGAGGTGAGATCTTGCATGGAGCCCCAGACCGAGGGAGACTGACAGTTATTTTGTGTTTCTTCCATTTGTGAATAATCGCACCAACTGTTGTCACCTTCTCACCAAACTGCTTGGCGATGGTCTTGTAGCCCATTCCAGCCTTGTGTAGGTCTACAGTCTTGTCCCTGACATCCTTGGACAGCTCTTTGGTCTTGGCCATGGTGGAGAGTTTGGAATCTGTTTGATTGATTGCTTCTGTGGACAGGTGTCTTTTATACAGGTAACGAGCTGAGATTAGGAGCACTCTCTTAAAGGGAGTGCTCCTAATCTCAGCTCGTTACCTGTATAAAAGACACCTGGGAGCCAGAAATCTTGCTGATTGATAGGGGATCAAATACTTATTTCGCTCATTAACATGCAAATCAATTTATAACTTTTTTGAAATGCGTTTTTCTGGATTTTTTTGTTGTTATTCTGTCTCTCACTGTTCAAATACACCTACCATTAAAATTATAGACTGATCATTTCTTTGTCAGTGGGCAAACGTACAAAATCAGTAGGGGAACAAATACTTTTTTCCCCTCACTGTATGTGCCTGTGCGTACTCCTGCTTCCTGTGGCATGAGCAGTACAGTACACTATACTGGATAGAAAGCAGGCGTATTGCATGTTAGACTTCCCAGTTAGGATGGACTAGGATAATGGGGAATAAAGGAGTAACCCAAGCTGCTGCTGATAACCAATTTTAGGCTGTCATGTTTGCTGGCAAAGGACAGACTTATTCAACACCTAGCTGACTCTCTTAGGAAATTATTTAGGAAGGGCCAGGTCAAAACGCCTTAAGCATCAACCTCAAAGTCAGACACTGTCAGTGTTCTTTCCATTATTATTATTATTATTTATTAGCTGATACCCTTATCCAGGGCAACCTACAAAATATAAGAGCAATACAAAGTGCAATAACACAGTACAGTTCAAAGCATAATGCAATTTACAAATTTCAATTTACACAAGTGTATAGAAATATTGACTACTTCTCATTCTGCATTTTCTGTATTCAAAAGGATCCAAAACACAAGGAAATAAAATACTTTTTAAAGTGCAAAAGCGGTGTCCATAACAAAAAGGCCATTTGATTTAAATAATGAAACACAGAACCATGTTCAATATTATACAAAAACGGCCTTTTGCCAAAACTTGCAAATCAAGGCACCAAGCTTACATTACAATGAGCAGAAAATGCTATCAGGTATAACTGATGAGGGAACCGAACCTTTTCACCTTAGAACAGAGAAGACTACATGGGGACTTGATTCAAGTCTTCAAAATCACGAAGGGCAGATGAGCAAGGGACACATGCACCTGGGGACACAAATGGAAATTGGGCTTCAAAGCATTCAAGACAGAAAACAGACACTTCTTTACACAGAGTTGTTACAATCTGGAACAAACTCCCCAGCGATGTGGTTGAAGTTAATTTGGGAACATTTAAAAATAGACTGGATAGGATCCTTGGAACACTAAACCCCATTCACACTGAAACAATTGCCAGCAATTTTCCGGCAATTTGCCAGAATTTTGTTGCCGACAATTTTCCAGAAAGGGTCCTTTGCCGGGTACGTTTCTGTGTGAATGGAGCAGGAAGATGATTGCCGGCAAATTCAGCGTAAGGTCCTTGCGTGTTGATGCAGTGTGTCAGCTAACTGCCGTAACCAATCAGAATAGGGGTGCATTTTTGTGACCACAACATGACAAGGTTAAGCCACCTTTGAACAAGAACTTGTGACCGTAATGAGAAATTGTTGTTAGAAATGGCAGGAGTTGAAAATAATACAGTTGCAGCAATTCTGAGTGTTACTGAACCAACAGGTTGGCGTATGTAATGTTAACTATTGTCACACATGTCAGAAGTTATGTACCAATAAATAATACAAAATAAATTCTCTCTATATAGGCAAACGTGTTAACCCTCACACTGAGTTAATTTCAAACTAAATCAGTTCGGTTCGTTTGCTTTGAAACTGCATCAGTGAGCTCGCCATTCACAATTGCCTTGTGTACAAACGTGCTCAGTTTGTAACTTGGGTTCATTTTTGTGATTCACTTCCATGTTTTCTCAGGATTGCGATCATATTGCGATAATCAAGTGAGATTGGTTATTTGTGTATTAATAAAACACCAGATTTACATTTTACATGATAAGTGCATATAAGAAATGGCAGCATAATGCATACAATAACAAATACATGTGACTACACTGTATTGTTTACTGTATATTTCCTATATACGTGTGTAAATTTGAATTTATAAATTTCATTATGCTTTGAACTGTTCTGTAGTTTTGCATTGCTCTTATTTGTAAGTCACCCTGGAAAGGGCGTCTGCCACTAAATAAATAATAATAATAATGATGGCAATAAAGTTACTACATGTAGTCTAACACATTTGACTACTTCTGATACAACCAAATAATACATGGGTGCATTCACGTTGTGCAGAATGTGCGCAGATCTGACCAGCAAAGTTATTCAAGTTATTGAATAGTGACGCATCCAACAGTCTATTTAAACACACTGTATGCAGTTATACAGAACACAACAATAGGCTACCATATTTGTGAATATTATAATCAGCGTTGCGCTGCCGAATGGTGATTATTTTGCCTACATAAAAATATACAATAACACAGTAGTGTGAAGTCTCCTAAATATCTATCTCTGAGTATTTAACTGCTACTGCCATATCTTTAAATGGGGGAAATGATTGCACTTTCACAGACATGTCCAGAGTGTCAGTCCGGGTCTGCTCTCCAGATCCACAGACTTCTGTATCGTCTCGTTCCGATGGCTACAGCGCTCTTGCCGGTAATGTCTGTTTTCTGTGTGAATGCATCCTTGCCGGCAATTTTCCGGCATTCAAAACCAGTGTGAATGGCGGGCAACAGGAAAAAAGCAGCAAAACGTTGCCGGCAATTTGCCAGCAATTTGGCGGCAATTCAGTGTGAATGGGGTTTAGATACCAATGGACACCAGATGAGCATGATGGGTCGAATGGCCTCCTCTTGTTTTAAACTTTCTTATATTCTTATAGACCTTGTCAGTTTTTGCTTTTTTGTTCATTTCCTAAAAGAAAATAACACTGCAATGAAGCAGCAGAGTGTGCTACAGAAGTAAATAAAGTGTAAAAACTTAAAAGAGACTCAGGGTGCGGCATGACATGCTCAGACACTCCATTGCCTCCCTCTAAATTGTATTTTGCACTTGTAAGTATTAGGCTATTTATTGCCGGATACAAAAGCCAATGCCACCTTTTTATTTCACAGCATACAAAGAAGTATGTTTTTCATTAATAAGTACAATTATCTTTCCTTTTCAATTGTAACAACAAGCTTTAAAAAATTGTCAAAAGAAAAATCAGTTTAACTGTAACATAGGCTTAGGTCATACACTACCTTATACAAATACTAACTTCTATATTAATTGATGTTAAACAAATAGCAAATCACTTATCATGAAACAGAGAAACACACATTTTGATGAAGAAATGTTTTTTAATTCATTAAAAAGCAACACCTGAGTTAACAGTTATGAAGAAAATGTTTATGAGGAAAGAATTAGTTTTTAAGAATGGATTTATTTGTCACAAAACAAACCCATTCTGAAGTCTTAAACATACATATTATCATTGTCATTTTACACTGACATATGGCAGTAAGGCAAAGATTGTATACCAAAATATAATATTAAAAATCGGACATACAAGCTCATCTGTGTTGAATGTCCACAGTCTTATTTCCTTCAAGAAAGTTGGCAACCTCAGCAAAACATGACTTTACTTCAATTGACATTTCCTGGTGGTACTATAGCATTGCTATAGCCTCCAGTGCTTGTAAAACAAGTGAGCAATCATGATAAACTAGAGTAATGAGACCAAAACAGAGTGTAGCAGGCAAATCTTAAACCACTGAGTCACTGAAAGGACATGCTTTTCCTCACACAGTTTGTAGCAGAAACAGCTGCTAGCCGATTCATGTATACTGCACAGGAGAAGCATTGCTCACCAAAGTAGGGATGCTTTAAGGCAATGTTTATGAGTGTAACCAGGGATCAGACCAATAAAACAGGTACACACTCATTTAGTAGAAAACTCACTAGTGCCAGTCATTCTGTGACCATTGTTTCCTATAGAATGGAATTCTACCTTTTAAATTCTAGATTTCATTTGTGAGTCAATATTGTGGTTAATGTTTTAATCATACTGTGTGGGAAGGCTGGCCTGTATGTGTATATGAGCATTATTTATGTATATGAGTGCTTCTTTGAAAGGGTTTCGTTTTCAGTAAAAAAATAAATAAATAATAATAATAATAATAATAATAATAATAAACTCCTATAATCTTAGATTACACTGTGCCACTGCATTAGCCTGTAGCCTTGGGAGTAACAAAACACACACAGAATGAAAATAGGAAACACAGGTGTTAGTTTGAGTCAGAAAGCTCCCCTCCCCATATAGAGTTTCCTGTATGCTTTGGTGGGACACTTTTCAAGATGTCCCTCTGGAAGTGGGACACCCCACCCATTCGTGTCACCTTAAACTACATGCCTCTAGAACATAGTACATCTGTCTGGATCAGAAAGTGGGCGGAAGGCAGGACAACCTCCATGCCTCGTCATCTAGCTGTTGCTTCATGGTTGCCAAAGAAACAAACAGAGTCTGTGTTACAGGTGATACAGAGTGACGTTGAAATGCAAGCTGTGTCCTGACAAGCCCTAAGAAACACAGACACGCCCCGGCACTCTATCGTGCTGATGTCATACATCTTTGCTTATCATGTAATTCTTAGAGTCTGCGTTATCGGAGATTGCTTCATCCTGTTCCGGACTAGATTCTCAATGTGACGATCCTTTCCTCTGACCCATTCAGGGAAAGGCAATTAAACATGACATTGATATACATGGATTGTTCCTGTCGTAGTAATGCTAATAATACAAAAAACAGTGAACAGCCTACTGCACCACAATTGAAGCTATGCATGATTGCTTCAGGATTACGCAAAGGGATTAAGCTAAAATTCCACCGTTTTGTGAATGGCGGTTGGATTTCTACATTTCATAATTAGAATCTTACGGGAATATCATTAGAGAAAGAAAAAAAAATGTCTGACATTTATGAGTTTGGCAAGTACTGACACTCCTGTCACACTGATACTCTCCCAAAAATATAAACTAACATTTAAATAACTATTTTCCAATTCTGGGTGAAAAGTGCTAATATACATCGATCAGCCATAACATTATGACCACCTGCCTAATATTGCATAGGTCCCCCTTTTGCCATCAAAACAGCCCTGACCCGTCGTGGCATGGACTCCACTAGACCTCTGAAGGTGTGCTGTGGAATCTGGCACCAAGATGTAAGCAGCAGATCCTTTAAGTCCTGTAAGTTGTGAGGTGGGGCATCCATGGATCAGACTTGTTTGTCCAGCACATCCCACAGATGCTCCATTGGATTGAGATCTGGGGAATTTGGAGGCCAAGTCAATACCTTGAACTCGTGATTCATCAGACCAGGCCACCTTCTTCCATTGCTCCGTGGTCCAGTTCTGATGCTCACATGCCCATTGTAGGCACTTTCGGCAGTGGACAGGGGTCAGCATGGGCACCCTGACTGGTCTGCGGCTATGCAGCCCCATACGCAACAAACTGCGATGCACTGTGTGTTCTGACACCTTTCTATCAGAACCAGCATTAACTATTTCAGCAATTTGAGTTACAGTAACTTGTCTGTTGGATCGGACCACACGGGCCAGCCTTTGCTCCCCATGTGCATCAATGAGCCTTGGCTGCCCATGACCCTGTCGGCGGTTCACCGCTTTTCCTTCCTTGGACCACTTTTGATACGTACTGACCACTGCAGACCGGGAACACCCCACAAGAGCTGCAGTGTTGGAGATGCTCTGACCCAGTCGTCTAGCCATCACAATTTGGCCCTTTTCAAAGTCACTCAGATCCTTACGCTTGCCCATTCTTCCTGCTTCTAACACATCAACTTTGAAGACAAAATGTTCACTTGCTGCCTAATATATCCCACCCACTGACAGTGTGTACAGTGTAACACTGAAGTGTTATTCACTTCACCTGTCATTGGTCATAATGTTGTGGCTAATCAGGGTAAGTCCTAGATAAAACTAAAGTGCCATGGGTAATACAACCCGTTAAGATTTGGTTTAAAATCTTGAAAACCTACCACAAGGAAATGGCACTGTGAAGGTATATTTCTTTTGATATATTTTCCCCCAGCTCATCTTGTTCAGAGATTTAAATTCAGGGTTGCAAGAGGTATTGCTGCTATCTGCAAAATAGTTCTGATGAGTTAACACACAAATTGAATTTAGAAAGAGGATTTCTTCAGATACCTTTAAATACAACACCATGTAGGCAAAGGAAACAACTGGGAATACAGGGTTACATCAGTATATTCTTGATATATTTATTGCAGCTTATCAACAAGGTAATCTGTAAGGTAATGTTTCTAGATCCTATAATAAACTCCAAAATGCTAAACAATAATCACCAGTACATAAAGGCTAAAAGAGAATAATATTGTAATATCTGGTGAACAATGGGAAGATATATGTAGGCTAGATTTCAACAAAGCTTATCTAACTCACATACTTAAAGAGACTTTGGTTGGAAAAACAGTTAATTTATTTATCAGACCTAGTATGCAAGCACAGCACAAATACATAACTTCACAATGTTGGAGGCTTTGTGGGGAAAAGGTTGCAACTTATCTACATATTTTCTGGTCCTGCCCAAAGATACAGAAGATATGGCCTCAAACTCTGCTTTAAAAAAAATGAACATACTGTGATGTAGTACTTGAAAGTACAAAAAGTGTGCTCTCGTTCGGTATCGCTATGCCCCCACTGCACCCATTCGCTAACCCATACCACCAGGGACGGACTGAGACTTTGAATCGGCCCTGGAATTCCCTGGCGGACTGTCGACTGGGGGTGGCACACAAAGGGAGCCTTTGATCTTTTCAAAGCCTAGCATGTCTCCTTTGAAAAGATCAAAGTCAGCCTGTATGACCCGTTCCTTTATCAATCTCAACTAGAAGTGATTGCACAGGTTTGACTGCACCAAATATAAATAATCAGGTTAGTATAATGAAGGTAGAAAACAGCCCAGGCCCTGATTTTGAGAGAATGTTTCAGCCAATAACAAAGAACAATCCTTTGACTGGCAAGAAGTATGGAGTTCTCCCCAGAGAAAAATGCTTTGTGAATGATCCCTAAGCTTAACAGAACACAAGCTATCAGAAGGAAATCAAGAGTTAGCCTATAAGACAGAGACACATAGCTTCTCACTGAGAACAGCCTACCACTTGCAGTCACAAGCACACTAC
This sequence comes from Amia ocellicauda, assembly GCF_036373705.1. NCBI lineage: Eukaryota > Metazoa > Chordata > Actinopteri > Amiiformes > Amiidae > Amia > Amia ocellicauda. The sequence goes on from NC_089860.1 coordinate 3,498,147, forward strand.
AAATATCCAGCTCAATGACATTCCCAAAGAAAAATCTAATAAATTTCCATGTAAAAAAAAAAAATGTAACCAGCTACTTCAGAAATCCCTCACCAGCCCAGATGCTAAAAAAGCAGTATATAGTGCTACAGAAGTATTTACAGGAATCTCTCCCCTATGCCCTTATCAAATTTCTTGTAATGTTATGCAGTCAAGAAATGTGACAGGAAAAGAAAGTATCAAAGTATCCAAGTGTAAAAAGGATCTTTAAATAAAGTGGATAACGGTTGTAATCCCTTACCATGTACCATGGTGAAATATATAAGTTTAAAAAGTATTACTTAAAACGTAGTTAATACAAGACACAAAGCCTCTGCCAATGTGCAAGGTGCACCCTATTTCCTGTATTGAGTTGGTCACACTCTTAAAGCTGAGACTGGAGATGTAAAGGGGGTGGCACACAACTGTCTGTCTAGTCACACACCGGCAACCTCCTGCTGCTTCACAGGTGCCTGTATGTTCAAGTTCCTAGCAGTTGTAACTGCTTCAGATACTCCAATTTGTGGAATGGCTGGTGCCGTAGGCATTCTAGGCTGGCAAGTGTGATACAGAGGATGGCTTCAAACCATGCATTTCTGAGAGGATGTGTGCAATGTCTCCTCTCTCTTATATAGTATAGTATAGTATCATACAATTGATTGGTATCGGTAAAAAAAAAAAAAAAAGAGGAAAATAATTATATTCAAAATTTGCACGCACAACATAAGATTGAGATTAACTTTACAAAGTAGCATTTTAATGCAGATTTATTTTTGTTGGATTTTATTTAACAAAATTATTAGGGGTTTAGATAATTGTGACAATAATATTTTCTTGAGGTGAAAAAACACTGAACATTTTTGTCTGAACACTTACCTTTGCATTACCTGTATTTATTTTATACAGTCCTTTTTGTTCATCTTTATCAAAGGTGAGAATAATCTTGGAGGCCACTATATACAGTGGGGGAAAAAAGTATTTGATCCCCTGCTGATTTTGTACGTTTGCCCACTGACAAAAAAATGATCAGTCTATAATTTTAATGGTAGGTGTATTTTAACAGTGAGAGACAGAATAACAACACAAAAATCCAGAAAAACGCATTTCAAAAAAGTTATACATTGATTTGCATGTTAATGAGGGAAATAAGTATTTGATCCCCTATCAATCAGCAAGATTTCTGGCTCCCAGGTGTCTTTTATACAGGTAACGAGCTGAGATTAGGAGCACTCTCTTAAAGGGAGTGCTCCTAATCTCAGTTCGTTACCTGTATAAAAGACACCTGTCCACAGAAGCAATCAATCAATCACATTCCAAACTCTCCACCATGGCCAAGACCAAAGAGCTGTCCAAGGATGTCAGGGACAAGACTGTAGACCTACACAAGGCTGGAATGGGCTACAAGACCATCGCCAAGCAGTTTGGTGAGAAGGTGACAACAGTTGGTGCGATTATTCACAAATGGAAGAAACACAAAATAACTGTCAGTCTCCCTCGGTCTGGGGCTCCATGCAAGATCTCACCTCGTGGAGTTTCAATGATCATGAGAACGGTGAGGAATCAGCCCAGAACTACACGGGAGGATCTTGTTAATGATCTCAAGGCAGCTGGGACCATAGTCACCAAGAAAACAATTGGTAACACACTATGCCGTGAAGGACTGAAATCCTACAGCGCCTGCAAGGTCCCCCTGCTCAAGAAAGCACATGTACAGGACCGTCTGAAGTTTGCCAATGAACATCTGAATGATTCAGAGGAGAACTGGGTGAAAGTGTTGTGGTCAGATGAGACCAAAATCAAACTCAACTCGCCGTGTTTGGAGGAGGAGGAATGACCCCAAGAACACCATCCCCACCGTCAAACATGGAGGTGGAAACATTATGCTTTGGGGGTGTTTTTCTGCTAAGGGGACAGGACAACTGCACCGCATCAAAGGGACGATGGATGGGGCCATGTACCGTCAAATCTTGGGTGAGAACCTCCTTCCCTCATTGAAAATGGGTTGTGGATGGGTATTCCAGCATGACAATGACCCAAAACACACAGCCAAGGCAACAAAGGAGTGGCTCAAGAAGAAGCACATTAAGGTCCTGGAGTGGCCTAGCCAGTCTCCAGACCTTAATCCCATAGAAAATCTGTGGAGGGAGCTGAAGGTTCAAGACGCCAAACGTCAACCTCGAAACCTTAATGACTTGGAGAGGATCTGCAAAGAGGAGTGGGACAAAATCCCTCCTGAGATGTGTGCAAACCTGGTGGCCAACTACAAGAAACGTCTGACCTCTGTGATTTCCAACAAGGGTTTTGTCACCAATTACTAAGTCGAAGGGGTCAAATACTTATTTCCCTCATTAACATGCAAATCAATTTATAACTTTTTTGAAATGCGTTTTTTGTTGTTGTTGTTATTCTGTCTCTCACTGTTAAAATACACCTACCATAGACTGATCATTTCTTTGTCAGTGGGCAAACGTACAAAATCAGCAGGGGATCAAATACTTTTTTCCCTCACTGTATACACTTATGTTTGTGACAGAATGGCATCTAAAAACTGGAACTTTTCATTATCAAACTATTAATTACACGACAATGGTAAGGATTTCACTACAGAAACTATAATATTCATATATTCATTTTGAATGCACAATAACAATGTATTTTAAGATATGTATTCATGTTTTTGAACCATTGACAAGTTGGTGATCACCTTCAGTGGTACATGTTTGTTTTAGGAAAATTACTCATAATATATATGTAAACACACAAACAAACACACACATGATTTATTTATATAAATTGTCACTGCAAAACTTAAAAAAACATGTATAACTCATGTGAATGTGATTCAGTTTCTTAATCAAACAGTTACAGTTAAACTTGTTCTAAAGCCTAGTAAACGTAGCTTGGGTAACACGATGCACTTCCATTAACAACTTTACAGAGGTACAAATGCTAAACCAGATAATATATACAATTGATTGTTGTGAAATACAAATAATGATTATTTATAATGACTATTTTAGGAAATTCTTGGACTCATTTTAGTGTGGTGAATAAGTTGTATATTTAGAGGAGTGTCACCCCCATTAATAATAAACAATACTCAAGACTCCATAAACAAAACACTGGATTAAATATAAAATGTATCTTATGGTTTATGTCTGTGTATAGCTGCCATAATTGTGGGGGGTTACACTAAACTATAAAACTCAAATTGTTTACTACAATAAGGAACCATCTCGCTAGGAATCCATGTATTGGGCCCCACTGTAAAGCCTATGTAAGTCTTTAAGGTTCAAGGCTGACACAGGTTTATGGCTTTGGTTGCTAGGTAGTTCTTATTTGTTATTTTAGCTCAAGATTTCCATTGCGTCAGAGAGAACTCTTCTAATTGGGATATAAAGACATACTATGTGATTTTAAGCTGAATTTTAGGCTTATAGCCAGTGCACATACCATTAATACTGACTGGAGCGTGAGATGAATTTGTACAGATGGCTGACTAGTGCTTAGCTATACCACTTGATGAGGGAAGAATACCCCTACATAAGACTAGGAACTCTGAGCTGTGGCTCAACTAACATTTGACACAAAACAAAACTTGCAGGAAATGTAGGTAAGGGTATAGGCTACTATTTATTGAAAACAGAAAATAAAATTAAGACTATTATGTGGCTTAATCACTGCATTTTATTTTATTTTGCATCACAATTAATACAGTGAAAAGATGCCCTATGATTTAAAGAGAGCATTACAATTAGACTACAACCACCTTTCTATATAAATTACAAATAATGGAATGAGTTTTATACAAGAGCTGTTAGTTTATTTTATAATGAAACTCAGTGGAAAAATGGGTGATTCACTTAAATAAAGATAACACTAAATAATAATAACAATACATTAGAGTTTATTTTCACAAGAGTAGCCCCTTTAACAATTTAAACCCCACATTTTTTATTTCAAGCATTCGAGTTCCACAATGTGAGTGTATATTGTTCTTTTCTTTAGTCAGGTTAAAACTAGTTCACATTAGACAAAAGAAGAGTTTCTGACATATGGCTTAGTTGGCTTATACTGGGACTTAACCGTTCATGGTTAGAAAAATACAAATATGTTAGAATGAGCTGCCTTAAATACATTAAATACATGTATACCTTTATTTCTTTAAATCTATTTCCATGCACTATTTTCCTTATTTTATTCTCCACCAAAGTAAAAAAAAAAAACATATTTAGGGGGCCAACCAATGAAGTGGCAATTGGTGATGGAGGATTTCATGTAAGTACAGGTATAAAAATAAATGGATATAACACTTTTATCACATATTTCCAAACACAATAACTATAATCAAATATTTCAATTATTCAAACTTCTCTTAGGTTGTTTATATCAGAATATATATATTTTTGTTTATAGTGTCTGACGGAGTTGACCAAATATTGGTCCTCAATTACAAAAAGAGCTTTTCACAAAATAATGCAAAAGTCATGAGTTTGTTCCTTATACTCAATTGGTAGCTCGTAGTCCTGTCTATCAAAAAGTCAGTTTATCATTTAACTTACATAAAAAAAAAAAAATTGTGAACAAAACATGTGTTTTGTCCCTCTTCTCAAGAATGCCTGCTATACAGGTATATTTGGCTGCCTGCATTTATATTGGATCTTATCTTTATGTACTAGGATTATCAAAGTGTAGCTATTCTGAAGGCTTGCTAAGAACGCTGAGCCATTTAATAGGGAAGTCAAATGTTCCCCAACATCAGCTCTCAGTGAAGAGGTTACAAGCATTTATGTGCGCCGTTTTCAAATTACTATTAAAAAAAAACAAAAAAACATCCAATCCAAATACTACATAGATTAGTAATAAAAAACACATCACATAAAGTAAACGTAAAGCTTTGTGTCTAAACTAAAGGTTTTTTCTCTGCATACCGGTGTGAAAAGCCATCTTTTCCTATAAAGTGACAGGGAGCAGCGCCTCCCAGGGCGCAGCGGCACCAAGATTTTCGGTTCCTCCCCTTCTCTAAAAGCTCAAGCCCAAATGGTGGTTTCACGCACACCTCTAATGAAGGTGTCATTTGATAGCTTACATTAACAGGCGTTTTGTACCTGAAGACAGGAGGTTAGAAAAAAAATAGGTTTGTTTACTTTAACACAAGCGCTGCTAGTCTCAATATAAAATGCCTGTGTTGCCACTGATATGATGGCCATACCCATCTACATTCAATTTTTATACAGACCTAAGCCAAACTTTTTGGGCTCTGTAATACACAAGTTTTGAAATACAACATACACAATATATTTCTGGAAAACTATTTTTTTGAACACCAGCCATCATTTTCCCTCAGCAATGGAAGGCGCACGAACCCCCCGAATTCCATTTACAAGGTTAATGACAACACAGCTCACTGAGACTGCTGTCCTGGCTAGGGCTGCAACGATTAGTCGACTTCTATTTCAGCCGTTGAACAGTCATTTAGCTATGTTGCTTCTATCTTAGCCATTCTAAATAATATCCTTGATCTTAGTATGTGGGATATTGCGCATACATGCGCCGTGATGGAAGACGCATGGATTATGTGCATGTTTCAGGCATGTCAAAATTTGTGTTATAGATTTTTGAAATGTAGACTCTGGGTGCTATGGAGAACAGGACTGAGCATTTAATCACTTGAATACCATGATCAATGCACACACCTCAAATGAAATCCCTCAGTACCATGTAGTTTCATGCCATTCCAAAAGCCAATGATGATACTCTAGAATGTGAATTGAAAGCCAGGGACCGTGATCATTCCATGTTTTTATCCAATCGCATGTTGTTTAGAGCCTCCATATACCTGTGTGCGTCTAGAAGTTTTCTGTCTATTGCAGCAATCCATTCAACTTTTACAAGTATATAAAAACAGTTCTATATTATTATTGCTAGTTTTATTATTAGTTGTAGTTTATGTAGTTTTTAGCAAAAGCTATACAGGGCTGTGACGAGAGACGTTCAGAAAACAGTGCTGAATACAAGGCAATGAAGCAGCATTTGCGGCAACCAGATCCATCACAATGCTGTGCAAAGCCCTGTACCGCATTTCTAGCCCATCCTTCCAAGCTTATTGGATTGAACATTTCAATAAATTGCACAAAACAAGCCGCTGATGGCACAGGTTTTAATAAGAGTTTGAGTTGATAATTACGGTTCATTGTTTATTACAGCATTTCAGTGTATTATTTTCATTTGCGTTTCAGTGTATTGTTTATTGTTTTTATTACAAAAGTTCATTATTTATTATGAAGTATAATATAAGAATGCATTTGCATTGTTTTCTTTGTTCAAACATAAGAAAACAACCTTGTACTCATCTCTTTATTGAACATGGATATGTAGAACACATAAAGCATATAGGGGTAATGAAAAACACATCCTCCTTGATCTCTCCACAGCATTTGACACTGTCGATCATTCCATCCTCCTCTCCTGCCTCGCTGACCTTAGAACCTCTGGGACTGCTCTCACCTGCTTCTCCTACCTCAACGACCGGACTTACCAAGTGACATGGCAAGGTTCCACAGGCATACCCCAAGGCTGGTTCTCTCTCTACTCTCGGTCCCTGGGCCCCCTCATCACATCCCATGGTTTCTCTTACCACTTCTATGCAGATGATGCCCAGATTTTCCTGTCTTTTCCCTCCTCTGACCGGTCCTCTCCTGCCTGTACTACTGCAACTCCCTCCTGGTCGGCCTGCCTGCCTGCAACTACTACACGCCCGCTCCAGCTCATCCAGAACTTTGCGGCTTATCTGGTAATCACTCAGCCCCGATTCGGAGACGCTACTCCATTGCTCCGCTCCCTCCACTGCCACCTCACCTACCGCTGTCTTGACCATACTGCACCGAATTACCTTCAGACACTTGTCTCTCCAATGAAAGCATGAGCTGTGTCAGCTGTGCTTGTATGTTTAGACACACCCTTTGCACTTCAAGACCTGATGATTTTTTTAAAATAAATAATATGTAATTTCTCATGGCTTTGGTCAAACTTTTACATGCAGTGTGCGGACAGGATCCTTCCTCTCATAATCAAATAACTACCTCCACGGAGCTGTGGTACAATATCATGTTTTTTGCTTCCAATTTTGTTTGAGATAGAATTTTTTTTTAAAGGATAATCATTGTATACAGAAATAAACTCCATACAGTGCACTTTAACATACAAAGTGCATGTTCTACATTACGTGTTTAGAAAATCTTTCACAGATATCCGCTGCAGGACTCCTGCTGTTTAAACTTTAGCTCTTCAGGTTTAACCATGAACTAATCTGCACTTGGTTTGTTGATTACACAACATGTAATAACACCAAGGTCTTTGCTTATGGGAAACCCATTTGCTACATAATTGTGGCTGCTTTTGTCCCTTTTTGAATTCACTGATAATGTCCTGGGAGGCACTGCTCCCTGTCACTTTCTTTTTGAGTAAGAGAGACACTCGTTTAGCGCTCGGCAAACGAGTTTGACAGTAGTGGGTTGATTTACTTCAAAATAGATTGAAGTAAACGTGACAATGCCTACACTAAAATTTATAACTTAAGCATCAACCATTACCAATGGTAAATAATACCATGACTCCATTAAAACATCTAAATAAGCCTATCATTCAAAACGAACTGACGGGGGAGGGGGTTTCTAATACAATACACATGTATACTACTTTACATACATTATGTACATTAATCAAGCAGTATTAGTTTTTGCAGTACATTACTTTTTAATCTGGGGATGTTATGCAGGTACAGTACCTGGCTGGTTATCACAATTTTATGGTCCTAAGGTTGTATCAGAGTTTCACTGTACTTCCAGTTGTAATTGGCAGTTGCTTTGTTTTTCACTCCCAAGTTGTGAAATTCCTCTCAATTTGACCAATTTGGTCCAATTTGACCAGGTTTGATGACATTCGCTGTGTTAGATATGTGGCATTTCAAGTTTGGTGATGGGGAGCTGGCTGCTGGATGATGAATTAAACCTTTTATTTTAGGTAATATTATAGTAGAAATCATATAAGCAATCACGTTTTGGCATTTGCATACGAAAAAACTAAAACAAGTGTTTTCCAAATTGGGACAGGGACACAGAAACTGAATGAACAGCCGATCAGGTTATAAGTCTGCTCCTCCATTCCGATTATAATCTAAATAGTTTGTATATACATAGTCTGATACATTATTTTCGTGCATGTGCTTCACATTAAATGATCCCCGGTGTTTCTAAATCGCAGTAAATATTTTTTTTAGTATCTTATCACCCGGATTTGTATATAGTGAAGTAAAAACGTGGCGGGTGGCTCTGACAGGAATGCAGGAGGATCAGTCTCTGCTCTGTCTCTACATTCCAATCTGAACACTCAGAGCAGCTGTGCGGAGCTGCGTTTCAGTGCAGTTTCTCTCCAAACGGTGGACTCGCACCATTTGATAATGTTTTGGGATGTAGTTCACACAATGGATAAAAACATATCAACTATCCCATACAAACATTAGACTAGGTTCTTGTACTAAGATACATGTGGTAGTTATTTATAGGTTTACTTTTATTACATTTTAAAACCTCTTTTTAATGACACTAGGTAAAGAAAATCCAAGATGGCAGATTTGATAAAACAAAATACCCGTTTCTGGTGCATAACAAGCCATATTTATTAGCGGCAAAGTCGCAATATAGGTTTTTAGGTATTGCTTATATCTAAGTTATATCTAACCATTTAACTGTATAACAGCTTTATATATATATAACTAGGTTGTTGCACTGTGGTGTGGGAGAACCAGGTTTGAGTCTCACCATGGCAGAAACCCCGAAGTATGTTAAATATGCCATATCCCTACACATATGCTTGGCCCCCTACATTGCTGCTTGCAGCTATATTTGCAAATTAGTTTAGGTTCAACAACTAATATATTATTGTTTTTTCTTTTGTCATTATGGGAACAACAATATACAGTTAGGTCAATAAACATTTGGACAGTGACACAGTTGTCATCATTTTGGCTCAGTACACCACCACAATGAATTTAAAAGGAAACAAAGAAAAACATTGCCCATTTGGAAAATAGATAATCTTATATACTTCTTAGAGAGCAGCATGCACACTTCTTGAATGGTATTTCATTGAAGTTTTTGCATCAGTAGCCATGGACCTGACAAAAAACAAGGAATTTGAATGCTGTCTGAATCAACACATGACAGAAATGTCAATGAAGAGACTTGCAACTGGACTCAGCATCTGCATCTGGACAACAACTGCAAGTACCTGAAAAACATCCTGAACTACCACACTTTTGAATGGTTATATGCATTCAGTGCCTTGCAAAAGTATTCAGATCCTTCCTATGGTGTAATGTAAGCAATCATGACTTTTCCATTTCTATTTCATATTAAGTATCTATTTACTTACTTTTGTTTTTGCTTTTAATTTGTGGAGTAGGTGGTGTGTATAACACTGATTAATTCCTAAGTGTCATGAATGTTGTAAAGCTTTAAAGGAAACAAAATATGAGATGGTCTGAATAGTTTTGGAAGGCACAATATGTTCAGTTAGGTCCGTAAATTGGACAGTGAAACAACTGTCATAATTTTGGCTCTGTACGGCACCACAATGGATTTGAAAGGAAACAATCAAGATACACCGATCAGCCATAACATTATGACCACCTTCCTAATATTGTGTAGGTCCCCCTTTTGCCGCCAAAACAGCCCTGACCCATCAAGGCATAGACTCCACTAGACCTCTGAAGGTGTGCTGTGGTATCTGGCACCAAGACGTTAGCAGCAGATCCTTTAAGTCCTGTAAGTTGCGAGGTGGAGCCTCCATGGATCGGACTTGTTTGTCCAGCACATCCCACAGATGCTCGATTGGATTGAGATCTGGGGAATTTGGAGGCCAAGTCAACACCTTGAACTCGTGATTCATCAGACCAGGCCACCTTCTTCCATTGCTCCGTGGTCCAGTTCTGATGCTCACGTGCCCATTGTAGGCGCTTTCAGCAGTGGACAGGGGCATGGGCACCCTGAATGGTCTGCGGCTACGCAGCCCCATACGCAACAAACTGCAATGCACTGTGTGTTCTGACACCTTTCTATCAGAACCAGCATTAACTTTTTCAGCAATTTGAGTTACAGTAGCTTGTCTGTTGGATTGGACCACACGGGCCAGCCTTCGATCCCCACGTGCATCAATGAGCCTTGGCCGCCCATGACCCTGTCACCGGTTCACTGCTTTTACTTCCTTGGACCACTTTTGATAGGTACTGACCACTGCAGACCAGGAACACCCCACAAGAGCTGCAGTTTTGGAGATGCTCTGACCCAGTCGTCTAGCCATCACAATTTGGCCCTTGTTAAAGTCGCTCAGATCCTTACGCTTGCCCATTTTTCCTGCTTCTAACACATCATATTTGAGGACAAAATGTTCACTTGCTGCCTAATATAACCCACCCATTGACAGGTGCCATGATAACGAGATTATCAGTGTTATTCACTTCACCTGTCAGTGGTCATGTTATGGCTGATCGATGTATACTTTAAGTATAGACTTTCATCTTTAATTTGAGGGTAGTTACATCCAAATTGGGTGAACGGTGTAGGAATTACACCCATTTTTATATGTGGTTCCCCCAATTTTAGGGGCTCAAAAGTAAGCCCCAAAAACAGGAAGACCAGATTAGACTTTGCCAAAAAACATCTAAAAGAACTCTGTACAGTTCTGGAACAACATCCTATGGACAGATGAGACAAAGATCAACTTCCACCAGAATGTGAAGAGAAGAGTATGAAGAAGGGAAGGAACTGCTCATGATCAGAAGCATACCACCTCATCTGTGAAGCATGGTGGAGGTAGTGTTATGTCATGGTCATGCATGGCTGCCAAGGGAACTGGTTCCCTTGTATTTACTGATGATGTGACTGCTGACAAAAGCAGCAGGATGAATTCTGAAGTGTTTAGGGCTATATTATCTGCTCAGATTCAGCCAAATGCTTCGAAACTCATTGGATGGCACTTCACAGTGCAGATGGACAATGACCCAAAGCATACTGTGAAAGCAACCCAATACTTTCTTAGGGAGAAGAAGTGGAATTTTCTGCAATTGCCAAGTTAATCACCTGACCTTAATCCATGCATACATGTCACTTGCTGAAGCCAAAACTGAAGGCAAAATGCCCCCAAAACAAGCAGAGCATCACCAGGGAAGAAACCCAGCATCTGGTGATGTCTATGGGTTCCAGACTTCCAGACTATGAGTTCATTCACTACAAAGGATTTGCAACCAAGTATTGAAACTTAATTTAATTAATGATTATGTTAGTTTGTCCAATTACTTTTGATCCCCTAAAATTGGGGGGACCACATATAAAAATAGGTGTAATTCCTACACCGTTCACATAATTTGGATGTAACTACCCTCACATTAAAGATGAAAGTCTACACTTAAAGCACATCTTAATGGTGGTGGCATACAAAGCCACAATGATGACAATTGTGTCACTGTCCAAATATTTAAAGATAAAACTTAAAATACTGCTACATCAGAGCCCTCTATGTAGGGCTCTTTACCATTAAAATGCTATATCACAGGCCTGAATGAGTAGGAGAATGACAAATTTGAACATGACATGCATGGGCAATAACACACTCCTCCTAGGGTACAGTATTATGTGCAGAGTTAATTTCCTGCTAGGGTCCAGTTTTATTTAAATGTTTTGTGCCCAGCTCCATACAGGACACTAAACAAGTCTGTTGACATTTATCAGAGTTCTCTTTCTGCATACTGAGTGTGATCCTCAGGTCAGGAATTCAGCATTGAATTTGAATAAATTGCTGTGTTCAGTTCAGTGGGTTCAGTTGTGGTGCAGATCATTGTGAAGTGAGAGGTATTCAGACTTCTATACATGGATATAATGCTTCTAATGAGCTGCATCAACTTATTCTTCTAATTTTCTCATGTGCTGCACACCCGCCATCATATGTAATACAAGGATCATTGTGCTTTGTCCTTATGAGAATTTCTCATGAAGTTTAGCACTTAAGAAAAAGGAACAGAAAGTAAAAATTGTATATGCTGCCAAGGGTGAAAACAGCTACAAGGATCCCAAAATAAAATGGGAAACTGTTGCAAAGCCTACCAACTAGCCTGCTTCCTTGATATCTGAAAATAAATGTGAAGGTAACTTTTACAAGTAAACTACACAGTCGGTAAATGTAAATGTTAGAGGGTGTGTCTAGAGGTTGCAAGGTATCTGGAGAACTGTACACAACTTTGGAGCTTTTTCAAAGCATTCAGTGTCAGTGTTTTACTTTTGTAAAGTGGTGCGCAGTGTAGAGAGCGGGGGCCCATCTGAAACACAGGGCAGGTGAAGGAATCCATGTCTCGTATTCTATGTGAAAATAGAAACCCCCGTAGCTCTATGGAAGCAGACAGAGGGTTACAGTGTGTGGGCAGAGCTGTGTCAGGGTGGCGCTCAACACAAAGCAATCTCCCAGAGAGTCACTGGCGGTGTCAGCACTTTCAGAGACTGGCATGTAGAGATGCTGGGCGGCAAGGAGGGGGAAGGAAGGGGGGGACAGGCAGACGTCACATTGTTGTCTGCTGGATTTCAGCTGCCCAGATCTTTGACAGAGAAAGCCCCCTGTACTGCCCTCAAGTTATTTTTAGAAGATTTTTTTTTTTTTGCTGCTAACACCCTACTCTAAACCCCATCCCAGAATAGCTGCCCTAAGGAAAGCAGGAGCAGGCATATCATATGTTGCTAATAAGCAACAATAACAATCTCTTCCTTTTCCAAATAAAAAAAAGTGTTTTCCTCTTTCAAAAGCAACAGAGCGTCAGAGGGTTGTGACACTCAATATGACCATATATAGGGAAAACGGACACAGAACAGAAGTGCTTTAACATTTCCTGAGAGACAATGTGTTGTGGTCCCCTCTTCCCCTTGGCCTGATAACCTCATTGACACTGGCTGCAAATAGACTCAAAATGTTTGCACACTGCCATCTCTCCAATAACACTGAGCTTTTTCCTTCTTGTCTGGGCGTGTGGGAGGGGAGTGACACAGCTACTAAAGATGGCCTGAGAAGAAGAGTTACATTCAAGAAAAATAGGAAAAGATGACAAATAAAAGGTGAAAAAAATCATGTCACCATATGCTCGCTGCTTTAGAGTCCAGTCCATTTGGAAAAAGGTTTAAAAAGTCTTAGAATTTGAAATGTATCTGTCCATTTTCAGACTGGACTTCACTTGGGTATTTCTCAGCCACACTGAAGATAATGATGGCCACAATTAATACTTTTTTTAATGGTCTTAGTTGACAAGGTGAAGTGAATAATAATCAGCAAATGTTAGGGTTAAAAACATGCTTATGCTTTTTAAATGACTGGACCAAATATGAATCAACAAATGTGAGGAAAATTGTGAGCTTAATGCAAGATAAATTGGCAGGACCAAATTATGCTATAAATTCACACTGATGGCAAATACTAATTATTAGGAAGACTTATTAAAACACATATGATTGGCATTAAGTAATTGAAATGTGTTACACCAATGTATGCCATACAAGTGTTCTGGACACCTAGAATAAATATAAACTATATGAAAGGAATTCTCTCTGTCCTTAACCCCCGTGACAAATTATGTATATTATTAAACTTACAGTACAGGGCCAGCAACAACATACTTCTACCAAATATTTCTATTAAACAGCACTCAAAGAATACACTGCTGTAATTACAAATGGTAAAATATTCTTCCAAATTAGACTGAGCAATTAATACATTTGGGAACATTTACAAATAGTCTGGATAGGATCCTTGGATTACTTAGTTATTAATGGACACCAAACGAGCACGATGGGTCGAACGGCCTCCTCTCGTTTGTAAACTTTCTTATGTTCTTAAACTCCCTTTTAAAAATGCCTCAACTATGAATGCATTGTAAAATGAGAGCTTAATTTTCTCCAAAATACTTCAAACCCAATGAGATTACCCAGTGCACCTAAAAGGTTTTCAATACAGTAACAAAATATTATGAGGATTGCCTCACCTTTCCAATTTCCAGCTGGTTACATCATTGTTTCGAAACCACATTCCTGGCACTGTGTTTGTATGAGGGAGTCCTGGAAAGTGTACATACTAGGATCCTTTCACAGGGATTAGACAATCCTAGCATGCAAGTGATCAATGAGGTTCATATATTTTGCCAGAAGCTCAGCAGCTCTGCTAGTTGTGGTATAGCTATGTCCTGGACAACACATAGTTAAAAGAGAATGGATAAAACTATTCACAAAAGGTCTTCTTTCGGAGTAAAGAATAGCCCCTGATTTTGATAAATGAAATTCAAAGAAATTACAAAAATGTGGTTTCAGAATGCTTGGCTCAAGTAGGCAGTCAGGCCCTAAATTCCTCTATTTCTCACGCCTAGGATCTGTCCGGTAATATCAGCCATTGCTGCCAACAAGAGTTTTTAACAGTCACAAAGTTTCTCTCTCTGTCATATAGACTTGTTTTATATATTTTTTTAATGAAAACAAGCACACAGTCCTTTATAAAGGATTAAAACTATAGAGAAGACTACATTCACTAAAATGCAGACAAAAACTCACAATTCAAGACTTGGACATTTTCATCTCTATCTCTCGTTTTCCAAGACGTAGGAGACAGTCTGAGCTATGTACTATACAGTGTATGTGTTCCCTAAGGTGTGATTTATCCAGAGCAAAAAGACAGGGTTGTGTCCTGCAGTTTACTGATCTCACCTCAAGTTCTTTGATCTTCTCATCAGCGCTTTTCTGCTTCTCCAGAAGCTGACTGTGAATCACATCCTTTGACTGCAGGATGAACCTACAAAAAAAAATAAAGGGATCCGACATGAGGCTCGCAAAAGAAAAGCAGTATTCACAGCAAAGGAAGTCTAGCTTTAGAAGGCAAAGACCTGTCTGTTTAACAAAGAATGGAAATTCATAATAGCAGTACTTTATCATGTCCATTTTAGTTTGATAAATGTTTTAACTGGAATTTAAAACACAGTACACAAAGTAGAACTTTAGTTCAGTTGCAAATCTGCACACAATCCGCATAAATAAAATATGCAGTTTACAATAAAACCACCAAGAGAATGGATTCTACATTTCCATTAAAAGGGTGCTACTAAATTACACTGATGAGCAATCAGGAATCTGAGAGAAATTCACAGTAACAGTTGGTCAATATTTGGGGAGACATAGGCGAATTGTATCAGTCTATTTGCTCCTTAAACAGTAATGAGACTGGCACATTCTATTGTCATTTTCTATTGATTCAACTGCATCTTAAAACTGAAGTATAGGACACAAGGACAATATCACAGGCCCTAGTTCTACATTAATTCTAACTGTGAAGTGTTTTTCAAGGGATTTGTGGGTTAATGTAAACAATACAAACTTATTTTAATTTTACAGTATTGGCATGATCTGACAATGAGCAATTGGATATTACATACATTCCCCTACTGTAAAGTTAATGTAACGTCATAGAACAAATCCAATAGGCACTTGAGGATTTACATAAAACATGTGTCAGTAACTTTGTGAATTATTTAACAACTTTGTTCCCTTGCAAGTCAAAAGACAGCATTACCAAATGAGAAGAGCCTTCTGACCTGCCAATAATGAAAACACGTACCAAAGCTGCCATAAAGGGGACCTTATGGCAGGAGGAAGTCCCACCCTGCAACCTGACATTTCTTCTTTCTCCTTGCCAGTGAATGAGCTTAGCAGTTTCACTTCTGTTTGTATGAGAAGTGTGCTCCTCTGCCGTTTTTCTACACATCTCTTCAGAGTATTCAAAAAAAATGTTTGCACTCTTCTGAGTTTTAATGCTACTTTGGTTTGCTTATTCAGGAGCTTTACTTCTCTATGGAGGGAAGTGTACAGCAGCAGTCTCCCAAGTAGCCGACTTCGGTCCCTCTATATGAAATCTGCTGTATGATTGAAACCTCCTGTAATATTTCCATACAGAAACTCGTGGATAAGAGAAGAAGAGAGGTCGTTCTATACCCCCTTACCCAACGGCCCTCATGCAACCTTGGTCTCGACCCACGTCCACTTCTCGACATCTTTGTCGTCGAGAATCCCTCTAAGTCGACACACCGCTGTTGGAGCAACCTCCCTGGTCAACCCCTTCAAAAATTGTCGGCATCTAGATCAACAGGAGCTTCTGAACACCCGCGTCGACTCCTCGACCTTCCGTCAACGGAACACCGCCGGACGTCATCAAGGAGCTCCACCTTCATCCACGTCAACATTGACCTTCGCGTTGACCTCAAACATTTCGACCTTGACTTCTCCATCGATGCTCTACACCTCAATGTCGACCTCAACAGATCGACATCGATGCCCCGACTCTGAGGAGATGAGGGACGTAACCATCCTGGAGGGAAGAGGAGGAGATGTTCAAGACCACGCTGCTCCAAAAAATGGGGGAGATCTCCTAGACCATGGCGAGCCACCAGCACATGATGGACGCCATATGGGCGGAGAAGAGCATGTCAACCCAACAGGAGGCTCAACCATCACCGTCCCTCCCACCCCCCCTACAGTGACTGAGGAGAAGTTCTCCTTCACCACCTGCCTCTCACATATTTCAGAACCCCCTCCATCGAGGGGAGACACGGAGGAGGCCAACTCTACAACAGAGCACTACGCAGGCCTGAGTGCACTGTTCAGGGCCTTGATGAGGCATGCGACGGAGGCAGTCGACATCCCGTGGTCCCCTGCAGAGGAGGCCCAGAGAAACAGGCTGATGAGGGAGAAGCCGTCAAAACCTAACGGAAACCCTCCCTCTCTTTGAAAACATTTCTGACATCATGCAGTCCTCGTGGTCGCACCTGGCCTCGGCGCCAGCAACATCCAGACAGGCAGATGCCCTGTTCACTATGGCAGAAGCTGACCAGAAGGGTCCTGGGGCTTTTTCACTAATGGGGGACTCGGTTGCGAAACTGGTCCAGGCAAATGCACTGCTGGGCAAGCAGCCCTTGTGTCCGAACAAGCAGTGCAGGACCACAGAAAAAAAAAACATACCCAGGCTAAACTGCAGGATTCTGAGAAGGCCGTGCTCCTGGACGCACCTATCGCACCAGGCAAGATGTTCGGCAAAATGGTCGATCTCAGCACTGAGCGCTTAGCCAAGGCTAAGGAGATTGCCTCCAAATATGCTGACCTCCAGCAGGCAACCACAACAACACCACTGGCTATACCAGCAGCAGCCAGGCAGGCAGGCAATGGCCCAGGCCGTCAAAACCTCCCCAAAGGCCACAACCAAGCGGCAGCCCACAACTGGACTTCCACCGCAAGGGCCAGACACAGGCGAGGGGAAAAAACAGGCTTTTGGGTTGGAGGCCTAGAGAAAGGAGCGACACCCATAAACTACCCGCGAAGCCTCAGGAAGAGCGTCCCTGAAGCTGCATGGACACCATCTCCAATGCCACCACCCCCACCGGGAAACAACCCTTGGCAAGACTACACGCAGGACAATGACCCACGGATACGCCCTCCAATTCCACCCTTCAGGGGGGTGCTAGCCACTGTTGTCGGATGCCCTGAAAGGGTGAGAGCCCTGTCGCAGGAGATCTCTGCGACGTGGGAGAAATGAGCGATACAACTAGTGGAGACAGAGGACTCCGAACAGGGTTCTACTCAAACAAGGATGGAGTCTTCAGGCCCATTCTCGATCTGAGGGGCCTCAACATGTTTCTGAAGAAAAGAAACTTGCGTAAATTCCTGCACATTGTATCCTCCAGTCTATCTGGCCGTGAGACTGGTTCACGTCAATTTACTTCAGTGATGCCTACATCCATGTCCCCATTCTCCCAGCGCACAGGAAATATCTTCACCTTCCAGGCCCAGGTGTATGAGTTCTGTGTGTTGCCGTTCGGCATGTCGCTGGCGCACTGCACTTCTCAAAATGCATGGATGCAGCTGTGGCCCCACTCAGAGCGAAGGGGATAAGGTTCCTGAACTACATGGATGACTGCCTGGTGTGCGCAGACTCCAGGCTTCAGGCGGAAGAACAGACGGCAGAAGTCATATGTCACGTGACTACAGGTCTTTTCAGTTCACACATACACTCACCTAAAGGATTATTAGGAACACCATACTAATACTGTGTTTGACCCCCTTTCGCCTTCAGAACTGCCTTAATTCTACATGGCATTGATTCAACAAGGTGCTGAAAGCATTCTTTAGAAATGTTGGCCCATATTGATAGGATAGCATCTTGCAGTTGATGGAGATTTGTGGGATGCACATCCAGGGCACGAAGCTCCCGTTCCACCACATCCCAAAGATGCTCTATTGGGTTGAGATCTGGTGACTGTGGGGGCCAGTTTAGTACAGTGAACTCATTGTCATGTTCAAGAAACCAATTTGAAATGATTCGACCTTTGTGACATGGTGCATTATCCTGCTGGAAGTAGCCATCAGAGGATGGGTACATGGTGGTCATAAAGGGATGGACATGGTCAGAAACAATGCTCAGGTAGGCCGTGGCATTTAAACGATGCCCAATTGGCACTAAGGGGCCTAAAGTGTGCCAAGAAAACATCCCCCACACCATTACACCACCACCACCAGCCTGCACAGTGGTAACAAGGCATGATGGATCCATGTTCTCATTCTGTTTATGCCAAATTCTGACTCTACCATCTGAATGTCTCAACAGAAATCGAGACTCATCAGACCAGGCAACATTTTTCCAGTCTTCAACTGTCCAATTTTGGTGAGCTTGTGCAAATTGTAGCCTCTTTTTCCTATTTGTAGTAGAGATGAGTAGTGCCCGGTGGGGTCTTCTGCTGTTGTAGCCCATCCGCCTCAAGGTTGTACATGTTGTGGCTTCACAAATGCTTTGCTGCATACCTCGGTTGTAACGAGTGGTTATTTCAGTCAAAGTTGCTCTTCTATCAGCTTAAATCAGTTGGCCCATTCTCCTCTGACCTCTAGCATCAACAAGGCATTTTCGCCCACAGGACTGCCACATACTGGATGTTTTTCCCTTTTCACACCATTCTTTGTAAACCCTAGAAATGGTTGTGCGTGAAAATCCCAGTAACTGAGCAGATTGTGAAATACTCAGACCGGCCCGTCTTGCACCAACAACCATGCCACGCTCAAAATTGCTTAAATCACCTTTCTTTCCCATTCAGACATTCAGTTTGGAGTTCAGGAGATTGTCTTGACCAGGACCACACCCCTAAATGCATTGAAGCAACTGCCATGTGATTGGTTGATTAGATAATTGCATTAATGAGAAATTGAACAGGTGTTCCTAATAATCCTTTAGGTGAGTGTATATATATATATATATATGGGTGTGATGGGCGTGACCTGCAAAAACACTTCCTGAGGTGTCACCCCTTCACCCATGATCTTCATTGTCACATGATGAAAAACAAAGCATGTGTTTAGATGAGGAGCAGATGCAATTTTGGAAAGCATGTGTAATGTATAAAATTATGTTAGGTAAACATCTTTATAATAAACAACAGAAAATGTTTATTTTATTTATTTATTTTTAACCAATAACTCTCTATACTACTATAAATAGAAGTGTCTTCTTTATTATTATTATTATTATTATTATTATTAATATTTCTTGGCAGACACCCTTATCCAGGGCGACTTACAACATAAGTGTAAAACACAGTGCAAAAATACAGTTAAGTAAAAGGCATCAATCATTACAAATTCTGGCACCAACAACCAGGCCACGCTCAAAATTGCTTAAATCACCTTTCTTTCCCATTCAGACATTCAGTTTGGAGTTCAGGAGATTGTCTTGACCAGGACCACACCCCTAAATGCATTGAAGCAACTGCCATGTGATTGGTTGGTTAGATAATTGCATTAATGAGAAATTGAACAGGTGTTCCTAATAATCCTTTAGGTGAGTGTAGAAGAGCTCTCTCAAGTCCGCACAGACTATAGTGTTCTTGGGAACGCAGGTAGACTCTGTGGACATGCTTGCCTATCTGTCGTAATACATGTTCAAGTTGTTGGAGACCTGCCTTGCGTTATTCAAGAGGGCATCAACTCTCCAACTGGTCCAATTCCAAAAATTATTGGGTCTGATGGTGGCTGCATCGAGCATCCTTCTTCTCAGACTCAGTTCTCCCACCAGGCTCTTTCCAAAAACTGACTGGCACACTTCGTGGTGGACACGATCCGGATCACCTATGAGACTGCTAAAGTCCCCATGCCTGAATACATCTCATCACATCACATATGTTATTATCATTAACCCCAGATTCCCTGAAAAGAAAGACAGCCATTACCCTTCAGGGATCGCTCGGCCAAACAACCTTCATGATGAAGAAATGGCAGCTGGCAGGAAGGAGACCCACCGGTGGTGGGACTTCCTCCTGCCAGCTGGGCCCCTATAGGGCAGCTTTGGTACATGTTTTCATTACTGGCAGATCAGAAGGCTCTTCCCATTTGGTAATGACTGTCTTTCTTTTTCAGGGATCTGAGGTTATGATAAAAACCTATAATTATGTGCCATACAGAACTTCCAAACATCTAAAGTTCAATGCTGATTAGCTACTCAAAGCTCTGAGCCTACCACATTTTCAGTGCTGATCTTCAGGTAACAATGAAGAATTATAAAATGAGTACTGTTGTATAAATAACATTGATGAAGTAACGCAGTTAAATACCTAGTTAGTGAGGATTTCGTACAGAAATGCATGCTACTTCCTCTATGAACTGCCACTGAAAAGATATGCATATGCAATGAAGCACAACATCGAAGGGGATCTTTTTTTTTCCTTGTGAATTTGTCTACAGTCTCCAATCTGACATTGGATGAAGTTAAAGTTCTTCCTTCACCTTTAAGTTAGACCCAATTTTACCATGAGAGGAGCAGGATTCTGTTGCAACTACCTAAGAGCTGAATGACTAACTGGATATTGCACACCTGTGGCTGAAACTTACTCTAATTCCCATCTCGCAGGGACTGCTGCTGTTAACCACACTAAAGCATAACTGGATTTTATGAGTTATCTTTTTGGAATTCACAGATGATGAATCAAAATGAAAACCCGAAACATAAGTATCTGATGTCATTAATGCTTTGACTGACTCCAAATATGTGGATTCTCACAGGAGGGAGCAGGGGGATTCCACCAGCATAAACACACTCAATATCGCACAGCAAGAGGTCGTCTTTATGTGGGATTTGAGATGAGGGTGGGTGTCACTTTGGTAGATCTTGGCCCTTGGTATTTCCTTCCAAGAGGGACAGGCTATGATCAATATTCCCCCACCACTGTGTGTGAGACCTCAGTCATAAGAGAAAAGCCAGGTCATGTGCGTCATTGGCTGAAATGTACACATTCCAATTTCTATGTATAGTCCTGCATTGCTTTACTACTGGGAGCAACTGAAAAGCACTAATACTTACCTGATGTGAAAAAAAGCTGGTGGTTTTGATCACCCATGCCAGGTGTTCAACCATGTTCAATCACACAGTTCATTCGGTGGGAATGCAGTACTACTGTGGGGCAATATTTACCTAGTATGATGAACACCCCCTAAAATACAACATTCATGAATCTCAATAAGCCTAACTTATATTAGATACAGAAACTACACATTTCCAAAACTCCATGTTCACAATGTCAGCGGCACTCAAACACTAAATTTCCTTTCTCTTTTATTATAATTATAAGGTTAAGTGGGTAAAGCATCCACAGTGTAAGCACTACCTTGTTGTAGTCTTGAAGGCAAAGAAGAACCTAACCTACAACCTATTCATCTTTTGCTTCTTGTTTAACAATTTTCACTTTCCATTTGTGAAAAATAATAAGCATAAACATTCTTCACTATCAGGTGAAGAATGTGCCCTGAAGGTTAATTAATTAGGAACAGGTTCCAGATCTCTGGCATTTTTTTTGTTTGTTTTACCAATAGGGAAAGTGCTGTTGGTCAGGGTCACTTAGTTACAGCTGCTCCTTCTGAAGAACCCTCTCTTCTTGCCTGCTGCCTCCTACACTTCCAGTGGTTTTTAATTTAATAGGCAATGACTTCATGGGAGAGTATTAGTGTTGCAACAATCTTTACTCCTTCTGAGTCACAGCCTATACCAAGCAGTACTGAGGGTCTATTTAATACAAAGGACACACCCTAGACATTAAGTATAAGAATTTTGAAATAAAATGCATGGAATTGTAACGGTGAGGCTGAGACAATTTTACTCCAGAATGGTAATACATATTAATAGTTTAAAAAAGTACGTAGCCTACATTATGTGCATTGCAATACTTGTATGGTCGCTTTCAATTATTTTTCTTATTTAATAGTATGCCTGCTTTTTTGATCAACTTTTTAAAGGGATTACTCAAAGCTAGACAAAAGTTCTAACCAAAAAGATAAGATGACAAATAGAAATGTATCAATTATATCACCTATAGTATTGATGTACACCAAACAAGCAAGACGGGTCGAATGGCCCCCTCTCGTTTGTAAACTTTATCATGTTCTTATAGGCAATGAATTATGACTTCAAAGCATAATTTTTAGGCAACACTGCCAAGTGGAAGAAAAAACAAATGCATGACAATTTTAAATCATTAACTGTTCTATTTGGCAAGAATATAGGCTATGTAATTTCTTCTACATATTACTTGTATATAGAGCTCCCTTCAATCATTCTGGAATTGGGACATCCCCTAAAATGGCAAACATACTACAGCAATGGATGATAACAAGGGGTGAGGTTTGTTCCAACAGTAGTGTTTACACTGCCCTATGTCAGCACAGAACCATCCTTTACAAATGAGCCAGTACTGAAAAAAAATTAGAGTACTGAAAAAGACTACAAGACAAGTACTCAATAAATATTTTTGAACAATAATCATCAATGCTAAAAACAGCATATGTATGCAAGTACAATAGTACTCCATATCATGGAATAATGTCCTGAGTGAGTACCTGCACATTCTGAACCCATTATACTCACCCCTATTGTTGTTTAGTGCTGTGCCGATTTGACGATTTAATGTAGAATCGCGATTTGTTTTTTCACAATATTGTATCGATACTCTGATCTCTAGAATTGATGTTTATTTTATTTTTTATGCCAGTAATATGTGAGAAATAAGGTTTGCAGTTGAAGTAACACGAATGTAGTATTAAGCACAATCCTATAGATGGCAGTAAGCAGGGGAGCCGCTTGGAGTTCTGGTCCCCCTTACCCAGGAACACTCATTTCTAGAAATCAGCCAATGTCACAAACGCCATTATGGCAGAGATAATTTGACCAGCACCTGCGACATTTAAATCGAATGTATGGGCGCATTTTGGATTCCTCAAAAAAAACAGACAGCCATGATTTGGACACGGACATTTGCAAAATGTGTCATATCAGAATCAAATATTCTGGAAACACGACCAATCTGCGTGCACATTTATAAAGACACCATCCTGAGGTATGGCAAACAGAGGCAAATGAAACGTGTTGACCCTATGCAACAACGATTAGACACAATGCACACCGCAAAATTACCTCCGGGATCAGAGCGTGCAAAGAAAAAGTCTGTAGTATATTTCATTTGTAAAGACATGCACCCATATAGCGTTGTGGAAAACGATGGTTTCAGACCATCGGCGTCATTAGACCCAGGCTTCCGGGACTTAAGCCCTGGGTCTCTTAGTAACAGCCACGGGTCTTTGATCCAATTCTGATTATTTCCCATAACGGCATTTCTGCGTGATTATATTATGCTGACGTGTGAAAACATAATACGAAAACACCGTCAGCACCCCCCGGTCTTACCGGAGAAATCAACGTCAGCATTATTATTATTATTATTATTATTATTATTATTATTATTATTATTAAGTTGCTTAAGGTTTCTCTAATAATGTATTTTGCAGAATTGTACACTGCTAAAGTCTTTGTGTTAAACTGTCCTGAAGGTCAATCCTTAAATTTAGAAAATAGTAATTTAGTAATTTCAAATTGAGTGGTTGTTTTTTTCATTAGGGGTTGCTAATGGGGATTAGATAAAGATTGTCCTTTGAAGTATATAGCCTAATATTATTTGAGGTTTTATTTAGCACTTCAGCAAGTATCGTGATTTGGTTGTGATATTGTGATGAATCCTGATGTATTGAATGGTAACGTGTATCGTGATATATATCGTATTGCAAGGTACTTGCCAATACCCACCCCTATTGTTGTCATAGAGATACATATATATTAACACTGGTATTATTATAGCCTGAAAACTAGAGACTTTGGGCTTTCAAATGATACCAAGATTGTTAAGATCTGATGTTGCTGTGAGGAGATAGACTGTGAAATGTAGGGGAGGAAAAAAAAAAGACATTTTCGGCCAATTTTAAATAAATGATCATAATTCCTTCAGTTTTTATCAAATTTTCACCCAGTTTGTCTTAAAAGTTGTAATTTGACTAGTACTTTAAGCAACAATTGTAAGAAAAGTAAGTTTACATTGAATTATTTTTCATAAAATCCCCAAATGTCATTATTAATAATTAATAATTATGTTATTATTTATCTTTGAAAAACTGATTGCAGTGTTGCAATATAGTGCGTCTAATCATGACATACAATGCATAACCTGATTCTGTAGTTTGTATGCTTTCATTTGAGTGGCCCACATGCTTGTGGCCCTTATAATGGAAAATTGGCCCTTTTGCTAGTAGTTACAAATTACAAATGTGATACAAATTCTCGAAAACTTTCCGCATTGGCTGTTTTTTTTTAAAATCCACATTATTCCTTCATTTCTTATACTATTGTCATCAATCAACTTCTACAAATTTCAATGAGTGGTATTTCAACATAAAATCTTCATCTCAAACATTCCCATAGACTTTAATGGAGAAAAAAGGGACTGAGTTCAAATAGTTAAATACAATAAATTGCATATAGTATAAACTATTTATAGAATCTGATCAGTGTTTTAAAGGATCTTTGAAGAGCTAACTATCTCCTGTCCTCTTGTTTCTGTCATGAAGTTTTTGTTTTTGTTTTAGTCAACCAATATCTGAAATAGTCTTTACTCCCACCTACAACAAACCAACCCTGCTAAGTCACACATGGAAGCAGTTTCCTCCAACTCCTGCTTGCTTCCAATCACTTATTATGGTTTAATTGGGATTTCTTTCCTTGTCACACAAATGGTGTTGAGAGCCTATTGTTCCATTTCTTGACAACAGATTTTAACAATTTCCGCAGAAATATCTACTGTACTATTCTGTTGTATTTGCTAGTTAGAATTATTGTAGACTTCTAAGTCCACTTTTTTCCTTTACCAGCCTTTTAATGGAGCTCAATCAAAAGGTGTAATCAGTAATTTGTTTAAACTATTTAACCTTGAATTCCCCATTACCTACTGTCCTGAAAACCCTATGGAGCTTGAAGCCTCATAGGGATGATTAATTAGTATTAATTAGTAGAGTAGCATCATGCAGTTAATATTATACCAACCGATAACTGATTGTGAAATAACAAATTAAATATGATGATGGATTTGAAGCCAAATTACTCTCTGTCTCTACATTTGTCCTCTGAATGGAGCTGATTAATACAAAAATCTAGGCTGACCCCTTGTTATCATGAAATACAGGTTTATGTATACAAGGTGAGAGCATGTCCCAAACACAATGGAGACCAGGACACTTAATTTTAGTTGTGTATCCAGAAGACAACCAAAAACATCAACAGAGAGGGTGGGCTGACAAGTCATAAATCTGCTGATAAATGCATATCAGCCATCACACATTGGTTTTACACTTGACCAATCAACAATGGTGTGCTGCCCTCTAATTGGAAAGCCAATTAAGAACTAGCGTGTTGCCTCAGGTCACAGCCCATTAATTTCAACTGTTCAGTCACCACAGACAAGGTTACAGCCTAGCCTTGAATTACAGCAAACAAATCATTTTTGAGTCCCATTGAGCAAAATAACTTTATTGCAACTTATACTTCAAACTGAGTTTCATCTGAGTAACAGACTTCATTTGAAACCTTCGAATTCTTTCACTACCCTTGAAAGAAGCAGATCCCTGCTGATCCCAGCCTTGGGTCTGCAAAATGTATGACAACTTCATGCCTGGAGTAATTTAATTATTGAAATAATTAGTAAATAGTAGATGATTAATCAAGAATTAGTGGGATTGATAAAGACATCCTGACCTTAATGTAATTATTTTCTTGCACGCCACAAAAAGAACCTGAAATTTAAGTTTTTGTTGACAAAATACTATTTCAAGCAGATAGTCAGACTAACAAATTAAATATTTTGACAAAAAAAAGTTAGTTAGGCATATATACTGTTAGTATGTCTAACTATTACTAACTATTCTATTTTTCTCTGAATGTGCATTACTGTCCATGTTATTCCAATATGGGCTCTATGGACAAAGAAACTCCTTATTTTCTGATATAGTTAATTTGAGACTACATTGTGGTCACTAAAACAACAGAAGCAAGGTATTCTTACTGGAAAATAAATGTCACAACTCAGTGTCAGGCAGATACTGTTTCTACAGGTGTAATAAAGAGAGATACTCTTCCTATTGTAATCATATAGTTAGAAGGTATTTATAAGAACCACACAATATCACACAATCAGGGTATTCAGGTGCAGATTCCCATTAAGGTAAGGAGTCTCATCTCCTGTGAGGAATGGAGACAGGAAGGTGGAAACTCCCTGGCAGAATGTACTGACTAACCACTGTGTTATTAGTACAGTGGTGCAGGCACTGGCATTTTGTCATGTTGTACAGCAGAGACCCATCCTAAATCACACCCTGTCTAATTATAGGGATATGAGTACTGACACAAAATATGAATACAAAAATCAGAGAGCATTCATCTGCCCATCTTATAAAAAGAGCAAGGTGAAACAGGGCACTGGGATTTCCAAACTATAACACAATTAAACTTAGTTTGGTCTATTAAGCATATAAAGAAAAGAAAAGTATGTCATGTTCTTTACAAATGTGTTTTAATTAATTTAAGGACAATGAGTATTTGGCATTGGACAGCTGGCAATGATTATTGTACTTTTAGGGTTGTAAGTGCACTAAACAGAAAATCAACTCTTGATTTCAAAATATCATGAAGGAACAAATCAAAATATATCAAAAGACAACAGCAGGCTTGTCATTCTTTGGATCCATTAGACAGAAACAGGTGACACAGCCTTGTTGCACTTATCCAGTTTCAGTTTTCCCTATAATAAAATGTAGGCTAATTGGTTTTGGGTACTGAATAACTGTGTATTGGATGTAAGTTTGTGCTTTACATTTCAGTCTGCGCTTTAATGTATATTAATTAAGGTTTTCTTTGACTGACTCCCTTATCCAAAGCTACTCACATGCAAGGAACTAAGTAACTGATTAAAACAAACAAAGTTAGTTAAACAAACAAGTAGCCAGTGAAAAGTTAGAAGTGAAAGGAACTGCATGATGAAGCAAGGCAGACAGATACCAAGCAAGCAGTAGAGTTTTTCCATGAATTAAGGAAGATGAGATACAAACACAATGAGTATAGCCAGGTGAGAACTATATTAGAGTCTTGAAAAAATTAGGGGTTTTAAACAGCAGGTGAATGGAGCAGGTTATTAAGAAAACAAGATTCCTGAAGGTGTTCTGTAGAAAGAGACAGCACAAGCATGCCAGCACCATATAGTATATGATCACATTACAAGTGGCGCAACCCTCAGAAAATATCAGTACAGTGTTTAACACTCTACTGAGTGGAAGTGCGGTTCGAATCCTGAGTGGGAAGGTCCCACCGCACTGGCTACACCAGCAAGTGGCAAGAGAAGGAGTAGGAAAGCTGGAGATCGAAAGCAAAATATCTTGGCATATGCGGGGCGTGTTGGTGATGGAATCAGGGGTAACATTGATATGGAGATAAGAGGAAGCGGTGTAAAATAGAATGGGGGTTGGGACAAAAGCAGACTTTGAGGTGTTGCAAGTGCATCAAGCTAATAATCTGAATCAAATTGGCATTGCGGTTCAAAACAGTTCATTCAGAATCTTCAATCGGAATGAATTAATTTGGATTGACAAAATTCTCTGCATGTAAGCATAGCCAATGCTGTTTGGGGAACATCAGTGGAGAGAAGGTGAGATTAACTTTACCATAAAATGTGGAAGGGATGAGCAGTCAGGGAGGTATTGGAAGACATCCAGAAAAAAAGTCTGAAATTTCATGGCCAGAGAAGCAACTGAAAACAAAAGAAGGATTAAAAAAGAGAAGACGAAATGAGAGCTTTGGAGAGGAAAGGAAGAAGATAGATGGGGGCAGGAGGGTAAAGGAGAAATCAAAAGATGTATTGTTTATGACAGGATTTCAAGTCAGGAGTCCAAAAAGGGAAACGAAAAGGTGAATGCCTGTTGAGTCTAATAAAACATGTTACAAAATTCCTGTATGGTCTTGCTTTTGTGTTTAAGGACATGACACAGGTGCACATTTTCAAAATGCATTGTAAATGGACCAAAAATGTAAAATAAAATAAGAACCTTTTGTATCAGTGAAGTCTGCATATCCTATCCTCTGATAATCAAACCATTAACCATTTATGAAGATTTACATCAGGGGTGGGGACTGTCCAGCCTACTGGCCGTATACGGCCCCTGAGGCTGTTTGCTCTGGCCCTAGAGTCCATTTGAAAAAAAAAAAATGTGGTGACATATACTTAAGACTAGAAGCGCCGAGCTTATGTAATAAACATCTCTACTGCGTATTAACTGCATAAACATGAAAATAAATAAGTTATAAACACATTTACATAGAATAGCCAAAATCGGGTTATTTTGACCGGTCATTAAAATACATAATAAATCAAATATAACGCATATTCCTGCCTGCCCTTTACCATAAAGTCAGTCTGGTGCTCATGTGGCGATCTCTACCTGGCTACAGTTTTTCATGTGCTTGAAAAACACACGCATCGTACAGCATCACAGGTGTTTTCTTACAGCCAGATTAAGTTGATACAGTGATTACCCGCAAATAAACATGGACTCGAAACGGAGATTGAAGAGAGTGCATTTTGGAAATGCCATGTATATGAACATGACTGATTCAGGGGTATCAGTGATACTGGGAATGACAGATCATTCGTGGGCTTGTGCCAGTGGTGTGAAAACATTGAAAGTGAAACACCAAGTCCAAATGGCACCAAGTGCTTTTACTCTACAGATCAATACACGATTGCTACTGCACACAAGTACAGAGTGATGCATGGACATTATCAGCGGAGGAGCATTGATTGCGATGCTATATATTCGTGGAGTAAAAGTGTTCACCTGGAGAGGGCTGTCAAAATGCAGTGTGAGGTACGGGCTCATGCAGGGAAAGTGCAGAAACATGTCCTGTGTGGACTGTCCCGAGCTGTATGCAGGCTAAATATATAGTAAATAGTTTATTGAAATACACTGGTTTTATTCACTGGAGCTTTGTATGTTGAAAATGTTTACTTTAGTGTACAATTATGTTTGATAAATGCAATATTAATGCAGTTATTTTTGAACTATAAAATATTGCTTTTGAGCATTATTCCAATATTTACATTTACACTTGTTTCATTATCTTATTGTGTGCCATTTTTGAGCATTTTGCTTATTGTAGGCTATATAGTTATTTATGTTTTGACTGCAGTGTTTGCGTTTAGAAAAAAGTGATTTGTTCTTGCATTAGAATGTAAGTTTCATCTGTATTGATGTTTTGATGTAGGTGTATTAATTAAGGTTGCGGCCCGTGAATACATTTGTGAACACTCAAATGACCCTTGATAGGAAAAAGGTTCCTCACCCCTGATTTACATAGACTACCCCCAATTCCACAAAGTGTATCAGATGAAAGTCTGCTTACTGGGAATAACAGGAGTTGACAACAGAAAGTCTGTTGCATCAGCACAGACTATTGTTTAAATTTCAAATACAACATGCCAAAAATAGCTCAGCCATTCTATGCACATTGCATATGGACATAAGAGGACAAAGGGTTAACAGAGTGATGTCATGGAGGGAATGTGGCTTGTACATTGGTATACTATACAGGTTAAATTCTGAATATTCCCTCACTGCTGTTTTTTGTTTTCCTTAGTATGGAAAACATGCAATCAACTCACACACTTATCATAGCAGTTTTCACCAGCCACCCAGAGAGACTGAAGAAAGTGTGCCAATGTCAAGCTATAGGACCCAGCAAATACAGAGGCTCAGCTCAATTGGCATTCAGCCCAGTTCACCAGACTGCCACTCTACAATGGGCGGTGTGGCTCAGAGAAGCGAGTCATCAAATTCTATGGGACCCAGACAAACCCACACTCAGTATAACTCTTTCCGAATAATACTCAGAAAGGAAAAAATGTTGAATGATTGCTTTGTAAAGAAACAACATTTCAGTAAAAATGCAGCCCAAAAAGGAAGTATAATGTTGAGAGAAAAAAGGTAAAAAATAATTCTACAAAACAGATTAATCAGCCAAATATTTTGTAATTCAAAATTTCTTAAAAGAAAAATGTGTTTACTAACCTGGGTTTCTGTGTTCAAAGTTAGAGACATGCGATTTTCATAAGCTTTCAGAGCATAGTGTGCATTGTAAGCATGCTATCAATGCAGTCAATCATATTTGAATCTTTTCAAGAGCAAGAATGTGCTTTAAGTGAGAAGACCGTAAATGTATATCATAGATGTAGAAAAACAAAGGACAGTTTTTATATTATTTCAAATTGATTTAAAGTACTTATCTGATTGCATAGCTTATTCATTTTAAACAGCTGTTCTTAATTGTCAACAGGATGCAGATTCAGCAAATATCTAGACCCCTTTCTTAATAGTCATTTGAAGGTCAGTACCACAAATGTGATATTAAATTGACAGTGGAGTTCTGTATTCTGTGCCAATGAGAAAAAATGCTGTTTCCAGTCTAGAGTCATTTGCAGTCTGAATCACAACTATATCTGCAGATCTTGTTTCAATACAGTGCCTGCCAAGTATGAAAACTATCAAAACACACCAGTTATGATTCAAGAGGCGGATAGGGAAAGCTAGAAATCAGAAAAAGCTTGAAACCAAATACAAACACTGTGGACTTGGAGAATAATAGATAGTAATGTGTTTAACTCAAATCTGTGGTTACTGACATATGAGATATTGTTGTTACTGCAATATGGATGCACACCTCACAAGATACCATTTAGAAGGCTGCCCAACTGTTAGTATGTTGTACTCTGTTCTAGGTAGTGTGTGTGCATGTGTGAGCTTGCAGAATACGCAAGAAACAAATTGTGCACATACCATCTGCACTACCCAGAATCAGCAATATTTATTATTGAAAATAATATTTCTACACACAGAACTAACAAACTGGATGACCTTGTTATTCATTTGCTAAGCTGACTTAATCACAAAGAGGAAACTTGAGCAGGACAAAGGTAGGCAATGGCGGGCTTAAAACTTAAAAATTAGACCTTTCGCCTTAAAACCTGGGAGGGTGGGGCAGCCTCAAGCCTGCATACCCTGACATTCAGCTTCAAAGAAAAGCTGAATCTTTCTCCTGAAAGAGGTTCAATTAACAGAAGGTCAGGCCCCACGCAACTGTCTTTGTTTTCAAATTTCACCCTTTCACACTTCTTTCTGATAAATCTTACTTCACTCCTGAAAAATATCTCTAGTGAAAGTCAAATGAAAGTGCTTATCGTCTCATGGTAGAAACTTTTAAGAACCTTTTTTTTTTTTTAAAGGGAAATTTCTGTTCTATTAAGCAAGACAATTCTGTGCAGTGTTGACTTATGTACTGGATTTACCTTGAAAGGAATGTCAAGAATAGGATGGGAAAACCCCAGAACTGAAAATGACCATCAGGGAAACCATCTAAAAGGTCAGTTCTTGTGACTTTTCAACAAGGTGTATACAGTACACATGAAAGGACTCCAACACATAGGCCTGTTTCTATACCCAGTGTACAATAACTCACTGATGTTAATGTAATTCAAAACCAATACTGTGGAACATTTGATAAAGTATGTAAGATACAACTACCTACTGTGAAAAAAAGATACAGGTTACAATAGGCTGTTTCCATGTAATTTATGGACAGCAACTTTATATTAACCTGTATGTGTATAGGGGAGGCTGTTAAATGTAAATACAATTTGCAAATAAATAACTTATCTTTTATTATAAAAGCTAGGACTCAGGGATTGTAAAGAAGAGGTATAATTTTTTTTTTTATCTAGGAGAGCAATTCTACTCACACTAAGGCAGTAGTGGTCTATGCAGAAATGAAGATTAGTTTGAACATGTGATGCATGTTCCATCTCTTTTGCAGGAAAAATCAGAATTGGAATTCTCATGCTTGTGTATATGATGAACTTTACAGTCTTCCTTTATCTTACACTTATCCTACATATCACAGTTATAATAAATGCCACCATAAAGGTTGCTTTTCAGATGTTCTACCAAATACAATGTGGAAGACATTATAAAAAATATGGGTTTAGTATTTTCTCATTTAAGGTGATTAAAAAAATAATGGGCCTAGACAGCCACATGCCCCCATCCCCAAGGTTTATATTATGATAACCAGCCAACTGTTTTTTTTTTAATAAAAAATAAAAAAAATAGATTAATAGTGATTGGCCAGTGAGGAGGTACTAGTGATTGGCTAGTGGGCATGAGGTCATGGAGGGTTAAGAAGGGCAAGTTTTAAGATTCAGATAAGTATTGTACTTTAGTAAAATAATTCAAGACTAATATGTGCCTTCTGATTTATAGACTGAATGCTGAACCAGTACACACACATCCACACTTAGATTAGATTACCCACAATAACTTCAACATAGGCCTATATATTAAAACATGTTACACTGAGAGAAATCAGCACATGACATCAACCTCAAGGTTAACCAGTAACATGTTTGAGGTTTATAAATTGTCCACACATCCAGACCTCCAATGCAACTGAAAGCCCTCAACAGATGTCATTTTAGGGGTGGTACATAGTATTCAGAGTTTTTTTTGTTTGAATAAACTACGCTTTTGTATTTCAGACATAATAGGTTCCACTGTAAAGTCGCTCTCCTGTCAGTACAAGTTGGAGAAAGAAGAAACATCTTTGTTTCAGTAATGCCGGATATTTTCAATTACCTCACCTCGCTGAAATTCCCCTAAGCTTCTCACATGAAGTCCTAACATTCTTAGACTCTGACCTGCTCCAGTGAGCTGAACTATTATTCCAAAGCACCTCCAAGAGAGAGGCAGCTAAAATTTAACTTAAGTTCATTGATGACTAGCAATGAGCTCCTGACCGTTGTCCAACTGAAAAAGCACAAACAGTGAAAGGAGAGAATTGCCGTTTATAGCGTCACAACACAGTTATAGCCTCAGATTACTGCAAATGTCACTGCAACTCAATGGAGCAACATGTGAGGAAAGAGGAGCTGTGAAGTGAAAAGCTGCAGGGAGATTTATGTCCTAGAAAAAGTCTTGTCACTCATCTGCTGTTGATTTAGGGTTTGATATGGACAGAGAGAAGGGGGACATCTCTTAAAGGAATAGTTCCCACTTCTAATGTATTCTAATGCAAGCCAGGAAGTTCTGTCTGGTCATTTGTCATTGTTAGGCACCATCAGAATTCACATCATCCACCCCCTGCTGCATTTCACATTATGGTATTTCCTCCTGACAGGTTATTTCCCACATACAATATTAACCAGATGTAACTGCAATTGATTTAATGCATCCCTTAAACTCTACCATACATACATACATACATACATATAATATATATATATATATATATATATACATACACATACATACATATAATTATATATATATATATATACATACACATACATACATATAATTATATATATATATATATATATATATATATATATATATATATATATACACACACATACACACACACACACAGGTGACAAATTAAAGGAAAAACCAACAAAGTGTATCCGCAAGGTGTTGGCCCACCCCGAGCAACCAGAACAGCTTCAATGCACCTTGGAACTCTACTGGAGGGATGGTACACCATTCTTCCAAAAGATATTCCCTCATTTGGTGTTTTGATGATGGTGGTAGAGAGCGCTGTCTAACACATCAGTCCAAAATCTCCCATAGGTGTTCAGTTTGGTAGAGATCTGGTGACTGCGAAGGCCATAGCATATGATTCACATAATTTTGATACTTATCAAACCATTCAGTGAACCCTTGTGCCCCGTTAATGGGGGCATTGTTATGCTGGAAGAGACCACTCCCATCAGGATAGAAATGTTTCACCATAGGATAAAGGTGATCACAGTGCAGTGACCCTTCCCTCTAAGAGGACAAGTGGACCCAAACTATGCCTAGAAAATGCCCCCGACAGCATGAAAAGACCCTCTGGACACCATCACTGTAGGGGTCAAGCAGTCAGGCCTGTACCGTTCTCTTGGTGTATGCCACACATTCACTCGCCCACTTGTCAAGAACACTAGCCAGCTGAGCAGTCTTTGTGACTGAAGCTCCTGCCATTGTCAATAGTCATAGTAACTTTGAGTAGGGCACTATGAAATCAGTTTAATTATTTTCAATTTTCTGATAATTTTATTCCTGATTTCAGAAGTTTGTTTTTTGGTTTGATACATTAACAGTAATGATGAAGCTAGAAATATTGTAAATAAATATTTAGGCTTTAAGTAGTATTTATAAAATAAAATGTCAAAACAGATGTAATGTTTTTAATTAATAATTAATGGCGAACAAGGTAAAACAAATACTAAATATTTTAATTTATTCTTATTGAATAATATTTAATTGAGAACTTAGGCGAAAAATAGGCTAGACCCTACATGCTGCAGTAGTCATTAAGTACTATTTCCTCAGAACAGTTACTGTCCACAATTCATATTAGGTCCACCTCTAGGAGACATTAATTTGATGACTGCTATTAAAGCAGTCCATGCGTTGAACATGCAAATTTGACATTAAACATTGTTTAATGAATGTGCAGATGGACTTAATTTCCCACCAGAACCTCGAAGATTGAAAATGCTCTGTTTATATATATATGCTATAGATCCCATACTGGCCCCTCAGTGGGGCTCCATCTCCCAGGCAAGTGGTATAAACAGTTTGTCCAGTCTCTCAGCCTCTCACCTCAGTGCTTTTTATTAATTAAAATTCTACTTGTGTGTGTGGAAGGTCTGTGACGTGTGCTGATATCAATTCCAACTACATTTAAGTCACAGCACCCACTTAAACATGTCATCAGCTATGGAGATTCATTTGTAATTAATGTAGTGTTATCTTAACTGATGTGATATTATCAGGGTATTGTGCAGAACACAGTGAAAACATTTAATTTGCAGTGTATCTTGAAAAACCCAGAGCATGGCATTAATAAAGATGTCAGAACTGTAGTATCTGAAGTGAAAAACATACCTCAGTCATTAATTTCAGTACCTATCAATTATTGGAAATGTATCAATCAACTATCAGTCACAACATTAGTGAACTAGTAAAATATTAGCTGCTGTCACTGTCATTTCTTGATCAACATTCCACCTTAAACCTGTTAGTTAATTCCACATCTAAGGAATATATGTTATGCATATACAAAAACATATGCTATAGGTAAAGTCTAAAATCTGTTGGCTCATATTTTACCTAAGATGCTTACTATACCTATTACACTTTGTCTAAAATGTATTTTGCTAAGAGAATCAGCAGAGATGCTGATTGACTTTTTATTTTAGCTGTACAGCAAGCGTAGAAACTGCAGTGCCTGCAAAAGCATACTGACAAAATGCTTGCTAAAGTTATAGATAAAGTTGTACTGAATAAAAAGATGTAGATAAAGGTCAAACATGGTCTTTATTGCATCAAATTAGATGACTGAAGCAACCGGTGTCAGTAAGTTAGTGCATTTAATTAGATAAGGTCTGATATAGTGTGTTGATAATGTACAATGTAGGTAGCCTAACTTTTCAACAGTTTAGATATTCATAGATTAATCGGCCCAGAGAAACTTCAATTTTAAGTGTGTGTGTGTTTGCAATGTTCATACTGTTTTCCATTTCTAATTTAATTGAGAGCTTTTGGAGCTGTTCTGTCATTGCCTGCCTTCACAAAGCAAAAAAACCAAGCAAAACAATAACAACAAAAAAAAGCTTCTGTACAGCTGGCTTCATTGCCCCTCTGCAAGCACAAAGCTTTCACAAATGTGCCTTTGTGAAATTCATCCTCTGCAGTCTTCCCAAACAACTGGAATGACACATGTAATGCTGTTGGATGTATTCCCGCACTGCCCTGAGAAGCTGTTTCTGCACATTCAAGGTTGCAGACATAAAAGGGAAGGCTCCCCTGCCAAATGCCTTTCTTTCCCATGTGGGAGAGTTCCTAAACAAAAGCTTAAAAAAATCCTGTTTCCCCTCCTCCATCTCCTCAGGCCTGTCTTTGTAACATGATGAAGTCAGGCCTTGGACCTCGGTCTTAAATAGACCGGCAGAAATGTATAGTACTATCAGGACACATAACATGGCCGTCCTCGGAAGATGAAGTAACAAACAGAGAATGTGCTGGCAGGCTTCAGAACAGTAGTATATTTGCCAGTACAGTGGTTATTTATTTCCATATGGCAGCAACCTTCTGAACCTCCATCCATACCAATTTAACACTGCGCAGAAACATGCTTCTGCAGCACTCCTCTGATCAGTGTGAATTCGTTCTGTAGCATCAAACACAAGCATTTCAGAAATTCTTCACTGGCAGTTGATATAGAGAAGGTCATTTAGCACCATTGGGACAATGAACAAAGAGGCAACTATGAAAAAGTGACCATTTAGTCTGAAGAGACCAACTAATGTTGCTTGCTGAAAGTATTTATTCTGGTTAGTAAATCAAACTACGGGTAAATAGGGATGCCAGACTGGAGAGATGTTTTCTTTTTCTTTTTTAATCTGTTTTTGGTCAACCCATACACATTCTGCAGCAACTGTTTTTGGATTATCCAGGCAAGCAACATAGATGTGGAAGAATTTACAGGAAAATACATTCATTCCTCTTTTTACTAAATTAAGATTTGAAAAAAAGTTGAGAAGGGTAAACCCCAATCAAGCACTCTACTTTCACAGTCATCCAACCAGGTAACAAGCACCCCCTCCCATCATTGCCTCGCATCTCTGCTTAAACAACCAACTCTGCAGGCAGCTCACTGGCTCAATTCACCTGGTGGGGGGTTACATTCTCATCCTCAAGACTGAAAAGACAGATTTTTACTCAGCCAAGTCAGCTAAAAACAAATAATTTATTTTTATCTTCTAACATTTAGGCTACATCTTACCAAGGGTTGTCTAAACTCTTGTACTAAGTTGATCCTCTTTTCTTCTGGAGATTCCTAACCTTTCCAAAGCACTGAAGTCACACCCAGTAAACAGTGCCTACTCCAATTCATCTGTTGAGATGGCTATGACTCCCTTCCAACCAGCAGTACACTCCCTGCAAGGTTTCCAGCCAAAATCTACTGCACAGCGTTTAGTAAGGCTATAGCTACAAAAGTCCCAAAAGCATGACTAACATCAGACAATGTACTGCAGGTTCTTTTCTCCTTAGTGTAATCCTACCTATCCGAGTTGAATCACAACACAGACAAAAAATATCAATAACAGGCAAGGTTCTAAAAAGAGAGATGAGCATATTGTGTTCAATTTTTATTAGCACAGAATAATTCATGCTGTAATCGCCAATTGTCTTTTATTTGGTTGCTAAAATCCTCTGGAAAGGGCAAGAAGTGCTTTTGTGTAGTCTATTAAAAAGTTGTCCCTTCCAGTTCCACTTAACACAAACATTTTTTAATTATTCTGGTCGTAAATAACTATCACAATGTCCATATATTTTAAATGATAAACAATATTATATGGTTTGGTTTGAATGCGGTAATTTTTTTCCACTTTCAGTTAGGTAGATAGTACTCTTCTCAAGATCAAAAAGCAAACCTTTGCCTTCATCAAGCAAACTTAAAAAAAAACTGGTGCCAAGTCTCTACAGTAAACTATGTTAGTATTTTAGAATGGGCCTGGCTACATGAATACATAAAGAAAATAAATAAGCTTATGATGTCCTGATTTTGACTACAAACTTGAATACCAGTACAGTGACAGTTACTTATCCTGTACAGAATTCCCTCTCTGACTATCCATCACAGCCCTGTTCCTCAACCCATCATTATCCTTTAGACAAACAGAAGACAGACGCAGAGCTGAAATACATACTCACTCCTCTGACATTTACTATTCACAGCACGGTTTTCCATAATGGGCTGATCGGCACCTCATTCATCACTTTTCGCAAAATGTCACCACATTGTGAGTCAAATGAGTGTACCTCCTACAGCTTCACATAGCATTTCTGGAAAGCAGCTCAGCGGTTAGCAGAGGTTATAGTGGTGTTTTCTATAGGAGTCCGTAGTATAGCAGTTAAGCAGCCATGCATCAGGTTAGCATCAACAGGTGAGAAGGGGCATGTTATGTTAAGAGCATCCTGTGAGAACAAGCTAAAAACAGCAAAATAAGTTGGTTGGGAACAAACTGTCTAGCCAGTTATACAAATCGGAATGCTTTTTACTGAATAGCCCTCTCAGATGGCCTCACTCCTTGTCAGAAAAAAAAAAGTAAACTAAAAGTTTCTACGAATTCCTGTGTTTTAAGAAAAAAAATGACCATAACAAAAACAAGGTAATCATCAGTATCATTAAGTCACTGCACTCTCCCTTAAATGGCTTCCACAGGTTGAGAGTAGGCACCAAAGCATGTTTAGGTGCCAACCAGGCTCACATTATGCAAAAAGCAGCCTGTGGTCATCTGTTTCCTTATCATGTCCTGCAATTGGTTAAGATTCCTTTATTAAAACAGAGCAAATGAGCAAATTCCAATCAAAGCATTCTACCAAGGTAAGGTCAACTTTGAAAAATGTACAGTTATAAATAGTTTAAACTTCTCACTTCCCAGCCCTAAATCCAACACAGAGAAACTTGGCAGTGACAGCAAAAAAACACAGGGAAAACCAAACAAGCACAACAACCGTGCCGAGCTCATAAAGGAAAGGAAATGCTAGCATCTGTTACACCGTTTTGTTTTACATGCTTTTAGTTAGGCATTTGTCTGTCAAAAATCTTTTTTGAGACTATCAAACTGTATTCAACTTGTTTATTGGAAAATAAAGAGATCTATAAAAAACCCAACAGTAAGTATGACTATATATATATATAAAATACCATAGTTCCATAAAGGTGCAACAAACTCCCAGTCCTAGCTGTTAACTAATATGATTAGATTTCCAACTGTAGTGCAAAAGGCTCTGTGTGCGTGTTTCCATGATTTGTTATGGAAAAGACCCATTGTTTGAATTGTTCGCTATGCCATCAGAACACCAGCACTTCCTCCTATCAGACAATAAGAATGCCTTCCAACAGGCTGCAGCTGAGACTCTGGGACAGGAATCAGGATTTCTACACAGCAGTAGCTTAAAATGGACAGAAAAAAAATGCTGGATGGAAAATTGTTCAATCAAACACTCAACCTTAGGTGGAGGACAGCCACATATGTACACTACTTACCAGTTAACCTAATGGGTTTTTTTTTTTAACATGCCAATGTAATCCATAAAGCCTTGTCCAGGAGTGAGGAAACCTATAACATAGCAATTTTTTTAATTATGGTTTAGAACGGAGAACAGACCAATATCAAAAATAAAATGCAGATGAAGCCCAGAGATGTTGAAAACATTACTTTTTTTTGGTTGGTTGGTTTTTCATTTTACTTGCTAATGTTGCCTAACTTACTACTGAGTGATGATGCTACAATGTCCCCTTACACAAGGGAGGCAACAAAGACCCAGAGAGTCATGGCGTACTATATAGGGAGAATGCCCACCCAAGGCCATCGACCCCAGTGAGAAAGTGGAACATGATACTGTCTGTCCTGAGCTGAGGATTAGCACTCCCTCTCCTCTACCTGTGCCCAAGCCAGCTAGTCACAGTACTGCTTTTCCTCACAGCTCCCTTAGCTCTTCTACCTTCAGTTTAGCAGACAAGCCATGACAAACGATCTGGGTAGGAGGGGTACTGCCTATGTGACTGATGTTTATAACTGCTGGCCACTATTCTACCCTTCTACATACCACAACCCTTCTCCTGGAATAGCGGTCTCTTCCGTATTTTGTTCCAGCTGAGATCTCAGTTAAGGTTTTACTTCAATTAAATGTTCAATTTTGTCATTTAGAGCTCAGCTTGAATAAAACCCAGAAGACACAGGGATAGTCCACTACACTTCAGGTTTGCATCCCTTAAATTGAACTAGTTTACTAACTTTCCTTTGTCAGATGAAGGTGATGGTTTAAAGGGACCTATACAAACCTGCTGGATTTTTGCCCTTGAGGACTGCGTTTGAAGAGCACTGCACCATGGTATTTCCTCACAGGAATGCAGTGTTGCTGGAATCTTTCTACAACCACAAGTGTAACCTTCCTAACTTAAAGGTAGGGTATGCAATCTTTTCCAGAAACATTTTTTGTTATACTGGTTGAAAGTCTCTTCACTTCCTAATAGCAGTCAATAATTTAAGTGGTCTAAATGTAAATATATATATATCTTCTGTGGAAGGGACAGGACTAAAAAAGAATCGACCAATCATTGCAATCGGTCCGAATGTAATGATAGGATGTCCTTCCTGTCTGTCAATCTATATACCGTATACCGCCGCGCAACTTGTTTGCGCAGACAATCACACGTCATCAGCGCGGGAACCTTGACGCTGTGCAGAGCGAGCGCAAGAAAGGAAGGCGAGCCGCAGCTACTATTTTTAAAATGTCTGACCTATGAATGAGACATGCGGTAATCTGAAACTGTTGAGATTGATTCCACCCACACATCTCTCCTCCTGGCGCTGAGACTCTGCTGTGTGTGTGCGCATGTGTGATAGAGGGGGCGTGGCTTTGGAGACGTCTCTGAAGCGAAGGCGGGCTCTATGCTTTAAAACAAGCTTGCTAACTGCTGGCTTCTCAGGATTGCACACCCTAGCTTTAACATACTGCACATATTGACCACATCCTCCCACCATAATTCTACTGCCTCTGCCAAAATATAGCGATCCTAAATCAGCAATACTGTTGGGTACACTTGGGGACAGCTTCATCAAGGCATTACAAATTCTGAAAAACATTCCCAAAATATTGCGCCAAACGTATACTTCCATGTCAAAACAAGACCAAGGTCCAGACTGCAGCAATGGAATTTTCAGAAGTGGAGTAAAAAGAGGTACAGATGCATGGAATGAAATAAAAGAATAAATGTAATACAAACAAAATTTGGTATCAGAAAGAGAATACCAGCATGTGGATTAGCAAGACTGACAAAATGATTTCTTTTTTGGTTTTCCTTCTCTCTTCATGCTCTTAAAGCTCTACTGAGCAGTACTCCATAAACCAAATCAATATTAACACTATCCACTGTATTTCCTTATTTAAGATTGTGTGTGACTTGCTGGCTATAGCAAGTCCTGGAGCTCTACGTATAAAGAATGATGAAGTCTTAAACATTTGGTTATCTATGCAAGGAGTCTGTGCAACATCGTTCCCTGCAACACAATCCCATTTAATCCTACGTAGTATGTACAGTGAGAGTGAGATTTTTTTTTGGAGGCAGGGATGCCAGCAGCCTACTTATACTAGTGACATCACATGGAATTGTCATATACACCAATCAGCCATAACATTATGACCACCTGCTTAATATCATGTAGGTCCCCTTTTGCCGCCAAAACAGCCCTGACCCATCGAGGCATGGACTCCACTAGACCTCTGAAGGTGTGCTGTGGTATCTGGCACCAAGACGTTAGCAGCAGATCCTTTAAGTCCTGTAAGTTGCAAGGTGGGGCCTCCATGAATCGGACTTGTTTGTCCAGCACATCCCACAAATGCTCGATTGGCTTGAGATCTGGGGAATTTGGATGCCAAGTCAACACCTTGAACTTGTGATTCATTGGACCAGACCAGGTTCTTCCAATGCTCCGTGGTCCAGTTCTGATGCTCACGTGACCATTGTAGGCGCTTTCGGCAGTGGACAGGGGTCAGCATGGGCACCCTGACTGCTCTGCAGCTACGCAGCCCCATACACAACAAACTGCGATGCACTGTGTGTTCTGTCACCTTTCTATCAGAACCAGCATTAACTTTTTCAGCAATTTGAGCTACAGTAGCTCATCTGTTGGATCGGACCACACGGGTCAGCCTTTGCTCCCCACGTGCATCGCTGAGCCTTGGCTGCCCAGGACCCTGTCGCCGGTTCACCGCTTTTCCTTCCTTGGACCACTGACCAGTACTGACCACTGCAGACCAGGAACACCCCACAAGTGCTGCAGTTTTGGAGATGCTCTGACCCAGTCATCTAGCCATCACAATTTGGCCCTTGTCAAAGTCGCTCAGATCATTACGCTTGCCCATTCTTACTGCTTCTAACACATCAACTTTGAGGACAAAATGTTCACTTGCTGCCTAATATATCCCACCCACTGACAGGTGCCAGGATAACGAGATTATCAGTGTTATTCACTTCACCTGTCAGTGGTCATAATGTTATGGCTGATCAGTGTAGAATACTATCAGCAACTGAATGAGACATCAGACTTTGGACACTTTCTTATTAATCCTGAATAGCTGGGCTCTAGAAGATGACAATGGAGTCATAATATCAATAAGATAAGGTGGTAGAGAATTCAGTTGTAGGGCCCCGAAGCGTAATGTAAGAGATGCCCCCTCTGTCTTAGCCTTTAAATCACGGCTGAAGACTCATCTGTTTAGTCTCTGTTTTTCTAGCCCATTGTGCCGCCGGTGTGCCATGGACATGCAATTGCACAACTGCCTTTGGAAATGTCCTGCACTGCAAGACCAGTATCTGAGCACGACTGCCCTCTTGTCTTCCAGCAACAGCCCCCTCTGAGGGTCCAACGAGGCACTTCGTCCCCCACCATGGAAGTCTGATGAGACACAATCCATCCCAGAGGCACCTCACCACAGAGGGTCAACGGGGCATCCACACCCAAGGTTTGACGAGCCATCGCAACCCAAAGCCTGTTGATGGTCCAAACCCCCCCACCCCCGATGGCCAGCGAGAGGGAAGACCACAGCCAGCAGCACCGATAAAGAACTTTCTGCCTGGAGGGGAGGCAACCATTAGGCCTAGGCCCTAAGCCGTGGACCCCCAGAGATTCATTTTCTCCTACATGCCATCCATAGGTTTTTTTTTTTGTTTTGTTTTTTCTCCTCCGTGCCTAAATGGTTTATTTACTTAAATGTTCACTCACTTTATTCTAGATCATGTAAAATGTTTACAGGTCTATATTTTATTTTATTGTATTTATGGTTTTTATTTTGCTGTACGTTTGTTGTATGTTTACCAGTCTGTAAAGTGCTCTGTGGCTACCCTGCGAAGGGCGCTATACAAATAAAAATGTATTGATCGATTGATTGATTGATATCAGTTAATATCAGGGCTGTAACGATACAAAAAATCCACGGTTCGGTTCACACCTCAATTAGTGAGCCACGGTTCGGTTCATACCTCGATATGTTTTTTTACTTTTTTGGTGGGGGTGGGAGAATAAGAAAAAAAAGTTTCTTTA
This sequence comes from Amia ocellicauda, assembly GCF_036373705.1. Classification (NCBI taxonomy): domain Eukaryota; kingdom Metazoa; phylum Chordata; class Actinopteri; order Amiiformes; family Amiidae; genus Amia; species Amia ocellicauda. The sequence continues at coordinate 3,541,891 of NC_089860.1, forward strand.
TTAAATCACCAATAGGTTCAACAATTTGGAACACTAGAAGAACAGAATATGAACAACATAATTACCTAGATTGACTAAATAACACTAAATAACAAGATTAACTGTTCACATAAACTAATAAGGAAAATAAATAGTGATAAATCATTTGAAATTCTCTTCCACACTCTGAGGTAACAGGCCAGCTGAACTAAGTAAATAACTTATATATATCTCTTTGTGAACAGTACTCTTCAGAATTAAATACATTATATATAATTTGAAACCATGCATTCTGCTTATTTAGATTACAGTAAACTGTACAATAATTGGCTGTCACCAACAGATAGTAATCTACTATATTTACTCAAATGACAAGATACTGTATTTATGGTTACAGTAAGATTATGCTTAGCTTACAGTAATGATGCAGTAATACAAAAAACAGTACTATGCCGGCAACCCTGCTGCCAGTTAGATACTGTAAATTTAAATTCAGTAATATATTGTACATGATGTTACTGTAATATTCAAATACATGTGGACATGATGGTGTTCCTAAAGAAAAACTTTAAACTTACTTGAACTATGTTTACACAGAAATGTTTTTATTATTTAGTTTTGTTTAATTCTGAAGATTGCGCTGATTGCGTTGGTAATATTTTGAGCACAGTCAGAGTTGGCTGGTAACTTCATTTGAAAGGCATTAGGAAGAGTAACCTGCTGATGTTGAGATTTCTTCCGTGTACCGCTTAGATCAATGTCGGGATGATGTCTTCTGATATGCGTGTGCATATTTGATGTGTTGCCTGTCACCTGAGGAAGTTTTGTGAAACACTTATGGCAAATTGTATGTGCTCTGTCTACGACATGATTGCCATCCCTATACTCCACTGGATAACCAAAATATTCCCATACTACTGAGTTGTATGTGCCGGGAGGGTCTGCAATTTCAGGGTTATTAGCCATCTTGAGATAACTGAAGAGCTCAACTTTGCAGGCATGGACACATGATTGGAAAAGTGTTCACATGACATGTAAGTGGAAGATGCTAAAATGAGTGTAAAGTCATACTTGCCTTAACTTACTAACTAAATAGAATAATAATTTCATGATTTACATGTAATGTGTACTGTGAAATGAGAAAATTAATTTTGTTGTAGTGGAATTTTATTGTAGTGTGTGTAAAAAGCTCAAGTAACTGATGGCAGGCTGCTGGGTTTGGAGAGGGGCGTGTGTCGCGGTTCATGCTATGTAATTCTATAGAGAATTATATGTGAAACATATATATATATATATATATATATATATATATATATATATATATATAGAGAAAAAGTTTTGGTTGCGGTTCGTGTATACAAGTGGATTTAATAAGCACCTGTTCTGAATGTCCAGTTCCACCCTCTCCCGCACTATCATGTAGTCAACCCCCATTGACTCCCACTCCATACAAGCTACAACACAGAAAAAGAAACGTATCTGTTTCCTTTACACTTTAAGCCTCTGTTACTTTAATAGTAGCTGCATGACGATGACGGACTGTACTATTTATGTAAACAAATTGGTTGAGACAAAGCTGGCGCAAGCCCATTATATACAAGATTGTAGAGCTGTATCACAGAGCTGGGGTCAGCTATAATTACAATTACTGCAGTGTCTGCAAGGCTGAATTACAAGTAAGCTGAACAATCACCATTCATGATGCAGAATAAGAACATAAAAGGTAATATGGAAAGCAGATATGACCAGATACATTGTACATTGTAATAGGAATCAAGTAAAATCAGCCAGCAGACACAATCCTCACTGACCAGAGGTCTACTGCCATTATATAAGAATGCAGCAGCTGACAAGACTTAAACCATATCCATACTTTCTATTAAACTATACTGAAAATCTGCATAGCCCCAAAACGGACAACAAATGTCCAAAAGACGTGATATCAGTGATCTGGAGCTGGAATCCTGCATTTCTGATTTCTGTTATTTTGGTATAGTTTTTCAATGTCTCACATATAGCACCAATAACTTTAGAAGAAAAAAAATCTAAATAAAACTAATCAGAAAATGTGTTATATATTATCTTAAACCAGATAACAGCTGGATATGAAATGTTTTGAAATACTAGTCCCCGATGTGGAGAAGGATTTTACTCTGTAGTAGAGTAATATCAACATAACAGGCTCTTGCACACAGGGGTCCTGTGACACTTGCACAAGAGTACTTACATCCTGCCCACTCCCTCGTACATGCGCGTGTCATTAGTCAGCGTGGTGATCTCGGTGTCTGTCAGGTGGGCATGCTTCTTCATGCGGCTAAGCTGCTCAATTTGCAGGTCCGCCAGCTTCACCTTCTGCTGGGTGTCAATCACCTTCGCCTGCAGCTCTGCAAAGGCCTGCCGTTCAAAACACAAGGCAAGTTTACAGTGCTGCAGTTGGGAAGGAATACTGCACAATCCTACACAAGAGATCAGCCTTTTTGTTTACCACTTTATTACTGAATGCATTGAAAGCACTGGTTTAAAATTACAATTAACCCTTAATTAATATTAACAAGAACTTGATTTCCTTATTACGATTATGTGCAGTTTGTTTGATTTCATGCTCTGGACAGAGCTGGCGCTGAGTATTAAGTGACACTTCTGCAAAGTGTTGGATATTTACTTATACATCTTAAAACTCGACCTACAGAATTCAAAAAAAGCAAACAAAGAAAATAGTGTTTTTGTTCATATTTTTAAATTGTATTCACCACCCTACCAATTGGCCTACTATCCAATCAATTCAATCAACTTTGATTTAGTTGGAATTTATGATTAAAGGCATTTGCTTTTGCCAAGTCTGTCTACGCAATCCAGCACAAAGGTCTGCACTTTTCACAGATTGGTAATCCAAGTCTGAAACATTACATACCAATAGGGTTTCATATTTAGGGGTTCCCTGGAAAAATGTACACAATACTTGAACTTGATAGACTGATAAAGAGCTGCAATAAGTCACACATAAGGCCCTGTGTTTTGCATTATTTGGCTTTTAAACTGTATTTCACTCATGCAACTGTTTAAAGCAGTAAATGTCTGTAGGAAAACATAATTTAAGAAAAAAAACTGCTGTTTATTTCTTTTAGTGTTTGACAAAAAAAAAAAACAGGTCTGCCTATATTTAGCCAGCAATCAACGTTCAAACTACGTTTCTTTTCCAAAACACAAGCAGGCCTGTGGGGAGTGTATATAGACAGCTATGTGTCGAGGGCCTATATGCTTTATATAGTTGACAATCGGGGCTGAGTTAGAATGCTACTACCCATGTCATTTGTAATCCATATCAAGCATCTACATTTCCAGAACATGTGTCTGTATCTGTGCGTTTTCAATTTTAATCAATGTTATTCATATTTCTGTCAATCGGAATATCTGCTGCAATGTCTGTTACTGTGTCTGCTAAGGATCTGCACACGTTTGTCTATAAGAAAACAAAAGCCTTTTATTACATAGATGTATGTTTTTGGTTTAATCGTTTTTAGTTGCATGTAGCCCTACATGAGAGTGAGGTTATGAATATTTTACTGTAAAAAAACGCACTGACACTACCGGAGTTTCCTAGTAAATCTGTTAGCTTCATTTTTGGTCGTGTGAAATAAATGTTAAAATTAATTAATTAAAGCCAAGAGAAAATGGTTAGTATTGATACTGTATTACTCTAAATTAGTATTACTACTAAAGCATGCGAATCACGGAGTAAGCGAATAGAATAAGAAAGCAAGTTTACGCAAAATTAATACAAGCATACAAGAAATGAAATAATATTGACACGAGGGCTATGCTCGTTTCTCTATTTTTCATCAGACAATTCATGCTCACGCTCTCAGAAAATATATCCGACTCTACATCATATTAAACATCGTATAAAGCAGTAGCTGACATTGCTCAATGCTAATACTATTAATATATATTGTCGAACATAATACATTTTCTCATGTAGTGTTTAATAATAAAGAAATATAACATTTTACCTTTTTCAGTTCTAAATCTACGGGGGCTGCCATGTTTGATTTGCCTGAGCATGCGTAGTGATAGGTATGTAGGTTGCATGAACGAATGGTGCTCGTTGTGTTGCCAAGGGGATCTAGTACGTCGACAACAAGCTTCATGATAAACATACTTACACTACATCATATATATACATGCAATTAAACATACAATAATATTATTATTATTATTATTATTATTATTATTATTATTATTATTATTATTATTATTATTATTATTATTATGTAGCTTGCCACCGCACCATGAAGGGTTAATGGGTAAAGACGGCGCGGTGGGGAGGAGCGTAGAGAGCGGGGATAACAGAATGGAAGCGAAAGGAAAGGGGAGTGTAAGTCACTGTGCTATTGTGTGCATTTTTCTGAGTGTAGTGTTGCTGTGGATAGTAAATAAAATTGACTTATTGTTGCACCTGCAATGCTGAGTTGGCCCGATTCCTTAGAATCATTATTATATTATTTAAAAAAAAACTGAAATAAATATTAGAACATAAGAAAGTTTACAAATGAGAGGAGGTCCTTCGTGCTCATTTAGTGTCCATAAATTACTAAGTGATCCAAGGATCCTATCCAGTCTATTTTTGAATGTTCCCAAATTTTCAGCTTAAACCACATCACTGTGGAGTTTGTTCCAGATTGTTACAACTCTCTATGTGAAGAAGTGTCTATTGTTTTCTATCTTGAATTCCTCAAAGCCCAATTTACATTTGTGTCCCCAGGTGCGTGTGTCCCTGCTGATCTGGAAAAGCTCCTCTGGTTTGATGTGGTCAATGCCTTTCATAATTTTGAAGACTTGAATCAAGTCCCCATGTAGTATCCTCTGTTCCAGGGTGAAAAGGTTCCCTCAGTCTTTCAGAGTAGGACATTCCTTAACCTTCCAACCTGAAATAAATCTAGTCTGCCTCTAGAGCAGCAGAATGTTTCTTGAAGTGTGGAGCCCACATTTAGAAATTATGTATAGCTTCTAGATTGCATAAAAATCAATTTTCTTCAGACAAATATAATAAAAGAAAACAAATTAAATAAATATGAAGATAATCTTTGGGTTTAATCAATCACCCAGAGCCCAGTTTTTCAAAACTTTTGATCTGGTTCAGAATGATCCAGATTTTGTAATCCCCTTTCCTGCAATCCAGGATTAGAGTAATCTATCTGATTTTGGGTTGGTTTTTCAGAAAATAATCAGATATAATCATTCATACCACAAGATCAAAATTACAGAATCCAGATTTGAATATGCCGCTGTTTAGCATGTTAAGCCAAAAATAAATGAGTGAGTGAACTAGACTAAAACAGTATAACACAAAGTTTGTACATTACTTTTATTCACATATACATACATGTAATGCATAAGATAACTTATAGACAAAATTCAACTCTCAATGGATAACAGAATAATTAACAAAACAAAACTTCACATTTCTGTGAAAACTGTTATAATTAATTAATTAATTCAAGGACCCTTTTAATAACAAAGTTTCACTAGAGCATCTCTCATTGACCTTCCAGCTGGTCCATTCCGCTGCAATGCTGCCAGTGGTTTGTCAGGGCCATCCACTTGGGGATGTGGAAGATCACTACTGTCATCATGGAGAGGAACTTCGCGTGTTTGAGCTATGTTATGAAGGACAGTACAGGCAAGAATTATATTGCATGCTCCCTGTGGCTCAACATGTAGGTAGTTCAGGCATGCAAAGCGCCTCTTCAACACTACATTTAGGTGCTCAGTTGTGTTCCTGGTTGTTCCATGGGCGCTGTTGAATCTTTCCTCTGCATCAGTGCTTGCTGTGGCAAAAGGTGTCATTAGCCATGGTAAGATTGGGCACGCACTGTCACCTAGTACGATGCCCTCTGGGGGGTTTTGTTTAAAGATTTGGAAGATATTACTCTCTCTCAGAATTTGTGCATCATGGACGGACCCTGGCCATTTCACCATGCAGTTGGTGATGATGAGGTCTGCATCACAAACTCCCATTCCCTCTCATGGGGTGCCTGGATGTGGACATGGGTGCAATCTATCACCCCAATAATATTAGGCATTTTTCCCTTGATCCTCTTGATGTGTTCTGGATTAGTTGGAAAAGAAACAAACTGGCTGACAAGGCTGACCAATGCAGAAGAAACTCTGTGTAACAAAGAACTGATTGCGGATATATGGAGGCGCAAATTGTCTCCAATTACTTGGTAAAATGATGGTGAACAATGGATGTAATTGTTGAGGAATGGTCCCTTGTTTCTACAATTGCTTTAAAGACTGCTCAATGAACCTCTCCTGGTTTGACACCTGAACATGATTTAGCATGTCAATACAAACAATCAGTTACAGCTGCAAAGACAGAAAGAAAATGGATGTACCAGCAACTAGCTCGAAGATGACCAATTTCACCTTTGCTGAAATGCATGCCCTACTGGAGGGAGTACGGGCCAATTATGACAACCTAATGGGCACATTCAACACCTCAGGTCAGAGAACCCCAGTGACAGCCAAGATGAAGCATGGCATGTGGATTGACATTATCAGCAATTTTAATGCCACAGGAACTGGTCAGCTGCGAACAGTAGAGCAAGTGAAACTACAATGGAAGAGTTTAAAGCAGAAGGCCACCAAAGACCACAGTGAGTCAAAATACCCCCAGGGAACAAGCCACACAAACAAGGAGAATTCACAGATATCATTCTTGACATCATTGGTGGACCAAGATCTCAGGCTCTGCATGGCATTTCATCTGTCTCACAAGGAGGTGAGTCAGGGCTTTGTGGGACTGAGAATGATTTTAGGGATTCTGAATCCCTTAATGAGTCAGAAGATCACCTCCTGACCTCCATCATCCTAACTCCTGTGGAGACCAGCTAGTGGCATACCACAACAATTAGAGGATCCTCATTCTCCAGAGGTAGATCCACCCCCAAAAATAAGAAAACATGTTGAGAAAAATAATGATCATTATGGGGAACTTGTGAAGAGGGAAACTGAAAAAGCTGAAAAACAGATTTGTCTAGCTGGAGAGCAAATCAAGCTCACCTTGCTCCAACATAAAGAAGCAAAATTGTGCATTAGTCTTCTTCAAAAACAACTGCAAGATGCTGGGGTTAATTTTTCAAATGAAGAACAATTAGTTTTTTGCAGCTATTATTTTCTGTTGCTTAAATGGTACATTTTTGGTTTATATATTGAGGCATTTGTTAATTATTGGAACATCTCATTTATGGTGTCAATTTAATAATATGTAAACATTAAGTACTGTTTATGATTTATAGTCAAGTTATAGTCAATATTTTCCAAAATTCCCCACTGTAGTAACATCATAATATGTGTCTAAATCCACCCTGAATCCACCCTTCCAGTGCAATCAAGATTATCCTGATTTTCAGCATCAAAACTATCCTTATCTCACCCTTGAATTTTGAGAACCCCAAAAACACCCTTTAAGCTTGATTAAAGGTAGGATTGGATTACCAGATCCAAATCCCAATCTCAGAGATCAGAATCTCCTTTTTCATTTTTGAAATACCCAATTCTCCAAGTTAATCCAATCCAATTACTTAAATCCTTGCAGAATAGTTTTGAAAAACTGGGCCTAGTTCAATTTTAATTTATAAGCATCCATTTACAACCAAACTAAGGTGACATCAGTTTGTTCAGAAGAAAACAACACAAATAAACTTTTAAATATTTTGTATTAGGTAACAAATCAAACACAGCTTACTTGTGTCTGTTGTCTATTAAGGAAATAAATAAATAAATAAATAAATGTTTGAACAGATGCTCACTGTTGTGTTGCGCAGTCCACGCTGTCAGTGAAGTTTCCACACAGCACATGCACTTTTTTCTTCTCATGTCCTTTGACTATTCTTCCTGTTAAGCAAGGTTTGCCACTAGTAAGATGTTGAGCGAAGCCATAATGAAGCATAATCATTCAATTATTGTGTTTTCTCGGTACAAAGTCTTGTATTGCACATCTTTCTTGAGTTAATTATATATATTAAAAAGGGTTTTACCTACGGGATAAGTCCCAAAAAATCACAAAAAGGGGTTTAAAGGAGTTTACAGTGTGTAAAACTTGAATTAAACTCCTTTGCAAACTGGCATTATCCTTGTACAAACTTTTTGTATCCACTATGGCCTAGACCAAATCAAAACTTTGACCTAGTTGTGAATCACAAATTCCCAGCTCATACCTAATCTTAGTTTGTTTTATTTTGCCAGAGGCTACTTTCTCATACTCATACTCTCAAAAAAATGGGATTGAGTACAAATTCCTAAGTTTGTGATTAATTGGCAGGTCAAAATTTTGATTTGGTCTAGGCCTATGTAGGCCTCACCAACTCACTTACACCAGTGTACTTCTTGATACTTGCTGATAGAGGGAAACACCTGGAATTATTGTTTTAGTTATTGTTTTGTGAGCGTTAAAATACATTTAAGAGATTTTACATTCCTACATGGTAATAAAGTACACCACACCTGTGATCTGAGATCTTATAAACATATTCTTTCGATTGCATTATTCCAGTTAATGCATTCAGTTGCTGGGAGTTTGAGTGGAACAAAAGCCAGAAAACACCAAAGCCCTCTGGAATTTTGATTTTGACAAATTGAAGCTGCAAAAACAAAACAAAAAGTTTCAAAGAATATCTTACGAAGCTACAGAGCTGGCCCCCAAGACCCCGGACCCTGGACATTTACTGCCAACGCTGCGGCAAGAGAGGCCACAAAGCCTGGATATGATTCAATAGCCGCGCCTGATGATGCTGCAGAAGTGGTCCGGATCGGACAAGGCCGCAGCCTGTATCTCCCCTGCACCATAGAAGGACAAACCTGTCAAGGCCTCGTTGATTCGGGCTCCACCATCTTTCTGCTACACTCCAGGGCCATCGTTATTCCATAGGTGACGGGGAAGTGACCTCTCTGAATCTGAGGAGACACGGATGCAAGGGAGTAAGCAGATGTGGGTGGAAGTCAGCAGCCGTTGGCTCCAGCACAAGTTCTGGCTGGCCCCGATCTGTGACGCCTGTTTCCTTTGACTAGATTTCTTCACCAACCTGGGGGCGAAGTTGGACTTCCTAGCACCGCGACTCACATTCCCTGGTGGTAGCAATGAGGAAACCTCTCGGCAGGCCACCACATCTATGGCCGTGAGAGTTTGGCGCCAGAGGAGATGGGGGAAAATGCCCTCCGCCTCTCCTGAAGCAGATGACTGCAAGCAGCAGACCGCCACACCAGTTCACCATGCCACCGGCAACAGAATGCAAAGACGGCCCCTGGGAGATGAGTTAATGATCTCCCCTGAAGCAGATAAGAACATAAGAAAGTTTACAAACGAGAGGAGGCCATTCGACCCATCTTGCTCGTTTGGTGTCCATTAATAACTAAGTGATCCAAGGATCCTATCCAGTCTGACTTTAAATGTTCCCAAATTTTCTGCTTCTACCACATCACTGGGGAGTTTGTTCCAGATTGTGACTACTGTCTGTGTGAAGAAGTGTCTCTTGTTTTCCGTTTTGAATGCCTTGAAGCCCAATATCCATTTGTGTCCCCGGGTGCGTGTGTCCCTGCTGATCTGAAAAAGCTCCTCAGGTTTTATGTGGTTGATGCTCTTCAAAATCATGAAGGGTGTTACGAGCTCCCCCCCCTTCTTGGTTTAGGATCTAGGGGTAGAAAGTGTGGGGGGAAAACGCAACATAACGCGCCTGCACAAATGGCTGGAGAAAGTGTGGTGAGAGGAGCGAGCAGTGGGGAGACAGATGGGGCCACGGACAATGGGGTAAAATAATAAATATTTATTGTTAACACAATAATACTGAATACCGGGGCATGATAATTACCCCGGATAAAACACAATAATGAACAATAACACCGATCCAAAGGGAGGATGGGTGCCAAATCAAAAAAAAATAAACAAAACCCCAACCTATTTAAGCCCAAAAATACACATTGCGGCACCCTGCGATGCACTAACCTGGTGTATTTCAACAAAACCCACTCCTGCGTGATGAATATGTAAGCCCTGGGGCGTCTTACCTACCTCGCCCTCCCCAGGCTTACTACAGGGATGGGTGACAGTAGGATTGACACAGATAAGATACACAACAACAATACACACGAAACCCGCAGGTATTACAATAGCACACGCACAAAACTCTGTTTTATTGTGTGTAGTATTTTACATTACACATAAAATCAATTCAATTTTTAATACTTATGATTAAAAAAATTTAAAATCAATTCTTAAAATCACTTAAAAAATTTTAAATCTTTGTGATTTAACAAAATTAAGAACAAAAAAAACTTAACTTTAAATAAACATGTGCACAAAACAACAAAACAAACGTGATTAAAGCAAAACTGCTCACCAACATAAAAGTCAAATACATTGAAAATAACTGAAAATGCATTGGACAAAATAAAGAAACAATTAAAAAGGTAAAAATAAAAAACAAACAAAAAGGTCCAATGCATTTAAAATTAAATCCAAAATGGGCAATGTATTTGACAAAAAAATATAACAAAACTAAACCAACAAACCCCTAAACAATTAGTGATTTAAAAACAACTAAATCTTTAAAAACAGTTAAGATTCATTTTAAAAGGCATTTTAAAAACAATCATCCATAAAATGGTTAAAAGATCTTGGACTCGGGCTCCAGCAGGGGGAAATGACCGTCCCCGGAGGTGGGTCCCATCATGGGATCCTGAGCTCCCCCAGATCTTGTATGTGCCAGTTCTTATAGGCTTCCTCCTTGCCCCTCTGGTGGACCTCCAGATTGACGAAGTCCCTCACGAGCACCATGCCCCTCCGCGCGATGACAATCGGGTTCAGCTCCTGCTTATTGAATAGACAGATGTTCCGTCCCTCCCACAGGGCCTGCTTCACTGCGCAGACGACACGCCACCAGCACCTCAGGGTGGAAGATGTTAGTCCCCTGGTAGGACCGTACAAGATCTGCTGGGCGGTCGCCCGCGCAGGAACGGCAAACCTGTGGAGGAACGGAGAAAACAGGAGCCAGACCCTGTAGGCGGAGGGGCAATCCCTAAAGATATAAGCCTCCGTCTCCTTCCCCAGGCAACCCTTATAGGGGCAGGTGTCATAAGGAGCTATGCCCCTTCTGTGCATGAACACTCGGGTGGGGAGACACCGACTCACAGCCATCCAGGAGACATCTTTCTGCGTATTCGTGAGGCAAACGTGCGTAGCGTTAGCCCAGATAAACCGGCAGGTTTCGGGAAGGAAATCTTCTATCCGGCTGGTCTCCTGGGTAGATCTCATCTGGCTACAGATGGTCTTATAATCCCAGGAGGCCAGCACGACTTTATGGAGGCCTACTTCGAGCGCAAAGGCTCGGAGCGCCCTGTAGAACGGCGGGGGATCCCACGAGTGCGGCCTGGTGTTATCCATGGCGCAGAGGCCGAATGGTCTCAGGCTGCTGGCAAAATAAAAGCGGTTCATGAAACTCACTTTCTTGCCAGCAGCCTGGATGTTCTTGACCACATAGGCCAGCCCCCCTGCCTCCATCCAGGGTACCCTTCACCATCTGCACTCTTTTCAGCCTCTCCATTTTGCTCCCCCAGACAAACCGAAATATAATTCGGGTCACTAATTTTGCGATGACCTTGTCTGGGGGGAAGATCATTCCTACGTAGAGGAGTATCGGGAAGAGGATGGCCTTTACGACCAGCACCCTACCAGCCATCGTCAAGGTCCTTGTGCTCCAGCCGTGGATCTTCTTTTGGACCTTCGATATGGCCTCCTCCCAGCTCCGGGTGCCCGTGTTGGTCCCGTCGATCGTGATCCCCAGAACCTTGATAAACGGCTTCACAGGGAACACGGTCGGCGGGCCCCGGCCGACAGGCCATGCCCTGGAGAGGTAGACCTCGCTCTTGGCCTTGTTGACAGCGGCCCCCGTCGCCCTGCAGAAGCCGTCCAGCAGTTCCTCGACCCTGGCCACGGACGGAGCGTCCGTGCAAACCACGGCCACGTCGTCCATGTAGGCCAGGGCCTTCAGTTGCTCTCCGCCGGAACCCGGGAGATGGAAACCTGTCACCCGGACGTCCCAGCGGATCGCCTGCATGAACGGCTCCAGACAGAGGACGTACATCAGGGCCGACAGGGGACAACCCTGCCGGACCCCCGACCTGACCGGAAATGGTTCGGTCAGGTGGCGGTTCACAAGGACCCTGCTGCTTAGACCGCTGTAAATGATCTTAACTCCCTGTAGAAATCCCGCACCACTGTCTCAACAGCCTCTCTGCCCTCCACCTCTTGCCCCGAGGAGTCGATCATGGAGGACATTGCAGGCCGCCTCTCCTTCGTTTTCTTGAAGAAGAAGCGGCTGCATTTCTCATCATCCTCCATGATGCGGACCCTGGAAAGGACCTTGATCTTCTCTTGCTCCTCCCGATAGAGGGCGGAGAGACTCAGTTTGACCCAAGCCACCTCCTCAGCTAGGTCGAAGCCTCTGAGCTGTAAAAGACTCAGGCGCTGGAGGCGGGCGTTTAGATGGGAATATCTCGCCCGCCTCTCAGGAGCTTTCCGTTTCCCCAGCTGAATGAAGTAGCCCTTGGTCCTTTTCTTCACCATCTCCCACCACTCTATGGGAGAATCAAAAAGGTCCTTCAGGGTCCTCCACTCCTCGAGGCGTCTGCTAAAGGTCTTAATAACATGAGGGTCATCGAGCAGGGAGGTGTTGAGCTTCCAGACCCGCACAAAACTCTGGACAGCACAGACAACACACTCAAAATGACAAGCCTCTAGCGGGACGAAACGGGAGGGTTCAAGTAGTCAGTGATCCTCCTCTGATTGGACGACCCAGGACAGCACGGGAAACAAACAGACCAATGACGAGTGACGATGGAGGAACCCGGACCTGAGAGAGACAGCGGGGGAAACACAGCACCAACAAGAAAACAACGACCCCACACTTGTGCAGTAAGTGCGGGTTCGTAACAAAGGGCATCAACCACATCAAACCAGAGTAGCTTTTTCAGAACTGCCTCCTCTGAACTGCCTCTAGAGCAGCGATATCCTTCTTGAAGTGTAGTGCCCAGAACTGTACACAGTATTCCAGATGAGGTATAACTAGTGCATTGTACAGTCTTAACATTACTTCCCTTGTTTTAAATTCTACACTTTTGATAATATACCCTAACATTCTGTTTGCCTTTTTTTATTGCTTCCCCACATTGTTTGGATGGAGAAAGTGGGGAGTCCATGTAGACTCCTAGGTCTTTCTCATGCGTTACTTCATCTAGTTCTATTCCTCCCATAGTGTAATTATAGTGGACATTTTTGTTATCTTCAAATATTACCTTGCACTTGTCCACATTTAATTTCATCTGCCAGGTGTCGGCCCACAACTGAATATTATCCAAGTCCCTTTGAATAACCTATGCCGCCGAGATTGTATCTGCTGAGCCACCTATTTTAGTATCATCTGCAAATTTGTCAAGTTTCAGAGTCCAGATCATTAATATAGATTAGAAATAGCAAAGGCCCTAGTACTGATCCATGTGGAACTCCACTAACAACCTCACTCCAGTTAGAAGCAACTCCTCTAATTGACACCCTCTGTTTCCTATACATCAACCAGTTCATAATCCATCTACTTACATTACCCTGAATGCCTACAGCATCCAATTTGAGGATCAGTCTTTGGTGTGGAACCTTATCAAAAGCTTTTTGAAAATCTAAGTATATCATATCATATACATTCACATGATCTACAGCTGCAGTTGCATGTTAAAAAAATTCTAATGAATTAGTAAGACATGATCTGCCTCATCTAAACCCATGTTGACTATCTCCAAGAATATGGTTTTCATTAAGATGTTCCTCTATTTTCTATTTTTTCTAACATTTTACAGGTGATGCAGGTGAGACTGATTGGTCTGTAATTTCCTGGCTCAGTTTTGTCCCCTTTCTCGTGGATTGGTATGACATTTGCTGTCTTCCAGTCAGTTGGCACATCCCCTGTTCTAAGTGTCAATTGGAATATTTGAGTTAACAGCATATAAATAATTTCCCTCATTTCTTTAATTACTGTTGGAAATATATCATCTGGCCCTGGTGATTTGTTTGTTTTTAATTCTGCTAGTCCCTTTAGTACCTCCTCCTTATTTATCCTGATCTCTCTTAGGGTTTGACTGGACTGATTGTTAACCTGTGGTATGTTATCCGTTTTTTCTTTTGTAAAAACCTCTGTGAAATACTCATTTAGAATATTTGCCACATCTTGTTCGTTTTCCAAGATACTTCAATTTTTGCCCTTTAGCTGTTTCACTTCCTCCTTTATTGACCTCTTGCTGTTGTAGTATTAAAAAAAGCTCTTTGCATTAGTTTTAGCTCCAAGAGCTATGTTTCTTTTTATTTCCCTCTTTGCTTTCCTGATCCCTTTCTTAAGATCTCTTTGCAGATCAAAATATTCTTTGTATTTTGTTTTGTCTCCATCCCTTTTGTATGCGCTATACAACATTTCTCTTTATGCATGCCTCTATTAAACCATTTTGGCCAATGTTTTTTGGTCCTCAATTTGCTAAGTTTTGGTACAAATTTCTCCTGAGCCTCAAGTAGTATATTCTTAAAATATAACCATCCATTTTCAACTGAATCTGTATCCAATGTGCGCCAGTCTAACTCTTCTAAGTGGAGCACACTGGATACAGATTCAGTTGAAAATGGATGGTTATATTTGACAGCACATTGCAGGAGACAGCTAACAGAGGTAATTCTAGTGGGACGTATTGCCATAAAATAATTCAAATGGATTGTTAAAGAAATGCTGCTCAAAAAAAATTAAGGGAACACTTAAATCACACATCGGATTTCGATGAATGAAATATATTAAACATCAAAATCTTTACTGTACATTGTGTAATTTGTTGAGAACAAAATGACTTAACAACGGTCAATGGAAACCAAAATCACCAACCGATTGAGGGCTGGATTCAAACTCACAAAGAAAATCAAAGTAAACAATTGAAATCACAGGCTGTTCCAACTTACATGAATTTCATCACGGCAACTCATAATGTGACTAAGTAGTGTGTATGGCCCCCACGTGCCTGTATGCACTCCCGACAACGTCTGGGCATGCTCCTGATGAGACGGCGGATGGTGTCCTGGGGGATCTCCTCCCAGACCTGGATCAGGGCATCAGCTGACAAACCCCTCTGGTACCCTTGAAAGGGCCCCAAATAAGTGTGCTTCTCTTTAATCCCATGTGTACTCTTCACTGTTGTGTTTGCCAAGTGTTTGGTATCCCATGAAAGCTGAGCCTCTCATAGATAGATAGATAGATAGAATTGAATTGAATTGAATTAAGTCTGCCTATAACATCATAGCAAATATTCAGAAGGATAAGAACACTTTGAGGTACCGAAGCTGCAACCAATGCCATTCCTTTATAAGGCAGTATTAAAAATTTTGCACGCCTTTTTTTCAATTGAGTTTGTTGACCTAGCTGATACAATAGGTACTGGGCTTGACAGGAAACATTAGCAGTCTAAATCAAATGACATCCTTTTCTTTTATGTCAGGAAAACACAGCAGTTTGTTTTGTTGCAAAACTGCAGGATGCTTAAAAAACTTTTTTTTTTTTAAATGTGCAATATTTCTATAGCGGTCAAGAGGTGTAGCAAGCAATTTATGAGAAATCAGTCTGACATCAGTAGCTCATGGCAGGAAATTGAAGGGGTGTGGCTAGAATACAAGGTGGATGGATTTGCTTCATTAGACATGTAAAATTAATGAACAACTAAGTAAATAAATAAATAAACAAATACATACATACAAAATAAGCAGTTATTCAGGTATTTCTATGGTTCTTAATTTTCACCTCAGGGATTTTTTTTTTTTTACTAAAAAAGCACAACTTTATCTAGACTTTGGTCTAATTAAAATGTTCTGGGTGGATTTGAAAGGAAGCAAAACCTGCCAGGAAACTCAGCTTTTTGAATACACTTGAATTTACTCACGTCAAAGAGCTGAGGATATTTTTATTGGACAAGGGCCAATAACTCACCCAAACTTACGCATAATTAAATAGATTGCAATGGAACCAAAAAAGTGCTAACATTGTAAATGAACACGTACAATATGTAGTCCTATGGTGATTTTCCTCGGTGTAAAATAATGCAAATCTTCACAAGTATATTTCTTTATTTTGGTATTTGTTCAGCCATCATAAAATTGAACATAAGAACGTGATTTTGACCTTTACTATTATATGCCATACTATATTTTGCAATATGTACAGGTAAGCCAATCTTTATATCTATGCTCTTGTGACATCTATTCCTTGTTAACCTAATTCATTGCATCTAATCAGCAGTTTATTTTAAAATCTTATAACCACCTATGAAGCAATATACAAAATATCACTTTTCATATCTTCACGCTTACATAATTTTTAGTTTCTAGAGCACATCTTTCTATGCTGTATTAACAGGTGGTTTTTAATACAATGGGGATTTCATTGTAACACAGCTCCACTAATGAAACAATCCTTGATAGCTTTCACTGCCTGGCAAGTGGTTTATCTTTCTGAAATAAACTCAGCAAGGAATTTATATTTTTCTTTCTCAATGAAGAAATCAGCAATGATCATGCAATATTGTATATCTGTAACTAGACAACCTGCATTAGGATTAATTTTCTTTTTGTTTTTTTAATCTGTCTTCCTTTTACTCTTCCTCTGAAGGGAAGTCATGCTGAGTAACTATAATTAAACAGACTGCAGACAGAAAAGAGAAGAACATACCCTAAACATTGAATATCGCTTTTCTGTTTTATAAATGTTTGTGTGTGTGTGTGTGTGTGTGTGTGTAGTTAAAATTTTTTACATCTTCAGTAATACATTGTGTATTATTGTTTTGTACAGCTCTATGTAATTATGTAATATAACCTTTGATTTGGGGTCTTGACTATTTATATTTTTCTTCTTTTCATCATAAGTTCTCTTGTTTCACGAAGATCAGGTATTAGAGTTATTGAGCCCTCCAAATTATATTATATATTATATTATACTATATTGCAATTTCAATAGTGTTCATAATTCTATTGCAAACTGTGATGCATCTAGGTCTTCTTGTTGATCATGAAATACACTAAAATTGGTTCTTCACTTGACGATTTCTGAGGTTCATTGATTGGCTTTTTTGGTTTCGTCATTAGTTTTCTTCTTTCCTCTTTGGTTTTCAGATTAATTCTACACCAAACCATTCTGTGGTCACTTCAAGTATTGAATCTGTTTAGGAGTCCAGTCCAGTCTTATCTTATGTTTACTGCTGGTTAAAATGAAGGTCCCACTAGATCTAAAATCACAGTTTTATGCATCTTTATATCTTGTTATATTGTATAGGTAAGATACATACCACTATTCCAGATCAAGTCCATCATATGAGCAACTTTTTATAATGTAAAATTTAAAACTTAAATAATGGCAGATATCAAACTTCAGCATGTAAGCTCTCTCTTGAGTTATTGCGGATATGTCATGTCATAACATCCTGCTGAGCAGAAAAAAAACTATGAATCACCAGATTTATCATTTAACATTTCATCCAAACCAGCATAGGCGATAAAAGTGATCATTTAAAAAAAAATAGATTGCTTACTTGCAATCCCCTCTGTGGATTAAACTCCTATCTTATTGCAGTTTCCATTGACTGAATTTACTTCATAATACCTTTTGCTGTGAGGAAGACAAATCTGGTGATTCGTGTTTGTTTGTAAATCTAACACAATTTAAGCAGATCAACAGATACTTAAAGAAGTCAAAAATTATATCTACTTTAGAAAACAAATCAGTACAAATGGAGATATGGAAGAAATCAAAAGAATAGTGAAAATGGGATTGAGAACATTTGGAAGAAACAGAACTCTGTTGAAAGGAAATCTCCCCATTTGGCTGAAGAGAAAAGTTTTTGATCAATGCATACTACCAGTACTCACTTATGCCTCTGATACCTTGGGCCGGATTAAATCAAAACTTTGACCCACCCGCTAATATCAAACTACAAACCTGTACATCATAGTGGTTACATTTATGATTAGAAGAAAGTGGCATCTAAATAAAAATGATGCTGCAACTGAATACAGATCTGTAGTTTTCTATTAGCAGGTGGGTCCAAGTTTTGATTTAATCCCAGCCCTTGTCAGTAAATACACAAATGTTACAGAGACTGCAGACAACACAAAGAAGTACGGGGAGATACTTGGCATAACAAGAAGATATAGAAATATAAAAGAATGGATCTGAGAACAAATTAAAATATGATACATCACTGAAAGAGTAAAAATGTTAAAATGGCAATAGGCCTGACACATTGCAAGAAGAACAGATCACAGATGGGCAAAGGAAGCTATTTAATAGATGCCAAGAGATAAAAAAAAGACATAGAAGAAGACCACATCAAAGATACGAAGATTAAATAATCAACTTTACAGGTTTGACATGGAAAAGAGAAGCTATAGATTGAAACATCTTCGGGAAGGCATTCATGCACCAGCATAGAGATATAGACTGCTGCTGCATACAGTTAGGTCCAGAAATATCTGGACAGTGACACAATTGTCATCATTCAACAATCAAGATGTTCTTTAAGTGTAGACTGTCATCTTTGAGGGTAGTTACATGGAAAATAGCTGTGGTGAATGACAGACTAATTATTTCCCTGGTGAAGAAAAAAACACTTCACAACTGTTGGCCAGATCAAGACATTATGGACTTAACTGTATATACACTCACCTAAAGGATTATTAGGAACACCATACTAATACTGTGTTTGACCCCCTTTCGCCTTCAGAACTGCCTTAATTCTACGTGGCATTGATTCAACAAGGTGCTGAAAGCATTCTTTAGAAATGTTGGCCCATATTGATAGGATAGCATCTTGCAGTTGATGGAGATTTGTGGGATGCACATCCAGGGCACGAAGCTCCCGTTCCACCACATCCCAAAGATGCTCTATTGGGTTGAGATCTGGTGACTGTGGGGGCCAGTTTAGTACAGTGAACTCATTGTCATGTTCAAGAAAGCAATTTGAAATGATTCGACCTTTGTGACATGGTGCATTATCCTGCTGGAAGTAGCCATCAGAGGATGGGTACATGGTGGTCATAAAGGGATGGACATGGTCAGAAACAATGCTCAGGTAGGCAGTGGCATTTAAACGATGCCCAATTGGCACTAAGGGGCCTAAAGTGTCCCCCACACCATTACACCACCACCACCAGCCTGCACAGTGGTAACAAGGCATGATGGATCCATGTTCTCAATCTGTTTACGCCAAATTCTGACTCTACCATCTGAATGTCTCAACAGAAATCGAGACTCATCAGACCAGGCAACATTTTTCCAGTCTTCAACTGTCCAATTTTGGTGAGCTTGTGCAAATTGTAGCCTCTTTTTCCTATTTGTAGTGGAGATGAGTGGTACCCGGTGGGGTCTTCTGCTGTTGTAGCCCATCCACCTCAAGGTTGTACGTGTTGTGGCTTCACAAATGCTTTGCTGCATACCTCGGTTGTAACGACTGGTTATTTCAGTCAAAGTTGCTCTTCTATCAGCTTGAATCAGTCGGCCCATTCTCCTCTGACCTCTAGCATCAACAAGGCATTTTCGCCCACAGGACTGCCGCATACTTGATGTTTTTCCCTTTTCACACCATTCTTTGTAAACCCTAGAAATGGTTGTGCGTGAAAATCCCAGTAACTGAGCAGATTGTGAAATACTCAGACCAGCCCGTCTGGCACCAACAACCATGCCACGCTCAAAATTGCTTAAATCACCTTTCTTTCCCATTCAGACATTCAGTTTGGAGTTCAGGAGATTGTCTTGACCAGGACCACACCCCTAAATGCATTGAAGCAACTGCCATGTGATTGGTTGGTTAGATAATTGCATTAATGAGAAATTGAACAGGTGTTCCTAATAATCCTTTAGGTTAGTGTATATATATACAGCTCTGGAAAAAAATAAGAGACCACTTAACATTGATTTCTGAACTTGGAGTGGTCTCTTCCAAAGCCTTATAGTGCCTATAGAAAGTCTACACCCCCTTTAAAAAGTTAGTTTTGCCTTATAGTCTGCAATTAAAATGCATTACAAAATGCATTTTGTAATGCATTGTAATTGCAGACTATAAGGCAAAACTTATATATATTAGGGTTGGGAATCGATTAAAAAAATTGACTAATTAATTGCACAATTTGCTGTGATTAATCGCAATTAATCACATTTTTTCCCCAAGCTTGTAATCATCAATATTTAAACGTAGAATCACCTAATTAAATTAACTGTAAACAGACTCTCCTCAGAACTACAGAGTAGTCATTCCCATCAAATATATTGAATGCAGCAACATTATAAACAAAGTGTTTAAGTGCAAGTTGAATATTAAAACCATCAAGGTTATCAAAAAGACTAGATTAAGCCAATAGGTCAAAATAAATACTTTCTTTATATGCACCAACAATATCAAACACAACAAAATGTTAAAGTGCCAGTCTTTGCAGTGCCAGACATAAGTCTTTGCAATATGAATAACAAAAGGAGAATGATGATTTTTGTTTTTTTCACCCTAAGATTTTATCTACTCTTTTACATTAAGCCAGCAACTGAGACAGACCAGTCGGTTTACATTATCAGGGGACAAAGCAGCTCTCTTTTTCGGGACATTGTGTCATTAAAGTAATTAAAACAGAGGAAAAAAATGCTGTGTCAATTGCGTTATTTTTTCTTAATGTGTTAAACATTTCAAATTAATCGCAAAGATTAACACGTTAATTCCCCCAGCCCTAATATATATATATATATATATATATATATATATATATATGTGTGTGTGTGTGTGTGTGTGTGTGTGTGTATGTGTGTGACAGGCCCCTCTGAATGTTAAACTTGATTAAATAACACAATAGAAAACATTGCAAGCTTTATGAAAACAGATTAGGAAATAATTCATATTTAAAGTTTCTAGACTGCAAGACTTGTAAGTTTGCACCATGTTCATGGGGATATATAAAATGCACATGGATTCTACTGTCCATCTCTTTTAAATGTCAGTAAACGTAAATGTCAGTATAAGGTTCCTATATACAAAGAGTCTTGTTCCATAAACAAGCAATTATCAACTGACTATCAGACAATGAAGTAATGAACAACAAATAACTTTCTTATAATTTTTTATTAAACATTTAGTTATGAACAGTGCTGTAATGCTACTCATACAAAAACTTATTTCCACTGTCATTTTATTCCTAAAATGTCTTTGAGAAAATGCTAAAACGATTATTTCACATTTAATGACCTCTGTAAATGTGTAACATTGTGATTTGATTCACCTAGCATAGCGTATTAATGTATTGGAAGGGATATATAATATATACACACACTTATATACATGTACACTTGCAAATGAATTATAAGTTGTTTGTTTTCTTGTTGCTTACTTTACATCTAAAATCAAAAGAAGTAGGATTTCTTCCTAAGAACCTATGTTTTTTTTATGGTTTATCACATTTCTCATACCAAAAGGCAGTTAAAGTAATGGTAGTGAAATTAGACATTTAATAGAAGTTTAATAGAAAATTAAACTTAAAACATAATTATCAGTAGAATATTGAACACACTTTTATGATCAGTTTTGTAGCATTCCTTCAATGTGGTACTTAAAGCACTTTTTGTTTTCCTCATTAGCAAACACTTTTTATTTTTCTTAATAAATATGCATACAAATATTTTTCACTTAGCACATTGGAAAAAAAGGACAACTTGGTTGTTAGAAAAATAAATACGTAACAAAACAAAAACATATGAGATGATACAGGACATTGGGAACAGGCAGTGCATTTTTTTTAAAGAGAATAAATATATTTTATAAAAAAAAAAATCCTTTGTTTTTTAACTTAAATAAATAAATTAAAAGCCTTACACTGTATATAAATAGTATTTATACATTACATTAGAAAACAAGACCATAAAAACAAACAAAAAAATACACAAATGCAGTCCTTTTCTATAATGTACAGATAGAACCACATTTTGGAAAAAAGCACCCAAAGGATGCATGTATTTTTTCCTTTTTTTCTCAGTTTGAACTCTTTAACAGTCCACAAACTGTTGACAAGATGGGTAACAAGAATCAGAGTCCACAAAAAATATATATTTTTTAATTATTATGTCCTTTTTTGGCGGTTCCTCAGCCTTCAAAAGCATATCTGTCTTGTATGAACATCTGTCTTATGATGTCCTGTCTGCTGTGTCTTGGCCTTCACTGAGCCCAATTCTCCTGCCTTTCTGTGCTCCAGTTCCCTCTGCATGTCCCACTGAACTTCCTCTGAATTATTCCTCCTTCTTTGGGCCTCTACTTCCATCTCATTCTACTTCTTGTCTTTTTTCAATCTTGTTGAGGTAGAGCTTCAAATAGACCTTCCTGAAAAACACAGCCACAGTTACAGACATATTACCAGACAAAACAGGCCTTTTCCTAACCACGGGCATTGAGGGTTACATTTACCCCAATGATTTTGCCTTAAATACATATACATGCTTCAATTCAAGTCATTATCTCACAGTATTATTGTATCTTAGAATATAAAGCACTGTTTTACTGTAAAATCATCCATGGTATTTGTCTTTCGTGAGAGAAATCAAATGTTATTTGAAGACACTTTAGATCCTTTATCACTGTTTTTTGATCTTTGTATCTAATCTTTGTGTGCGAGCACTATACTAAAGACAAAATAAACAATGGTTCTCATCATTGGTCCTGGAGTATCAGTTCGTTTAATTCAAACAGATCATTCAAATCAAATGGCTTAAATCAAGCCTATAAATGATTGTAGTCTGTTAAAGAGATGGACATTCTACAGCTAAGGAGTGCTCAGTTAAAAAGAAAAACAGAAGAGACAGTGGGACTCCAGGACTGGGATTGGGAAGCACACTTTTCGATTGTGAAACATCCTTCAGAAATCAGAAATGACCACTTTCTTCAACTGGAAAGGCAACACATTATATTTGCACAGTGTACACATTATAATCACACATGGTACTTACCATTGTCACTTGAAATTTAGTGGTTTGTGGCAATCCCCAGTTTCACCTTCTCTTCATTTTCCACATTGTATGCCCCACTTTTGTGATACCTGCAGACATGAGTAGAGAGTGTTAAAACCCTTCACCTGGAAACTGAAGAAGACAACATCCATGTCTGACTTAGTGTAGGGTAACAATCTATTAACTACTCAGTTCATATTAGAAACAATCCAAATGCTATAAACATTTTTCTTATTGATACAAAAATGCACTACATTACATATAATAGCATATCATGGTTATAATGGCCTATATATGTACTACTATCAGTTGGAGATATTGTGCCTATACAATATAAAGAGTAGTCACAAAGTGGCAGATCTGAGGTATATCATGGCTCACATTCAATCATAATTACATCCCACCCTCCAATCAGAAAACACGAACTATGTGCTCAATCTCAATACTGACTGCACGGAAGGTACCTAATGGAAACCCACCATTGAGTACAGAGGCTGTTATTGGTGGACTGGCTAAACTTTAGATTAAAAGTGGGCTTTTAATATGTATTTTTAGATGTTTAAGTATTAATAGTAAGTCTCATTTGTTAAGTATCGGCACTTACCTGAGTGCCAGCAGTATTCCAATGATGAGCAGACACACAGAAGACAGTATGACAGCCACTACAGCCAGGGCTGTTGTCCTGTCATAGCGTTCCCCCTCCTTCACCACAGGCAAGCTGAATAAGTGACACCGCTCTCCTGTGTAGCCAGTCTGACATCTGTGAACAAACGCGCACAAAGACAAAGCCATGTAAGTACTCTCAGAGTATAAAACACTAGCAGTCAAACAAGTTAAAAACATCACATCTGTTTACCACTCAGGCATTTAAAAGCAATTATCTGAAAGAAAAAAACAAAGCCAGTATTACCACAAATAAAAGAAGAACAGTGAAAAGGGGACTAATGAAAATATTACTGAAGTCATCTGCACTGTCAAAATGCAGATTATGAATATGAAAGTGAATTGTGTTTTACAGGGATTCTATAACCCTGATTATGTGATTCTAAGACTTTTTAATAAGACAGTCCCTGACTATCCATGAAAACTTTTAAGGCAAAATGTACATATATTATAGCCTTTTTGTATCCATCAATGCTACTTTCTACATTAACTTAAAAGCCAACAAGATTTAACAATTCAAAGTGAAATGTTTTAAACCCTCAGCTTTTTTCCCCATCTCCAGTGGGCACTTTAATTAAACAGGTAGTTGTAGGTTGCCACTACCTAGCTTTAGAGTTCGGCTTATTTATTACATTAATTACAAATTAAATGTTTCAAAATGTGTCAGGAATTGAAGGGATATAGTATTAAAATACAGGCAGAGAACCACATCCTATATAAAGAATAATTTGTTAGAATACAGGAATACAGGAATCTCAACACTTGTCTCAGGGGTTATTAATCTTAGTAAAGAGTAAAGACAGTGTGCATAAACAGTCAAACCAAAAACAGGGAATATCAGAATATCTCCAAAACTTTTTACAAGTACATCCCTACTAGCGAGGGCCTGGATCATTTGAAGAGAAATGTAAAAGACAAATGCAATGAGTCTGTCTTCAATAATCACAATCACATTTAGTGGGCAGTGGGGTTTAGGTGAACTGGCTCAGTGTGGAAATTACGGGTCAGGTTTCAGGTTCTATGAAACAGAGTGGTTTTCAGTCTCAGTACAACTGGCTCCTAAATGCACATGGCCCTGGGTTATTTCCAGATCATGTGGTGGGAACGAGGTGGGTGATGGAGGTAAGGGGTTCGGTTTGTGTTTAATTCCCCTTTAAACACTACTGAGCAAGTTTATACTCACATGCAGGAGGGCATTCTCAGGTCCTTGATGTACTGGCAGACACCATGGATACACAAGTCCTTGAATTTCTTCAAGCAGGGGTTCCTCTTTCTTCCCTGGCCTTTTCTTTTGCCCTTTCCTTTCCTCTTTTTGCCATGCTCTTGAATCAAAGTCACAGGGGGTGACTCTTTCGGTTTGGTGGAAAACGCAACTGGAGGGAGAAACAAATTAACAATGAACTCCATCCATCTTTTTAATGACCCCTATAAGCATTTACCATGGACAGGGATTGCAAAGTCTTGGTATAAACCCTTTATGCAGTGCATCTGATCTGTGTTTTCAACCTGTGCTTATAACCTGTAACAATGTATACTGCATTGTCTATGAAAAATAGATAATAAATAAAATATTTTTTTTCTAAAAAGAAAAAAGTCATTCTCAGATTTAATGAGTGAATGAAACACTGATTTTTATTTTGTCTGAATCTCAAAAACAGAAGTTGACCACGTTTATTGACAGCAGGCCTTTCTGTCCCCTGCGCCCCTAGTTTGCCCTTACTATTACATTTCATGATCGTCCCCAGGGCCAAGAGAAGACATTTACCTATATATTTAAGTCTACATTCCAGTCAGCCACACTTTGCTGGAGAACAATCTTTGTGTGATTGAATGCCAAATGTTATAAATGAATGATTGAATAAGTAATTCTCTTTGCTCCTACAAATGAATGATAGCTGCTGCTTTTCTTATCAACCCAGTATAAATCGCGGCTACCTGAGACATCCTAATCTCTATTTGAGAACTTAACGTTCTGAAACGCACAATGTACAACGCATTCTGGAATGCAGTGTCAACAAATGAATAGCATTTCAGTAACTTCGGCCTGCCTAAGACACATATTTGCCCTTTTTCCATCTACCAGTAAAATTGTATGAAAAAACTTTCAACATTTAAACAAAGTTAATTTGACAATGTTTAAACGGCTTATTTTGGAAGACATCATTAAGGGTAAAAAAATATGAAAATAATGCATAGGAATAAATGCGAAAATAACCAATGTATCAGAAGCAAATTATGACAATGAAATACCCTTCACATTATGTGAATTCAATTAAAATGCCCTGCATATCGCTGCAGAATATTATTGAGGATATATATATATATATATATATATATATATATATATATATATATATATATATATATATATATATATATATATATATATATCTTACCTCTTGGAAATATAATTTCGTCGTCTCCTGACGAGTATTCATCATAGTCAGTATCATCATACTCGTCAGGGTAATATTCGTCTTGGTTATTGTTGTCCCGCAGAGAGTCAGTGAGCTCGAATCCTTCAGTTTGTACAGGTTTCTCGCTTTCATACATTTCAATGGCTGCCCCATTTACCAAGCTGGACAGAACTGGAAAATACAAATTCAGAATTAGAATGCAAGCAGAACTCCATGTTAGCTGAAAAACAGTGTATCTATCTGACGCTTTAAAGTGTAAGAGAAATGTAACCCAATAAGGGAACCTAAAAAAGCAGACGACAATGACAATGACAAAGCTACCACTACTGCTGCTACTATAATCATCATACTTACAGCATTATAATTACAATTGGCTTCACTTAGGATTGTCACTGATCGGCGGCCATTGATGAGAGAATTACTCTTTTTTTTTTTTTTAAGAAAAAGTCAGTCGAAATCACAGAATCGGCCTCTGATAGTCACTTTAGTCTACTAAACGCTTTATGAAAGTGTATTTAGTCATTAAGTCATATCTCACCCCCGCGAGTGTTTAGTTTACAGTACTTGTATTAAATCGGGAGAGTTTCTGAACAGCTCACGTTTTCGTCATATTAATAAGAGAAAACGTTTAACCATAGAAAACGTTTATTTCAGCTATCCCCACCAAAACCATTTTTTTCGGCAACTTGTAAATTCATTTGAAATCGCTTATATGCTCGGTTTCAGAGTGGACAACGTCTTTAACTTACCATGTACAAAGAACAGTGCCGCTACAAAAGCCTTCATAATTTCAATTTAAAAACAAAACAAAATATTAATCCAAAACGTGTGTTGTTGTTGTTGTTGTTCACAAGCAGCTCAGTCAAATTGATAAGTTTACGTTAAAATAGTCTTCTCACACGCAGCAATGCAAAGCAAACTTCCCGATAACTTGACAAGAGAATGACTGTCGGTCTGTGTTCCTGTCACAGTATTTATACTGCTGATGTTAGTCACTCCCAGTGGGCTATACACACTATATATATATATATATATATATATATATATATATATATATATATATATATAGTGTGTGTGTGTATGTGTGTGTGTGTGTGTGTGTGTGTATCTTTTTGCATAAAAGTTCCATACCATATTTAATGAGGAAATTAGATATTAATAATTAATATTATTAATGGGTTCAACAAGGTCAGATAGTTTCCATCATTCATAAAAATGAATACATGCATTTCTGTACATTTGTGTAAAAGTGGATGAAGAGATTAGGGTAGAGAGTAATGCCACAAATTAGGAATTATTTTTCATGAGGTTGCCATCATAAGCTTCTTGAATATTTAGGTTTTACCCCAGACCTAGATTGTGTTTACTATTCTGGTTAACTCTAGTTAAGGGAAGTAATATTAAGACTGTACAATGTACTAGTTAGACCTCATCTGGAATACTGTGTACAGTTCTGGGCTCCACACTTCAAGAAGGATAGCGCTGCTCTAGAGGCAGTTCAGAGGAGAGCAACCAGACTTATTCCAGGTCTGAAGGGAATGTCCTACTGAGAGACTGAGGGACCTGAACTTTTTAACCTGGAGCAGAGGAGACTACTTGGGGACTTGATTCAAGTCTTCAAATTTATGAAAGGCATTGACCACATCAAACTAGAGGAGCTTTTCCAGATCAGCAGGAACAAACAAACCCAGGGACACAAATGGAAATTGAGCTAAAGGCATTCAAGACAGAAAACAGGAGACACTTCTTCACACAGCTAGAGTTGTTACAATCTGGAACAAACTCCCCAGCGACATAGTTGAAGCCGACAATTTGGGAACATTCAAAAATAGACTTGGATTATTTAGTTATTAATGGACACCAAACGAGCAAGATTTGTCTAATGGCCTCCTCTCATTTGTAAACTTTCTTATATTTCCTATGTTTTTATGTTTCTGATGTTTCCTTTGGTCATTCGTATTTGAAAAAATGAAGTTTTTGAAGTGCAATAAAACACTATTATTATTTAAATGTAACATAATATGTTTTATGAAACACTATGATATCACAAGTTATACTGTGAAGAAACATAGCAACCACAGCAAATGAGACGGAAGACAGTACACTTGGATGAATGTGTTCTTGAAAAACATTGCTTTTTCATGTTTGTCTATACATAGCATCCCCAATGATAAACCCATGTTGTGCATAGTCAAAGGTAGAAATAGACAACAGCAAGTCCTGTCCAGTACAATTTCCTGTACAATTTCAAAAATAGGCTTCTTAGTGCCATCTTGTGGCAAAATGACAATATTGTTCTTTTTCCATATTGTCTATGGGGAACTCACGAAAGCTCCAAGAGAAGCCTGATTAATTATAGAATCTGCAATTATTGAGTATATATGGGAATTAAAAGAAAGCATAATTATTTTACTAATTGGCACTAACTATCACTTATATATCTATATCATACATCTATTTAGGCATAGACTTATGTAAACCAAATTCTGTTCAATGGAATCTGTATTTATGCTGGGTAAATGAAAGATATTAACCTTTTCCAACCTACACTATAAGATACATTTGTTTGAAACTCAGAAATTAAAATTCCTATTTAAAAAACACTGAAAACTACATAACATTCTATTACACTGATTACAGTTCATGCACCATATAAACACAAATGATTATAAAGTAAAACCATTGAGATGGAAAAGTAAACAAAGAAAAATACAAGATATTTGTTTAATTTAAAGAAATGTGGTGACAGAGTTCAGGTTCCTGTACCTACTTACCACTTCTCCCCATGCCTCAAGAAGAGCCATGTCAGAACATGGATTAAGTAAGGGTTCACGGGAAGACATTACCAGGTCATTTATAAAATAAAGAAGGCATGTGCTCTGCAGTTTAAAAAAACTACTTCCAAAAATAACCTGTGTAAAATCAGTATCTTGGAAGGACTCAGCTTTCTGGGTTACACAAAAGGTCCCCTGTGATCACATTTAAACATGAAACAAAGAACCAGCAATATGTCACTTTAGGTCAGCATCATATTCAGATTCTTACAACACTTAAAATAAAGAGACAAACATATTCAAATTCTCAGCTGACTTTATGTTTTGTGGATTGGTTTTGTTATTTGAAGTGACCTGGTCAGAATATGTATAGAATCCCAGATCATTAATCCCAGATCATTTCCCATCTTTTCTGCCTTTGCCATAACTTAAAATGATGTTGTTTTCTATTTAATTGTTATAATGAATCTAAGGAAGCTTACTTGTTCCAGAGCAATATGAAATCGTTGTCCTGACTTTTATGCTCCCTTTTTGCATCCTTTGTGGTTTTTCAGTGGACAGTTGTCATTCCAAGACACCCAAAAGACAAACTTAAATAACATTTTGATACTTACCAAACAATTCAGGAATTTAACATTTAGTAAAATGTCAAACTCAGAGTGTATTAAATCATACTGACGTAAACAGAAAACTATTTATTCTTGCCATTATGAGATTACTCTAAAAAAAAAAGCCCACACAAGTAGCTTAAGCAAACAAGTTTTGTTTATTTTCTTCTTTAAGATTTATTTGCAAACTGCATACAGCAAATATATTTATGTTAAGATGATTTGCTGCATGATCAGTTTAGCATATAATCCCAGCTCCAGTAATCTTAGCATCGATGAGATGATGATGAATAATGAAAATGTTATATAAAAGTGCAATTTGTACATGAGATCTGAGCCACACAGGGCAATCAACAACTGGATTACAGGTACAATCTAAAAAGATGTGTATTGAGTAATAGCTGGAAGGCTTTTTACGCAGTAAAACAATTCTATAGCAATCTTCTGAAATTTTAGCCATTGTGTTTAAAGCTAAATTTAATACCAATACATTCTGCAGGCAAAACGTGGGTTTTTGCCTTTATGGATGTGTACAGGGCAAAACCTGATATTAATGACAAGGAACACCTGAAAATGTTGATTTGATTGGTAAATATGATTGATTAGGCAGTACAACATTTTATATTAGATGTTCATGTATCCATACAGAAATCACTGCTCTAGAGTCAGTTCAGAGGAGAGCAACCAGACTTATTCCAGGTCTGAAGGGAATGTCCTACTGAGAGACTGAGGGACCTGAACCTTTTCACCCTGGAACAGAGGAGACTATGTGGGGACTTGATTCAAGTCTTCAAAATCATGAAATGCATCGACCACATCAAACCAGAGGAGCTTTTCCAGATCAGCAGGGACAAACAGACCCGGGGACACAAATGGAAATTGAGCTTAAAGACATTCAAGACGGAAAACAAGAGACACTTCTTCACACAGAGACTTGTCACAATCTGGAACAAACTCCCCAGTGATGTGGTAGAAGCTGAAAATTTGGGAACATTTAAAAATAGACTGGATAGGATCGTTGGATCACTTAGTTATTAATGGACACCAAACCAGCACGATTGGGCGAATGGCCTCCTCTCGTTTGTAAACTTTCTTATGTTCTTATGTTCTCATACTTAATGATAATTTATAATATTGAGGTATTTTACTTGTATACAATTATGGCGATGTACCACTAACATAAGATGATAGTAAATACGTTTTAATTGCAAAATAATCGAGGTACAATTTAATCAATATTTGTTTTAGTTAACGAGACTAGTACTACCAAGGATGTTTGCTACTACCACTGTTAACTGATCATAGAGTGTGATTTGCGATCGATAGTTCATGTCTGCTCGCTACAATCATAGCGCGTTTGCTCTGGCCTGCTGTCACATGTCTTGTTTTGAAAATGGCTGATGAAGCCAAGGATGTCAATGGTGGAGGGGAACAGGATAAAGAGGACTTCGAAGTTTTGGAAGGTCTGTCGGACAATGCAAACCGCAGCGAAAAGGAAGAACGGAAAGACAAGTCTTCACCTGACAGCGGCTGGTCAGCTCCGATTCTGTCTCTGGCTAGAAAGGCATCGGAGAGCCTGACGAGTACTGTGAGCTACGGTACCGCTTTGAGGAGTGCAACGTCTGCTTCTGTTGGGTTTTCAGCAAAGCAGCAGCCGCTTGTTAGTTATGAAAACCAAATACCAAAACCAGGTATTAGGACATATTTGTTGATTCCGTCATGTGTGCATTTGTTTATTACAGTTATTTGCATTTACCTTTTCCCAAAGTTTTGAGTGCTGTTGCTAGCCCAGTTACAGACTACAAAGCGGAAAGGTTTCTTACTATTATTATTACGTGTACAACAGTGTTCTCTTTCCTGTGGAATACTGTGTTCTGAGATTAGTCTTGGCTACAGAATAGTATTTGTCGAATTTCCTTGAGTAAATATCTGCTGTAGGACAGCAGGTTAGTATGGTTAATGATTCGCAGTTGAAGTGAAGTTAAAACCTTCCACTACCTCAGTGGTTCTCAATCCTGGCCTACCCTGCTGGTTTTTGTTTCAACTGAGCTCTCAATTACTTAACTGAACCCTTAATTGAAGTCATTTGAATCTTTAAATTGTGTAACTGATAAAAGGTTGGTTCCTTAATAAGATACTTTCCTAATAAAATTTTATATTGAACTTTTAACCTCTACTGTTAAAAATAATGAAAAGGCTCTGATTTAGTAAATTAAGTTAAATTTAAGGGTTCAATTAAGTAATTGAGAGCTCAGTTGGAAAGAAAAGCAGCAGGGTAGGAGATCCTCCAGGACCAGGATTAAGAAGCACTGCACTACTTTATCCATGGTCTGTGGACAGAGCATTCCCTGATTTTAATGACTAGGAACACCTGACATACTTCCACAGTTCACTTCCCCTTTTTCATTCTGTGTTTATTTTATATAAATGTGTATGTTTCCATTTTATTCTTGACTGGCACGCTTGACAAGTCAGTTTCAGAAACTCATGTGATTTGAGAAGGGGAAATGGGTATGAACCACACACAACCAATATGAAAACAATCAAACAACCAATTTCTGTATAAACACTTAAAAAAAAAAAAAAGAAAACTATTTCCTTCCTAGTGATGAGATGACCAAGAAAATATACACATGCATACACACATACACACACACCTACACACACATGCCACAAACCTAGAACATGACCTACAGGTTAGATTGAAATCATATATATGTACCATAATAAGCCTGTTTCTGACTTTGTAATCAGAGCTGTAACTGGCAAAACATGACAAATATTATGTGATATCCTGTTCATGTTCTCTGCATTTACAATTGAGTCATGCAGGACCAAATTAAATCTAGATCAACAGTACCGAAGACTTGACTGGAGCTAATGAAAACTACTTGTTTTTTTGCTTTGTGACCTGATGCCCCTGTGAATTAGCCTATTTTAAGTGCAGAACAGAAGTCTTTATTTTACATGAAAATTAATTTGTTCATCTTTTGTTGCTGCCACACATAAAAGAAGCCAATCTGGTGACTCAAGCTCAAATGGGCATCTCATGTTCCCGGCCCTCCCAAATAGCTTTGGATAACTGAATCGGATTCCCCTGCACTACACAATCAGAAATCAATGTATAATAACCATTATAAGCAAAATACATAAATAAAATGGCACATACAATAATATTAGATGTAAATAACATAACATTTCCTTGTCATGTTTATAAAAAGACTACTTAGGTTCCCCAGTGTTTGGCTCAGATAGAGCCTTATAATGTAGATAGTGCTGCGTCCAGTCTGGGCTATGTTACCAACCACAACTGGTATTCTTGCAATTCTCTGCAGAGTAGTGTGCAATTACTGCCACTGCTTGGCAGTGAGTGCACCTTTTGGAGGAACAGTGTGTTTGCTTGTATCTTAGCAGCCTGCATTCCTCTTACCTAAAGCATAGGGGGTGACTGCATTGAGCAGAGCTTCTTAACAATTGGTGATTCTGAATAGGCAGAGCAGGAAAGAAGAAATAATTGACATAATAAAAGGGTTACAAAAAAAAGACATTATTAAACTTTATTAGACATTAGGCTACTCTTGTCGTTCTTGTGGCAGTGGCTTGTAATTAGATTTTGTATTGTACCTCTGATTCTTGCTGTTGCCTGGCTCTGTGATGTGTTGTCATAGCGGTGATTTATGGTTTGTCTGCAGGGAGGGACCACATGACAGTGGAGCGTTCCAACCTGCTTAACATGATGAAGCTGAGTGTGAAAGTGCTCATCCAATCCTCTATGAGCCTGGGCCGCTCACTGGACTCTGACTTCCCTCCCCTGCAGCAGTTTTTTGTGGTACTGGAGCACTGCCTCAAACATGGCCTGAAAGGTGAGAGGTCCTTCTTCCTGAACGTCTTGATGCAGCTGGGGCAGGGCCAAGCCCAGCTGTTCTGAGTGATTTCCCTTAAAGGGAGACATGCGCACTAACCCAAAAGTATGGTTTTATGTCTTTACATATTACTATATTGTGTAAGTGAGATTAGTTCCAGATCAATTCTAGCATATAAGCAACTTTTAAACCTTTAAAATTTAAAACTTTCCAAATATTGGCGGATGTCAAAACCTAGTGTGGATGCTCTTTCATTATTTCAGAATGTGTTGTGTCATAACTGCCTTGATACAGGAAAAACTGTACAATCACTGGATTGGTCTGACAGCTGTGTTCTTTCATGGGCCAGTTCCAAAGTTGCATCACGACAGGTGCTCCCCGTCAGTAGACCATAGGGTCCCATAGGCATGCCCTAATTATTTATGACATGTGACGTCAATTTATTAAATATGCCTACGTCATATCCAGAAGGAAATGAACACCTGTTTCAACCTCAACCCCCCCCCCCCCTCCCCCTCTGTTTAGGTCTGTAGTTCTTTGTTCTTGCTGGTTAACTGGAGAGCGTGAATGGGGCAGAGCAGCCTGTAGTGGTGGGTGGCTTCTGGGCCCCCCACTCTCTTGATCAGTGACTCTGCAGACAATATGTCTCTTTTGGTGTTTTATTAAATTTTTTACATGTAATGGTTAGGGAAATGGGGCTCACAGGTCCGGGTCCGGGGCTCGAGTCCCGGCTCGGGGGGGCCTGTCTGTGTGGAGTTTGCATGTTCTCCCCATGTCTGTGTGGGTTTTCTCTGGGCTCTCCGGTTTCCTCCCACCGTCCACAAACATGCGGGCTAAGGGTTAAAGTTAGTGTTGCTCCTTTTTTTTGTTTTCTTGTTAAGATACTTAACTTAAGATACTATATACATGTGTATGTATGTATACACAATATTTCTGGGGCTATCTAAGAAAGACTGAAAATGATGAGGAAAGCAGTCTCCCGACAGCCCTGGCCATTAACCCAATTCTTACACACTCTAAAACACAAAGGAGCAGGGTGTCTGTGTGGTAGAGAGCTCAAGAGCTAATGAACATACATCTGCATGGCAGCCATTCTCATTCATGGTCAAAATATGTATTTTACTTTTATTTCTCCTATGTAGAAAAAGACACAAAGGTGATTCAGGCCATAAGGGCAGTAAGACAGTTGAAAATAAGGCCATCTGAGCCTCAAAGAAGGCCTAAATACATCATAGAAAGTTGAGGATTCACTTTCTGAAGTAGAAAAAGTCATAGTCTTAATAAAACTACATCTGGCCTGTTTACGAACCTCTCGGCGGGGTATGAAGCTCTGACAAATACAGGCTCTGGGCCAGAGACCATGCAACATATATACCTTCAGGCAGGTGAATTAAATTTGTTACTAAATAAGCTTACAATAATGCATAGAATCAATCAAAAGGAAACTGTAAAGTGAATGTAAGTGTTGCAATGCATAAAGCAGTACATAATATTTAATAAAGCCAAAATAAAATGTATAACATCAATTAACTGTTATTAATAATTAGGATAAATTAGGAATGTCAATTGTAGTTAAATACATTAGATGATTGCTAATTAATGATAGAAAACCAAAAATTCAATAAACCAATTATTGTGCAGTGGCTTAGATAATCCAGCTTGGAGGGCCACAGAGCCGGGCCTGCTGTATTCACATACAGGGTCTCCATAGTCTGTCATGAAATATAGTAGGTTATGGGGGTTGGCTAGAGCAGTTCTTTGGTTGTTTTCTTTTGGGGTTGCAGCAGCAACAGGGGTCCAGGAGTTCAGAGATTAACATACTGAAGTAACAGTAAGTTTCATGTTTTTCAACTTAAATGTAACTGTAAATATAAGGAACTTCAGTCTATTGTTTATTTATTTTTAGCTAAATAAGAAATGGTTATTAAAAGAAAAGATGTAAATGTAAAGTTTAAGTAAATACAATTATCAAGTTTTAAGCATGTGTTTGCAACACCCTTAAGTTAAGTAAATTAAATGTAATATGTTAGCTTAAGAAATCACGGCGACAGGGTTATAGGCGGCCAAGGCTCACTGATGCACGTGGGGAGTGGTCCGATCCAACAGATGAGCTACTGTAGCTCAAATTGCTGAAAACTTTAATGTTGGTTCTGATAGAAAGGTGTCAGAACACACAGTGCATCGCAGTTTGTTGCGTATGGGGCTGCGTAGCTTCAGACCAGTCAGGGTGCCCATGCTGACCCCTGTCCACTGCCGAGAGCATCTACAATGGGCACATGAGCATCAGAACTGGACCACGGAGCAATGGAAGAAGGTGGCCTGGTCTGATGAATCACGAGTTCAAGGTGTTGACTTGGCCTCCAAATTCCCCAGATCTCAATCCAATCGAGCATCTGTGGGATGTGCTGGACAAACAAGTCTGATCCATGGAGGCCCCACCTCGCAACTTACAGGACTTAAAGGATCTGCTGCTAACATCTTGGTGCCAGATACCACAGCACACCTTCAGAGGTCTAGTGGAGTCCATGCCTCGACGGGTCAGGGCTGTTTTGGCGGCAAAAGGGGGACCTACACAATATTAGGCAGGTGGTCATAATGTTATGACTGATCGGTGTATATTTATATATTGTACACATTAGAATGGGGTGGAGGGTTAGTCTGAAAATCTTACTGTCCCTGGTTGTATTTATAATAAAATGTTTTAACAGGTTTCAGCACCGCTAACTAGTATAAACCGCTCTTACTGTTATAAAGATTGAAAAAGTATTTTTAAATATATTAACACAATACACATGGTAGTAAGTAAAGTGGAATACATAATTTTCAATTAATATACGAAATACTGAATATTCAAGAAGTTAAACTAAACATTGCAGCAGTTGACAACCCTCAGGGGTGGGACAAAAGCCTTAGAATAGTACATTTCTTACAGAATCAAAGAATGATAAAGTAATTTTAAACATTTCACCATCATCAAGGTGTTAAGATCAGCAGGGACACACAGACCCGGGGACACAAATTGAAATTGGGCTTCAAGGCATTCAAGATGGAAAACGGGAGACACTTTTTCACACAGAGCATCATCACAATCTGGAACAAACTCCTCAGCAATGTGGTTGAAGCTGAAAATTTGGGAACACTTAAAAATAGACTGGATAGGATCGTTGGATCACTTAGTTATTAATGGACACCAAGCGAGCACGATGGGGCGAATGGCCTCTCGTTTGTAAACCTTCTTATGTTCTTATGTTTTAAAGTCTCAAGAGATTTACTGAAACCTGGAAGTGAATTTCTGTTAATAAAGTCTGTGTATGTGGATAATGGTCTTCTTTGTTTGCATTGGAGATCCAGGTCAGTTTAGCAGCCAAAACCTGCTCCCTTTCCCCAGTTCAGAGCCCAGTAGCTTTCATCACCCACTTGTCACTGTTTTTGTTCACTATCTGAAACCTCTTTTTAAAATTTGACTTGAGAGGAATTTCAGTGAGTCACTGAGCAAATAAATAACCAGAAGCATTTTGCCTTGTCACGACCAGCTCTGCATTGTTTTTAAGCGGGAGGGAGGAGTGTTTTTTTGAAGTGGGATGCTTTAACAAAGGGCAAAGACCATCAACAGGCAAGAAAACAAAAGACGCCAAGTTTCCATTCCTCGCCACTTCTCTCTTAAACAGTCCACTCTTTCTTTAATGGTTTCTTCTTCCAAAAGAAAATCCTAGCTCTGTATGGAAAATTATTCAAGCAGAAATAGCTGGCGGAGGTGGTTAGTGACATTAGTGATACATGTTTGAGTAATGTCTCTTGTAATTGCTCTGTGTATCGCCCAAAATTCAGTTGAATCTTGAATTAATTTTATAAAAAAATTCTTACTTTGTGTTGGGCTTATTTTTTTGCCTAGAAAGAATGATAATACATTTTAGCTTTTGTAACGATCAGTCTGTAGTGAAGTCCCTGCTCAATATATTGGAATATTTTGAGCCTGCATAACGGTTCTCTCTCTGCCTTTCTACATCCCCCCCCTCCTCCCCTTCCAGTGAAGAAATCTTTCATCGGACATAACAAATCCATCTGGGGCCCATTGGAGCTAGTGGAAAAGCTGTGCCCAGATTCAGCTGACATCGTCACCAGTGCCAGGGATCTGCCTGGATTGAAGTGTGTATTCAGGCTTCCTAAACTGCCTGCAATCTTACATTTTGCATCAAAGAATATGGAGAAAGTTACTGTTCAAAAGGCAATAGATGTGTATTACAGGGCACAGTAACTTCATCAAGGTATTTCCAGTAAGAGGGCCACCTTGAGCTGTATCACTTCTCAGTCCTTTTGACTTACTGAAACCAATTGTGACACCTATTAAACATGGCTAATGAGATCTACTTTTGAGCCGCTGATAGATTTGAATTGAGGAGGGTAAATTGGAGAAGCTGAGGTAAATGCTTTTCATTACAATATAATACAATACAGACATATCTTTGTGTTGTGTCCCACATATTAAGGCAGGTCAGAGTGCTGTACTGAATCTTCAGTTTTCTCTTCTAGACTAGAAGCTACTCTTTCCAGTGAATTTATGCTGTTTCATTTTTTCCATTCCATGAAAGTTAGGGCATAAATATATATATATATATATATATATACACACACACACACACACACACACACATATATACATATATATAAATAAATAACCTCAGCACTGGGGTGATGAAGGCAGACAAAGTATAGTGCATCAGTAACAGTGTGTATACATGTCTCAGGACGTGTGTGGGCAGGGCGAGGGCCTGGCTGCACCTGGCTCTCATGCAAAAGAAAGTGGCTGATTACATGAAGGCTCTCCTGGATCGCAGAGATCTTCTGGGGTGAGTGACCACAACTGGCAATCCAATCCGCCGAATCCCACTGCATAATTGGTCTATGGTGTAACGGCTGCCAGCACTTTGAGATCAGTTGAGTTTATACTAGGATCAGCTTATCCCGAAAGCTGAAAGGGTAGACAGAAACTTGAATTTAATGATCAGGTAAGCCAAGTAAGTGTGTTTCATTGATTGGTTGAGTTGGTTAGTTAGTTGCTATTCTGCACAAGCTGCAACTTCTGGATGGCTTTAGAGGGCAGGCCCCCAAGGAGGGCATTACAGTAATCAAGTCTGGAGGTGAGGAAAGAATTGACCAGTTTTTCAAGATCAGACTTCAAAAGTATAGAATGTAGCTGGGTAATATTCTTCAGGTGAAAAATTATTTACTGCAGACTGATTTACTATGGGTATTGAAAGTAAGGGTAGAGTCCAATACCAATCCAAGGTTGGAAACAAAGGAGGACAACGGCATGGAGAGACCTTCAAAAACAAGGGTAGTGATGAGGGTGTTTATTTACTTATAAGGAAGTCTGGGGCTATTTTTGTGTAAATTTGTGTCTTGTTGGCATAGCAGTGGAATTGAACACCATGTTTTCTGATTAAAACACTAAGAGGAAGGATGTAGATGAGAAATAAAATGGGGCATAAAACAGAGCCTTGAACACCACATGTAATCAAGATGGATTCTGACTTATTTCCTATGGTGACGTATTGTGTGCGATTGAAAAAACAAGAAGTTTGTTAGTTAGTAGTATACAAGATCTCTTGTGGAAATGTGTCTCTGAGGGGCTCCTGAGTGGCCCAACCAGTATAATTCTGGAATCGGTGTGTATATATGTATGTGTGCATGTCAGTGAATTGGCTGCCTACATGTCTCCTGCTTTATTACACGAGTTGTGGCAGACAGCAGAGTTAATTTAAAAAGTGGCGATACTTAATCGAGACAGTATAAAAATAACCAATCTTGTCACTTTGCAAATGAAAACTTAAAACGTGTGTGTTTTGGTACAGTGAATTCTATGACCCTGGTGCTCTAATGATGGAGGAAGAAGGCACGGTGATTGTGGGCATGCTTGTGGGGCTCAACGTCATTGACGCCAACCTGTGCTTGAAGGGAGAAGATCTGGATTCACAGGTGGGTGCAAGACGGTGAAGGCTGGTATAATAAATGGGTTTTATTCCACTGTTGGTTTCCCTATACTGCACTGCCTGGGATAACTTTGGATTGGCTACTAAAGGACTGTTTTTCTTCAATAACATCTACTCTACAGCTGACAGTTTTATACTGCTTCAGGACATTGCTGTATATCATGATCCTTGTGATCCCTGTAGAAACCAACTCAAAAGGTTTGGCCAGTTCAATGAATTTCTCAAAGGTCCCGTGCATCAGTTGTCAAGAAAGTTGCTCACATCTGTGGCGTGATCTTGTTTTGGGTACACAATGACATCAAATGATTAGGTAACAAACAAATTAAATGGTCTGACTATTAATATATTTTATGGTATATATCCTTTCCTGGGGTTTTCACCTGGTAGCTCACGTGCTCTGACCCTGAATTTGAGCCGTGATAGCAGTTCAGATTTGATGAATACCCTACACTCACACTGGCTTCAACTGCTTCTAGTTACTGTAGTCAAATTAAGAATCGGTCACACCACTTTATATTCCATAACTGTTGACATTCATGTTTTCTTTTTTCACAAATAACGTGAATTTTTTTTATAAAATACATTGTTCTCACCAAAATAACAGGAAACGGCCTCAACATTATTCATTGAGATCTTTCTGTACTTTAAAAATGAAAGCAAATTTATGAGAATCTTGTTGTCAGCGGATCTGGCAAATGAGAACAGTTGTTAAAATACAGTGGTACATGATATAAAATAATAAAGGTGCATTTAATATGAATGCGTCTATATACATTGGTGTTACAACAAATTGCATCAGCCCATGAAAATGAATGTGTTCGTATTTCTAATGTTTTTTTTTGTGTTAAATCATCCGTGGTGCTTGGTTAAAGCTTGTATCAACCATTTCAGATCAACAATCCTCAACTGATAGAATGTTCTCACTTACTGTTGATCTAAACTGCTATTCTGTCCTGATTGTTTTTGTTTTGTTTTTTGGCAGGTGGGAGTAATAGACTTCTCACTGTATCTCAAGGATTCTCAAATCAATGAAAGCCCCAAGGAGTAAGTAACAGTTTACTGGTTATCATGGTTTTGCCCATTTTACACAGATCATTCACTTTGGAATGTACAGAGAAAGGTACTACTAGCGCTCGACTGATACTGTTTTTTGCCGTATGATAACGATAATTGCGAAGCAAAATTTTGCCATAAGTAAATATCGGCCGATATATTTGTTATTTTGTTAGTATGCAAAACTGACAATGTTCTTGCATGGATTCCTCAAATTTGGCTCTTATAGAGAAATTGTGACAAATATGCACTGAAGGCAGGATTTTTACATTTGAACAATAAACTTTAGGTTAAAGTGCAATCTTTTCCAGAAACATTTTTTGTTATACTGGTTGAAAGTCTCTTCAGATCCTGATAGCAATCAATACTTTAAGTGGTCTAAATGTAAAAAAAATATATATATATCTTCTGTGGAAGGGACAGGACTAAAAAAGGATCCACCAATCAATGCATTCGGTCTGAACGTAATGATAGGATGTCCTTCCTGTCTGTCAATCTATATTTGCATACCGCCGTGCAACTTGTTCATGCAGACAATCACACGTCATCAGCGCGGGAACCTTGACGCTGTGCAGAGCAAGCGTGAGAATGGAAGGCAAGCCGCAGCTACTATTTTTAAAAACATTATAACCGTAAATAAGAGGTTTACGCTCGTTATACTTGTAATGTCTAACCTGTGAATGAGACATGAGGTCATCTGAAACTGTTGCGATCGATTCCACCCACACATCTCTCCTCCTGGCACTGAGACTCTGCTCTGTGTGTGTGTGCGCATGTGTGATAGAGGAGGCGTGGCTTTGGAGACGCCTCTGAAGCGAGGGGGAGCTCCATGCTTTCAAAACAAGCTTGCTAACTGCTGGCCTCTCAGGATTGCATACCCTAGCTTTAATATTCATTTTCATCATAAATA
This sequence comes from Amia ocellicauda, assembly GCF_036373705.1. Classification (NCBI taxonomy): domain Eukaryota; kingdom Metazoa; phylum Chordata; class Actinopteri; order Amiiformes; family Amiidae; genus Amia; species Amia ocellicauda. The sequence continues at coordinate 3,583,244 of NC_089860.1, forward strand.
ACAACCACAAATCAAACTAAAAATTAATTGGTAAATGGGAGAATAAAAGAAAAATATAAAAATATGAATGTTCTATACATTAGAACAAAGGACAAGGTATATGATCAATTCCACACACAAATAGAAAAATGTGCATGTTCTATACATGAGAGCAAATAATAAGATAGTGTTAAGTGCTGGCTGTCCTGGCTAGGGGTCACACAATCCGACCCGATTTTGAGAACGGTGGGACTGAGAATGACTATTTTGCATCGAATTTATGTATTTTGCGTCGTGAAATCAGTGCACACTACACCATCGCTTAAGTAAAGGGTCACACGAGTTTACACCAGACTTTTTTTTTGACGGCCAATATGGCCGTTAATATTCCAGAATTACGGCAATATAGAACAACTACCGGACGTGTTTTAAATAGCCATATAATAGCCTACATTTAAACAGCAATAAAACACAAACACTATGATCCAACAAATGTACAAATGTATTCAGCAGAATGAACTCTTCACAAACTTTGCGAACTGAGCATATAGGCTACAACAATAAAATAAAACAAATAGCCTTGCTACTGTTAATTAAATAAAGACATTAGCCTACATTAAATGTATGTCTCTTTGCATTCCGAGCCCATCAAATTAATAACTTGAAAATAAGCTAAGTGAAGAAACAATTAGGTTTAAAAAATAAAATAGGATGTTCGGTCAAATTCCCATTTATTTGCGGTGCTTCATTGAATAGAAGTGCTCCGCTGCTTGTGCAAAGTTGAAGCCATCCAACCCCTTGGCAGAACTTTCAATTCTCATCAACCTTGTCACCTATTCCTCAGTGAGGCGGCTTCTCGGGGCTGTTTTTATCCTGTTCTGGAGTGAGAATCCACACTCTGCAGGCACACTGGACACAGGAATTGTGCTGGCAGTCTTTCCCAGCTTTGCCCAGTCGGGATAGATTTTCTTGAATTCCCTGATGACCATTTCACAGGCCGTGTGGAATTCCAACCCACCGTACCCACGCAGTGCTGTCATCATCAGCACTGTATCTCACTGAGCATCCGAGCTGCAAATGACCGGTGTCCGTATCCTTCACTATGCCAAAATGATGTGATGTCAAGTTCATGCCTTGTCTTTTCCTCATCCGGACACATAAGTGATGTGATCATATTTTATGTGATAGGCTCCAGCCTACTGAATATTATTAATATAGCCGACAATATGGGCAGTGAAACACCTGATTTTCTACACATCATATATTCATAATTATTTATTGTATTAGATTAGCGCTCGTCTGATCGGCTCAGCAAGCTTCTAACTTTCCTTTGGCATTCAATCTTGATCATGTTGCAAACCCAGGTCTCTAGATCAATGCCTTGATCAGTCACCTGTTTGATCATGAATGCTAATTGTTCATTCCATCCATGGATAGCAAAGTACATTTTACCTTTCGTCCAAAATTGCAAAGCATGAAATATGTGGGCATTGTGAATTATGTTCACGAAATGTGAAATATATTAAAGAAATATGCAGTTCGAGGCACAAAATTATGGGCACAAATTAGCGCCATGAGTATTGCGTTAAAAAAAAAAAAAAATTGTAAACAAAAAAACAACTTGAGAAAGAATTGATGTTGAGAAAAAATAAAAACATCCAATCCAAAATTTATAGAATTGTGATTTCGCCGCCAGTTTCTTTGCTTTCAATTTTTGTTTTTTTTCGTTTACGAGTTTTGGCACGGTTTGTCATGAGGGCAGGGTTTACAGGGAGGCGTGGATCATGGGTCTCCATTGGTCCAGTATGTTTGAGTGAACGTTCTTCCTAACCCAATCAGTGATCAGGGTGTGCTGGTCTGATGATCTGTGTGTGGGATGGTATCGACTGTCTTGGTTTCAACAGCAGCGCCGATTCAGTGACTCCTTAAACACCCTGTATGTGCAGAGACCTGCAGTCAAGAGCTGGACAATCAATGGATCCCACCTCCATTTGAGCCCATATACATACAGCACTGAAACAAAACACAGGATTCACCTGCTACGTGCACAGTAACATGTTTAATATCATGTTCATATTAATGTAACGTGCAGAGCACTTTAATTCAGCTCCTCAGATAACACAGCGCCAGACTGATGGAGCTCACACCATTTAGCAAGAGGCAAACGGAGGGGCATCGTATTCATTAAGAGCATGTGATTTCCCAGATTATTTTTAGGTAAGAAACGCATACATACATACATACATGCAAACATACACACTATATATACATAGGCACAGTCACCTACAAAATGACTGGTGCCATTGATAAAGATGTGAATAAAAGCTGTGTGAAATAAACACAAGATTGTCCACAACGTTTATTAAAAGCATGCTTTGTTTATGACTAAATTCCGAGGCCATGTAGCTGCACCACTCAGTCTATGAGTCAGTCTGTGGAGAAGTCAGATGTGTTGCAGAGTGACTGTCAGACCAGCCCACCCTGATCACTGATTGGGTTAGGAAGAACTGTCACTCAGACATACTGGACCAATGGAGAGCCATGATCCATGCCTCCCTCTAAACCCCGCCCTCACGACAAAACAGTGCCAAAAACTGGTGGCGAAAGCAAAAATTGCAGCATCGCAAGCAAAGACAGGGACTGCAGGCGAGTTTTGCTCTCGATTGAAAGCAAAAAAATATTAGTTTTTTTTTTTTTTTTTTTTTTTGCTTTCGATAATTTTTTTTGTTTACAATTCTATAAATTTTGCATTCGATTTTTTTTTTTTTGATCTCAACATCAATTTTGTCTCAAGTTTTTTTTTTTTGTTTACAATATATATATTTTTTAATCCAATACTTATGGTTGGTGCTAATTTGAGCCCATACAAAATACTCATTATGTGCACAAATGTGTTTCGTGGATGAGGAGATGCATTTTTCTGACCTGCTGCAGCGCCTACAGACCGCGTAGACCGATCGCCCCAGCACTGAGCGCGTCGGCTCCTCTGCGAGCCTCTGCAGGCTACGCTTACCCACAAACCCCTTCTTTGCGTCGCAATTTATTTATTTATTTGTTCGTTTGTGTGTTTGTCATATTTCCCACCGGACAGTTTGGCTGTTGATATTTTCATCTGCCAGTCAACTACACGTGATACCGGCGAAAAGCCGGCATTTGCCGGCTAATGTAAACCCTGGGTCACACACACTTCACGACTGATCTGAAATCCTATGTCGTGGGGAGCTCCGACACAGCCTATAAACTTCCCACATCTCATGGAAACACTCGTGATCCATCCAGAGTAAAGGTAAACCAACATGGACGTGGACATTTACAGGTCATGTCTGCATCTGCGCTGCTGGGATCAGTGGATTTCCGCAGATCTGAACAGAAGAACTGTGGAAATCTGCTCAACGAGAACACAATCACAAGCCGCTGTTGCTGTTTGTTTTTGTCTGTGTGGACAAACATAAAAACCGTAGAGAAAAGAGAGTGTAGGTGAAGACATGGCTCGGGAGGTGAGGCTCACAGGCTATATCCATCCCACAGTATGAGAATCGCATTGTAGGGATCGATATTTTGCACAGCCCTGGGTAAATTACAGACACTAATTGGTAATTGTATTAGAAAATATAATTTTCCCTGTATTGTATGTATGTGTATTTTTAAATAACCACCCCCCAAACAACCATTGGTATTTGAATTATTTGAATAAATACGTATGAAAATCTAATTCTCTTGTCATGTTTAGTGTTCCTGTTTCTTTTTCGTCTTCAATCAGCTCAAATCTCATTGGCTGATGCCGGTCTCTGTGTGACGATGATCATGTCACCCTACACGATTGGTGCCAATCGAGACGTCAAATTTAAACATGTCGTAGGGGCTCCGAATCAGAGGGCAAGGGATTGCATCGTGGACTGTCTCACACTACACAGTCATCGTTCGCGGGGAAGCCCCCCTGACCAATGCTTGTCGTGACGATCAGATTAAATCGGGCTAAAAATCATGTAGTGTGACCTAGGCATTAGACAAAGCATTTTAGACAGGTCAGGTTCTCCTCAGGTTCGCAAGTCCTGCTCAATGCTCAATACTGACGATCCAACAGTGGCAGGTTATATTGCAGGAAGTGTAGCTTCTTTGCATTTTCTCTCAAGAGGGGAATTTTGGGGGCAAAATTTGTATGGGGGAATTTAGGGGTTTGGCACAGTTGATTTACCCCCCCTGGACCTCACTTCACCAGCACCCACCCCCCCGGACCGCATTTCACCAGCAACCCAGCACCCCCCTCCCCCTGGACCTCACTTCACCAGTGACCCCAACCCCCACTGGACCTCACTTCACCATCAGCACCCCTACGCCCCTCACTTTGTTTTAAATTTTGGGGGGGGAAATACATGATTTGGGGGATTTGTATGACCAGATTGGGGGAAAATTATGGAGAGGACCTGGAAATAATGACCTCGGTGCTCAGTAGTGTGCACACGGCGCTGCTGCATGAGAATCACTGTGTCGGAAGTCGGAAGCTTCCAGCGAAAACTAAAGTACCATAACTGTTAATAAATAAATAAAAAATAGGGTAAATTAATATAATAACGACTGTAAAACCAAATAAACATGCATTTATTTTTTGTTTGAAGTCTGGTGAAAGATTTTATAGTAATTTGAAAAACAATACTTAGCCAATAGTTTGAGAAATTATGGGTGCATTATCGGCATTCATTCCTGCCCATAGTTTCAAAAAGCTGTTACTGGCGCCGATTAATCGTCCAACCTCTAATTACTACTATGAAGGGCAGGAAACTGGAGTAACCGATCTTGCAGCTGCAAATTCAGTAAATTGAAGCTGTCTTTCCCTGCCAATAGTGTATGGAAAAATTGAGGTAATTATAGCTTAATGTAGGCTCTTTCTACTGCATTTTACTCTTCTTTACTCTTGTACTTGTTACATAGCATGTTAGCTTTAACAAATTAAACAATCTCTTGTTGTGGCTGGTTAGATTCTATTCCATTCAACCAAGCTGTTCTAGAAATGTACATGTACAAAGACTTCTAAGCAATAGATTTCCAAGAATTGGAGATGTGAGGAAACCTACTTTCAGGCTGTGTAGCTAAGTATTGAACACTGCAGCCTGGGCAGCACTGATATACCTTAATCACACTTTTTACATTACTTTTTGTTTGTTTGTTTTTTTCTCCCTAGAAAAAAATAGAAAAATAATGTTCCAATGGCTTCAGTTTTCACTCTACCCAAAATGATTATATATATTAATGTGCGTATGTGTTTGTGTGTATATATTACAAACATAGTCATCTTTGTCTCTTTCAGTGATGGAAAAATTACTGCCATTCTGGATCAGAAGCACTATATTGAGGAGCTAAATAGACACCTGAGGTAAGCCTCTCAAGAATCCAGTGGATTTTATTATTTATTGAGTACATTCATCACCTATTTTCATATATTTTGGGAATGTCCTTCTATCCAAGGTCTTTTGCAATATGTAACTATAACTCTTAACCTAGAGGTGCCTCTGTCCTGGTTTGCTTCTGCTCGGAGATAATTTGTGTGTAGTCCCCAGTCAAAACAACTTTTGTGTGTGGGACTGACGGCTGCTAAAAAGTTTAATTTGAAGGACTGGGTTGTAACCATTTGGTTACATTATTTCTTAGATATTTTTCATTTTGGAGACTTTGACTGAGAGATTGCACCAAGCTAATACAAATAAGCTAACTCTTAGGTCTACCTTGATATTCTTCATAAAGTATTTAATATAAGTGTAAGACCTTTAACCCATTAGATCTATATAATTGTATATTTATATATTATATTATAATTTCCTGTTTTATGCAAGCATATTTATATGCATACATTCACTCCACCCCCCACCCCCAATAAATTGTTAGAATATTCATATTGATCTAAAATAATGTAGGTGATGCAACAAAGACATATTGAACATGTCTGACTTATGTTTGCAGAGATCAGATTTTAATATTTATAATTTATTGCCTGGATCATAAAGGCATCTCTGGCATTGGTAAGCCTATTTTGACCCCATGTAGGATTGATTGATTACCCCATTTATGCTTTTACTTTGCTACCCTTTTATAGAATCGTGCACCATTATGTGTACTCTCACTTTGTTCATTTACTTGTTTATAACTAATATTTTATATAATAATTTCTTGCTCTTCTTGTATTACTTTTTGTGAAATGTGTATATTTTGTATTTTATTTGTATGTATGTATCTTTTACAACTTGCCCCGGGTAAGGGCGTCTGCTAAGAAATAAATTATAATTATTTTAAATCTTAACATTTACAATTAATATCCATTTGACTAATTTAAGGCATCTTCCACAGATTTTTAGGGAATCTGCTGCACTACTCTGTGAGGGGGGTTTAAAATGCTTGCGATTCCTTACGGCAGTTTATCAGATCACTAAACCTGGAGTCTCTTCCTCTGCAGCTGCACAGTAACAGATCTTCAAGCCAAGATGGATTCATTGGAGAAGACTAACTCCAAACTCATAGAGGAGGTTGGTCTGTAATGTTCTTTCTCATAAGATTGCGGCTGGTCTATGGAATAACAAAAATTTGAGGAGCCTTATTTGTATTGAACCTTAGTTTTTCAACCCACCCGATTACTTGTGAAAAGCTGTAGGAGATGGTCAGCCAAAGTGTTAGGATGCCAGTTGGTCTGGAAAAAAATACCCCCAAAAAAATCAATATTAAAACACAAGCACCCCTGCTCTCAATCCGCCCCCCCTTCTTGATCGCTACCACCCCCAACTCTTGTTTGCCACCAAGAACCCCCCCGCTTTAATTCACTACTTCAACCATCTCCGTATCACCTGCATTAACTGTAACATCTTGGAAAAAATTGAGGAGGATCTCAATGAAAACCATATTCTTGGTGATAGTCAACATGGGTTTAGACGAGGCAGATCATATCTTACTAATGTATTAGAGTTCTTTGAACATGCAACTGCAGCTGTAGATCACGTGAAAGCATATGATATGATATACTTAGATTTTCAGAAAGCTTTTGACAAGGTTCCACACCAAAGACTGATCCTCAGATTGGAAGCTGTATGCATTCCGGGTAATGTAAATACAGTGAGGGGAAAAAAGTATTTGATCCCCTGCTGATTTTGTACGTTTGCCCACTGACAAAGAAATGATCAGTCTATAATTTTAATGGTAGGTGTATTTTAACAGTGAGAGACAGAATAACAACAAAAAAATCCAGAAAAACGCATTTCAAAAAAGTTATACATTGATTTGCATGTTAATGAGGGAAGTAAGTATTTGATCCCCTATCAATCAGCAAGATTTCTGGTTCCCAGGTGTCTTTTATACAGGTAACGAGGTGAGATTAGGAGCACTCTCTTAAAGGGAGTGCTCCTAATCTCAGCTCGTTACCTGTATAAAAGACACCTGTCCACGGAAGCAATCAGTCAATCACATTCCAAACTCTCCACCATGGCCAAGACCAAAGAGCTGTCCAAGTATGTCAGGGACAAGACTGTAGACCTACACAAGGCTGGAATGGGCTACAAGACCATCGCCAAGCAGCTTGGTGAGAAGGTGACAACAGTTGGTGCGATTATTCGCAAATGGAAGAAACACAAAATAACTGTCAGTCTCCCTCGGTCTGGGGCTCCATGCAAGATCTCACCTCGTGGAGTTTCAATGATCATGAGAACGGTGAGGAATCAGCCCAGAACTACACGGGAGGATCTTGTTAATGATCTCAAGGCAGCTGGGACCATAGTCACCAAGAAAACAATTGGTAACACACTATGCCGTGAAGGACTGAAATCCTACAGTGCCCGCAAGGTCCCCCTGCTCAAGAAAGCACATATACAGGCCCGTCTGAAGTTTGCCAATGAACATCTGAATAATTCAGAGGAGAACTGGGTGAAAGTGTTGTGGTCAGACGAGACCAAAATCAAGCTCTTTGGCATCAACTCAACTCACCGTCAAACATGGTGGTGGAAACATTATGCTTTGGGGGTGTTTTTCTGCTAAGGGGACAGGACAATTGCACCGCATCAAAGGGACGATGGACAGGGCCATGTACCGTCAAATCTTGGGTGAGAACCCAACTCAGCCAGGGCATTGAAAGTGGGTCGTGGATGGGTATTCCATCATGACAATGACCCAAAACACACAGCCAAGGCAACAAAGGAGTGGCTCAAGAAGAAGCACATTAAGGTCCTGGAGTGGCCTAGCCAGTCTCCAGACCTTAATCCCATAGAAAATCTGTGGAGGGAGCTGAAGGTTCGAGTTGCCAAACGTCAGCCTCGAAACCTTAATGACTTGGAGAGGATCTGCAAAGAGGAGTGGAACAAAATCCCTCCTGAGATGTGTGCAAATCTGGTGGCCAACTACAAGAAACATCTGACCTCTGTGATTGCCAACAAGGGTTTTGCCACCAATACTAAGTCGAAGGGGTCAAATACTTATTTCCCTCATTAACATGCAAATCAATGTATAACTTTTTTGAAATGCGTTTTTCTGTAGTTTTTTGTTGTTATTCTGTCTCTCACTGTTAAAATACACCTACCATTAAAATTATAGACTGAACATTTCTTTGTCAGTGGGCAAACTTACAAAATCAGCAGGGGATCAAATACTTTTTTCCCCCCACTGTAGATGGATTATGAACTGGTTGATGTATGGGTTAAGAAATGTAATGAGTGACAGCAGGAAGTGTTCGCTCCCTCAACGTGGTTATTAAAGGTAGATGTCAGCAAGTTGTATGTATAAAAACCACTTGTTGAACTTGTAAAAACGTAGTATACACTTTATATTATTGATTGTACTGTATTTGAACATAAAATAAAAAGTGAAGTAAAATGAAGTGCTTTTAAAAAACGAATTTAAAAATACATTTACAGTTCGCACAACGGCGGTGTTGATGGCATTTGCATTTTGCGTTATTTCAATCCAGGCTTTATTTTTGTCAGCATTTCCCCCCAGATTTACCCATTTTCTTATGATTAGTTGCTGAACTATCGCAAGTGTTTCATCTTCGGTGAAATTTGTATTTTTTACTTTACAGGCAGCAATTTTTTTTTTCCGTTCTTAACAAAAATACTAAGACCAGACTTTGCTGCTTAGCAACATCAGGTAAGCCAGGGCTAACGCAGGACCCGCGGGGTTTTGTTTCGTGTGTGGAAGATCAATCAGTTTTCAATCAGGTTGGAACGTTCGTTGCAATGCCTTTATTACACGTGACGTGGAGAACAGCAGTGAATCAAGAAGATCCCAAAGCTGCTCTGCTTTCATGTTAGAAGTCCAAGCTTTTTATAGACAGAAAACAAAGATCTTGTTACAGTTAATAAGTAATTACTTTTGTTATCTTAAAAGCTTGCTAAGCAGAATATATTATTAAAGGATAGAGTCCATGGGTCAATACAAGGATTAAGGAGCAGACACTGAAATCATACTGTTTGTCATCTTCTCCAAGATGCTCATCGAAAGTAACAAACAAGGGTCAAACTACCTTCTGGCCTGGCTGTTGACTTAACCTTATCTTTCTTAAGTATACATGAAGTAAACCATTTGTGAGGGGAATTTCTAACTTTATTTCCACACGTGCAACGGTCTTATAGCGAGGTCTTACGCAAGTCCAATTTCACAGGACTTAGACTAAGGCTAAGACTTAAAGTAAGACTTTTTTAGTACAACTGGCCCCTGGGCTCCATACTTCAACAAAGATTTTGCTGCTCTAGAGGCAGTTCAGACTAGATTTATTTTAGATTGGAAGGTTAGGGAATGTCCTACTCTGAGAGACTGAGGGAACTGAACCTTTTCACCCTGGAACAGAGAAGACTACATTGGGACTTGATTCAAGTCTTCAAAATCATGAAAGACATTGACCACATCAAACCAGAGGAGCTTTCCAGATCTGTAGGGACATACGGAGACACAAATGGAAATTGGGCTTCAAGGCATTCAAGACAGAAAACAGGAGACACTTTTTCACACAGAGAGTTGTTACAATCTGGAACAAACTCCCCAGTGGTTGAAGTTAATTTGTGAACATTTAAAAATAGACTGGATAGGATCCTTGGATCACTTATTAATGGTCACCAAACGAGCACGATGGGTTGAATGGCCTCCTCTCGTTTGTAAACTTTCTTATGTTCTTAACCCCCCACCTCCCTTGCTCTCATATGCTCATTTGCAGATCCTATTCACTCCAGACCAGGGATGGCGAACCTTTTTATGTCTTGAATGCCCAAAGTCTGGCTTGTTTACATTGCTAAGTACTAAGGGTGCCAATAATAAATTAGGGATGTAAACATTTATACAGGGGCTAAACGGAATTTTTTGTAAACAGTATTTATGTATTTTTCGTTGTTAAGTTATTAAGGAAATATGCCAACAAAACAAACCGCAATCCACAATACAAAATAACAGACTTGTAGTCGAGTCACCATAGTCTAAGTCCGAGTCCAAGTCACCATGGCCTGAGTCCAATTCCATGATTTTTGAGAGTCAAATCTGAAGTTGAATTTAACTTACGATTCTTAGAAACCCCACAATGTTGTATATATCAGCCACAACATTATGACCACCTGCCTAATATTGTGTAGGTCCCAAAACAGCCCTGACCCATCAAGGCATGGACTCCACTAGACCTCTGAAGGTGTGCTGTGGTATCTGGCACCAAGATGTTAGCAGCAGATCCTTTAAGTCCTGTAAGTTGCGAGTTGGGGCCTCCAGGGATCGGACTTGTTTGTCCAGCACATCCCACAGATGCTCGATTGGATTGAGATCTGGGGAATTTGGAGGCCAAGTCAACACCTTGAACTCGTGATTCATCAGACCAGACCACCTTCTTCCATTGTTCCGTGGTCCAGTTCTGATGCTCACGTACCCATTGTAGGCGCTTTCGGCAGTGGACAGGGGTCAGCATGGGCACCCTGACTGGTCTGTGGCTGCGATGCACTGTGTGTTCTGACACCTTTCTATCAGAACCGGCATTAGCTTTTTCAGCAATTTGAGCTACAGTAGCTTGTGTGTTGGATTGGACAACATAGGCCACCCTTCGCTCCCCACGTGCATCGATGAGCCTTGGCCGCCCATGACCCTGTCACCGGTTCACCGCTTTTCCTTCCTTGGACCACTTTTGATAGTTACTGACCACTGCAGACCGGGAACACCCCACAAGAGCTCCAGTTTTGGAGATGCTCTGACCCAGTTGTCTAGCCATCACAATTTGACCCTCGTCAAAGTCGCTCAGATCCTTACGCTTGCCCATTCTTCCTGCTTCTAACACATCAACTTTGAGGACAAAATGTCCACTTGCTGCCTAATATATCCCACCCACTGACAGGTGCCATGATAACAAGATTATCAGTGTTATTCACTTCACCTGTCAGTGGTCATAATGTTATGGCTGATCGGTGTATAATATTATAGATCACGTTGTGTTTTAGTTCTTGAAAGCCTTGTAAGCCTTCGATGAGGACTTCAGCCAAATAATAAATAATATTAATAATGTATTTTTCTTTCATTTGGCCTTCTTGTTTCACTTATATACAAACTATAATTATTATTATTATTTATTATTTTTGTCATTTAGCTGACACTCTTATCCAGGGCAACTTACATTTGTACCCATTTATACAGCTGGGCATTTTACTGGAGCAATCTAAGTGAAGTACCTTGCTCAAGGGTACAACAGCACTGCCCCACCCAGGATTTGAACCCAAAACCTTCCAGTCATGTGTCCAGAGCCCTAATCACTACTCCACAGTGCTGCCATTGGAGGAAGAGCGGCGGTCATTGTTTTCACTGAGTCACCCTAATAAGACTCTGACTCTTTAGAATGTCTGACATTCATTTCGTTGCACAGTCCCACTCTACTTTATCTTTAATTAAATTGTAGTAATATAGCCGATTGTTTTTTGCACACACCATATAATCTTTGATTCGATATTCATGGAAGTAATGGCTATATCTGATGTTAACACATATGCCTGGCTCCATCAGCATCATATAGTAGTCCCAGACAGACAGACAGACAGGAATTTTCTGATTTTCTGTTTTTTTTTTTTTTTACAATGGCAGGGAACTGGAATGACAGAAATTGATTTATTATGCTGAAGGAATAAAATGCCTTTCTTTGCCAAACCTTTCTTATTTCTATGATATTCTAACACCTGAATGTAATTTTCAAAGTGGGTTTATGCTTTCTTCAATTGAACTAATGGTGGGATATGATCTAAATGCTCCCTCTAAAAAGCCTTATAGCTGTGTTAAAAAATATGTTCTGGTAATATTAATCATTTTGTAGTACTGGTATTTAGAGATAAGCGAATGCGTTTTGTCACCAGGGCTGGGGGCTTGGTTCTCAGTGGAAATTTTAGCATCGGCTGAGTAGTCCATGAGCCTAAAAAGTCTGAGAAACACTGGTCAAGACACAGGCAGTCTCTGCCCCATTGGAACATCGTTCAGCCAGGCAATAGCTTATTTTTCAGTCAGCTCTCTGTCAGGTCAGGTGATGCTGTGTGTGTTTCGGCTTCAGTTGACGGCAGCCACAGACCAGATTCATGCTCTGCGGCAGGAGCAGGACCAGCTGAGACAGGAGAACGACGCCATCAGAGAGAGCAGCGAGAGAAGGGTGGAGGTGAGCCATGCGAGTAGTCCCCTGCCAGGCTTCAGCCCTGTGCTCACACTTGCTCTTCATCAGGAGCAATCTTCGCCTTATCAGTGGGTTTTCAACCCTGGGCCAATAGTATTATTATATTATATTTCTTCAGGTTATTTTTAAATACAATTACCCATTTATTGGTGGGTTTTTACTGGAGTAATCTAGGTAAAGTACATTGCTCAAGGGTATAACAGTATTGTCCTCCACCTGGGATTGAATCCATGACCCTTTGCTCAGGAGTCCAGAGCCCTAACCACTACTCCACATTACTGCCAAAGCAGTACCCCTTAATGGTTTTTGTTCCAGCTGCAATCTTGGTTACCTATTGAAATTCTTACTTTCTCATGCTGTATGCTGTCTGGAACAAACCTGTATTTAAAGTTGCTGCTAAATCAGAAACACATTAATAAATAATCATGATGGAGATAGTTTTCTGTGATTTCCTACTTTTTCTTCATTAAATTATTGTAACATGTAAGCAGGATTAACAACTGGAAGACTGAATAATACTTTTGCATGATTGTGGCACAATTTCATTATATTGAAAAGAAAAAATGAAATGTGACTTCCACTTGTATTAAAGTGAGACAGTCTGATTCAGTTACTGTTCTGAAGTGAATTTGCAATTACAGTTCACTTTGCCTGAAAACTCTGGCCTTGAAACCCAGCACAGGGATGAGATGGAGCAGGTCAGGTGGAAGTGGGCAGTTTTTTCAGTGGAGTTCTCTGTTCTCAGGTGACCAAGCAGGACAGTGAAGTGGAGCTGGAGACCTACAAACAGTCCCGGCAGGGCCTGGATGAGATGTACAATGAGGTCCTGAAACATTACACTGAGGAAAGGAGAATCCGCCAGGTCAGTTGTACACGCCACTAATAATAATACAGTGGGTTCACAATCGATCTAACTAGCAGGGCAGTTGGGCCATTTGACACTCATGAACGTGCGTCTGTGCCTGTGTGTACAGGAGCTGGAAAAAGAGCTGCAACTGCAGGTGGGGCTGAAGCAGGAGATGGAGGTAGCCATGAGGCTACTGGAGAAGGACACTCATGACAAGCAGGACACCCTGGTGGCCCTGAGGCAGCAGCTGGACCAGGTCAAGACCCTCAACCTGCAGATGTTTAACAAGGCGCAGGTACTCACTGAATTTAGTCTTTAATCCGTATATTTATTTTATAGTTTGAAAATGTATGGTGAGGTTAATTTCTACAATATATTTTCAACATATAAAATAATATATATGGATTACAGTCTAATATATTTAATATATTTTACATATTCCAAAAAGGTGCTAATTTCAGCATATTAAAATTATCACACATTTCTATCATATATTAAAAATATATATTTGTTCCGAATGTGAAATTGGAGAATCGGTTATCTTCAGTATAATGAGAATCGGATCTCTGAGCCTGCTTCAAGCTGGTCTCCAATCACGGCTCTATTATTGACAGCTTCAATCGGGAGTTTACAGGGGGCGGCATACAACTGGCTGGGGTGCCATCACCTGGGCAAAGCTTAGTTCATAGCACACCAGTGACGCCCTGTGGCTTCTTTGGTGTCTGCAGGTTCAGGTTTTATCAAATCCCCTGATTAGTGTAGGAGCTGTTGACAACAAAATATTTTGCAATACACGTACTTAGCCTTAGCCGTACTAAAGAAGCACGGAGCCATGGCTGTGGAACTGGAAAAGTAGTGGGTTGACTTCATGGATCCAAGTAGTTAAAGCAGGCCTGTGGATTTGAGGCCGCAGTGCCTGCTCAGAGCCCTGTGTGTGTTTACCCCTAGAGTGCCAACAGCATTGTGCAGAAGAAGGAGGAGGAGGTGACCCAGCTGGAGGAGAAGATGAACCAGATGGTCTCCGCTATGAAACAGATGGAGGAAAGGTAACATGAAAGGAAACCAAAACCCAGTCTATCAATGGTGCCAATGTTACTTGTCAGTGTTAACATCTCCAAGTCAAATTGATGTAAAAGATCAAGTATCAGTACATTATACTGGTAAAACATGTTATTAAGATCATGAATACTGATTTATTAAAAGAGTTGTATAGACAAGTTTCTTTTCTCAACTCTTGACTTCTTATTATAAGACTACACATGACGGTAATTATTTTATGATCTATTTTTATTTTATTTATGTTCAGAAACATACTGTATTATCACTATTTTAATTTAAAGACACAATTATGTTTTCTGTGTAAACCTGATTCAGTTTATTGGACCAGAAGTCTTGTAATACATTGGAAAACAGTGTTTGTGTCTGTGGGAAGAATTATCTAAATATACTTCTGCAGGTGTGCATGACAAACATAATATAGAACCAGTAAGGAATCAGAGTTGCTTTAAAAATGAGCTTGTGCAAGCCTCCCAGTCCTGCTTCCTGTTGGAGTCTTTCTGGGTGCAGTGTTGTGTTCAGTGCCGGGTGTTTTGGCAGACTGCAGAGCTCCGAGCAGACACAGAGGGAGGCGTGCGAGAAGGAGCGGGACATGAAGCTGGAGCTGGATGGCAGAGTGGAGGCCATGCAGAGGCAGCTCACTGACCTGGATAGACTACGGTAGGACACCCAGACATTTTTAACTGCCCATCTCCCACACAACACACAAACTCGCTCAATCCAGTCAAAAATGCGCACACTCACACTTTATCCTCTCTCACACCCTCTCACAACCCCTTTTCTGTTTCACACTGCCAGTCAGGGGTGAATCCTTTTTTATTATTATTCTTGGCAGATGCCCTTATCCACGGCAAGATACATTAAGGTGGTGAACACATAATAACTGCTTCTGACCAGGTCTGTGCACTTGTTATTCTCCCTCCAGCCTTGGACTGGAGTCAGAGCTGAAGAGCGAGAAGGAGCAGCGGCAGGGTCTGCAGAGGGAGCTGCAGAGAGAGCGGGACACCAGCACCCAGCTCCGCACACAGCTGCAGCAGCTGGAGGGACTGCAGAAGGTCAGTGGGGGGGTTGATGTTGTCAGGCTGGTCATTAACAAACATGAAAAGCCTCATTTAAATAGCACCTTGTTTCTGTATGGATCCCAAAGTGCCTGATTATTATTTTTTTCTTAGCTAATTCCCTTATCATGGGTGATTAGCAGTTTACATAAGAAACACTTCAAAGCATTACAAAGTGCAGTAATACAATCAATACAAAGTATACATATAGTTAAATGAGCTAAGAAGTTTAGACTTAATACAATTAAGTCCTAGATATGTGCTAAAGGGAGAGGAAGGCATAGGAGAAGTTGAAGGAAAACAAAAGAAGAACAATACATAAGTATGCAGGAGCATAAGGAATGATAGTTTAAGAGAGTGCATAAGAGAAAGAGTGCTGAGAAGCACTGGAGATTAGTCTGTTGTATTATAGGTAAAGTCTGAACAGATATCACTGGAAGATAGTCAGGGACTGTGCAATGCTGACCTCAGTGGGAAGGTTGTTCCACCATTTAGAGGCACGGGTGGAAAAAGAGTGGGCTCTGTAGTAAGCGGAGCAGAGAGAGACTTTACAGTTAGGAGAGGACTCTCTTCATCTGTAGGGATGGGGATCATTAATTTTTATTGGATATTGATACCATTTTCGAGATTGCTTAACGATCCGAGTCTTTATCGCTACCAATATCGATACTTTTCTATTATTTGGTGGAAAGACGAGATGACAATTAATTCTTAACAGAACTGTTATTGCTATTATTGCAAAAACTGTGAGTCTTTAATTTCTGATTTCAACATAACGTATAACTATGAGAACAGTAAAATAATATATCAGCAGCAAAACACGTTTTTTCCAACAACAAAGAAAATAAATAATATACATAAATAAAATAAGTATTATGCTTTACACAACAAAATGAAAAAGAATCGAAAGCTCATCTTGACAGCTCTTCACACACTGTGCTCGTAAATCATTTTTCCGGTCCGCGCACGTATCTAATTTTAGGGGCATATGCGAGTGAAATAGTTAAACTGTAGAGCCCTGAATTGGCTTATTATTGTCACCGATGGAGACTTGCTACGAAGTTGGGGTGCGCTCACCATGCATACCTTGGGTGGAGGAGGATGATTGTCCTGCAACGGCAGCCGGAGTTGGCACCATTGCGACTCGAAGACAGTCGAAGGTACTGCATTTTCCCTTTAACTGATGCACAAGGTTGAGGTGCTTAATCATTGCTGTAGTGTCCCCGCCTTGCAAGAAATTACCTTCGAACATAAATTACATGTCGCTTCCTCCTTATCTTTGGCTTTATTAAAATGTAGCCAAGCCTTTGACCGCTTAGTACGTTCAGCCATCCTAGCAGGCAACAAAATGAGAAATGAAGTGCGTGACGCAATTAAATTCTTCTTCGTTTAGTTTAAAGGCGGTTGGCAGGCAATTCAATTGAATTTAATCAATCAATCAATGTATGTTTGTGCACCAGTGATTTGATTTAAATGACATGACTCTTGTCTCTCGAGACATAAGTTAACGTTACATTATATTACCAACTAGTCTCAATAGCAGTATCGATAAGCTTGGACCTTATTGATCTTCGGGTTTTGAGAAATTTGGAACCGGGTCCTTAATAGAACCGGGTCTCGATCCCCATCCCTATTCATCTGCCACTAAAATTAATTCCCAAACTGCCATGGCATTTTTAATGACCAGGATCTTGTTTTTTGTCATCTGAAAGACAGCATTTACAGCACAGTTTCACTGTACTAGGGCATTTGTTTAGGAAATATCTGGTCTAGGAAATAGTGCCCCCTACTGGTCTACCAACACCACTTCCAAGGTCAAGGCTTGGTACTTGGTAACCAGTGGATACTTTTGTAGGTCTAGAATGAAGTAATGGTTTTAGCTACACATCAGTTTCTTTGCATTTATTCATTCTTGACTAAACTTTGCCCACCTATACCCGCTAACCATATGAGGACTGTATTATTAATACACGCTAATGCAAGTTATCTTTCAAGTCGGAAGCACTGCCCAAGGGGGAGGGGTTTCTGCGCACTTCCGTAGGAACCCGCTCGAAATGTAACTCTATCAAAGCTGCCATTGGCCCCTGCGCTCGTCACTCAGAACAGGTCCCTTCCCACTTCCTGTTCTATAAAACATGATGTCAGTGCAGGTTCGTCCTCTTTTGCCATTTCACTGGACTCAGGAACGTAAGCTCTCTGTGTCTGTGTTTGTAATAAACATTCAAACTGCGTCTTTGGCTCACTTCATAGTGTTGTTCACCACCATTTTCACTACACATCGTCTCTGTCTTGTGTGTGTTTAGTTATTATTGATAGCTAATACTGATTCTGTCCTGTCAACAGGCAAGGAGGTCTCCGGTCGCGCAGACTGTACTGTCTAGCACGCTGTCTGCTTCTGTGGGCGCAGCCACGGTTCCGCTCCATCAGAGCAGTTCACCTCCCAGGCCTGTCCAACACGGTGGCGGACCTCCTCTCTCGAGGAGGCCCCCCAGTCTCAGAATGGTGCCTCCACCTGCTTGTGGTACAAAAACTGTGGAGCTGGTTCGGCAGGGCAGACGTGGATCTCTTTGCCTCGGCTGAGTCCACACACTGCCCACTATGGTTCTCCGTCCGAGACTGCTCAGGAACCCTAGGGATCGACGTGCTAGTCCACATGTGGCCGCGCTGTCTCCTTTATGCGTTCCCACCGTTCCCCCTTCTCCCAGTGGTCTTGGAGAAGGTCAGGAGAGAACGAGCGAGTTCTGCTGTTAGCCCCACGGTGGTCTTGCAGATTCTGGTTCGCAGACCTGATCGCCCTCCTCCACGGAGAGCCTTGGCAGCTCCCAGTGAGAGCGGACTTGTTGTCCCAGGTGCAGGGCACGCTTTGGCACCCCAATCTGGGCCTCCTCCAGCTCTGGGCCTGGCCACTGAGCGGGAGCAATTGATTGCCTGGGGTCTGTCAGACGCAGTAGTTGCCACTATTCAGTCGGCGAGAGCTCCCTGTACGAGGTTGCAGTATTCCTACCGCTGGCGGACGTTTAGCACCTGCTGCCAAGACGGCGGTCAAGACACAATTAATTGCCCCATCGGGGTCATATTGTAATTTCTACAAGAGCTGTTGGACCAGGGCAAGTCCCCGTCCATGCTCAAAGTGTATCTGGCGGCCATCTCCGCATGTCATGTCCGGATTGATCGTGAGTCTCCTGGGTCTCATTTTCTGGCTGCGCATTTTTTAAAGGGAGCTCGACCCCTTTCTCCTCGAACTCCTAGAACCCTTTCACTGCCCGCATGGCGTCTTGTATTGCTGGAAGCACTTTCCCAAGCCCCATTTGAGACACTGAACTCAGCTGAGCTGAAGCTAGTGTCACTTAAGACTGCGTTTTTGCTGGCTATCACCTATGCAAAAAGCGTGAGCAAGTTACATGCACTGTCCGTACACCCATCATTTGTCCGTTTTGTGGGAGATGGCTCCAGGGTCACGCTACGGCGTAACCCTGCGTTCCTCCCAAAAGTGCTGTCTCCATTTCATGTCAACAGGCCTATTGAGTTGATGACTTTTCATCCTCCTCCCTTCGCTTCAGAGCAAGAGAGTCGGCTTCACCTGCTTTGCCCTGTGCGGGCCCTCAGGTGCTATTTGGAACCCACAAAGGACATTTGGCGCTCAGACCAACTGTTTGTGTCTTATGGAGCGTGGACACAGTGCCAGGCGCTTTCAAAGCAGCGCCTTTCGCATTGGATTGTGGATACCATTTCCATGGCCTACGAGTCCACCGGGACCCCGGTGCCTGATCACCTGGTGGCCCACTCGACTCGAGGTGTTGCCACATCGTGGGCCCTTTTTCAAGGTGCCACCTTGGCAGACATTTGTGTGGCTGCAGCTTGGGCCTCGCCGCTTACATTTGCCCGGTTCTACAGGTTGGATGTAACGGGACTGGTCCCTTCCATTGGGAACCCGGTGTTGGCTGCAGTCGAGCCCCAGTAACCTACGGGCTCTGGCTCCTGCCTTTCCTCTCCCAGTCTGCCCCTGTAAGTGCATCCTGAGGGAGCTAGTGGAGTTCGTTCCTGTGCCCTGTGGTGTATATACAGTGAGGTAAAAAAGTATTTGATCCCCTGCTGATTTTGTATGTTTGCCCACTGACAAAGAAATGATCAGTCTATAATTTTAATGGTAGGTGTATTTTAACAGTGAGAGACAGAATAACAACAACAAAATCCAGAAAAACACATTTCAAAAAAGTTATAAATTGATTTGCATGTTAATGAGGGAAATAAGTATTTGATCCCCTATCAATCAGCAAGATTTCTGGCTCCCAGGTGTCTTTTATACAGGTAATGAACTGAGATTAGGAGCACTCTCTTAAAGGGAGTGCTCCTAATCTCAGCTCGTTACCTGTATAAAAGACACCTGTCCACAGAAGCAGTCAATCAGATTCCAAACTCTCCACCATGGCCAAGACCAAAGAGCTGTCCAAGGATGTCAGGGACAAGATTGTAGACCTACACAAGGCTGGAATGGGCTACAAGACCATCGCCAAGCAGCTTGGTGAGAAGGTAACAACAGTTGGTGCGATTATTCGCAAATGGAAGAAACACAAAATAACTGTCAGTCTCCCTCGGTCTGGGGCTCCATGCAAGATCTCACCTCGTGGAGTTTCAATGATCATGAGAACGGTGAGGAATCAGCCCAGAACTACACGGGAGGATCTTGTTAATGATCTCAAGGCAGCTGGGACCATAGTCACCAAGAAAACAATTGGTAACACACTATGCCGTGAAGGACTGAAATCCTGCAGCGCCCGCAAGGTCCCCCTGCTCAAGAAAGCACATGTACAGGCCCGTCTGAAGTTTGCCAATGAACATCTGAATGATTCAGAGGAGAACTGGGTGAAAGTGTTGTGGTCAGATGAGACCAAAATCGAGCTCTTTGGCATCAACTCAACTCGCTGTGTTTGGAGGAGGAGGAATGACCCCAAGAACACCATCCCCACCGTCAAACATGGAGGTGGAAACATTATGCTTTGGGGGTGTTTATCTGCTAAGGGGACAGGACAACTGCACTGCATCAAAGGGACGATGGATGGGGCCATGTACTGTCAAATCTTGGGTGAGAACCTCCTTCCCTCAGCCAGGGCATTGAAAATGGGTCGTGGATGGGTATTCCAGCATGACAATGACCCAAAACACACAGCCAAGGCAACAAAGGAGTGGCTCAAGAAGATGCACATTAAGGTCCTGGAGTGGCCTAGCCAGTCTCCAGACCTTAATCCCATAGAAAATCTGTGGAGGGAGCTGAAGGTTCGAGTTGCCAAATGTCAGCCTCGAAACCTTAATGACTTGGAGAGGATCTGCAAAGAGGAGTGGGACAAAATCCCTCCTGAGATGTGTGCAAACCTGGTGGCCAACTACAAGAAACATCTGACCTCTGTGATTGCCAACAAGGATTTTGCCACCAAGTACTAAGTCGAAGGGGTCAAATACTTATTTCCCTCATTAACATGCAAATCAATGTATAACTGTTTTGAAATGCGTTTTTCTGGATTTTTTTGTTGTTATTCTGTCTCTCACTGTTAAAATACACCTACCATTAAAATTATAGACTGATCATTTCTTTGTCAGTGGGCAAACGTACAAAATCAGCAGGGGATCAAATACTTTTTTCCCTCACCGTAGTTAGTTTGTATGAAATCTGAATTGTCAGCACAATGGAACTCTTCCATTCTGTACTGTTTAGTTGAGTTGGATGCTCTTGTGCTAAGCGCTGGCAGCATGAAGGTCTTGGTGTCACACGATATGTATATGTTGTATATTGTTCAGCTCGGCTACTCTGTTGACTAGCCAGCTATGTATTATGTTGCTCCTATTGGATCAGGGGTCGCACAAGTGCTTGATTGAACCTGCGCTGATGTCAGGTTTTCTAGAACAGGAAGTGGGAAGGGACCTGTTCTGAGTGACGAGTGCAGGGGCCAATGGCAGCTTTGATAGAGTGACGTTTCGATCGGGTTCCTACGGAAGTGCGCAGAAACCCCTCCCCCTTGGGCAGTGCTTCCTTTTTCAGATAACCGGGGTTGCATACGCAACCTATCGTTTCTACACAATGCAGTGAATTTTGCTATTATTTTGTAAGCTTCAATAATTAATTTAAATGTGTGTGATGTATACTATGGTCAGTGACGGAAACATTGTGACATTCCAGATTGTGACAACTCTCTGTGTGAAGAATTGTCTTGAATGCCTTGAAGCCCAATTTCCATTTGTGTCCTCCGGTCCGTGTGTCCCTGCTGATCTGGAAAAGCTCCTCTGGTTTGATGTGGTCAATACCTTTCATGATTTTGAAGACTTGAATCATGTCCCAATGTAGTCTCCTCTGTTCCAGGGTGAAAAGGTTCAGTTCCCTCAGTCTCTCCAAGGAGGACATTCCCTTCAGACCTGGAATAAGTCTGGTTGCTCTCCTCTGAACTGCCTCTAGAGTAGCAATATCTTTCTTGAAGTGTGGAGCCCAGAACTATATACAGTATTCCAGACGAGCTCTAACTAGTGCATTGTACAGTCTTAACATTACTGCCCTTGTTCTAAATTCTACACTTTTGACAATATACCTTAACATTGTTTGCCTTTTTTATTGCTTCCCCACATTGTTTGAATGGGGAAAGTGATAAGTCCACATAAACTCCTAGATCTTTCTCATGTGTTACTTTTTCCAGTTCTGTTCCTCCCATAGTGTAATTATAGTGGATATTTTTGTTACCTGCATGTATTACCTTGCACTTGTCCACATTGAATTTCATCTGCCAGGTGTCGGCCCACAACTGAATATTATCCAAGTCCCTTTAAATAACCTGTGCTGCCAACATAGTATCTGCTGAGACACCTATTTTAGTATCATTTGCAAATTTGCAAGTTTGCTAACTATTCCAGGATCCACATCAAGAATATAGATTAGAAAAAGCAAAGGCCTTAATACTGATCCCTGTGGGACTCCACTAACAACCTCACTCCAATTAGAAGCAACTCTAAACAGTTTATTTCTGTTTCCCTCTTTGCTTTCCTGATTCCTCTTTGTAGTTCTATATACAGTTAGGTCCATAAATATTTGGACAGTGACACAATTGTCATAATTTTGGCTGTGTATGCCACCACAGTGCATTTGAAAGGAAACAATCAAGATGTGCTTTAAGTGTAGACTTTCATATTTATGCCCCAAGAACAAGCAGGAACTAAAGACAGCTGCAGTACAGGCCTGGCAGACCATCGCCATGGAAGAATCCCAGCATCTGGTGATATCTATGGGTTCCAGACTTCAGGCAGTCATTGATGGCAAAGGATTTGCAACCAAGTATTGAAACTCACAATTTACTTCATGATTATATTAGTTTGTCCAAATACTTTTGAGCCTCTAAAATTGGGGGAACACATATACAAATGGGTGTAATACTTAAAACACATCTTGGTTGTTTCCTTTCAAATCCATTGTCACAGTCCAAATATTTATGGACCTAACTGTATTATTTGTATATTGTTTAATTTCTATCCCTTTTGTATGTGCTATACAACATTTTCTTTCTCTTGATATTTTTTTGCATAATTTAATTAAACCATTTTGGCCAATATTTTTTGGTTGCTCAATTTGCCATGTTTTGGCCGCTAGAAGTGTGTTTTGGAAATATAACCATCCATTTTCGATTGAATCTGTGTCCAGTGTGCTGTATCCAAGTGCTGTCTCATACCTTCAAGGTTTGCTTTCTTAAAATTGTAGACCATGGTTTTAGTCCTTGTTTCTTGATAGTATGCCTCAAAGCTAACCATATTGTGATCACAGTTCACCATTGGTTGTCTAACTAGTGTCCCTCTTGACTATATCTTGGTCATTTGAAAAGATCAAGTTCAATGCATGCAGTCTTTCTGGTTGGTTCCCTGACAAATTGAGTTAGAAAGCAGTCATTTACCATCTCAACCATTTTTATTTCTGCTTCTGTAGTTCCAACAGTTTTTTTCTCAGTCTATGTTTGGGAAATTGAAATCCCCCATTATAACAGCCACATCCTTGCTACATGCAGTCCTGATTACATTGTACAATGCAACATCTTTCTGAATATCTGATATTCCAAATTTGGGTGGTCTGTAACACATTCCTACCACTAATCCTACAGATCTTGTATTCCAAAGTTTAACCCACAATGATTCTATTTCATTAGTATGATCTAGTTTGAGTTATTCTGCCTCAATGTCATTTCTGACATATGCTATCCCACCACCTCTTTGATTATGTCTCTCTCCTAAACAGTGTGTATCCTTTCAACTTGTATTCATCACCCTCTCACTGAGTCATATTAGTCAGTTCCTAGTTGTGTAGCACCTTCCAAATGGGATTCTAATGAAAGGCTGACCTGAGTGCAGTGTGTGAGGGGTGGCAGGATGCTGGTGTTAATGCAGGCAGTGTGCTATGTGTAGGAGCTCCTGGACCTGAAAGATGAGAAAAAGCTGCTTCAGAGGACATGTGAGGAGCAAGAGCAAGCCCTGCAGGAGATGGGCCTCCACCTTAGCCAGTGAGTAACCTTCTCCATTCCTTTTCTCCCCTGTGGTCTCTTCCACCATGCTCTCTCCCCCACCTTTTCACTCCCAGTCTGCTCTTCCCATGTCTCACCCCAACACTTTGAACCTCTGAGACCTGGGCCCAACTCAGACTACACTTCACAAGCCAAATCCTCTCTTATAGGTCTAAACTGAAGATGGAAGATTTCAAAGAAGTCAACAAAGCACTTAAGGTATGTATGCTTTTAGCATATCAAGACAGAAAACATGAAAAATCTAAATTAGAATTATATGTATTTATGATTTTTTATATTTTTTGTATTAATAACTCCGACATAAAAGGAAGCAGGTGTCACCAGAGATTCTGACTTCAGCTCTTTTCCTCACATTCTTGAGGATGCAGTGCTGTGTTGACCTGGGAATTGGCCAGTCAAAATCAAGGAGAAAAGAGTTTATTCTCTACCTGATCTAAGCTGAGACACACTCACAGGCACCACCACTCTTGTCTTTGTTTGTTGGTCTGCCCTTACAATAGATAACTTGATGCTTTGAATAGGCCAAACAACAAGATTCTAAGCTCAGGTTTCAGATGTGACAAGTCTCCTGGTCAAGTGTCGTTGGTCAGACATGTCAGTATAATTGCAATTACTTTATTGACCAGGGACATGCATGGCTGAAGGACGATGAAGCCACCCAGTGCAAACAGTGCCAAAAGGAGTTCTCCATCGCACGCAGAAAAGTAAGTCTCTCTCTCTCCATCCTTAGGCTTATCAACAAAGTGTATAAATTCTACAGGTATCTCACTTTTTCATCACCCAGATTTCTGCCATTTGTTTAGACAGGAGAGGGGTAGTTTAGGTTTGACATGACATGTAAGTAAGATTGATCTCCTACCATTTGTGGAAATCTGCTGATCTACATGCCAGAAAGATTGAAGTGTAATGGTGTAAAAAGCTCTACAAACTCCATGATACAAAGGAGCATAAGGTGTCATACCTGGATTGCAGCATGATTTAGATATGATTCAAGGAATTGGAGTCCTCTTGCCTTGTACTAGAAATAAGACTTCTGATGATTGATTGATAAGGTACATGAAAAGTAGAAAGGGAGTGATGTGGAATATTTTCCTGGATGGAGACGGACCATTTCTTAAAAATCTGTAAATTGAAGTAGTCTTGTATGCTGGTTGAGATTCTATTGGGTGCAAAATGTGGAAGCTTTATTGCAAACTTAATAAGGTGGGAAATGACTCTTTTGGTTACAATGATCAATGCATTTTTTCAAAGATTAAACATTATAAACATTTAAAATTAATTGTGATGTATACACAATATGATACTAACCACAAATAGGCCTGGACCAAATCAAAACTTAGACCTACCCGTGAGTTATACATTTCAAACATGCACCCAGTCGCAGTTTGTTTAACTCCAAGTCGACTTCAGGCTTCTTACAATTTTAATATAGGTGGGTAGTTACTAATATGCTATTCATAAGTGGTACATTTTTATTTGGACCAGGTCTTAGATATCAGTGTAATTTAGAGAGAACAATAAATTGGAGTCTGCTGAATAGATTAAAAGTTTTTATTTTAATTAATCTAATTCCTTATCTGAAATGTTTTTGCCTCCAGCATCACTGCCGTAACTGTGGAGACATCTACTGTAACAACTGTTCAAGCAACGAGCTGGCACTGCCGTCCTACCCCAAACCAGTGCGAGTCTGTGACACCTGCCACACATTACTGCTGCAGAGGTGCTCCTCCACTGGCTCCTGACTCCCTAATACACAGCACCTACACCCACAGACAACAATCTCCCACCCACTTGCAGACGGCAACACAAACAAATGGCACCCAAATTGGCAGACACAGAGAACACACCCATAGACAACACACACCCAATACATCTTCAATTACACCAACCAGGCAGGCAAAGGGATCTTGTTTTTTCCAGACTTGTGAAATGTACAAGTGGAATTATGTATTTGTTGTGGATACATATGTGGTTTATGTATCAATTTATTTTTATTTATTTATCTTTGGAAGGGGTGGGGGTTGGGCTTACACTTGGTCAAAAGTAATTTGAAGACTGGTATTCTAATTTCTGCTTAGCAGTGATCTAATTTTATTTAGTCATACTTTATATAGGAACATTATGCACAATGGTCACTTCAGTGTCTGTGCTTCCCTTATAGCTCACTTTAATTTTCTAAATAGCTATAGAATATTTCAGCCGTCCATTTTACACACTGCACTGTGTATTATGAATGTGTTGTCATTTGGGAGTGGAGCTTGAAGACTGTTAAAGATAAAGCCCATCACTAATGTAGTTACTGTGCCTTCACTTAAGTCAAGCTCTATCAGAAATCATGTTTTTAGTTGTTTAATACGGAATATTTTTTGGCAGTCAATTGCTTTGTTTAAGTTACTACATGGATAGTGGATCATTTACAGATCAATCTAAAATCTACAGTTTTTGTAGTACATTCCTCCTTCATTGTACCAAATCTTTAGACAGTGAAATTTACAGCAAGCAGGAGCTACAGAGCTTTGAATCTGTCCCAGAGAGGAAAATTGCAATGTTCAAGGATGGTGTAAGTGAACTTAGTGGAACTGTATAAAGATTATTGAAAGCATTTTATTCTAGTAAAAGTACTACCTTTGACAGCATCAAAGTTTTAAATCCTGCTTAAAAAAAAAACTATAGTAGTCTTTCATTCAGTTATTGCATGAAATAGTTACTGCTTTGCAGTGTGGTAAAGCAGCAAGATGTGCTATAAATGAATGTACTTGGTTGTGGATCAAGTCAATAGACGTGAATCTTGTTTGGCTACACTGAAAACATTAACCTTTATACACTCTAAACACACTCCCACTTGCCCCATATCAAACACTACTCCAACCTTAATTATAATTAGGGAGCCAATATCCCAAGCAATTGATTTGCTACAGAATTTCAATTTGTGGTGGCTATTTTTATTTTGGTGGAATATTTGGTATAGACCTAATGTCTTAGAATGAGATAAGGAACATATGAGATGCTAGATTTGTATTTTATGCTATTAAACTATTTCCCCCCTCCTCCTGTAATGTTTAAACCAATTTTATACTCTTATTGTCCACTTGGTATTGATTAATAAGTACTTAAATGTTAACTTCCACAATAATGGAGTTATATACTTCAGTCCTTGTTGCTCTGGTTTCAGTCAAGCCTAAAAACCCAAGTAATTTTGCTTTGTTTTAAAAGAAAGTCTAATGATCAAGAGGCAACCATACCTCCAATAAAGGTATAAACAGTCTAAATGTCTATAAATGTAAATAACTTACTTTTTTCCTGGATCAAGCTTGTTTGAGAATTCCAATATTTAAGATTCTTAAATGTTAGGAATGCTTTGACTAATTTTTCTACATAGATGTTTTATAATCAGATTGAGGTACTTGTACATAATTTAATAAAAGTTCAGACTTGTTACATAAAGGCATTGTTTTAAGGTATGAAAGACATGGCTACGAACAGAAGCTAAATGAAAAGATTCCATTCCAATGTTAACCACAGTGTAACAAGTTTATTTACTTGCGCAATACATAAATCACAAACAAAAACAAAAATCACAATGCAGTAGTGAAATCTTACTTCCATCACAAAAGAAAAAGGTTTAAAATGTAGCCTTGTATTGCATCTTAATGTAAGTTTCCACTAAATTTAAAAAAAAGCAACTCAAACATGCTCTTCGACAGAATATAAAAACCCAGGTTCACAACAATTCAAGGTTTTAAACCTCAAGGAAATGGCTGGAACTCCTTGCAGCTTCAAAACTGAAAACAGCAGTCATCTCTTCACCATATTTACAAAAGCATGTTGGTTCATGCATTCAAAAATGTAAGGAACAAATTCTTAAAACTTTCACTCTAGACCCTGGATTGGGCCTTTTATTTAATTATGGCAAATTCTCTCTAGAAACTGAAAGTACATACAAACATAAGTGAAGACCAGGAAATTTAAATTTTGTACACAGGTCTGCAGGTCACATCTAAGGGTGTCTCTGTCTAGACCATCTTCCACCATGGAAAGTACATGTAAATGATTTGACAACCCTGATTCCACATACAGTAAGCAAACTTTTTTTTTTTACTGCAGATCAAAAGTCCCATTTTAAGTAGAAAATATTTTTTATACAGAACCCACACTTGCTACCCCCCTCCCCCCCACCACAAAATTACATTCCCCATCCTCCACTCATATTCATGCTGTTTGACATTCCCCCCATTCCATTCATTCCGATGGAGCCACGACTTCCACTTCCATAGTAGCTGCTGTTCATCCCGCTTTGATTACCTGACAGGAGGGAAGAATAGAAACTTTAATACGTTTAAGGTCATGGTATCTTAATCATCAGTTCACATTCAGAAGATGCATTCAAACATATCCACTGATTCTACCACATAACAATGCATTACATAATCTGGGGGGGCATGGGTGGGGTGGGGGGGAGGGGGAGGACAAAATTCAATAAAGTCAGGAAAATCTCAAATCTTTGGTCCTATTAAAATATTTCACTTTTCCAGTTCATAACTGGGACAACTTGTGCAATATTTAAATTAACATCTACCCATATGCAAAGTGAAGTCTAGTATGACTGCACATAATATCCATGAAGCTGAATTATTAATCTTGCAGGAATTAACAGGATTTATGCAGCTATGTGCTTTGAATATCCCAGCTACAGAATCTTTCTGCAGACCTTGTTTTACTTTTTTTGAAAAATTAGAGTAGACATGTAATCTGAAATTGACAGGACAAATGCATTAGGGCAGGGCTGCACAACTCCCATCTTTGAGTACCACAGGCTCTTCTAGTTTTTTTTAAATAAAGCAAGTTGCTTAATTGGATTGTTCCCCAATGCATTTAGTTACTGATTTTGAAAGATCTAGGACTGCAACACTTGCAGACAGGAGGGGTGCAACCCATCAGCTGCTTTAGATTGTTAAACAAATTGTGACAGCTTCATATCTCTCTCAGGGCTGTACATTGTTTCCCCCCCATTGTAAAACAGGGTAATTGTTTATTCTGCATAAGAGGAAGAAAAAAAAAAAATCATTCCAGCAGAAGGTAACTATAACCAGGAGAAATAAACAAAAACAGGGAAAAGCATTCACTTTTAAATCAGATTTAAATGAAAAAGAAATGCAGTTATGGCAAAACTAAAAACAAAGACACCTAAAAATGTTGTAAAAAGCACACATTTATTTAAGGGGGCTGAAAACTCCCATATAAACGAGCAATGGGAAAACACTTGCCGTCTGAGGTAATGGTGCAGTTCTGCTCTTAGATATGGGAAGGGCGTTTTTGTGCAATCACAGTAATAGGATGTTGGATTTGAGTCGTCCCCGGATTTGCTTCTTGCAATGTGTTTGTTCCGGCTGACGTTAGGATAGCGGACCAATCATGTTGTTGTGGATTTGCCAGCCAATAGCTTTCGACGGAAGGTTCATTTTTATGGCACGCTACATCATAGATATGTTTAATGTCCAGGCCTGCATTTGAGAGAAGTTGCAAAGCGGTAGCACAGAAGGAAAGATGTGTACCTTTGACTAAAATAACTTTAATCCATTTAGATGCACATGGCCATACACACCAAACATGCACAAGCTTGTGCTCAATGTGTATTGCTCCATATTCACTGGAGTAGTTTCTATAACTAGGCTTGGAAGGATACGATCATCCATAGTGTTATTACAGTGCACACAAATGAACAAATTATCAAATTCAAAAGAAATCATAATTTATTTTTTTAAACATATAGCTTAGTCCAACATTACTGTGTAAAAAACAAAAACAGCCTAACCAAGGGGGTTAAAAGAAAGGAAAAACTAACCGATGCCTCAACTATATTGTACGGTACAATTATCAGATTACTTCAGATGCCACAAATTTTAAATCCAAGTTCAGTTTCCTTGTGCAAAACCTTAGTAAATCTTGTCCAATGCTATTAAATTAATGGTGATGTCATAATGCCACTATGATGCAATTCATTAAAATGATAGATTTCTCTGAAAAGTAGTGCAGCAACAGTGGAATTTGGAAGTTTTATTCCAAATTTGGACCATAAAAAGTTCCACAGGGCTATAGTTGGGAAACAGATGCATGAAAATTAACTGTGGTAAAAATTTATTAATAATAATTAAAAAAAAAAAAACTGAAATTCCACCATTTGAAATTACAATAGTGTTTTTATAAATTTGGCAAGATGCCCTTACTGAAGATTTTGAAAAATAAGTTTGTCTGACTGCACCAATAACATCTTTAAAAACTAAATGTATACATTGATCGCCAATAAAAATAAAAATCGAATTCTGCCAAGCCTATTTATAACTAAGTACTCATTAGCATCTGTACATAACTGGAATAACCTTTCCAAGCTTTACAGGTGCAGGTGCATACTAAATCAGAAGAACTAACTGGCAAGTGGGCAGGCACTGGGCTTTTTAATTGACAGTGGTACCACCTTACAGAATATGCGTTAAAGCTAACTTGCAAATATTGAGGTTTGGATGGGGTGGGGGGGGAGGGTGGGGGTTGTTACAAACAGTTCAAACGCTGGATAAAAAAATAAAACAAAATGGTTGTCTATTAAAAGCATACTCCTATACATCTCCATTATTTGCTCTCAATTTCGTGCTTATATGAAAGCAGTACGTTTCTAACTGGACCCAATGCCCACCCCGAAGAGTAAAAGAGCTGACACTCACTGTACTCACCGTAGCCGCCCAGACTGGTTTGGTTGCTGTAGCCCCCTGTGTACCCACCACCCATCTGCTGGTTACTGGGGCCATAAGTAGACTGGTTTGCTGCAGAGAACAAATACTGTTAACACTACTAGTAACAGCACTAAAGGCAAGAGCAAGCAAACATTACTAAAGCTAGTTCAATCCTGTTCTGCATTAAGTGAATAAAGGGGACAACTCGGGGAGAGGGAAGACAAAAAGTATAGCATTCTAAGACTAGGATTCCCTGTGGGGAAGCATGCGATTAGAGTGGTGCCACTGTAGGGGGGACTCAAGCTTGGCCAGGCCTGTCCTGAATTACCACACAACAGCAACCCCTGTGGGTAAAAAGGCAGGTACTTGAGTGTCACAAGTTCTATTGGACAGATCTGCATTTGGGTGGTGGGACTTCTCACGTGAAAAGTCATAGATGGCATTATTGTTTTTGAAGATTAATGTATTTTTCCTGTAAGAAGCACTAGGTTTGTAGTGCAAAGAAGCACCAGTGTCTCAGGGATAAGTATTATACAGATTTGATTAAAAGGAGAAAAATCAGCAGACCTACACAGTCTAAACATGGTTAAAACCAAGAAAACATCGCTTAACTACATTTTTGGTTTACTTAAAATAACCTTTTCTCTGAATCAATGTGGCAAGGGCTTTATATTTAGGATTCAGTAAGACAACCCATTTAAGTGTACAGTGTGTACGAGTTCACAGAAAACAGGCTATACACTCAAATAGGTCACAATGTGTAGTGTACTTATTCGCCTTGGTTTTATTTATTTTTTTCACCTGCATTCATTATACTTCTAGCGAATTCATGCTTTAAACTTACCCATTGCCCCCATCATTTGGTTTCCATACGCCCCATTGTTCCCTCCTGCAGTTGAATTCAGGAACAGTTCTACATATCGGTGTTCTGAAATGAGAAGGGAGATACTGAGAACCAAGTGGAATCCATGCACCTGCAAAGCTAAACACTCCAACCAGCAAGAATGTGGAACATCTCATTTTTATGTAATCTGACAGAAGAGCTACAGATATTTTAGAAAAACATCTGCTTGAATCGGAGGCTCTTTATTGAAGTTGCTTCATAAAAAAAATAAGGAATGAAGTTTGTAGATCTTATTAATCTATTTTCTTTGACAAACCTTTGGGACACAGTGGCAGATGACACCTGAAAGATGCACAATACTTACGCATGTTTGCTTTGTCTTTCGACATGGCCGCCACGGCATCCTCGTGTGTTGCAAACTCTACATCAGCTTCTCCAGTCACTCTGCCATCTGGACCAATCTCTATGTGAACTCGCACTGGGTTCAATGGAGAAAAAAACTGGAAAGGAGAGAAAGATGTCAGGTTGTTGCCAGTATTGAAGATTGCTTTCCATGCTTTAAAGTATGGACTACAACTCTTCTTAAATGTGAACACTTGCCTTAATCTGCTTTGTGCATGGAACAGAAAATTCTACTGCAGCCTTTTGGGAATCTGAGGAATTTCTGCTCCTGCCAGGATTTATGTCCTTAACACTATATGGTTATAACATTTTACAAAACCTTATCTGCTTACATTTTATTCTGCAGTTTTGTTCACAGCAAAACTTTACAAGCAGCCCTCATAATACCTTATATTAGGATTTATGCTTAGTTTTGTCCTGAAAAATTGTAGTATTAACTAGCTTCTCGTTCTTCTCCAAACTACAATACATCCTTGGATTAACTGACTGGAATTATTTGAGTTTAATTTACTGAGTTTTAGAGTCTTGATTTTAAAGGACAATTTGACTGCCACAAAGCTTACAATAAGTACTAGATTGCACAAATTCTCCCACATTGAGCACAGTACAAATACACATACACACAGATGCATTTCACTTCCAAGGTGTGCACATCAGAATTAATTAGTAGATTTCATGTACAATGGGGGGGCTGACAGTATTTTGTCCTCGGTCCTGGGGGGGGGGGGGGGGGGGAAACTGATGGAGGGTGCAATCGACTGGTAGCTCGCAATTGACCAGTTTGGTCTAGAGCAGTGGTTCTCAAACCTGTCCTGGAGTACCACCTTTCCCTGCCAGTTTTTGTTCCAACCAAATTACTCAATTACTTAAGTGAACCCTTAATTCAAGCAATTTGATTACATTTGACTAAACTGTGTAACTGATCAAGTTGGTTCCTCAATATTTTCTTTATACAATTATATACTTAAAACCCCTGCCATTAAAAAATATTAAAGGCTCCAATTTAGGAAATTTGTTCAAATAAGGGTTCAATTAAGTAATTGAGAGCTCAGTTGAAACAACAACCAACAGGGTTGGTGGTACTCCAGGACAGGTGTGAGAACCATTTGTCTAGAGGGAATTAAACTGAAATGTTGAATCAAATGGAATTGTCCCCAAACATGAATTTAAGAATGTTTTTATGCTAATCCTATAGCACAAGTATTCAGTGAAAGTGGATGTGTGAACTACTGCAAACTTTAATAGCAAACTATTTCCATTTTGCTTTTCAAATCACAGCACTTGCACAATTCCCCAGAGTGAATCTGCAATGTCTCTTAATTGTTTGACTAGAATCCCAATTCTAAATCTTTAAAGTTGAGAATTAATTCACCGCATCAGATGAATATCCAGAGCTTAATTTCATAATTGCAGAATACATAATATGCATCACAAATGGCTCAGCACTGATTTGTATTTAGCAGGAACAAACTTACATTGTAAATGTCCGTCTCTGTGGCCCTGTAGGGCAGCCCCCTCATATGCACACAATGTCCAGTAGTGCTCTGAAAAGTGGAACTGCCATCTCCATAGCGGCCATCTGACACTCCTAATGGGAAGAAAGGAAAAAGATTGTTGCATTAAATGCCCAGTCCCACCTCCCCTTCAAAAGGTTAACTAGAAAGAACCTCTCTTGTACTCCTAAAAGCCTTCTGCCTAATATCCCCTATCATTGAAATAAAATAAAAACCTAATTGTCTCAGCAGATTTAAGTCGGATTATTTTAGTCTGTTCTATTAGTGGTAACCAAAGGCATGAATATAATAAAAAAGATTTAACATGCCTTCAGTACCTCGTCCAAACCGCTGGTCGGAGCCATAACCATAGCCATCACTGTATCCATTGTAGTCATCATAACTACCATAGCCTGAAAAACAAGAGTGATCAGCTTTATATATATATTATATATATATATATATAAAAAAACTGGTCTAAACACCAGTCCTGAAACACTTGCACCAGTAATGTTAGCATTACAAACAGGCATAGACGCCTTTAAAGCAAATGTTTAGCCGATCCAATTCTAAGCACCTACGACTGACAACTGTCAACCAAAAAAAGGCTACCCAAGCCTTTCAGCATTTTGAGATGGAACGAGCAAACGTCCTTTCAATGCTGAAAAATAACCTGCACTTCTAAGCTAGCCACAATGTTCATAAACCACTACTCTTGGATGGAGACCCTAAAACTGAAGCGGGGCCACTCTGAAGGTTTTAAAGTGTCGCTGGAGCCAAACACCTACCGCCTCCGTATCCTCCACGGCGCAGCCTGTCGTAAGAGCCACCACGCCCCATGTTGTTGTATCCCCTTCCACCGCCTGGTCTGTCATAGGGCCCCGGGCGCTGCATGCCCATGGCCTTCCGGGGCGGCTCATAATGGGTACGCACCTCTGCCCGGCTACTCTTGAAAATCTCAATATACCTAAGATTGTATACAATAAATTAGGGGCAATGTACCAACAAGCAACAGCCATTTTGCACATTCAGGTCACAAACTTCCAATTTAAATTTGATTTCCCTCCAATGCCAAGATTTAACAGGTCAATAAAAGGTAACTAACAGCATAACAGTTCCTATTCTCACAGCCTTCTAAGAAAAGCTGCAAAAATCCTTTCAGCTAAAATTGAAAGGTCCTTTAAAAAAAAAAAAAAAAAAACCTGATTAAATGTTTTTCCCCAAAGACAGCTAGATTTCAAAAACAAATGTTGACATTAAATTGACATTTCATTTGTTTTGAAAAAAATGTTTTAATATAAACAAGAAAATAACTTTTCTTATGGTTACCTGGAAGACCTAAGCAACAACTTTGCATCTTATGTTATTGCCATACTCCCTTAGAGATTCTGTATTTATAACCTACACTTCATTCAACCAGTAAAAAGACATCTGCTTTACCAGGTGCAGTACACTTTTACCCAGTCTACAGATTACCTCTAGTTGCAGAATCCAAGTTGTCCCCTTGCTTGATGTGGCACTCACTGATAAATTGTATGTCCATGAAAAACATTCAGTTCATAAAAGTGCTGAGCGACCAGATTTAATGGTTACAAGTAAAATAAAATTGCTTCAGGACTTCCAACATAAGGAACTTTCACCATCTACAATTATTCATGCAGTGCTACATTTCATTTGTCTTTTTTTTATATTAAAAGTGAATATTGCAGAGAAATGGCTACTTCTGTAATGTTTATACCATTTATACTCAAACAGTAGTTCAGGAAAACGGCAATCTCATTTAAACGGTTATCAGACTGACCTCTTTAGATTATCCTGCACATTGTTTGATTCCCATTGGGTTCTTATAAACTAATTTAGGTTGCCTCTCCTCCATTCACTCAGACAAATGAAATCACAAGATCAAATAAACTTAAAATAGAAACAATTGGAAACAGCATTGAACCCTTTCAAATTTAACAAACTAACTGCAAAGTCATTCTTCATTTAGCTCTTGCAAAACATTGTAGTTCTCCGTGCCCGACTTCTTTCGGCAAATCTGGTAAAAACATCATCTGAACAATGCATTTATTTTTTTTAATGTGGTATGAATATAAAAGTACAAATATTTGCAATATTTAAATTCAATATACAAGACAAATGTAGCACTACCTGAATAACTATAGATGTAGAATAACTGGAAAAACATTTGAATAACAAAACCTTAATTACTAAAATAAAAAGCAGCAGAGTGCAGATTTAACACTAAAATACCAGGAATACTCCTCTCTAATTTTGGCAAGTTCCTCACACATGGGTATCGATAAATGTTTCACTGCCATCTTAAGAAATCTGGGGCGTTAAGCAACATGTGTTGCAAAGATAACTCCGAGCAAAAATTCACCATATGGGAGAGACAAAAAAAAAAAAAAAAAACTAAGACATGCTTAAAATGTCAGGTTTTTAATTCATCGCTCAGCACTAATTAAAGCAAATTAAGTATGGCTTTTTTTTTTTAATGCATATATATATATATATATATATATACATACATACACACATACATATACACACACACATATACATATATATATAGCTTTCTCCCACAAAAGGTTGTGAATGTCTCTTCTTCTGTGTATGGTGTGTGTGTGTGTGTGTGTGTGTGTGTGTGTGTGTATATATGTATGTTCCAGTAATTTTAAATGTATACCATAAGAAAAGCGACTTAGCCAGCCAACCATCCATCCCCACCTGTGCCCTATTCTTTCCTTGTGTTTCTTTAGAGCCTTTTCAGCTATATCCTGTGAAGCAAACTGCACGAAGGCCTCCCCCGTACTCCTCCCCTGGAAGTCCACCGGCAATGTTATCCCATTTGGCACGATTTCCAACCCTTCAACCCAAGGACAAATAACCCCAGCAGGGGACATATTAAATCACATGCCCAATCACAACGTTTACTTTATGCATCATACATACCAGACGTTCTGACGTTTACTGCATTGGGACATAACGAAAATGGTGTACAGGAAAAGCCCACATGGAATATTGGGAGCAAATGGAAGAACATTTGATATGGGTCCTCATTTACACCCCCCCCGACTGGTGGTTTGAGATGACGCCCGGCTTTACATTTATGTTAGTTTATATAACAAAAGGGATCCAAAGTCTAAAGAAATTCAGCTGCTATATTTGGTTTAAGTAGTAACTAACTGCTGTGAATAAAGTGGATCAGAGACAGTTCAATATATAAAAGCCAAAAGAAAATAACCAGAGCAACTCATCAGAAAAGATGACAAATGGAAGCACTGGAATTGCTTAAGTCTTTCAAGGACTCTGTTGTTCACCTCAAGTCTAAGAATGCTATATTCAAATGTGATTAAGATCTAAATTAACAGCTCCAGTATAATGGGGGGGTTTAAAAGAATGATGCGTTTTACATAAGTAGACGTTTTCCCATTAGAAATAGACAAATTATAAACTACATGCAATATTATACCCTGCACAAAAAGAAAACCCTTACAACATACAAGAGGTTGTTAGTGTATAGAAATACACTGTTTTTAAACATACCTGAGAAAAACTGGACTATTTCTTCTTTGCTGCAGCCAAAGGGAAGACCTCGGAGTCGGACCAAGCCATCTCCAGAAGACTCAGGGCAGTTGGGACCAGTGTGTTTCAGAACCCAATCCATTTCAACATTGTTTGATTTGAAAACTAAGAAAAGGATAATGGCATAGTGTTTCAATGTATTGTAAACTATCTTGTTTAAAATTTTCAATATTTGGATTATGCATTCCTATGAATGCCTTTGGATTGTTCTCTATGACTCTATAGAGAAAAAAAGGAAACTAAATACAAGTGCTTAGAATTGTCTTAGGAGGGGAAAAATTAACTAACCCTGTCATACAAGTTATAGTGGCCCCATAGTGGAAACTTAGTTTGACCAGTATTTAAATTTTTAAACAACTTTTAATTATGCCTAAAACCGGTTAATATGTTGGCACATACCTTCAACATATCTGTGTCCCATAGTCTCCCGATCTTTCTTAACAGCAATTTTCAAATCCTCTTCAGTTTCCAGTTCTACAAATGCTTCGCCACTAGGCCTGCCTTCTCTGGTGTAGGTGAAGTGGATGCTGGTTGCATCATTTGCAATTTTACAATCTAAAAAAACAAAAAATGCACATCTAGCATCGAGAAAAACAATGGTTCCACTTTCTCATGCTGGAACATAGGGCTGGGCAGTATACCGTAAATTATAAGGAAACGTAACTTGGAAGGTTATTTGTAATTGACTCCTTTAGCTGTCAGCTGTGTCCTATTTTTGCTTTACAAACTGTATAAAATGGCCATTAAAACTAGTTTATTTTGTGGCCATTCTATGGTCATGAAATGGTCTAAATATATTTATATCTTTTTGTTGTAAAAATCAAATGTCATACTGTCAAATTTGACAAATACCTTGAGATGATATTTTGGCCATATCGCCCTGGAACATACTGAAACAAATACAAAATCTCTACAGTTAATCTTTATGCTTTAAAACGTTATTTGCTACAAACCATTTCCTTTATTAAATCGTTTAATAATGCATTTGTCTAAATTTTACTTCTATTCCTTTACATACATAGACTGTACAATGACGCAGAAAATCCTACCCGAGAAGAACCTCTGGACTTCATCCACTGAGCAGGACCAGGGCAGTCCTCTGACACGCACCACGAATCCCTCACCTTCGGACATGGTTTACTCTACAGATGCTGTATTTGCAATACTGTGCAAAAAATAACACATGAGGTTTGTTAAAATAAAATTATAGTAATTTTCGGTCTTTTTAATACTCATAGAAATGTATAACAAAACAAGGAATGCATTTCAAAATATACTAGTGTATTATTAATATTGTTTTGCCTAAACCAGGTATTAAAATAAGGATGATATTCAATTATACCCACTCAGACAAAACATTTACTTTCAAAATGAGTTAAGGTGCACATAATACACCACTATAGCGAACCTCCTTCACATCCATCATGTTGCTGCTACTTTCTCAAAGAAAACAATAAGTGGATTCTACCAAGTTTCTAAACTGTCTGATGCAGTTACAGTATTATCTTTCATTCCGCTTCATAGCTTTTTACTTTCGGCTGTATGTGATTGTTCCATAAAGTAATTATACTGAATTTAAATCCCAGACCTCCAGAAAAATTGTTAAATAAGAACATAAAGTTTACAAACGAGAGAAGGCCATTCGCCCCATCGTGCTCGTTTGGTGTCCATTAATAACCAAGTGATCCAAGGATCCTATCCAGTCAATTTTTAAATGTTCCTAGCTACATTTAAGAACATTTACTGCAGTAAAACTAGATTTTAGCAAAGTTAAAAAGTAAACCCTGTATTATACAGTATGTATTTTTTGGAAAAGGACTCGTTTCGAAATATGGGTCGGGGGGGAAAAACCGCAGCACCGGCTCATTACCTTCAAACCGGCTTTACACAAGACGACTTTACAGGCAACACATCGAGTGTTTAAATGTGACACTAAACTCAAATACCTATACATTTTTTATTATTATTACACCAAGCAGATAAAGAACGGAATATTGACGTAAATGTAATTTAATTTAATTGGGGTTAGTTTGTTTCAAATACCCAAACAACTGGTATAAATACGACGGCAACCTAGGCCTCAAAGCCAAGAGTAAGTGAGGTTGGGGGATGGGGGATTTCGGGGACAATTTTGGTTTGATTTATTTTAAAATACCGAATAGAAGTTTCCAGTCTGATGTGACCACAGGCCCGTCGGGTTTGAAGTTTAAAGCCGGAATCTTATTTAATCACAATAAGGGCCGACCGCTGCGTACGGTCACATTTATGTGCGAAAGTTAATGGCAGGCCTGGTGAATAATGATAAAATAAAAATCATATTCTTGCGAACTTAAAGTGTTCTAAAATAACGGTTTTTAAAAAAAAAACTTTTGTAAACAAAGGAAAATAAGTAATTTTAGATCTATCGAGTTTCTACTATGTGTTCCATTTGGTTTCAGCGCCAATGTTTCACTGCCGACATTTTAGGTAGCTAGCTAACCGCAACTTTTGCCCCCTATAACTAGGACATGTATTCTGTTCATTATCCCAATATTTTCAAAACCATCTGCCCGTATAACAACAATTTACGTCTATTTAACACATTTCATAATCTTAATAGATTATTATGATTTAACAGCGCAAATCCACACCAAGGCAAAAGCCGGGCTCTGTCACTTCCTCGCTTTAAGCGACGCGGACAATAGATATTTCAGGCCTCCGCTAAAACGACGGGGAAAACACGTATGGAATAATACATTTAAAAAAAGCGAAATTGCTTCTTAAACCGTAATAACGCAAACTTACCTTTTGCAATAAAGTAAACTGAAAATAGTATTATTTATGTATTTCCTTACCTTACTTTCCCAAGACTTTCGCTTCAACCTTCCTCTGGCTTCTACAGCGTGGCGAAAGCTCACTGTTACAACGCGCTTGCGCTATACCCTATCGGCTCTAGAGGCCGATCCCCTCTACGCAGGCGCAATAAGTCTAGTAGCACGGAATTTACGTTCAGATAAAAAAAACAAAAAGACGTTAGACGTCAACGTGTCATAAAACGTGGTGTTCCAATGTCTTTGAAATCACTAGTTATTAATTTATTCAGCTATTCGTTTAATACCTTGTAAATACCAAATGTATTTAACGAATAATTATATATGTTTACTACCGCTACAATACATAATATATATATATAGGAGTCTTTATCATTAGTGCAGATGCGCAATATAACAAAGTATGGCTGAAGTTAGTGCGACAATACCAATACCGGCAGACAAGTATGGAACACATGGAAATTAAACAATGCAGTACAAGAATGATTAGTGCTTGGGAAACAAATGCTATCCAAGTCATCTGCAACATATAGTCTACATAGATTTCAAAATACTTAAAACATCCATACACGAAACACAAGACCACAACGGGATGTTTCACTTTAAAATGTAGAGGTTCGTTTACATTCATATTTATTTGAACAAAATGTTTGCATTACAATAGACCACAAAACTTGTTTGAAATAGCTAACTTCATAGGTTATATGTTTCAATAAGCTATATAGGCAATATTTCGGTTGGATGACAAGGACAAAGTAACGCTTGTAATTATCTGGTACACGCAGAAATCTTTCATAGCTAACCAATCAGGTTATGAAAGTTTAATTTACTTGGCGGAAATTCTGAATCACTACTATCAACGTAATACCGTTAAAGGGAAAAGAACCAGTTTATGAAGCCAAACGTTGTTCCTCACCAAATGAATGTGTAGTAGTATCCCGTAGAACACGCCTACACCGGAAATCTTCAAGTAGATAATCGGCGCGTAGCTAAATCGCGCCAGAATTAAATTGTCTGTTGAGGCAGCACAGCAGAGAAACACCAACTAGGGGTGTCTGACATACCTACTGTATTTTTGTATTCCTGTTTTAAAAACCTGTTAGATATTGTACATCACCATGGCCACTCCACCAAAAAGAATGTGCATCAGCCCTACGTTTGACAACAGTTTTGATAAAAGAACGAAGAAAATTTCTATAGAGGGAAATATAGGTAAGTAAATGATATGACTTATGACATGTTTGCTGCGTCCAAGTTAATTTTGTGTGAAAAATAAAATAAAAATCTAAATAATAAATAAATAAATAATCTGTTTTAATACAAACACTGATAATCAATTATGGAAAGTAGTTGCATGTAGATGTGTCTGAGCTTGGCGCCAAATATTAGATGATCAGTTGCTGGAACCGCTCTTTTGAACTTGGATGATAATTTGACTTCGTCTGCTGTACTGTGTGCATTTAATAATTTATATTTTCCATTATATTTAATCATTAGTGCAATTGTGTGTAGAATGTAATATTTCGAGATGGGAATCACTAACTTAATCCTAAGGAAATGTAACACTTAACAATATGCCTAATCCATAAATGTTTTTGTTGTTTTAAGGGCCATATTGTCCTCCTTACTTCAGTTACGATTGTAATATATGATCATAATCGTTTTTTTCTTCTTCTGAAAGAGTCCTTCCCATAAAGGGGAGTTTAAAATCTTCGCAATGTAGCCATCTGTTCTCAAGTCATTTATCGCATAAGAGGGGAATAATAAACTATTTTAATTTTAATTTTGCAGCTGCTGGAAAGTCCACGTTTGTCCGCATGCTGGAGAAGGCGTCTGAAGAATGGGAGGTGATTCCAGAACCAATAGCGAAATGGTGCAACGTTCAAACCAATGAAGATCACTTTGAGGCAAGTGTAAATACATATACAGTATATAATATGTATGGAATAATTGAAAGGGGTGAGCTTATCTAGTCATTCGTTGTCTCTAAATGAATGAAAGAAACAACAAAACCTGTCCTGTACATAGATAAATAAGTATTTAGTAAATTTTACTGTGTAGCCTACATTTAATACATTAGGTTTTTTAATATAACTTATAAGGGTAACACTTTACAATAAGGTACCGGTATTCCTCATGAATTAATATATGAATACTATAAGATTTA
This sequence comes from Amia ocellicauda, assembly GCF_036373705.1. Taxonomy (NCBI): domain Eukaryota; kingdom Metazoa; phylum Chordata; class Actinopteri; order Amiiformes; family Amiidae; genus Amia; species Amia ocellicauda. Next base: position 3,625,396 of record NC_089860.1, read on the forward strand.
AACAAAAATGCATCATGAACATCATCTGAGTTATGATGTTGAGCACTTGAACCCGCACTTACCCTAACCCTGTTATACATGTGATTAAGATCTCATATTTATGTGTTTATCCTGTGGTATTCATATATTAATTCATGAGTTATAGCAGTATCTTATTGTAAAGTGTGACCATTATATGTCTTACATTTACTTACTTATCCTCTTCACTCCAAGAGGAACATAAAGTTTAAACAATACATTTCCATGCTTTTCTGTCTTTTCCCTTTGCTTTGGCTTCACCCCAGGTCAAATCCATCTGCTTCAGCTCCTTTTCAACTGTTCAGTGCCAGGTGTTACATGGGCAGCCTCTAGGTTTTTTGCCTTGTGGTGTCCAGGGAAGTGCTGGACAAGTCTTCCATTTAGATCTATTTTAAACTTTGTATAAATTATCTAATTGAAACACTATGATTTCTAACAGTTAAGACACCATAATATGGTGAGCAGGTAATGGGATTAAAGTACAGGTAGAGTGTTAAGTGAAGAAGATTTCCTTTAGAAGACATAAGAACAGTTTAGTAGACATAAGAAAGATTACAAATGAGATGAGGTCATTCGACCCATCGTGTTTGGTGTCCATTAATATCTAAGTGATCCATTTTGAATGTTCCCAAATTGTTGGCCTCAACCACATTGCTGGGGAGTTTGTTCCAGATTGTGTTGACTCTTTGTGTGAAGAAATGTCTCCTGTTTTCTGTCTTGAATGCCTTGAAGCCCAATTTCCATTTGTGTCCCCGGGTGCGTGTGTCCCTGCTGATTTGGAAAAGCTCTTCTGGTCTGATGTGGTCAATGCCTTTCATGATTTTGAAGACTTGAATCAAGTCCCCACGTAGTCTTCTCTCTTCCGGGGTGAAAAGGTTCAGTTCCCTCAGTTTCTCCGAGTAGGACAATCCCTTCAAACTTCCAAAGTCTGGTTGCTCGCCTCTGAACTAGAGCAGCCATATCCTTCTTGAAGTGTGGTGCCCAGAACTTTACACAGTATTCCACATTAGGTCTAACTAGTGCATTTTAGTCTTAACATTACTTCCCTTGTTTTAAATTCTACACTTTTGACAATATACCCTAGCATTTTGTTTGCATTTTTTTTTGCTTCCCTACATTGTTTGGAGTCCACATAAATGCCTATCATATGCTTTCACATGATCTACAGCTGCAGTTGGATGTTCAAAGAACTCTAATAGATTAGTAAATTAAAAGACATGATCTGCCTCGCCTAAACCCATGTTGATTAGAAAGTGCCTTGTGTTCTGACTACCTGCGTTTGTTGCTTCTGAATTCTGCCAGCCTGCTACAGACCTGGTGTTTGGCACTGCTAAATCAGAAACATTGGCAGCAATGATTTTCAATAAATATTGATCATTGCTTAACTGCAGTAGCTTAGAGCAAGTCATATTCATTCAAATATTGTGATTAAATTTTCCACCTTTAATGCAATTGTAGAATGAATTATCTGCTGTTAACTCTATATATGTATTACTTAAGAGTGTATGTTTTTAATGTGGCTTATTGCATCTTTTAGCATAATGGATATATCTTCTATTAGAGTTGTGAGTAGAACTGTGTGGTACAGATTGCTTCCCGAGCAGGGGTCTCTAACCTGCAAATGCTAAAAGTGTCTAGCAAATACCTAAAGAATCGATGTATTTTCACCAAAACTGACTTTTTTTAATGGTATGTGTTCTATAGTTCTTGTTGCCTTTGTCAATTGCATAATGAGATTCTTTGCTCTCTTATCTTTTATTAATCAGTTACTGATTTTGGGGTGACGTCAATCACCAAGGCTCTCATTTATCAAGGGTGCGGTATGCAGAAATCTGCGTAAAGCATGCGTACAATTATTGAGTAGCACATTTGCACTTGGCCTATTAAGGGATATTATTTTACCATAAATGGTTAATAGAGTGTGGTTCTGTATGCAAATGATCACAAGCATGCACACGCAAGGAGATTATGAACAATCTATTTATCAATGTTGATTACTTACTAGTGTACGTACAAGTTGTAAACACATGCTTGATGAATCCCAATTTTCTTGTGGTTAAGAACATTCTAAAATTCAGTTGTACGACAGAATTTTGAACTTTTTCTACACAATGTTGATAAAAGAGGGCCCAGGTCTGTTCCAGGCGGCAAAGGAACCTGCAGAATTTCAGCCTGTGTAACATAATGTGTGGCTTTTTCCCTTTGCTGTGTAGGAACTGAGCACCTCTCAGAAGAGTGGGGGAAACTTGCTCCAGATGCTGTATGACAAGCCCAGCCGTTGGGCCTACACCTTCCAGACCTATGCCTGCCTGAGCCGGGTTCGCTCCCAACTGCAGCCCCCCTCCGCCAAGCTGCGTGAGGCCGAGCACCCAGTGCAGTTCTTCGAGAGGTCCGTCTACAGTGACAGGTGAGTCCAAGACCGTAATCTGCTTGTCGTGTTTCAGTAATTTGCATCCTGGATGTGTTTCATACATTCATTCAAGACGTTTTCTGCCAAAACAGTGCTTCACTAGCTTTGCTCCTCCAGTTGCAGAACCCCAGAATTTACCTGGCATGGAATTTTACATTAATCAAATGATGTGGAGCAGTCTTTGAGCCATTCAGGGTATTACAAGCTGCAGGCTCTTGAACACACAGCACTGTGGGGCTGCTCCATATCTTATGCTTTTTAGCTTAGGTGTAAATTGTGGTCAGCAAAACCGGCTGCATGTGTCCCTGCAGAAAAGCTCCTCTGGTTTGATGTGGTCGATTTTGAAGACTTAAATCAAGTAGGACATTCCCGTCAAACCTGGAATAAGTCTGGTTGCTCTCTTCTGAACTGCCTCTAGAGCAGTGATTACTTTCTTGAAGTGTGGAGCCCAGAACTGTACACAATATTCCAGATGAGGTCTAACTATTGCATTGTACAGTCTTAACATTACTTCCATTGTTCTAAATTCTACACTTTTGACAATATACCCTAACATTTTGTTTGCCTTTTTGATTGCTTCCCCACATTGTTTGGATGGAGAAAGTGAGGAGTCTACATGAACTCCTAGGTCTTTCTTATGCTTTACTTCTTCTAGTGCTATTCCTCCCATAGTGTAATTATAGTGGACATTTTTGTTACCTGCATGTATTACCTTGCACTTGTCCACATTGAATTTAATCTTCCAGGTGTCAGCCAACAATAACTTTTTTTGTTTTTTGTGTTCCCAATTCAATAGCATACCATTTCCACTCCCAGAGCTTCAAATTAATTTATAAGTCTACAAATGAATCAGTCTGAAATAGTGCTACTATTGAGCTCCTGAGAAATGCCAGACTGAGTCTGAAGCACCACTCCTGATCTGGCCTGCCTCATCCCCTCTCCATGCCAGAGCTAAAAATGGTCTTCGGAAGCCTACAATTAGATCACAAAGTCTGACACATAATAATGTTCACTGTGCGTATGGGTAATCTTTTAGTCTGGTGATTGTGTAATCCAGTGCTGGGAAATGTGTGGGGTTGACCCCGTGTGTTTTGTTTTGTGGGTGTTTCTGTCCAGGTACATTTTTGCATCCAATCTATTTGAAATGGGAGATTTGAATGAGACGGAGTGGGCTATCTACCAGGACTGGCACGGCTGGCTGCTCAGCCAGTATGAGTCAAAGCTTGAGCTGGACGGCATGATATACCTGCGAGCCGAACCCATGGTGAGGATGTGTGTGTAATAAATCAACAGCACAAATCATAAACTTTTCTATACAGCTACACTGGTATGTGCTTTGTGTTGGTGGTACAACATATAGACACAAGTGTTAAGGTACAAATAACTGGGGGAAATTATTTTATTGTTTTTTAGTTTTTTCTGTAATCCCTCTGAAATCAGACCCACCACTCCTGTGCTTAAAACAGTTATCAGTTTTGTAATGTTTGCTGCTGAGACCCCTGCTTCCATTTGCACCACCCACTGATAAAACTGCAGAGCTCTCGGGCTCCATGTAAACTACAAGGAAAGCTCTGGCCAACATGAGCCCCCCCCAGCCCTGTCAGTACTCTACCCCATGGGAGAATCTTGGTCAATGTCAGCTATGACACTGTCCAGAGTGGAACCAGCACAGTTTGGATTATAAGGCTCTGCCTGTAAGAGTGAGGGATTTTACTGCCTGAGCCACACATTTTAATAGACCATTCCCACCCATGTATTATTATTATTTTTTTTTTCTATCCCTGTGATCTCAGTGATGTTGATGTAACTTCGACCCCTTCCTTACAGAAATGCATGCAGAGGCTTCACCTACGAGGGCGAGAGGAGGAGCAGGGCATCGAGCAGGACTACCTGGAGAAGCTGCACTACAAACATGAGTGCTGGCTCTACCACAGAACCACACAGTGAGTATACAGCCTCCCAGCTCCAGCTGCACCCTCATTGCACACCTACCTCCTTGCATGATTAATCCAATAGGCATCCAGCACTTTTGATCTTTCATGTACTTGTCTTTTTCTTTTTTCAGGTATATAACTCGCTGAGCCTAACAATCTGGAAAAGTGCAGTTTAGTCTAGGCTAAGACATTAAAATACACTATACCAATACACAACCACTTACACAAATAAGCTAATTACTATTACTATCCCCTTGTAGGTTACGATCAGTTTCTGCACATTAAAAAAAGTTGGAAGATAAATGTCCAAATGCTAATGAGCAATTAAGTTGTTTTGCATTTCATCTTGCAGTCTGTAAGGCAGTAGAAATGTTTGCTTGGTTTTCTGTAGAAACCTGAAACTACTGCATGTGTTTTGTTGGTGATGAAACATCGTGGTTTATTTAATTGGATATTTTTTTTGTAGAGTCGACTTTGAATACTTAAAAGACCTCCCGATTCTGCTACTAGATGTAAATGACGACTTTAAGAATGACAAGATCAAGCAGGAAGCAATTCTTGACAAGGTAGGTTTTGAGATGTTAAAGGATGGGGTAAAATAGGGTTCACTCATATAATTCTGACTTTCAATGAGTTCTGAGCTGCTAGAACATTTTTTTTTAATTCACTAAAAAGCACTAAAAAGATTGAAAAAATGAAATCCCCCTTGAGCAGTGTAAATGTATTTATTTGTTTGTTTGATTGATTGTTCTTTCTTCCCTAAAACAAACTATGAATGTTAACACTGAATGGGCCTTGAAATTTTCGTAGCATAAAAAGTAATGAGTGAGTTTAAGAGAACCTGGTAGATTACTGCTATTGACTCTTGCTGTGGTTCCTTTGGATCCAAAAGTGCAGTTCTTAAGTAATTTGTTTATTCGTGTGCATTTAGTGCTGTGAGTATGATACAAGAGAATTTAGTGCAACCCTTGAAACTGGGGTGGAGTGAACTATATTTCCATATGGCAATTATTAGTTGGCATTTTTGTTCTCAGTAGTAATATCTTTATCACCCCCCCTTCTCTCTCTCTACAGGTTAAAGAGTTCATGAGTACTTTGTAAGACTTGAATGACAAGAGCTGGAAGACCTCTCACTTAGACCATTGTGTGATTGTGAGGCTTTTATTGAATGCAAACCTGGTTTAAATTAGCTGTATCTGTTTGGAGAAGGGTGGTAGTGTCAGTTAAAATACATGCTGGAGATATTCACAACTGTATCTGCAAAGAGGTCAGATGTTAAAGGGAGGAATAGTCATTGCTGCTTAACAGGAGAAATCTTCAATTCAGTTGTTTCAAATATTTTAAAGCTTGAATAATGCAAATGATTCTTTCTGTAGGTCAGACTTTTAGAGAGAATGCATACACCTGCTACCCTAACCACACCTGCAAACCATTTCAAAATCTGAAATACTCCCATTTCCACTTTATTTGAACTGTGGTTCTCTTAAGGAAAAAAGTAGCTAATTGAACTAATTCCATTATCTTGGAAATTATACCACCTTTTTCACTATTGTGTGACTGTTGTTTGATTGTGTAAGATGGCATTTTGAACACAAGTACTACAAAGTGGTGTTGGCTGTGCAAAATTGCATCTCTTACACATGCTTCATATGATATTAACTTCTTCAATTGCAGTTTCTACACACAAGCAGCTTACATAAATATTTATTATACAAGGATAATATTTTCCTCTCATGGGTTGGTTACAGAGCTACCATATTAATTTCACCGGTCTATAGATGCTGTGATTTATTTCTCAGATTTTCCTCTGAGAATGGTGTCTTTCTGGTATGCAATATATAATTTGCAAACTAATGCAGAGCTTACACCTTCAAACATGTACTTTTATATATAGCAGGCATATTTATTGTGGACACTTACCCATTTCCTTTTTGTAGTTAACAAAATGCCTTACAGGTATCCCACTGAATGTCTACTTTGTATATATATATATTTTAGAGTGAGTGTGTGCGAGTATATACACCGATCAGCCATAACATTATGACCACCTGCCTAATATTGTGTAGGTCTCCTGCTTGCCGCCAAAACAGCCCTGACCCATCGATGCATGGACTCCACTAGACCTCTGAAGGTGTGCTGTGGTATCTGGCACCAAAACGTTAGCAGCAGATCCTTTAAGTCCTGTAAGTTGCGAGGGGGGCCTCCATGGATCAGACTTGTTTGGCCAAGTTGTTTGGAGGCCAAGTCAGCACCTTGAACTCGTGATTAATCAGACCAGGCCACCTTCTTCCATTGCTCCGTGGTCCAGTTCTTCTTCTCACGTGCCCATTGTTGGTGCTTTCGGCATGTGGACAGGGGACAGCATGGGCACCCTGACTGGTCTGCGGCTACGCAGCCCCATATGCAACAAACTGCGATGCACTGTGTTTTCTGACACCTTTCTATCAGAACCAGCAAGAACTTTTTCAGCAATTTGAGCTACAGTCGGTCGTCTGTTGCATCGGACCACACGGGCCAGCCTTCGCTCCCCACGTGCATCAATGAGCCTTGGCCGCCCATGACCCTGTCGCCGGTTCACTGCTTTTCGTTCCTTGGACCACTTTTGATAGGTACTGACCACTGCAGACCGGGAACACCCCACAAGAGCTGCAGTTTTGGAGATGCTCTGACCCAGTCGTCTAGCCATCACAATTTGGCCCTTGTCAAAGTCACTCAGATCCTTATGCTTGCCCAGTTTTTCATCTTCTAACACATCAACTTTGAGGACAAAATGTTGCTGCCTAATATATCCTACCCACTGACAGGTGCCATGATAACGAGATTATCAGTGTTATTCACTTCACTTGTCAGTGGTCATAATGTTATGGCTGACAATTGATAATCAATTGATGTGTGTGTGTGTGTGTATGTATATATATATATATATATATATATATATACGTATAGTGTATATATAGATATAGATATATATAGTGGGAATTATTAATCCACTCAATTTCAATTTCAAGGCAGCACTATGGAGTAGTGGTTAGGGCTCTGGACTGTGGAGTAGTGGTTAGGGCTCTGGACTCAACAGCAATGTCCCTGGGTGGGGCATTGCTGTTGTACCCTTGAGCAAGGTACTTCACTTAGATTGGTCCAGTAAAATGCCCAGCTGTATAAATGGGTACAAATGTAAGTTGCCCTGGATAAGAGTGTCTGCTAAATGACAAATAATGTAATGTAATGTACTATATAATCAGTATGCAATTGTACAATTGTGAATTTAAATCTTATGAAATTGCTACATTAAAGCATTGTCTCATTATTTTGTCTATTTTGTTTTTATTTCCTGTGTCTACAAAATAATGTGAAAGACTTTAATTGGATTTTCTAAATAAGCAGAGAATCTTGTAGAGGTTTAGAATTGATGTTCAAGTCAAGACTTCTAAGAGAATGTTGAATATTAAACAAGAGTAATGGCTATTTAAGTTAGACAGATTAAATCAAAGTTTTGACCCACCCGCTATTAGAAAACTATAGAACTGTGCTGAATTGCGGCTTCATTTTTAGTGAGATGATACTTTCTTCTAATCATAAATGTAACCGCTATGATGTACAGGTTTGTAGTTTGCTGTACAAAGGGCACTTTAACTAACCAACCAGTCTTTTGTATTTTCAATCTCTTGGAGACTTAATCAACGACTATTATTATGCATGTGGCAAACTGAAAACCTGCACAACTGGATCTTAATGAGGCCACTTCCAACAGAAACAACTGTAACCTATTGTACATCACAAGATACAAAAAGGCTTCTTCCAACTCTCATCGCTAGTTCTTTTCTTCACTTCATGAGAGAGGAGAGCTTCAGGTTAACCTGTATTTATGTTTTGTATAATAGACTTGTTACTTCATCGTTGCATCCTGAGATTTACTGAAACCACTACATTCAGAATGTGTCGTTCTTCCTTCCTCCAGCTTGGAAACACTGCTAAACTCAAACAATTCCTCTCATTACATGACACTGAGAAATTTATACACACATTTGTTACATCTAGATTGGATTACTGTAATGCCATTCTGTCAGGCAGCACAAACAGCTATTTCTGCACTTCAGTTAGTCCAAAATGCTGCTGCAAGAATGCTAACTAAAACAAAAAAACATGAATACATCATTCCAGTATTAGATTCTCTTCACTGGCTCCCCATTTGCTATAGGATAGATTTCAAAGTTCTCTTCTTAGCATTTAAAGCACTAAAGGGACTTGCACCTCCCTACTGTCATTGTCATTGAGATCAGCCGGTTACTTACTGGTTCCTAAAATACAGAAAACTAAGGGTGGTAGAGCATTTAGTTATAGGGTCCTGAAACTTGAACAATCTTTCAGCTTATGTAAGAGACTGAAGACTTATCCCTTTAGTCTTTGTTTTTCTAGCCAATAGTGCTGCCGGTAGATATGCAATGCACAATTGTATTGTATTTAGGGATGTCCTGCATTGCATAACTAGTACCTGAGCACAATTTTCTTTTCGTCTTCCAGCAGTAGCCTCCTCTGAGGGGCCGACGAGGCACCTCATCCCCCACCATGGAAACCTGATGAGGGACAACCCACCCAAGAGGCACCCCACCATGGAGGGCTAATGGCACACCCACACCCCAAGGTCTGCTAAGCCATCACCACCCAAGGGCTGTTGAGGTTCCAACCCCCCCATCCCCGAGGGCCAGCGAGAATCCCCACCAGAGGGAACACCACAGCCAGAAGCACCATTTAAGAACTTTCTGATCTCCTTGCTGCTGTAACTACTATATTGTATACATTTCCCACCTAGTCGGTGAATGTATAAATGTACCGTTTTCACACATTTACTATAACATATGTATCAAATTGGGGTTCAATAATGCTGTGATCACATGCAAGTCTAATAATGGACTGGGCTGCTCAGTTCCTACAGCAGAGGGCAGCACAGGCCACAGAAAAATTGAAGTTCAGCGCTGCCAAAGAATGAAATATGGTTAACTCTTAAAGATGACTGGAAAATTGCAAATGTCATACCAATCCACAAGAAAGGGGATAAAACTGAGCCAGGAAATTACAGACCAATCAGTATCATCTGCATTACTTGTAAAATGTTGGAAAAAATGATTAGACAGAAAATAGAGGAGCATCTTAATGAAAACCATATTCTTGGAGTAGGTCAACATGGGTTTAGACGAGGCAGATCATGTTTTACTAATCTATTAGAGTTCTTTGGACATGCAACTGCAGCTGTAGATCACGTGAAAGCATATAATATGATATACTTAGATATTCAGAAAGCTTTTGATAAGGTTCCACACCAAAGACTGATCCTCAAATTGGAAACTGTAGGCATTCAGGGTAATGTAAGTAGATGGATTATGAACTGGTTGATGCTTTTCACGCTGGAACAGGAGATTACGTGGGGACTTGATTCAAGTCTTCAAAATCATGAAAGGCATTGACCACATCAAACCAGAGGAGCTTTTCCAGATCAGCAGGGACACATGGACCCGGGAACACAGATGGAAAACAGGAGACACTTCTTTACACAGAGAGTAGTCACAATCTCAAACAAACTCCCCAGCGATGTGGTTGAAACTGAAAATTTGGGAACATTTGAAAATAGACTGGATTGTATCCTTGGATCACTTAGTTATTAAAGGACACCAAACGAGCACAATGGGTCGAATGGCCTCCTCTCGTTTGTAAACTTTCTTAGGGAAGCAAGAAACCAAGTTGTGAGGTGCAGGGCAAATGGAAGCAGAGGGTGATTGAACAAGTGAACATGGTGTTCAGCAATGTTGATTGATTGAAAGGAGCAGGGAGAAGTGACCGGTAAGGAAGGGTGATGGCGACATCTAGTGGGGATATGTGTAGGTGCATTTAGACAGGGATTGTGGAATTATCCCCCTCTCAACGATCGTCCACAACCACACCAGACTGGACACGGCAGGAACGGCCATTGGGCTGAGGAGCAGGTGCAGTGAGATGGGCAGGATGAAAGTCAGAAATGAGGGAAGGATCAAGGTCATCAGAGGCAGGAACCCAGGAGCGATCCTCTGGACCATAACCCTCCCAGTCCACCAGGTATTCCTTCACAGTGTTGGGCTGAGGCCAGTCGGTGACCGCTCTCAACTTCTCCATGTCCATGTACACACCGCTGGCATCGATGACGTAACCCAGGAAACCCACATACTGGAGGTGGAACTCGCACTTCTCCGCCTTCTGTCGCACCTGGGAAACATGTTCAGAGAGGTAGGGAGAGTAAATCAGGATGTCATCAATGTAGACGAAGATGAAGCAATGCAGGAAGGAACTTGGTGCCTTGTTCATGGAAGCCTGTAACACAGAAGGGGCATTGGCGAGACCAAACGGCATGACTAGGTATTCATAATGGCCTTCATCCCCCTGTTGAATCTAGATGAGGTTGTAGGCGCTGCGTAGGTCCAATTTTTTAAAGGAATGGACTTCTCGAATCTGCTCCAGGGCAGCTGGCACTAAGGGCGGATGGCAGCGAGTACCGATACTTTATTCACTGCGTTAAGGCCACTGTAGTCGATGCAGGGCCGAACACCACTGTCCTTAGAAATGAAAAAGAAGCTGGCAGCAGCAAGTGACATGGAAGGACGGATGGTTACCAGGTCCAGAGCCTCCCTGATGTACTCCTCCATGGCCTGTGACTCTGGGAGAGAGAGGGTAAATGTGACCCCTGGGAGGAGAGGTGACCAAAAGGACATCACTGGCACATTCCCCAGATCGGTGCAGTGGCAAACGGGAAGCCTGGGTCTTGCTGAAAGCCACCACCAGGTCTGTGTATTTCTGAGGAATTTGTGTTGGAGCAGAGAGAAGGGGACTCTATGTGTGTGCCCTACAGGGATGAGACAGGCATCTATTGACACAGTTCTGCCCCCTGGAGATAATGTCCAAAGAATACAAAGTGCAAGAATACAGTTAAGTACAAGGCATCAAACATTACAAATTCTAATTTACATTAAACGGAGCAATTCAAAATATAATACATTTTACAACTTCCAATGTACACAGGTAAGTACAGTAAGTGAGGTCATACATCCTGGAAAGTAAAAGCTAAGTGCTGTCAAGATGTAAGGTCACAGTCAAGGGCTACAGGAAAAGGAGCAAGTGGGAAATCAATCAATAATACAAATATTAGTAACGCAAGAAGCATGATAAAATGCTGTGAAGTGCTATCTAACGGGGATTAAAAGGACTAATATTACAAGTACTGTCTGAAAAGATGTGTCTTGAGTAAGCGCCGGAAGGAGATCAAGGACTCTGCTGTTTTGACTTCAGTGGGAAGGTCGTTCCACCATTTAGGGGTTTGCGTATTGGCGTGGGGGCCTGTCTGTGTGGCGTTTGCATGTTCTCCCTGTGTCTGTGTGGGTTTTCTCTGGGCACTCTGGTTTCCTCCCACCATCTAAAGACATGCAAGTTAGGTTAATTGGCCTTGCTGTGTGTGTGTGTGTGTCCCAGCGATGGAGTGGTGTCACATCCTGGGTGTATTCCTGCCTTGTGCCCTATGCCTGCCGGGATCGGCTCTGTCTTCCCTGTGACCCTCACCAGGATAAGTGTTTTTGAAAATGGATGGATGGATCCAATAGATTAGATCTTAGATCTTAGATCTTCCAAAAATACTGGACAGAGGGTATGCCATATACTTGCTTGTTGAACATCTCATTCCAAAATCATGGACATTACAATGGAGTTGGTCCCCCTTTAATGCAATAACAGACTCCATTCTTTCCACTAGATATTGGAACATTGCTGTGGGGATTTGCTTCCCTTCAGCCGCAAGAGCATTATTGAGGTCGGGCACTGATGTTGGGTGATCAGGCCTGGCTCACAGTCGGTGTTCACAATTCATCTAGTAGATTGTGAAGCATGATTCATCACTGCAGATAATGTGTTTCCACTACTCCAGAGTCCAATGGCAGTGAGCTTTACTCCACTCTAGCCAACGCTTGGCATTGCACATGGTGATCTTAGGTTTGTGTGGCTGCTCGGCCATGGATACCCATTGCATGACGCTGCTTCCAGAGGCAGTTTGGCCAAATATTGACTCAAGAAGGTGATGACGTTTGCATTCAGTTATTTTCTGTTTTGTATTTGTAATTAATTTAGACAATTTGCAGATTATATTTTTCCAATAATTAGAAGGGGTGTCCACATACTGTTGGCCTTGTAGTGTAAAAATACCAGACAGTCCAGTAAAATACTGGCCAGCTGGCAACCCTTACTGCCACAGACATCTTTACATTTTCTACTTTTTCATGTTTGAATGGTTAAACAGATGTTTGTAATTAATATTGTGGTTTTGTTAAACAGTTATTTGCATAAAAGAAGTAAAAAAGGAAACATCATCAATAATGATCGCATCCTAGTTTTTTGTGGCCCCGGAGCTGTAGCTGGTTAAAAGCTGGAGCTGGGGCTGCTGGAGCCGGCCTGGAGCTGGAGCACTGGGTCTCCATCAGTTTCAGACCCAACCTGGAGCTGGAGCTGAACCTCTGGAGCCACTCTGGTGCTGGAACCAGCAAACCCTACTGCTGTTGTACCCTTGAGCAAGGTACTTTACCTAGATTGCTCCAGTAAATGCCCAGCTGTATAAATAGCTACAAATATAAAACATAATGTGATATGTTGTAACAATTGTAAGTCACCCTGGATAATGGTGTCTTCTAAGAAATCATGTAGTAATATCATAGATCTAGAAAGATTCTGTATGGAGGAATGGTCTAACATTCCTTCCTACATGTTGTCCAATCTGATTAAATAATATGTAGAAAAAGGCTCAGTGCAGTTATCCTTGCAAGGGGTGGTATGCACAAAGTACTGAAAACAAGGTTTCCAATAATTGTGACATGAATTTATAGATTGATATTTTGGTTGATTCAACATGTTGGAAAATTGCAAATTGCAATTGCAATATAGCTCATTACACATGTTGTTTATTTTATGCAGCCGTTCTTACTCATCTTTATTGGAGGTGACGATTATTGGTCAATATACTAATCAAAAAATTTTCCCAAAGCTTCAAATTAGTTTATAGACAGTGCATCTTGAACCCGAACAATCTTTTAAATCATCAACTGCAAAAGACCTTGAAAACAATGTTCAGTATGTGCATGAAAGTTGGCTGCACATGAAATTGTGTTTGGTTAACCATTCAAGGGATGTGTTTCCTTAATGCAGTGAAAGATATGAAATATCAACACATCTATTTGGATTTCAAATTCCAGACCAGTTGGATCACTGACAGATTGAAAAAGTCAGGAACCATTTTAGACAGCACATGTCTATGCTTCCAATATAGTTGGATCAATGAGAGTAAAAACTGGGTTCTATACATTTTTAACAATTGTGGTGTAGTGCTAGGAAGGGGGTAAAATGATTGACCTGGCCCACACTATGTCTCCCAGAAGCCCTGTGAGAGGCACCATTGGATGGGATTACCTGACCAAAGCGACTCTTCTGATTGTCTCAGGTAACAGTTTAAAAGATGGAAGCAAAGCACTTGCTTGCTGAAGTAAAGTAGGTGCTGGAGGAGTTGTAGTGAACCATTGAGCCAAAACAAATGTCTGCTGCCTACATTGGGGAACAACCCCTTCAGAGTTCACTGCACCAAGGTAAAGACTTCAAGCTACTCAACGTATGGGTATTGAACTTGGCTATGTATGTACAGTGGGGGGGAAAAGTATTTGATCCCCTGCTGATTTTGTACGTTTGCCCACTGACAAAGAAATGATCAGTCTATAATTTTAATGGTAGGTGTATTTTAACAGTGACAGACAGAATAACACCAAAAAAATCCAGAAAAATGCATTTCAAAAAAGTTATAAATTGATTTGCATGTTAATGAGGGAAATAAGTATTTGACCCCTTCGACTTAGTACTTGGTGGCAAAACCCTTGTTGGCAATCACAGAGGTCAGACGTTTCTTGTAGTTGGCCACCAGGTTTGCACACATCTCAGGAGGGATTTTGTCCCACTCCTCTTTGCAGATCTTCTCCAAGTCATTAAGGTTTCGAGGCTGACGTTTGGCAACTCAAACCTTCAGCTCCCTCCACAGATTTTCTATGGGATTAAGGTCTGGAGACTGGCTAGGCCACTCTAGGACCTTAATGTGCTTCTTCTTGAGCCACTCCTTTGTTGCCTTGGCTGTGTGTTTTGGGTCATTGTCATGCTGGAATACCCATCCACGACCCATTTTCAATGCCCTGGCTGAGGGAAGGAGGTTCTCACCCAAGATTTGATGGTACATGGCCCCATCCATCGTCCCTTTGATGTGGTGCAGTTGTCCTGTCCCCATAGCAGATAAACACTCCCAAAGCATAATGTTTCCACCTCCATGTTTGACGGTGGGGATGGTGTTCTTGGGGTCATTCCTCCTCCTCCAAACACGGCGAGTTGAGTTGATGCCAAAGAGCTCGATTTTGGTCTCATCTGACCACAACACTTTCACCCAGTTCTCCTCTGAATCATTCAGATGTTCATTGGCAAACTTCAGACGGGCCTGTATATGTGCATTCTTGAGCAGGGGGACCTTACGGGCGCTGCAGGATTTCAGTCCTTCACGGCATAGTGTGTTACCAATTGTTTTCTTGGTGACTATGGTCCTAGCTGCCTTGAGATCATTAACAAGATCCTCCCGTGTAGTTCTGGGCTGATTCCTCACCGTTCTCATGATCATTGAAAGTCCATGAGGTGAGATCTTGCATGGAGCCCCAGACCGAGGGAGACTGACAGTTATTTTGTGTTTCTTCCATTTGCGAATAATCGCACCACCTTCTCACCAAGCTGCTTGGCGATGGTCTTGTAGCCCATTCCAGCCTTGTGTAGGTCTACAATCTTGTCCCTGACATCCTTGGACAGCTCTTTGGTCTTGGCCATGGTGGAGAGTTTGGAATCTGATTGATTGATTGCTTCTGTGGACAGGTGTCTTTTATACAGGTAACGAGCTGAGATTAGGAGCACTCCCTTTAAGAGAGTGCTCCTAATCTCAGCTCGTTACCTGTATAAAAGACACCTGGGAGCCAGAAATCTTGCTGATTGATAGGGGATCAAATACTTATTTCCCTCATTAACATGCAAATCAATTTATAACTTTTTTGAAATGCGTTTTTCTGGATTTTTTTGTTGTTATTCTGTCTCTCACTGTTAAAATACACCTACCATTAAAATTATAGACTGATCATTTCTTTGTCAGTGGGCAAACGTACAAAATCAGCAGGGGATCAAATACTTTTTTCCCTCACTGTATATAATAAGAATTTTGTTCAAATTCTGCCCATGTGCATGTGTTTAGTGCTGCTTTGTTTTACATGTGTTGTTTTTACCTGGCTTTATAATTACCTTTTAGTCACACCACTTGAACTGTGTTCTAAGAGCAACCCGCATGGCAACGGCAGAGCTTGAACAGGAAGTAGTTTCAAATGGTTCAAATTCTCCACAGAAGTAATTAAAGTAGATTTTAACAGCCACTTTTGCTTGTCAGAATGACGGGTCACTGAATCAAGAAGTTTCTAATATATATCTCCTCCTGATCAAATGGATTTTACCTAGTCAAATGAAATAACATATGCTGAATCTCTAAAATAAAGTAGTTCTAGTACTTGTGGATGTCCCAGGCCATATAGATCACTGGCGGATTCAAGGGGTGGCAAGGAGTGGCAGCTGCTACCCCACCAAAAAAGACTTGCCACCCCAATCTCCCCATGCTAAAATATATATATTTTTTAAATTTTAATAAATTTAATTCAATAATATTAATATTATTATTATTGGCCTTATTTAAACTACAATGTTATAATAATTTATGGTTGACATCGGGTCACACCGTCCCTAGCGCTTTTCCACCGACATGGTGCCCGTGCTGGTTCGGAGCTGGTGCCTAATCTGGAACCGTTCCGCGGTTTTCCACCGCAAAAACCAAGGAACCCGTGACGTAAGATGCCGGGGGGCGGGGTTAAGACGTCTCCACAAAAATTTCCTGGAGTTCAACTGCCATGTTTTAAATGCCAGGAGAGACGCGAGTAGTGAGCACTGTTGATTGAAAATGAGCGAAATCAGCAGCAAACAGCGGCCTGTCAGAAAGAGACACTTCAATAAGAATATGGTCTCTCCAGGTCAATATCTAGCAGTTGGCAAATGGCAGCAATGAAAGACGACAGAGCCTTCCGTGAAAGGAAAGGCGTGTTACAGCGATATTATTATGGGAGAGTTAATGCGACTATATAGATTGGACAGAAATTGTAATTGAACTGGTCATTAACTGGTCCTTAACTGGCAGTTTCTTCCGCCACTGGCAGAAATGAGGTGTTACGCCGAATTCAGTGCCCCCTAGGAGTAATGTGTCCCTGGTTGGTTTGCGCATGATTCATACATTAATTTTCTTAGCACTGGGCGAATTACACAAAACATACATATTTTACAGTAAGAGAAGATCAAATACACAATAACTTCTGTGCTGATCATGAGTGCAACTTTAACTACGTATGTATATACAGATTGATTATCACACTGTACATGGAATACTTACGTCCTAAAAGTGTAACCAATTTAAACACATGAAGAAATGTACATTGTTGTTGTATTTCAACAATTGCACAAACACAATCACTGCCGTGCAGAAGCACTGAACTCGCTCTGTTTGCAGCAGCACTGTAGAGCAAGCGAGCAAGCTAGCGAACACACGCCAGCAGAGTGCTGACAATTTATTATTATTATTTATTTATTAGCAGACGCCATTATTCAGGGCTTTTTAGTGATGTGGTAAGATTGCTGCATTGTGGCGCAGGACAACGGGGTTCGAATCCCCGCCGCGGCCAGAACGCCCGAGTCGTTGCAATATTATATAGGCTGTATTTTATTACTGTGATTATGAATGTAAAATTAATCTAGCATTTGAATTCCATGTAGCATCTTAATGTCCTCGTAATGAAGGAATGAGGGGAAAACACATTATTTTGTATCAGCTTATAAACAAATAAAAGGCTGAGTTATCTTTGCATATTCGTATAGTTGTATTTTTGTTTCTGCTTGTCTACATGTGATCTCGCATTCTGCTCCATGCTTTGGAACCCCCACATCCAGTGACGTCAGCGTTCGATAAAAGTTTAGCTGGTTCCCATGCCGAGCACCAGCCCAGGCACCATGTCGGTGGAAAAGCTCCGATTTCGCATCGAACAACTCACTGACAAAGATAATCGCACCACCTTTGTAATGGAAGGTGCAATGTATTTTCTCGACCATGGTGTTTAAACAGCAAGCTCAGCAAGCTCTCAACATGACTTCGTCTATACGGGCTAGAACTGGTATTGGTTGGCACGCAAAGCGAGAGACTATGTGCGTTTTTTTTTTTTTCAGCCAATTGTCTAAACTGATTGGCCCTTTAGAAAACTTTAGTATATTTGGCAGTGACGGAACCGCCCCCAAGTAATTGAGCACCACTCACGTTACTATCTGAATATTCATGTTTTAGGTCTGGTGCTTGTGCACAGATTTTCACAGTTATGCGCAGAATTGCAGAATCCTCCGCTCCCATTGGTGGAGCTGCGCAGATCTGCGAAGAACTGCGGAAAGCTGCACTTCACGAACGAGATGTTAATGTTATTATGCCAGTTCATGCTGCGGTGCTGCACTCTGCGACCGGGAGGAAGATAACAAAAACTGTAAGTATGTCCTGTTGTGATTAATTGTGGTCAGCAATGCACGTATTTTGCATTTTGTTTACAGTTATCTCCTGTATCAAATGGAGAAATGACCACATTCAAATTTAACACTCCGACAATTTAAAAACTTCATAAAGTTGTAAAAAGAAAGCTGTACATTCTCAAAACATTTGTACATTTGTACACATTCATTCTCATGGTAGATTGATACCACTGCATTATTTTTGTCTTAAAACACAATGCCACAGTGCCACACAATATATATTAATCTACCAGTTTTAGTTATTTTACAAAATGTAAAAGCAGTAGATATTAAGTAAATATACACTGAAAGGTGCATTGCTATTGAGTTCAAGTGTAAACAAAACAAAACAATATGGAAGGGTTACTAATGCAGCCAAATGAACAAACTTCTACTTCTTATATGTAAGGGCAGGGCAATAGAGAATCTGTGGGACTTTGTTTTGGGGGTAGATTGTGATTTTAATGGGGTTTTTAAATGTACTTTAGCCTTATAATCCTCAAGCTTAATGCATGATGAAATGCGATTGATGCATTTTACTGCACTGTAGCAATACTGCAACATTTAAATGATGTATTCATTGTATGATGCACTTATTCTTTGTTCTTTAATTTTGTGACATGCTTTGACATGGTATTCCACTATATATAATTAAGATTGATTGATTGATTTAATTTGAATGAGGATTATAGATTCTCATTGTCCAGAATAAAAAGGGACATATTCCAAAAATGACCGAGCTAGTGAAGTGCTATTACTATTACTTTTTTATATTTGTAAATTTACAATAACCTGTGAGCAAAAATGGAACCTGCATCTTTATAATCTTTTTTGGGAAGAATATGTGCCTTGCTTCATTCAGCTTCTGCAGCAGACTCCCATTAGCAGACTGGAACTGCATTTGCTCTCCAGAATACAGAGGGATAAGGGGGTGGGTTCAAGGTGTGGGGAGGTTGGCAGTGGATGCAGGTGGCAGGTGGGCGGGATGGTTCCTCTGTCCATACTTTTTAGATTTTTCTGTATTGCGGTTTGTTTTGTTAGCATGTTTGCTTAATAACTTAATTTACAAAAACAACAACAACAACAAATATTGGTTGAAAAAATGCTGTTTAGCCCCTGTATAAACTTTTATATCCCTAATTTATCATTGGCACCCTTTGGCACTTAACAAAGTATACAAACCAGATTTTGGGCACTGTAGCCAAAAAAAATTTGCCATCCCTGATCTAGACTCTATGGTAAAAATCAGAGAGAAAATGGTCTAATATTTCTTTCTTGCTGCTGCATTTTTTGTTGATGATTGTATTTAAGGTGAGTAAATAAGTGTACCTTCAAAGCACACTTTGATATTGTAAAATCATCCTTAAGTGTACATTTTTGTTCTAATTGAGTTATTGTCGTTTGACTATATATTTATTAAGTGTCACAAGTGTGCACATTCCTGTTAGGCAAATGCTACTCGTATGCTAGTGCCAGTTAAGCGAACAGTACCGGCGCTCTTATTATACATCCATGGTAGAGACAAGCTGCGGTTCTTTTTCATTTTCTTAGTTGTAAATGGTAACTTGTTCAGTATTTTAAATTAATTACTAAATCCATTATTTTGACAATAACATTTTCTTTTGTAATTGTAATTTGTTTTTATTTCATACATTTTTCTATATTATTCATCAAGGAGTTTTCACACTGCTAGCTACATTTTTATTTTATGATTATTTCAGAATAAAGCACATATGCTGTAAACATGTATGACATAGATTAACCTAAATATATTATTTCTTGAATACTGTAGGGATACTGATCCAGTCCAACTATATCTGGCAAATCAATTTTCCAGTATGTATACTAATTTACATTTAGGCTGGCACCTGTTTTTGGTTAATCTTCCTTCAGAAGCCACCAAAGTAAATTTTATTTGGTTTGTGTGGGGTTTTTTCCACCCCTCCATGCCACCCTACAACTACTTCTTGCCACCCCAGGTGAAAATGTCTAGATCAGCCCCTGATATAGATAATACAGACAGGTGACAAATTAAAGTAAAAAAACAACATATAGTGTCTCAGTAAGGTTTTGGGCCACCACGAGCCACCAGAACAGCTTCACTGCGCCTTGGCATAGATTCTACGAGTCTCTGGAACTCTACTGGAAGGATGGAACATCATTCTTCCAAAAGATATTCCCTAATTTGGTGTTTTGATGATGGTGGTGGAGAGCGTTGTCTAACACGTCAGTCCAAAATCTCCCATAGGTGTTCAATTGGGTTGAGATCTGGTGACTGCAAAGGCCATAGCATGTGATTCACATAATTTTCATACTCATCAAACCATTCAGTGACCCCTCATGCGCTGTAGATGGGGGCATTGTCATCCTGGAAGAGACCACTCCCATTGGGATAGAAATGTTTCACCATAGGATAAAGGTGATCACCCAGAATAACTTTGTAATGATTTGCAGTGACCCTTCCCTCTAAGGGGAAAAGTGGACCCAAACCATGCCAGGAAAACACCTCCCACAGCATAACAGAGCCTCCCCTCAATGTAGGAGTCAAGCAGTCAGGCCTGTACTGTTCTCTTGGTGTATGCCACACATGCACTCGCCCACTTGTCGACAACACTAGCCAGTTGAGCAGTTTTTGTGACTGAAACTCCTGCCATTCATGCCCCAATAATGTCCCCTTTTTCAAAGTCGCTTAAATCCTTTCCTCTTGCCATTTTGATCCAAAATCCAGTTCAACTGGGCCTGCTCAGCATTTTTATACATACCACAGAGCATTATAGGATGTTAATTGCTTAATTGTATCATGCAATGCACCTCTTTGGAGGCATCTGCATTGGTTATTGGAGATGGTGCTCTTCACCACTCATTTATTCAGGTTTTTCCTTTAATTTGTCACCCATCTGTATTAAGTGGTTAACTACAATTATTTTTTTATTTTATTTGATTCTACTAGTTTGATTCAAACACAGACCACTTCTTATACAATACTAAATAAAGCATGTGGAAGTTTAATGGGTTAGGCCAGATGTATCTCAAGTGTTTACCTCGTCAAATTGCTAGCTACACTTCCTGTAGGTTGTTTTATGTCTGTCCCGTAGTTGTTTTTCTCTCGTGTTTATGTTGTAAAGAAGGCATTGTGTTTCCAACGTTACATGAATAGAATCAATGCTCCTTTTCCCCATTAGGAGATTGTATGGGTGCACTTAAGTCTGTTTAACAGTCATAGAGAGTCCAGAGCATTAGTTCCAATAAAAGTTTAAGCACAAATAATGCCACATAATTATTTAGGAAAGACATTTGCTTCTCTAAGTAGAATGAACTGAAGGATACTTAGAAATAAATAGTGGTATATAGTACAATGTTCTTAAACCCTGTTCCTGGAAAGCTATAGTTTTATGTTTTTCTTTCCAACCCAACTCTAAATTACACAGTTACACATAGCTTAATTCATGAAGATGATCATGAATATAGCCATTGATTAAAGTTGACTGCATTAGTGGCCACAAACCCAGCTTGGTCCTAGGACTTGCTCTTCTAAGTATCAGGATATGTACAAATTTTGTTTTGTGTTATGTGAGCTTGTGGATCAGTAGTGTATTGGGATTGAGAAATATGAAGTCAAAACAATGCTTTTGATTATTATTATAATTATTATTTATTTCTTAGCACACACCCTTGTCTAGAGCGACTAACAAAATATCAGAGCAATACAAAGTGCAATAATACAGTGCAATTCAAAGCATAATACATTTTACAAATTCCAATTTACACAAGTGTATACAAGATATACAGTAAACAATATATAAGGTCTTATAAGTGCTATCTTACTATATATAAATGACTAAAGTACAGTCTGAAAAGATGTGTCTTGAGTAAGGAGGTCAGAGACTCTGCTGTTTTGACTTCAGTGGGAAGGTCGTTCCACCATTTAGGGGCCAGGGATGAGAAGAAACAGTCTCTGTAGGAAGGAGAGTGCAGAGGAGGCAGAGTTAGTCTTTTGGCACCGGAAGACCGCAGTGGTCTGGAGGGGATGTATGGAGAGACAAGGTAACTCGGTGCAGTGTGGTCGAGACAGTGGTAGGTGAGGGTCAATGTCTTGAACTGGATGCATGCTGGTATTGGGAGCCAGTGGAGGGAGCGGAGCAGTGGAGTAGCGTGTGTGAATCGGGGCAGAGAGAATACCAGACGGGCTGCAGAGTTATGGATGAGCTGGAGCGGGTGGGTAGTAGTTGCAGGCAGGAAAGCCAGGAGGGAGTTGCAGTAGTGCAGGTGGTAGAGGACCAGGGACTGGATGAGCAGCTGAGTCGAGTAGTTGGTGAGGAAGGGTCGGATGCGGGGTATGTTGCTCAGGAAGAATCTGCAAGTGAGTGTCAGCATGGTGATGTGCTGAGTGTAGGAGAGCGCAGGATCAAGGGTGACTCCTAGGTTCTTAGCAGAAGAAGAAGGAGAGAGTGTCATAGATTCCAAGGGGATTGAGATGCAGGGATCAACAGAAGGTGAGGAGTGGGGGTGGGGAAGAGGAGATCCAATTTGGAGAGGTTGAGCTTGAGGTGATGCGAGTGCATCCAGGCAGAGATGCGAGAAGGGATGAGAGGGTCAGTGGAGGGAAAAGACAGGAAGATCTGGGCATCATTTGCATAGAAATGGTAAGAGAAACCATAGTATGTGATGAGGGGGCCCAGGGAGCGAGTTTAGAGAGAGAACAGGAGGGGGCCCAGGACGGAGCCTTGGGGTATGCTTGTGAGGAGAGGTTGGGGGGTGGATGAGGAACTTCGCCATGCCACTTGGTAGGTCCAGTCGTTGAGGTAATAGGAGAACCAGGTGAGAGCAGTCCCAGAGATTCCAAGGTCAGCAAGGCAGGAGAGGAGGATGGAGTGATTGACGGTGTCAAATGCTGCAAAGAGATCAAGGAGGATGAGGATTGTGGAGAGGGAGGCCGCCCGAGCACAGCTGATGGTATCAATGACTGCCAGGAGAGCAGTCTCAGTGGAGTGAGCTGGAGGAGGGAGGAGATGTAGGGAAGTAGATCAGGAGCAGTTGCTTGGAGGAGGCGAGAAGGGAGAGGGACCAGGGCACATATTGTAGGTATGTGACGTAGGAGGAGAGAGGAAACTTTAGAGTCCGAGAGAGGTGAGAATGAAGAAAAGAAAGCTTGGTCGGTGGGAGGTTTGGGTGGGATGGGAGAGGAGGGGGGAATGTTGAAGAGCTTGCGGATGTCTGCAGTCTTGGAGGAGAAGAAGGAGGCAAAATCATCAGCAGTGACAGATGAGGGAGGAGGAAGAGGAGGGGGAGGGGGGGCAAAGAGGGAGGAGAAGGTGGAATAGAGTTTGCGGGGTTGTTGACAGTGGATTCAAAAGATGTAAACAAGATGTAAACCATTGGTAAGCTCCAATAACAGGAAGACTAGATTAGTTTGCCAAAAAACATCTAAATAACCCTGTACAGTTCTGGAACAACATCCTATGGACAGATGAGAGAAATATCAACTTGTACTAGAATGATGGGAAGAGAAGTGTATGGAGAAGGTAAGGAACTGCTCATGATACAAAGCATACCACCTCATCTGTGAAGCATGTTATGGCATGGGCATGTATGGCTGCCAAGGGAACTGGTTCCCTTGTATTTATTGATGATGTGACTGCTGACAAAAGCAACAGGATGAATTCTGAAGTGTTTAGGGCTATATTATCTGCTCAGATTCAGCTAAATGCTTCAAAGGTCATTGGACGGCGCTTCACAGTGCAGATGGACAGTGACCCGAAACATTCTGCGAAAGCAACCCAAGGCTTTTTTAAGGCAAAGAAGTGGAATGTTCTGCAATGGCCAAGCCAATCACCTGACCTGAAACCCAGCATCTGGTGATGTTGATGGGTTCCATACTGCATTGACTGCAAAGGATTTGCAACCAAGTATTGAAACTCACAATTTAATTCATGATTTGGTTAGTTTGTCCAATTACTTTTGAGCCCCTAAAATTGGGGGGACCACCAATAAAAATGGGTGTAGTTCCTACACCGTTCACCCAATTTGGATGTAACTATCCTCAAATTAAAGATGAAAGTCTACACTTAAAGCACATCTTGATTGTTTCCTTTCAAATCCATTGTGGTGGCGTACAGAGCCAAAATTATGACAATTGTGTCACTGCAAATATTTATGGACCTAACTACCATTCAAAAGTTTGGGGTCACTTAGAAATTTCCATTGTTTTCCATGAAAACATACATGAAATGAGTCTGAATAGGAAATATAGCTAAATGAATAGGAAATACAGTCATTGACAAAGTTAGAAATAATTATTTTTAATTGCAATAATAATTGTGTTCTCCATTTGCAGCAAATACATCCTTGCAGACCTTTGGCATTCTAGTCAATTTATTCAGGTAATCTGAAGAGATTTCACCCCATGCTTCCTAAAGCACCTCCCACAAGTTAGATTGGCTTGATGGGCACTTCTTACATATCATATGGTGAAGCTGCTCCCACAACAGCTCAATAGGGTTGAGATCTGGTGACTGTGCTGGCCACTCCATTATAGACAGAATACCGGCTGACTGCTTCTTCCCTAAATAGTTTTTGCATAGTTTGGAGCTGTGCTTTGGGTCAATGTCCTGTTGTTGGAGGAAATTGGCTCCAATCAAGCGCCGTCCACAGGGTATGGCATGGCATTACATAATGAAGTGATAGCCTTCCAAGATCCTTTTTATCCTGTACAAATCTCCCACTTTACCACCACCAAATCACCCCCAGACAATCACATTGCCTCCACCATGCTTGACAGATGGCGTCAAGCACTCCTCCAGCATCTTTTCATTTGAATAATTTCATTTCTGTTTCTCACGAATGTTCTTCTATGTGATCCGAACATCTGAAACTTAGATTCCTCTGTGCATGATATTTTTTTCCAATCTTCCTCTGTCCAGTGTCTGTATTCTTTTGCCCATCTTATTCTTTTATTTTTATTGGCCAGTCTGAGATTTGGCTTTTTCTTTGCAACTCTGCCTAGAAGGCCAGCATCCTGGAGTCACCTCTTCACAGCTGACATTGAGACTGGTGTTTTGTGGGTACAATTTAATGAAGCTGCCAGTTGAGGACCTGTGAGGCGTCTGTTTCTCAAACTAGACACTAATGTATTTGTCCTCTTGCTCAGTTGTGCACCGGAGCCTTTCTATTTCTGGTTAGAGCCAGTTTAAGCTGTTCTGTGAAAGTAGTAGTACACAGCGTTGTATGAGATCTTCAGTTTCTGGGCAGTTTCTTGCATGGAATAGCCTTCATTTCTCAGAATAAGAATAGACTGACGAGTTTCAGAAGTTCTTTGTTTCTGGCCATTTTGAGCTTGTGATTGAACCCACAATTGCTGATGCTACACATGTTCTCTTCTGTATGTTCTTCTTATTCTTCTGTATCTTGCAAACCAACGTTAATATGCTCTCTTCCTCATCCTTAATTAAAAAAATGCCCCACCAAACGTCAAAATAAATGCTTCTTTCAACAAGAGGTGAAATGAGATGTCAATCAGCATCAAACTGCCAGTAGCGAATGAAATTTTGGGGTGGCACCCGGGGTGGCCAATCAGATGCCACCCCAGACACCCCTCTGGATCCGCCAGTGGACCCCAAACTTTTGAGTGGTAGTGTGTGTGTGTCATGGTTCCCTAGCACTCACCCTCAATCCCTGCTAGAGGCCACCATTTCCCTGCCTTTCCTATCACTTCTCCCTGCTCTCATCTTTCAATCATCCCATTAACATTCCGGAGACCCTTGTGCACTTCCGCTATCACCCCCTGCTCTCATTCGCCCTGCACCTCCCAACCTGGTTTCTGTTCCCTTTATAATCCCCTCACTTCCCTCAGTCGTGATGAAGTTTTGTCAGTTCTAACTGCAATCCTGAGCATTCTCACCGTGCCTTGTCTAGCCTTGTTTCCTCGAGTCCTGTATCTATCTTGTTTCCTTGACCTCCTGCCTGACTTCCCGACCATGACTACTTGTCTCCCTTGCTTGCCTGCTTGCCTGTTTGCTTGATCCCACGACCCTCGCCTGTGACCACGACCACGTTTCTGCCTTGGCTTCATTGCCCTGATCAGCCAGCACCCGAACCACGCCTGTCCGACCACCCTTTCCACGCACTGCAATTGGGTCCCCTGTTCCTGTGTCCCCCAACCCGTGACTGTATGTATGTATGTTTGTATGTATGTATGTATGTATGTATTCATATTGCTGCCAGCTTCTACAATCTGTGGTTGTCTGCCACACACAATACTTCTGCGGTGCTGACTACAGAGAAATCTGGTTATCATTATAGTGTAAAACAAACAAACAAAGAATTAAATAAATACACAAAAACTTTCCACTAATGCAAATCTAATTGCATGAAAACAGTAGCAGTAGCAATTCTAAGGTAATGGTAATCTAAATATATGTTTCATGAATATAACTGCATTACTGTATTATTGCCTATTCCACAAGACAGTGCATTCTTATCTCCACTGTGTGTGCTTCTTGCATTTACGGTAGTAACTTGGATTTGGTTTGTCCATTTGTATGGCTTTTGTAGTAATGGAAGGGGTGTTGAAAAATGGTTATCTTGTCAGTATTATTATCTAACTCAGTCATGGATGCTCTTTTGTACTTATATACTTGAAGTGGCAATTGCTCCGTGTTAAAAATTTTACAAAGAATAAATTAGGAAGAAAGATAATTTTAGAGTTTTAGCTTTCACTTAAGGAGTAAGTAGTGCTCAAACACCAGCTTCTTAATTTTGGTAAATATAGTGTCTAGAGCCTAAGTGGGATATATAGATTATAGTCACTGATATATTCTACTTCAGACTGCATTGGTATCTGCATTGCACTGCATCCTACAAATTGCTCCTTATTTTAAAAATGTACATCTGTTACATTTTATGCTAAATTTTGCATAGCCTAGCCCTAGAGAGTATAAATCAAACCTTCAGAAAATTATGATACTGTATTTTAAGGACTGGTTGTGTTCATATATAATTTAAGCAGTGGAAATATGAGGCTTAGCAAGCTGAATGTTCAAAGTTATGAATTAGATTCATTATAAAAGCCACCCCCAAACACGCAAACCCCCCAAAATGTGAATGTTTGCAAATTTTTTAAAGGAGATATGCATGCCATTTTGAAATTCAAACCCAATTCTTGACAGTGATAGGAAGTAGTGTGGAGTAGTTGTAAGGGCTCTGGACATTGGAAGGGGAGGGTAATGGGTTCAATCCCAGCTGAGGGACATTGCTGTTGTATCCTTAAGCAAGGTACTATACCTCAGGTATAAAACCTCACCTGTATAAATACAAATAATCTGTGTGTTGTATCAATTCTAAGTTGCCCTCTCTGTTAAGTAATATATAATAATAATTGCCCTCTATTTGCCAGATGTGTCTTACAACCTAATTTCAAGCAGGCCTTTTTTTCCCTCCCTTAACCCATTTTAGCTTATTTTTCCTAGCAATCTCTGGTCCTTGTATTTCAATTGAACTTGAATAGAACTATATCTACTAATCCTATGTTTAAGAGTAAAGAGACTGTGTTCCTTTAACCCTACTGGCATACGACAACCTTGAGACCTGTGTTAACTCTAGTTGCTTGTCTATGAACTCTTTCCTGGGAAGAAATGTCCTTGTTGCATGTTGCATGGTGACCAAATTTAGCACTAATTCTGCTACATGAAGATTCATTAGTGCATGGTCAAATTTTAACATCACTTCCCTTGATTTCAGTTCACTATATATACGTGTTAAGCTTTAAAAAAAAAAAAAATCAATATACACCGATCAGCCATAACATTATGACCACTGACAGGTGAAGTGAATAACACTGATAATCTCGTTATCATGGCACCTGTCAATGGGTGGGATATATTAGGCGGCAAGTGAATATTTTGTCCTCAAAGTTGATGTGGGCCAAATTGTGATGGCTAGACGACTGGGTCAGAGCATCTCCAAAACTGCAGCTCTTGTGGGGTGTTACCGGTCTGCAGTGGTCAGTACCTATCAAAAGTGGTCCAAGGAAGGAAAAGTGGTGAACCGGCGACAGGATCATGGGCGGCCAAGGCTCATTGATGCACGTGGGGAGCGAAGGCAGTTTGTTGCGTATGGGGCTGCATAGCCGCAGACCAGTCAGGGTGCCCATGCTGACCCCTGTACACTGCCGAAAGTGCCTACAATGGACATGTGAGCATCAGAACTGGACCACGGAGCAATGGAAGAAGGTGGCCTGGTCAGATTAATCACAAGTTCAAGGTGTTGACTTGGCCTCCAGATTCCCCAGATCTCAATCCAATCGAGCATCTGTGGGATGTGCTGGACAAACAAGTCCGATCCATGGAGGCCCCACCTCACAATTTACAGGACTTAAAGGATCTGCTGCTAACGTCTTGGTGCCAGATACCACAGCACACCTTCAGTCTAGTGGAGTCCATGCCTCGACGGGTCAGGGCTGTTTTGGGACCTACGCAATATTAGGCAGGTGGTCATAATGTTATGGCTGATCAGTGTATGTTTGAAATGTGTGGTTCTTTTATTTTTCATATATCAAAATTGGCAATTTTTTTGTATAAATAAAGTACATGGGTGTGACAGGCCGCTGTCTGTCATGGCACGGCTGCTGCTGACGCCCGCTGATTAGGTGCTCATGTGCCGCAGCTGTGTTGTCCGCTCCCTCGCAAACAGGCTGCAGACTCGCGGCTACGGGCAATGAGCACTGTGGCGATTGTGACGTCAGCGGCAGCTGTGCCTTGTCTATTTAATCCCTCTCCCTCCCCAACGGGGGCAGCTAACCGACAAGAAGGAGGACTGAGACTTCCATCCCTAACTGCCCGGAGCCCCCTATTTCGTGTGGATGTTTTTGTTTTGCTTTACTTGTTTTACCCCTTTTGTTTTTTGTCCCCTGTGAACCCCAATAAAGCCCGGACACCACCGGAAGCTGAGACTCTCTCCCTTCTTGTGTCCGGCTACTACAATGGGACATATTTTAAATATATTTAATCTGTAATCTACATATTTAATTTTATAAAATAAATTGGGCAACTGTGGAATTCAGTGTGTTTCTAAAACAATACAATGGGTGCAGTGTTCTCAGTGGGAGCTTCACCAGCCCCTCTCATGATGCTCTAGCACTGTGTTCTGTACTCACAGTGTTGAAAGGAGCAGTTGGCTTGCCTAGGGTGCCATCATTTTTGAGCAGCGGTGAAAAAAATCATAAAATATAAAATGCAATTGTCATAGAAAGTTGGCAGCACTCAGCATTAACTTTAGTTACTGTGTGCAGGCTGAAGCTGACAAACAAGACTTCTGACTACTCATCCTACCCCTTCCTTAGCAGCACACATTTCAGTCACGTGTTATCAATCAATGTGTTAGAGAACAAGAAAAGAAAAGCAAGAACATAAGGATACTAATGAATAATCCCCAAAAAGTTCTCAAAGGCACTTGAACAAGGTAAGCAAACCATCTGCATAGAGAAGTGTTTTTAAGCATGGCTTTCAAGTGGGAGATTGTTCCATAAACAGGTATAATGAATAAAGGCTTGTCAAGAAAGGAGAGCTAAGTTTAACCACTGTAGACACTAGGAATCAAGTATACTGATATCATCTGGCATATAAGAATGTTATAAGTATGTCATTAATGTATGTCATTGACAAGAATTTAAAGATAATTCTGTACATCACTGGAAGGCAGTGTAACCATTTACTTCTGTACAAAAATGTACACTCTTATAGCATTCTGAAGGATTTTGTTCAAACGCGACTCTAAAGTAAATAATTTAAGCTTTTAATTGAAAATTCAAAACTATTTCCAGTTCTCAAATTGTTTGACAGTGTAAGAAATTATTTTGGTCAAGGGCTTAGACAAAATCAAAACTTTGCTCTGCTTGAGAATTGCAAATTACAAACCTGTACCCTATAATTTACTGTCAGAAAATAAAAATCTACTGCTAGTAAATGAAAATGTGACAGGGAAAAGGTTTGTAATTTGCTATTGTCTATTTAATTGGACTCCTATTAAGAGCTATTAAGAGAGTCCTGTTCTTTAAATATATTTATCAATAACAATAGATATAAAAAGCTTTGTAACTTTGGTAGCTTTGTAAGTAAAAACAAACAAACAAACAACAGAATGTTTGGGAACTTAAATGTGTTATGTTTGTGTTGTATGCTTACTTATAAGTTTAATTAAAAAACATAAAACAAATGCGACTGTGGCAAAGTACCATATAAAAGTATTACTTTAGTACACATTAGCCTCTCTAAACCCAGTTCTGTTTGTATAGGCTACTCTAAATACACTGCTTTCGTACTCAGATCCAAAACCTTTAACAGGGCACATTTGTTAACACACATATTTAGGTTTATAGCCTACTTATTATAAGTAAAACTCACTTTGAGGTTACAGTGGAGTTGTTACCCGACATATTAGGGTCACTTGATAACATATATTTTAATCGAAATAAATCCGTGTTACAAAAGAGCTGTTGATATGCAGTACACAGGTAAAGCTGTCTTCCAGCTTAAGACAAATGAGCTGCAGTGATGGGCTCGCCTAATAGAACTACATTTCCCACCTATTTCGGTACTACCCGGGGTTCGCTTCGAAACCAAAGCGTACATGGGCCAATAATAACTGTACTGCGCACCAGACTGGTCGCACCCTGTTGTCCAATTGCGCACTTCGGACACACATAACACGGACAAAACGGTCTGGCAGTCTTACGCAGTGACAAGATAATTAAAGCTGAAGCGAAACCCGACTATAAGCAATCTTACAACTTGACAAACCATTCGCAAAAAAGGAAAGAAATCGGGAATGTGTAGTTTTCTACAGATAAATTAGATACATCGCCGGCATCTGATCACTCAGTAAATATTGGTTTAATCTAGCTCTCGTGCGGATCCATAACCCAAATTAACCTTTACTTTTTGAAATAAAAATAAAGATAGGCGGATCGTGTGGGAGGGAATATGTGATTGACGTCGGCAATATCCAATCGTCGATTAGAAACGCTGTTTCCTGGCGTTAAATCGCAAAGTCCCCCACGAGAGACCTGTAAACCGAACTTGACGTCGCGTGCGGAGGTTTGATAAACGCACTTCACAGCCAATCCGTTTGCAGGTTAACACGAGATTTGATAATCCTATTGGCATAAGGCTTGAAGAGGGGCGGGGTTTTATAGGAATAGTGCGTAGTGGGTTAGGTTGTTAGAAAGTTAATGGCTGGGGGGAAAGGGATTCTGTTCTCTTCTCGCTTCAGGAGAGTTTCGGGATTTTCTGAAGTAAAAACACCATAATTTATAAACAAATATAAACCCGAAGGAAGTTAAAAACAATATTACGTTTGTTAAACCACATATTATATAGGGAAGTATGCAGGATGCAGTAGCCGGGACGGCAATGCTGACGGACGGCTTCGAGGACGAGATTGACTCGGTGACTCCGCGCTCCCCCGCCGTAGGGATGGGGGTAGGAGCCGCACCAGGAGCCGGACTCGGTGGCCTAGGGATCGGTGTTGGCGGAAAGAAGGTGCGCTTATTCGGCGATGCTGGCGGGCCCGCAGCAGAAAGGCTGGATTTTAAACTCGCTGCGGCCGCAGTGCTTTCCTCCGGGCCGGGATCCGGCAGCGACGAAGACGAGGTTTCTGAGGTAAGCTTGGACACGATCCTTTTAACCCACTCCCTCCCCCAGTAAATATTATCAATACAACCCCAATTATGGTACAGAAATGTGCACAGTTTACGTAATTGGGTACGGTCATTTCTAATTCGACCCAATATACAACGGACACGATTATATTATCCCATTTTAATCTCACAATGTTTTATTTATGGCGGAGGCTGTGGACAGGGCCTAGTAGTATTTAGTAGTAATGGAAACAACAGTGCACACACCACAAGTTTGCTGCTTATTTCTTTAGGCAGATAAACGAGTCGTGGAGAAAATTATCTTGTAATCATTTTTTCGTTATAACATTGATACATTTACGTCACTGTATAAGTATTGTGCACGCATTTTTTCATCAAATAATGTTAACGGAGAAATGTTGGCGTGTCGTGTTTTAATTGAGACTGACGAGATAACTGGTTTCCAGACGTTTCCTGTAGATGAAGACTATTCCTATCAGATATGTACATATTTATTGACCTTCATATAAAATGACCGATGTCGTATCTAGCCATGTAATGTAACCACCAAATGTACACATACATGTGTACTTGTAATATGGCAGTTTTGTTCCACACTCCCTGGCGATTGTGTTCCAATCTTGGGTTCAGTATAAACTGAACATATCAGTTAAATTCTCCACTTAGTGTATAACAACTTTATCCAATGAAATAACAAACTATCAAATTATAGAAAAACCTTTAAAATGGGATTTCACAACAGCCTGCATATTGCCACCTGCCCCCGATTGGCAAATTAGAGAGATCCTGTCAAATCGCATTCAAAATTGAGATCGCAAACCTGTCGAGCACGTCTACTTTACAATTATGCGTCTTCGAAATCTAATCCCATATTTACACGTCTTTGAATGCTATTTTATATATATTTTATATTTATATTATGTGTGTGTGTGTGTGTGTGTATAATGCATAAAATGTATGTTTTTGTGTCACTGAACGTGTATTGATACGATTTACTGTAAAATACCCTATTTATGCACGAAGATAATACATATTTAAAGAAACAGAGACTGCTCCAAGAAGCCCTTCATGGAACGTTAATGTATTCTCCAAATTGTATTTATCATGGTGGAAATACAGATGATTTTTAAGTAAATGTATTCAGTTTGTCAAGTCAAAAAACACATCCACTTTACAGTTGAATTCAACGTGCTCAGAAATATTACAATTAAGAATATGTATAATAATAATTCAAACCCAGCTTAGAAGAGAGCATCATTGCAATCACTTATTTTCTTTCTCATTGGCATGAGAGTTTGGTGGGCTGGTATCTCCATATAAATGTTATTCGCTCTTCTACAGCCGTTCTGCTATCATCGGGAAGGACGCGTTTCTCCCCCTCTTGTTCGGGACTGTAAATTCCCTTTTCGGAGCTCATGTGATCAAAGGTGTGTGCTTGACTGGAAAATAAACATATATATTCACTTTGATGCCAGTTCCATGTGAAAAAATAAATGCTAATACAGAAATGAAAATAAGATTACCATTTGCTAAGGCAGTTTGATACTGTCTAGATTTTACAACATGCAAAAATTTAGAAAAACTGATGTTGAACATGCACAATTCTATTTTTCAAGAATGTAGTGTGCATTAACCTGAACTGGCCCTATATGTCGTAGCTTTCTACACGCAAATGTCAAGCTCGGAAACTGTGTTCATGTGACATTTCTTCAAAACCTTCACAAGTTGCTTTAATCACTGGATAATAAAATCTATGTAGTTGTATTAACATTCTTGTTTCCCCATCCATATCCTGTGGTGATTTTTCATGTCAATTTCACTTTAAGGAGCTTTGGCATGACAAACAAATTTGTGTTGTCAAAGCAACTGGATATTACATACATGTATGGAAAATAAAATAATAAATTGCAATGCTTTATAAAATGTATTACAGTATAATTTAAAAATGACAATTATATTTTATACATGTAAAGAAAGAATAGAGAGAATAATCTTAATATACATAAACAATTTACTTTGTTTTTATGATTTATTTGTTGTCTTTGAAAATTTGTTATAAAAACATTTTCAGAAATGGCTTGTATAAGTTGGTTGGGGAAATGTGTGATGGCATATATTCACATCTCCCAATACTTTGACTGCTGTGTGTGTGTAAGATTTTCAACCAGCTGTGCCTCTCAGACAGGTGCAAAATAACCTACTTCAATGTAAGCTGTTCAACTACAACAGCTTTTTTTGGTTCCCACATTGCCTAGAGATAACATTGTGTTCTTGGAATAAGTCATATTACGTTTTGGGGAGACTTCCAATTGTATAATAATTTCTGTGTGGAAGATGACTTGTGTTTCAGTTTTCTGCTTCCAGTGATACACTGAAACACTGGAGCAGTTACACCTAAGTAAAGCCAATATGCATTCCTATCACGTGTAATCAAATCCGTTAATTGTTTCATCTGCAATTTTTGCTGGAAGAGTTGGTTATTGGGGCAGATATATGTAGGAAAAACAGAATAATGCAAATAATACCATAAAATGCAAAATATTCAATAGGGAAATAACAGGAGAGTGCATATTATATAAAATATACTTTTTAATCTTATTCACTTTATAGTATTGATCAAATACAGAATATATTTCAGGTGTTCAGTTAAGGCCCAGGACACCATTATCAATATTCAGATTGTTTTGTTATTGGAAGCCAAATAACATCTTAAGGATTATTGTGATTGACATGCATTTACACACGTTGAAGTGCATTACGTTACTGAAATAACGCATAACACAACTTGCATTTTTTGTGTCCGAAACCATTATTTTCCTAAACATTTTTTAAATACGTGTAATATATAAAATTGTTCTATGATATTTGCTTTATATGGAACCAATTTAATTTAATTTAAATATAATTCCTTTTTTGAGTTTTGGTGTTCCAAAGCCCCAAAAATGTCAGGTGGTGCAACCGTCTGAACATTTATGCAGAGAACAAATTTGTAGTGAAAAGGTTATTTTACTCAATAAAATTCTTAATGAAATAGTTTGGCAAAATTGTATGTTAAATTGCTTATAAATTAAGTTAACAGTGCTAAACAGTGTTAAATGTTTTCTATTAAAAAAAAAAAAAAAAAGTCAGAAAAATTAATTTCTCCAAATGTCAAATGGTGCAACCCATAGAAAAAACCTTTTTATTTAATATTACTTTAAGAAAACTATGAACAGGATATGGCACCACAAAAGAAGACCCAAGATGACCCCTATGCTGCAGTAACAAGATTAGCAATTCTCTCACAGATATTTGATAATTTGACATTTTTGAGCCATGCTGAGGTTGGGTCAAGTTACCATGTCAGGTAACCCCTGGAAAACTACAAAACAAAAATGGTTTTGTAGCAATTTGTTTTATTTTAAAAATGTATGTATACACTTTAGTTCAAGGCCAAAAGTTAATATAGGTGTCCAAGGTGCTTGTTAGATTTGAATTGAGTTTGAAAAGTCAGATGGTGCAACCAGAATTAGTTACACCAATGGAAAAACGTCATTAATTCATGTTTTTCAATATTAAATACATTTGAATGATCATAATAATCTATCTGTATGATATTAAGTTAAGTGCATCTATTTTAATTCATTTTTGTTTCAAAAGAAACACCTGAACTAAATAAATTAACCCAGCATCTCATTGTGACCCTCCAGTCATTCATGAAAGAATGTTTGATAGTTAATGTATGCAATACACTGAATTTATGGTCAGGCTTATAAATTCATAAATTTCATAGAGAATGTATTTTTAAAATATTTTCAAAGATGTTTTCACTTTTGTGTCTTCAGAAAATAATGCCTTTTATATTTCATGAAAACTGATTTTTGGTTTATATTTTTGCATTTTATGGTACACATTTTCTTTAAAGTTTTCTGCATAGGTTAGGTTATTTCAATTGCACATTATTCCTTCATTTCTTATGCCATTTTCACCCAACAACATCTACACATTTCAGTTTGAGTGGTATTTTAACATACAATTTTCATTTCAAAATGTTCCTTACAGTTTAATGGAGGAAAAGGTCAAGAATTTCAATTTCTGAAAACACATTTCTGTTTTTGTGAAAAAGAACTTGGTAGTAGTGTAACATAATGTCTGATCATGATCAGCTATGCAGAAAATTATAGTACAGTTTGTCTAATTTCATTTGATAGGTGTCACGTACCTGTATTCCTAATAAAAATATAATATATAAAAACTTAAAATACGTGAAAATGGGGTTTAGTTAAAATCCAAAAGAAACCAGAATAAAATGCATGCACTTGTTATTTTGTGATCAGGTGGCACAACCAGTCATGGTCATGTGGTGCAACCAGAACATTAATATTTTAAAACATCAATTTTCATTGCAACTACAAAGTTGTCATAAATATATCTTTAACACCTTATATAATGTATACAAACATATTTATTACAGTTTTATAAGCTTTTATTTCTCCCTGTGGGAAATTGGATGCTTAAAAACATAAATAAGTGTCCTTTTTCTAAGAAATTTAATAAAAGCCCCATAAATAAAGACTTTACATGGAAATTTAGTATGTCTTATGTATTTTAGACAGTACAATGATTTCATATATACTAGTATTCAGTTGTGGGAAATACGGTTGCTCCACCTGACATTTCTTGGGTGGTAAAATCAGAAATTGTATAAATAAATAATGAAATTTTTCTGTGCATTTTTTTTTTCATTTTGAAAACCTTATTTGTCATTGACCCAAATACACATTTACTGTACTGTACGAAATGTATCATGCAACCACATTTGAAATGTGCAGAAACCAAAATTGTACAGTTAAAAAGTTTAGATATAAGCTGTTGAACTAAAACATTTTACAAAATGGAACCTGTATAGTAATTGAATCATTTATACAAACTTTTAAATATATTTTTATGCAACTGACCAAGGCAATACACTCATTTAATATATGTAAACATGAAATTAAACCACTTTGAAATAAGTTGGGTGAGTAAATGTCTACATGACCAGGATTGTTTTAAATTCAATCCTGTTGAAGCTTTCAGGGAGGGAAGAAAATTAAATATTTTTGTATTTTGAGATCCAACCTGAAATGTGGGTAGAATTGTAATTGATTTTGCAATTAGTAGTTTGCACTATTATGAAAGTGAGCCACAATAATTTAATTGGACATCTGTTTGTTTGAATATAAAGCTTTAATCTTTTCCTTTAAAGTTTGCATTTATCTGAAAGGAGGAAATGTTAACATCAAGCCAAATTTCAGGCTTGAATTGTTTACATTGTGTAGGTTGCTGAGTTCTAGAAGAGAGTACTGAAGAACTAGGATGAAAATACATGTGGCGTGTACCGAGATGTTGTGACTGCTCTTAATTTTTCTCCTAGGCGTGAAGGTAAAAAATAAAATAATGCTGTTTTATTATTTGTAGTTTCCTTTTGCTTGAAGTAAATACATTTTCTAGTCTTCCTTCTGCTATTTGAGGATTTTCACATTTGAGAAGCCCTTGATAAACCTCTCGAGGGTGGAATGTTTTGAAATGTTCACCCTGGCTGACTGCAGGCTGTTTTGAGCTGCAGTTTAAATTTGAGGTCCAGGATTAGACACATTGCCAGGCCTTCTAGCATTTGCAAGCATGAGCAGTAACAGTGTTGCACTCTGGGATCTGTAGTGGATTAATGGGGACTATATTTTTATTACTACTCCAAGAGTAACAATGGAACTACAGCTCCCACAAATCATTCAGTGCATTCCTTTCATATACATTCTTAAAGAGTGCTGTGTTGTTTCTCTCTAGTGTCATTGCTGCTGGGACCCCCTCCTGTCAATTTTATTTACTGTTCTGATGAGGGAAATATACATGTAGAAATAATGAAGATCATTGTTTCCAGTTTGTGTGTAGCTTTTCCTCCTTTTATAATTTTGTAATGTTAATGTTTGTACCATTCTAAACATAAATATAAATCTGCAGCCCTGTTCATGAAGAGACACAATCTCTGCAGGTTTCTGTTTTCATGGAGCTGTGACATGTATCTTGACCTGTTTTATTAATTCAAATGAACATGTGTTCCAGGTATCTACTCATTTACTTTTTTTAAATGACTCTTAAGTTTGTGGAACTTTTTAATTATGAAAAGGGCTTGTAGACATCAGGGTTAACTCATTCATGCAGATGTATGTAGAATTTTAATTTTGTGAATTTTGTGATCCAGTAGATTTTATTTAATTTAGCTTTATACATGCACACAAGCCTCCTGTCACTGTTCAAAGTGGCAATAATAAATACATTTTAATCAAAATGTTTCTCATTGAAGAAAACACATCAGTTTTATTTTTAAGAATTATTTGACACTACAAACATTCTATAGAAATGTAGCCACATGCTGCATTAATCAAATAGGCATTTTAATGAGAGGGTGTTTTTGTATTTTTGTATTTATGGTCTTATGGTCCATGGTCTTTAGCAGCCCTCCCTGAAGAGATGAACTCTGATTAAGTCAGGATCCTGCTCTGAGAGGACTATTTTTCATGAGCCTCAGGCTATGAAGCATTAAAAAAAAAAAAAATTAGATCAAATTTGGCTCAGTGTTGTAACCATTATCCATCTTGCACTGAGGCTTTGCTATGTGTTTTTTTTGATGCAGAAGCATGTCTCCCTGCAGTCCAAATGTATGTTCCTACAGTTTCTCAAAGTTCTGATAGTTTGCCCACAGTAAAATAATTGACACTCCCACATACTGCTGGTGCTTTAAGCTGTTAACTGTGGGAACAGCAAAGTCCTTTTGATTCTTACAGTATAGGTATCACTGTATGCTGTTGAATTTTTCATTGCCTTTGGCTGGGAGATGTCTTCTGAGCACCCCTCATTTAAAATAGTTTGGAGGAACTGAAGACTACCTGCCCCATGACATAAACTGGGATTACATTGTTTGATCTTAGACCCTGTTCACACTTATTAGGCCGGCCCTGGGCCACCTCAAATTTAGTCCAGCTTCTTTTCTGACCGTGTTCACAGTTGAGCTTTTAGGAGGCCTAAGTACATTCACATATGCAGCTCAAAATGACATTAGATGTGCTTACAGGTGTATGCGATGTATTTATAATCACAACTTATTAATATTGATATATACACTCACCTAAAGGATTATTAGGAACACCTGTTCAATTTCTCATTAATGCAATTATCTAACCAACCAATCACATGGCAGTTGCTTCAATGCATTTAGGGGTGTGGTCCTGGTCAAGACAATCTCCTGAACTCCAAACTGAATGTCTGAATGGGAAAGAAAGGTGATTTAAGCAATTTTGAGCGTGGCATGGTTGTTGGTGCCAGACGGGCCGGTCTGAGTATTTCACAATCTGCTCAGTTACTGGGATTTTCACGCACAACCATTTCTAGGGTTTACAAAGAATGGTGTGAAAAGGGAAAAACATCCAGTATGCGGCAGTCCTGTGGGCGAAAATGCCTTGTTCATGCTAGAGGTCAGAGGAGAATGGGCCGACTGATTCAAGCTGATAGAAGAGCAACTTTGACTGAAATAACCACTCGTTACAACCGAGGTATGCAGCAAAGCACGTACAACCTTGAGGCGGATGGGCTACAACAGCAGAAGACCCCTTCCGGGTACCACTCATCTCCACTACAAATAGGAAAAAGAGGCTACAATTTGCACAAGCTCACCAAAATTGGACAGTTGAAGACTGGAAAAATGTTGCCTGGTCTGATGAGTCTCGATTTCTGTTGAGACATTCAGATGGTAGAGTCAGAATTTGGCGTAAACAGAATGAGAACATGGATCCATCATGCCTTGTTACCACTGTGCAGGCTGGTGGTGGTGGTGTAATGGTGTGGGGGATGTTTTCTTGGCACACTTTAGGCCCCTTAGTGCCAATTGGGCATCGTTTAAATGCCACGGCCTACCTGAGCATTGTTTCTGACCATGTCCATCCCTTTATGACCACCATGTACCCATCCTCTGATGGCTACTTCCAGCAGGATAATGCACCATGTCACAAAGGTCGAATCATTTCAAATTGCTTTCTTGAACATGACAATGAGTTCACTGTACTAAACTGGCCCCCATAGTCACCAGATCTCAACCCAATAGAGCATCTTTGGGATGTGGTGGAACGGGAGCTTCATGCCCTGGATGTGCATCCCACAAATCTCCATCAACTGCAAGATGCTATCCTATCAATATGGGCCAACATTTCTAAAGAATGCTTTCAGCACCTTGTAGAATTAAGGCAGTTCTGAAGGCGAAAGGGGGTCAAACACATTATTAGTATGGTGTTCCTAATAATCCTTTAGGTGAGTGTATATGCTATTGATCGATTCTATATTTTCATTGAAAGTAATTTTAACCCTTTGCAGACAAATTTTCCCGATATAATAAATAAATAAATCAATCAATGGGGAATCAAATTAATATATTTCAAATGTCTATCTTCGGTTTTGCAATTCACCCGAAAGCAAAGCACATTTAATAGGACATCTACATTAAGTCACAAGTCGTATGCATTAGTTTTCAATAGCCTATTGAGATTTATAGTCTGAAAATGTTACATACACACACAGTACGTATATTACAGTAGTAGTGCTTCAAAACTGTCCGTCTCTTTGGTGCGGTTTGCTGCAGCTTGATCTGTCCTATGCAATCCAAGCTGTTGCTCGGTATATCTTCTGAGTTCCTCAGAAAAACATGCAACCTTTTCTCTGGACTCCACTGCGTTTGTTGTAATTTTGCATTTTTATTTTCCTTTTTACTTGGTTGGGTGATTGATAGCCATTGATCACTTCTAAAGTTATATCCTCATAGACAGCAGCGCTCGTACACTTCCTTCGGTTTCTTTTTTAACTTTTTATCCATCCACATTGTAAACTGTGCTTTAATTTCTGCATCAGCCTAGTTTCCTCAAAGCTGGTATTTGTAATTGTACTGCTCAGCTCAATATAATTTCGGATTGCATACTAAACGCCTGGTCTCATTTTAAAATGCATTGATTTGAATGGAAACCTGCATTGGTTAAATTTATATCGTTTTAATGGAAAATTTGGATAAGTCCCGTTCACAATTTCACAAGGCATTTTACACCTGAAAATTGCATACTTTTACATTTCAGACTTCAGTCATACTTAGAAGAAAAATCAATAGCAAGTTTACCAGAGGGCACACTTTTATTTTCATTGACTGAGTAGTTTTGAACTGTTTACATTATAACTCATTACTTAGCCCATACTTATTATATAAAGATGCGAGCTAGTAAAATGTATCCGCACATTTAATGCTATAGATCGATATAACATTCAAACAATATAGAGATCAGCGGATAAAATTTACTTTTTTGGCCACAAGCCACTGAGTCTGGTAGAAGGAAAAAACGTACCAGCCACTTGGTATTTTTACCAGCCCAAGGCAAACATCACCAAAAATGCATGAGGGTGTGTAAATATGTGGTGAACATGTTAAACAGTGGCATTTATTCAGGTAATTAATCAATTACTATAACAAAAGCTAACTGCACACCTGTAAACAGGTGTGTATGAGGGAAAAGGATCTGGATGGAATAAACATGCTCCCACACAGTTTCTACTTGCAAGTGTTATAAGGTCTTTAAAATGCCTTAACATTAGCGTCCTTGTGGCAATGTTTTCCAGTCACAACAGCGAATTACAAAATGTATGAGACCTATCTAGCTAGCTAATTTATACAGTCTACTTGACTAAACGATTGACTTTTCCTCTCCAAACGACACTCAGACTGCCGCTCTGTGTTCGGAAACAACTGTGCGTTCGAGTTCCAGTGAATACAAGATAAATAGCAATAGCTGGCTGTGTGTGTATTCATATGTTTGTTTTGCGGTCCTCTTTCCTTTTCTGTCATATTATAATTCTGAAACACTTTGATCCAGGTAATTAAAAAGTCAGTAATTAAGACGATGAAAAGTAATTAAGTAATTTCCCGTAGACTTGTTGGCTATCTGCCAAAGTGGCTGTTAAGATTGACAGATTTACCGCCACTGGCTAAATCTCCCCACATTTAGCGTGTGGTGGGTGTTTATTTTATTCCCTGATCAGGACCCACACATCACAATCACACACTAGATCTTGGTATTACCTGTGGGGTAGAGATTCATAACATAATAATATCACCCCAAAATCAGACAATTTTTGACCACTGCCTTATTACATTTGAGCTGCTTGGTGCTTGTATATTTACGACGGTTGCTTTCCATAGTTGGTAGAGATTATACTGTGTTTGCTCTTGTTTGGCTTTTTTGGTGCCTGTATTTACGTCTGCGTTGGCGATAATCGGTGTCTCCTTTGAATCAGACACTTGAGTCTCTGGGGGCATGGTCTGAGTTGCGTCACATGCTGATGCTTTTCACCCGGCCCAGGGCCGCCTTAAAACTATGACCCCCTTCACATATGAGTTATGAGTCACATATGAGGCCTGGGATGGCCTAAATCTCATATGTGAACGGGGTCTTATACTCCTGCTGGCTCAACATGAGGGCACTACTGCATGTCGGAAAGAGCACCACCTTCAAATGTCTGTAGACGTGCTTAAGAATTTCAAATCCAATAGTTTAAAACATTGCCCTTGTTCTACCAAAAGGATAAGAACTGTATTATTGGAACTGTCAAAGTCAAGTAAATCATCCTAAGCATTAGTGTTGGGAGATGCATCTCTTGTGTTTTTATACAGGATAAGTGATTGAATATTTTGTAACAAAAATTATCCCAGTTACGTATAAATGTGATGTCTACAAAAAGTTCCCTGTCATATAAGGCTTGGAAATGGGAAATATTCAACTAAAGGAAATGATCGTCTGTATAGCTGTGATAGTTTTCCTATGTGTTTATTATAAAAATACAGATCTGTTGATCTCATTAACTGTGTATAGGGCAGTGCCACTATCTAAAACCACTAAAAAAACAAACTTTTTGCACTGCCACTCCCTCAGACAAGCTGGAAGTGATGAGAGGATATGGGCCCAGCAGGCAAATTTATTACATTTCTTTCTGAAATATCACCTGATAGTAAATTTTTCCTGTGTTCAGTCTGGCATTCAAATTAGTGCAGTTAAATGTTTATCAAAATTAATTAGTCTGTCACGAGTTATGGTTTCAGTTTTATATATATATTTTTAAATCAGTCAGTCACTTTTATTTATATAGCACATTCAAAAATGACAGTTGGCCAAAGTGCTGTACAAAATCAACAATGACAAAATTCATAACAAAAACACAAGGACAACATGAAAGACACAATGACAATAAGAGAGTACCACTAAACCTGCATAGTTTCATAAGCAACAGAAAACAAATAAGTTTTAAGAAGAGATTGAAAACCATCAAAAGTTGTAGAAGACCTTATATAGACAGGTCAATTATTCCAGATTTTAAAAGTAAGAAATCTAACTTGAGTTACAGGGAGAGAAAGACTAGAAGTGAGAAAACAACATGCTTATAAAACAGTGACTAATAAACTATGAACATTGTACATAATGTATGTATTGTATCATACCAGATTTTTGTGTGAAAGCTCACATTTTCAAGGTTGAATGGTAGTTTGTTTCATAGTCTCATAATTGACTACCCCTAAAATTGTGGAGATTACAGTCCTTGGAGTCCAGTGTGAGGTGTATTTTCAGGCAGTGTAATACAATTTGATATCAGTATTTTGGCAGGGCAGTCAGCTTTCAAATAGCGGTTCCTTGACGAAGTGTGGTGTTAGCAGATCGTTGAAGGATGGACAGGTGCTAGTGGATTGTCGACAGGGGTGTTTTCATAGTGAACGAGAGCGGGGCACAGAACATGCACTTATTTTCCCCCTCTCCTGTCGATCAAGGGGGACCGCTTTTGATAAGGGAAACACTGGATATATAGCAGAGCTTAGACCCAGATGATGACTTAATGATAATTTGGGTGATAGGTGAAATGTCTTGAAGAAATGATGTGTGGCCCTAAACCCGGTTCCCAGCAGAGCAAACCCATTGGTGTGACTTACAGCAGGTTAACTATATAGGGAATTGTTTGCACATGGATTACATAGTAGGGTAGCTGCCATTGGCAAGTAAGATCTTTCTGTTCAGGTACTCTGTATTATAGAGTTGCCCATTTATTGTAAATGGTCAAAGAGTTGGCACCTTGAAGAAAAATGACCTGAAGATGACTGCTTATATACACCGATCAGCCATAACATTATGACCACCTGCCTAATATTGTGTAGGTCCCCCTTTTGCCGCCAAAACAGCCCTGACCCG
The DNA here is from genome assembly GCF_036373705.1 of Amia ocellicauda. NCBI lineage: Eukaryota > Metazoa > Chordata > Actinopteri > Amiiformes > Amiidae > Amia > Amia ocellicauda. The sequence goes on from NC_089860.1 coordinate 3,669,394, forward strand.
TCAAGGCATGGACTCCACTAGACCTCTGAAGCTGTGCTGTGGTATCTGGCACCAAGACGTTAGCAGCAGATCCTTTAAGTCCTGTAAGTTGCGAGGTGGGGCCTCCATGGATTGGACTTGTTTGTCCAGCACATCCCACAGATGCTCAATTGGATTGAGCTCTGGGGAATTTGGAGGCCAAGTCAACACCTTGAACTCGTTATTCATCAGACCAGGCCGCCTTCCATTGCTCCGTGCTCCGGTTCTGATGCTCACATGCCCAGGCGCTTTCGGCAGTGGACAGGGGTCAGCATGGGCACCCTGACTGGTCTGTGGCTACACAGCCCCATACGCAGCAAACTGCAATGCACTGTGTGTTCTGACACCTTTCTTTCAGAACCAGCATTAACTTTTTCAGCAATTTGAGATACAGTAGGTCGTCTGTTGGATAGGTCCACACGGGCCAGCCTTCGCTCCCCACGTGCATCAATGAGCCTTGGCCGCCCATGACCCTGTCGCTGGTTCACCGCTTTTCCTTCCTTGGACCACTTCTGATAGGTACTGACCAGTGCAGACCGGGAACACCCCACAAGAGCTGCAGTTTTGGAGCTGCTCTGACCCAGTCGCCAAGCCATCACAATTTGGCCCTTGTCAAAGTCGCTAATATCCTTACGCTTGCCCATTGTTCCTGCTTCTAACACATCAACTTTGTGACAGGTGCCATGATAATGAGATTATCAGTGTTATTCACTTCACCTGTCAGTGGTCATAATGTTATGGCTGATCGGTGTATATACACACTAGGGGTGTGTATCTTTCCCTCTCTTACGATTCGATAAGATTTGATTCAGCTTTGAGTCATTACGATGTGATACAATACGATTCGATACAATGCGATTTGCTTCAATTCAAAGTGGTTGGATTTAGAAATACATTTAAAATAATTAATCCAACAAAGGGATAGAAATGTACAAACTGGCTGTTTCCCCTGCAATTATTATGACAGCCAATTTAACACATGGCAAAAGACTGAATAGCTGTAGGACTAGAAGATTTCAACCCTGAAGAGTTTGTGTGTAATTGATGTTGTAATCAACATTTTGGCTTAATCTGAATGAATTTGTTTTCTTCTCAGATCGGTATTAATGTTTTAAATAAAACCACAGTGTCTTTAAACTTTCAACTAGTTTCAAGTCGGAATACTGTACATTTAATAGTGGTGTGTGTGTGTGTCTCTTGAGGGCTGCAGGGATTTTATTTTTGGGGTGGTGAATAGCAGAAAAAAGTTGAAATCAAAGTTAAACAGATGCAAATGAATATGAAATCACTGTGGTGGTTTTGGTATAAGCGTGAAAATAAAACAATGTTTGCAATGATTCCAGACGCTGTGTGAGCCAGGGACTCTCAGCACAGAGCTGAACAGCCATTCAGTGTGTGAACTGTATATGAAATTGTGTTTTATACCCATTTAGAAACGTTTTACAATGAAAATTTAAGATGGTTCAGATTAAGTTATTTTGCATAAATATAAACTTAAATGCAAATTTGTATGTAGTCCACAGTACATTTGTATGAAGATCCCAAGACTAGCTTACCCCCATTAAACTGGGTTTGTTTCAAACTAATTCTGTTCGGTTAGTTTACTTTGAAACAATGTACCAGTGTGCTTGCTGTTCATACTTTCCTTATGTACAAACGTGCTGAGTTCAGGTTCGTTTCATGGTTCACTTCTGTGTTTTCTCAGGACTCACTTGTGTTCATATTGCAATAATCATTTGACCTTTGATTGTTTTGTGTTGATAAAAAATTGATATTTACATTTTTACATGATTAATACATATTAAAAAAATGGCAGCATAATGTGTACAATAGCAAATATTTATGAAGGTAATACAGTAACTACATACAGTAGTCCAACACATTTGACCATCCAAATAATAGGCCTATGGGTATGTTAAGTTGTGCAGAATGAATTGCTTTCCTGTTCAGATGTGCACACAGTTTCAAACTCTGACAACAGTCTGAATAGTGAACGCATCCAACTGTCTATTTAAACATACTCCAGTTATTGAATACAGCAATAGTCTACTATACTTGTAAATATTATAAACAGTGTTGCCATGCTGCATGATTGTTTTGCCTATATAAAAATATACAACAGTGAGATGCCCCATAAATATCCATCTAGGAATATTTTATGGCAGTAGCAGTAACTTTAAAAATGTACTTTTACTTTACATAATACATTAAACACAATGGGGTGTACCCAGCTACAACATAATATTGCTACAACGTTGTAGAAACGTAATTTACGTTGCTACAACTTTGTATAACAATGTGGCAACGTTGTTAGCTTGGGTATTCAAGTTTTTTTTTTTTTTTTTACAGCAATTTATTTCTGACTTTTCTCGCACAAACATAAGTACAAATAAGCTGCAAAATGGTGTAACACCCTTGGTGGTGATCCCCTAATATCCAACTGTTAAGATTACTGATGTTTCCATTAACAATAAGTAAATGAACAAATAGCCTACATATAAATGCACATGTTATCTTTGCTCCCTCCTTTAACAGTCGAAACAACACGTTATGTCCGGATGGGTGAAATATAGAGTTCGTTTCGTGATTGCAAAAGAACAAAGACCTTCCAGTGTCCCATTCAAATTAAGTGAAACAAACTCTTCTTTTGCCAAATGGTCAGGTTTCGGTTCGGTTTATTTGCCATTCGAAATCTGTTGTTCAGAACTGAACCTTTGGCTTGTTTTCGGCAACACCATCCCATTTCCTTGTAAAGCCTGTGTCTATGTAATGCCTAAAGTGACAATATTCAAAAGCCAGATGTTTGGGATTCTGTTTCCCCGTTTAGTATTCTTTTTAATTTGTATATAGTTATTCTGGTTGTTGGTAGTCTAATATACTACCATGGCCTTGTCAGATCCTTTTATTTAGTTAGTAAAAAGAGGTTGAAATGCTCTGAAGCAGGATGTGACCTCTACAACTGACTGCCTCCCCTCTCCCAACCCCACACTTCTCTCCCTCAAACTCACTCCCCTCCCCCCCTTCCAATGTTGTAATAGATTTTTTTTTTTTTTTTTTAACATGTTTTGTTAATGGGGTTTCATTTATTCAAGCATGATTTTTAAATTCTTCCAGTTTTTATTGAATGTCTTAATGTACTCTGAAATGAAAGCATAGAACAAATAAACAACTGGAGATAGAAATCATGGAATCGTTTTGGAAATTTTACCCCTCAGCTGACAAACCCCACTGGTACCCTTAAAAGGGCACCAAATCAGTTTGCTTCTTTTTAATCCCATGTGTGCTCTTCACTGTTTGCCAAGTGTTTGGTATAGAGATGAAACGGTATGAAAATTTCATATCACGAGTATAGTGACCAAAATTATCATGGTTATCAGTATTATCGCTGTATTTTTAAAATGTGCTGGAAATGTTCAAAAAGTACTGATACACACACTGAAATCATTTCACCAAAGTTTACATTGAAAACCAACAAACAACAAATACAATTAGCAGCACTATGCACTTTTTTTGTGCATAAACATTAAAATAATAACATTAACATTAAAGATGGCACCATGTGGCCATGAGATGTAAAACAGTGCACTGTGAGTCTTTGTTTTGTCCTGTTGCACCCCAGGGGGGCTGACACCTACCATTAAAATTATGGACTGATCATTTCTTTGTCAGTGGGCAAATGTACAAAATCAGCAGGGGATCAAATACTTTTTTCCCTCACTGTATTCATAGATTTATGTAAAATCTCAATATATTAACTTCAGTGGAAAGTTGCTTTTGGTTCCTCCAGTTAACAATACCTGCTTGTTACCTGCTACTCTGCGTTTTTTTTAAATGCTGACATTATGGTGTCTTTTGGAATAATTTCATTGACATCTTTTGTAAATATACCTTTATTTAAACTATATTAAAATATATATATGTAAATATTCCAGTTTCTCTTACAAGGTCTGTCAGTCCAATTTGGCACCCCATGTGTTCAGAATATGAATGAAAAAATATGCATTCGTTTGTGCTGCATTTGTGCTGGTTTGTGCCGCAAAAATCGTGCCAGAATGGTTCCCTAGATATTAAAGATTATATTTTATGAGCTGTGATGTCACCCAATATCCAAATTGCAACAAAATAGTATTTCATTTGTGCTATGTTCGTGTTGGTTTGTGCCTTTAAAAGAATGATTTGTGCTATTTATTGAGTTATTAAAGGTAGGGTGTGCAATCTTTTCCAGAAACATTTTATATTATACTGGTTGACAGTCTCTTCACATCCTGATAGCAATCAATAATTTAAGTGGTCTAAATGTAAAAATATATATATATATATACACTCACCTAAAGGATTATTAGGAACACCATACTAATACTGTGTTTGACCCCCTTTCGCCTTCAGAACTGCCTTAATTCTACAAGGTGCTGAAAGCATTCTTTAGAAATGTTGGCCCATATTGATAGGATAGCATCTTGCAGTTGATGGAGATTTGTGGGATGCACACCCAGGGCATGAAGCTCCCGTTCCACCACATCCCAAAGATGCTATATTGGGTTGAGATCTGGTGACTGTGGGGGCCAGTTTAGTACAGTGAACTCATTGTCATGTTCAAGAAAGCAATTTGAAATGATTCGACCTTTGTGATATGGTGCATTATCCTGCTGGAAGTAGCCATCAGAGGATGGGTACATGGTGGTCATAAAGGGATGGACATGGTCAGAAACAATGCTCAGGTAGGCCGTGGCATTTAAATGATGCCCAATTGGCACTAAGGGGCCTAAAGTGTGCCAAGAAAACATCCCCCACACCATTACACCACCACCACCAGCCTGCACAGTGGTAACAAGGCATGATGGATCCATGTTCTCATTCTGTTTACGCCAAATTCTGACTCTACCATCTGAGTGTCTCAACAGAAATCGAGACTCATCAGACCAGGCAACATTTTTCCAGTCTTCAACTGTCCAATTTTGGTGAGCTTGTGCAAATTGTAGCCTCTTTTTCCTATTTGTAGTGGAGATGAGTGGTACCCGGTGGGGTCTTCTGCTGTTGTAGCCCATCCGCCTCAAGGTTGTACGTGCTTTGCTGCATACCTCGGTTGTAATGAGTGGTTATTTCAGTCAAAGTTGCTCTTCTATCAGCTTGAATCAGTCGGCCCATTCTCCTCTGACCTCTAGCATCAACAAGGCATTTTCGCCCACAGGACTGCCGCATACTGGATGTTTTTCCCTTTTCACACCATTCTTTGTAAACCCTAGAAATGGTTGTGCGTGAAAATCCCAGTAACTGAGCAGATTGTGAAATACTCAGACCGGCCCGTCTGGCACCAACAACCATGCCACGCTCAAAATTGCTTAAATCACCTTTCTTTCCCATTCAGACATTCAGTTTGGAGTTCAGGAGATTGTCTTGACCAGGACCACACCCCTAAATGCATTGAAGCAACTGCCATGTGATTGGTTGGTTAGATAATTGCATTAATGAGAAATTGAACAGGTGTTCCTAATAATCCTTTAGGTGAGTGTATGTATGGTAGTATGCGGTTTCGAATAAGGCCACTGTGTAGTAAAACTTGCCTTGTGGGAGTGTGATAGAATGTCACTAACCTGGTAATTTACTCCTAAAACTGTAAGAATTCTAACTGAATGCATTGCTTGCACTGAGAAGAAACTGACTTCCGTGAAGTGGGCACCCCATGTTTTCAGAATATAAATACAAATATATGCATTCGTTTGTGCTGCATTTGTGCCGCAAAAATAGTTTGTGCCAGTATGGTTCCCGAGATATTAAATATTATATTTTATGAGCTGTCCCGTCATTCAGCGTACTATAATCAGCGTACCCCATCAACATCCAAATTGCACCAAAATAGTCTCATTCGTATGTGCTATGTTTGTGGCATATTTGTTTTCATCGGTGCAGTTAGTTTTTTTAGATATTAATTTAGTTATCAGTAATGTCACCAAGCACCCCATCAAACTCCAAATCGATCCAAAGTGGTGTCATTCGTTTGTGCTGGTTTGTGCAGCAAAAGCAGTTGACATGTTTAATTAAAGCAAAACACTGCTTGATTGGTGTTGTCGGCAGTCCAAACCCGACTCTCCTGCCTTGCTGTAGGCAGCCGAATAAAGAACCCTGTTGTGCAATTGCACTGTAACGTAGAAGCAGAATTGTATTGAAGCAGATTATGCTTTTGAAACCGGATACAGCCAAAATAGCCTTTTACAGCATAAATCGGAACAATCGTAGCATATAGGACAGAGACCACTATAAAGTGATTAAAATGTAATAAATATAATGGTACAAACAGTTATTGCTGCTCAAACCAGCACAAACGTAGCACAAACAAATGGCACCACTTTGGATCGATTTGGAGTTTGATGGGGTGCTAGGTGACGTCATTGGTGATAATTAAAAAATGAATGTCTAAAAAACTAACTGCACTGATGAAAACAAATACGGCACAAACATAGCACAAACGATGTAGACGTTGTTGGGATGCCGAGTGAATTAAAAAATTAAAAATGTATCGATTAAAGCTAGGGTATGCAATCCTGATAAGCCAGCGGTTAGCAAGCTTGTTTTGAAAGCATAGAGCACATCCTCACTTCCGAGGTGTCTCCAAAGCCACGCCCCGTCCATCACACATGAACACACACAGAGCAGAGTCTCAGCACCAGGAGGAGAGACGTGTGGGTGTAATCGATCGCAACAGTTTCAGATGACCTCATGTCTCATTCACAGGTTAGACATTTAAATAATAACGAACGTAAACAAATTATTTACGGTTATTATGTTTTTAAAAATAGTAACTGCAGTTCGCCTTCCATTCTCACGCTCGCTCTGCACAGCGTCAAGTTGTGTGGAAGCACGCAAATATAGATTGACAGACAGGAAGGACAACCTATCATTACATTCAGACCGAATGCAATGATTGATCGAACCTTTTTTAGTCCTGTCCCTTCCACAGAAGATACACACACACATATATATATATATATATATATATATATATACACACACACATACACTCACCTAAAGGATTATTAGGAACACCTGTTCAATTTCTCATTAATGCAATTATCTAACCAACCAATCACATGGCAGTTGCTTCAATGCATTTAGGGGTGTGGTCCTGGTCAAGACAATCTCCTGAACTCCAAACTGAATGTCTGAATGGGAAAGAAAGGTGATTTAAGCAATTTTGAGCGTGGCATGGTTGTTGGTGCCAGACGGGCCGGTCTGAGTATTTCACAATCTGCTCAGTTACTGGGATTTTCACGCACAACCATTTCTAGGGTTTACAAAGAATGGTGTGAAAAGGGAAAAACATCCAGTATGCGGCAGTCCTGTGGGCGAAAATGCCTTGTTGATGCTAGAGGTCAGAGGAGAATGGGCCGACTGATTCAAGCTGATAGAAGAGCAACTTTGACTGAAATAACCACTCGTTACAACCGAGGTATGCAGCAAAGCACGTACAACCTTGAGGCGGATGGGCTACAACAGCAGAAGACCCCACCGGGTACCACTCATCTCCACTACAAATAGGAAAAAGAGGCTACAATTTGCACAAGCTCACCAAAATTGGACAGTTGAAGACTGGAAAAATGTTGCCTGGTCTGATGAGTCTCGAATTCTGTTGAGACATTCAGATGGTAGAGTCAGAATTTGGCGTAAACAGAATGAGAACATGGATCCATCATGCCTTGTTACCACTGTGCAGGCTGGTGGTGGTGGTGTAATGGTGTGGGGGATGTTTTCTTGGCACACTTTAGGCCCCTTAGTGCCAATTGGGCATCGTTTAAATGCCACGGCCTACCTGAGCATTGTTTCTGACCATGTCCATCCCTTTATGACCACCATGTACCCATCCTCTGATGGCTACTTCCAGCAGGATAATGCACCATGTCACAAAGGTCGAATCATTTCAAATTGCTTTCTTGAACATGACAATGAGTTCACTGTACTAAACTGGCCCCCACAGTCACCAGATCTCAACCCAATAGAGCATCTTTGGGATGTGGTGGAACGGGAGCTTTGTGCCCTGGATGTGCATCCCACAAATCTCCATCAACTGCAAGATGCTATCCTATCAATATGGGCCAACATTTCTAAAGAATGCTTTCAGCACCTTGTTGAATCAATGCCACGTAGAATTAAGGCAGTTCTGAAGGCGAAAGGGGGTCAAACACAGTATTAGTATGGTGTTCCTAATAATCCTTTAGGTGAGTGTATAGTACACTGAATCATTAATCTTCATACTCTGTACTTTGTTACTTCGAATCGGTATGTAGCGTGCAGTATATGCCTATGCTAGGGCTGGGCGATATGGCCAAAAATGTTATCACGATAAGTTGATATCGATAATTATCACAATAAATGTCAAATTATTATTTCTTTCAAGTTTAAAGGCTGATTTTTGCTCCTGAGTGAAAGTTGAAGAAACCAGATGGTTAATTGTGGTTTTAAACTATTCTTTATGGTCAGAACATGACAAGCACTTGACAAACAGTGGATCATTTCACAAATCTGAGATGGAACATTCAAAACAATTATAATGATAAAATATTTTTTCAACAGAAAAATATGCATGAGTATAATTAAGTAAAATCCCTTTTCCGACAGAGGTCCTGGGGGTTTTGGCTTAGTAACTCAGCCCCGCCCTGTGAATTTTAACAACTCTGGGCCATAATAACAATAATAAAAATAACCAATATTGCATTGTTGCATATGGAAAAGTTTTCTTACAGTAACGTAATGCGGGTCTGAATATAATATTGTCTATACACGTTTACCTCTTCTTAATATCTCTTAACAGAAAATTGTATTTATTACACTCTTTACAATCATGTAAAGCAGAAAAACACAAAAGTCCTTTCCACATCAAGCTCTATCGCTCGCAGTGTTGTGTTCAGGCTTTGTTTTTAAAACGAAACACAAGCCAAACCCACAATCACTCTGCTTCTCCACAACAAATGAACTTCTGACACAGCCGGGTTTCACAGACAACTCTGGGGCGGTGCAGATGCTGAAGCCAGTGGAGCCGAGGCGCGAGTGTTTTTAGTTAGTTTTAGCGTGCATATTGTTGCTTCTCTGCACGTTTCTGCTGCGTCACAGAGGTGATTGGACTGCTGTACCGAATTATCAACATTATCGAAAATGTGTCTTAAAGTCTTTATATCGTTATCGAGAGAAGTAATTACCGCGATAATTATTGATATTGATTTATTGCCCAGCCCTAACTTATGCAGTATGTAATGGGGTAGTAAGCTTCGAATACAGCCACTGTTTCACTAAGTGCCTTAACCCTTTACTCTGTCCCATTTTCGCCTGGTTGGACTTCTTGGCTTCAAACTTCACGACTTTGAAAATACCTAAATCCCTGTAGTGCTCACATTACACCACATTCTTGTAATCCGTCGTCTTCTCAACATAGCGCTGCGCACACTACACCACCGAGCACACACGAGGTTCACACATTACAAGATCTTTGACCTGGAGGCTGGGCCAGTGCCACGGGGGACACCGGGGGGCAATGCCAATCCAGCAACCTGGTGCCCACCCAGTTTGATTATTATTTGCTCTGAAAAATAATATGCTAAATGTAATAATTGTACATTACTAGTAATGTAATAATACTAAATGTAACATTTAAGGTCAAGTGCAACAAACTGAAAGCACCATGCTAACTGGAGATGGTCCCATGGTTAGTACTCCGCATTAACTCTGCACAAACTTATTCTATGTAAACTGACTAATTTAGCCAATGGTTTTCTGAGAATCTTCTGAATCTGCAGATTCTGGACAGAAGTATGTAAGTCTGTAACTTTTGAATGCACCCATAGAAAACACTAATATGGATTATTGTATGAATTCATTTTTATTTATTTTTTCCTTTTTTATATATAATTCTGGGTTCAATAATACATCTATAAATAATACCCTCTACTACACCTGAATAATTTCCCTGCTTTTATTACTGTTTGTTATAGACATGACACTTTTAGATAACATGAAAACGTCTAATAATGAACATCCAAATAAGCACATTCCAAATAAAACAAGCACAAAAAAATGCAACCTGTGACTCAAGAAATGAATGCATCTGTTAAAGAAAAAAAAGGGGGCAGGTAAGCTAATTTTTAAAACATTCTGCTACAGGGCTCTATGCTTACTTTTTTTCCTTAGGAGCACTGTGCCCCTAAATTGAAAAAATGGAGAGAAACTACAGAAACTGTACTATAATATTCACTAATGTTGGTCATGATCAACAACAAACTACTACAGTACTACCAAGTTTTTTCACAAAAACAAAATGTGTTTTTAGAAATTGACCTTTCTGACCTTTTTCCTCCAAGGTTTAAAGAGTTTGTACCACAAAATATGTGCAAGAGTGCCATTTCTCCATTATATGGGCCACAAGCATGTGGTATGACTCAAATGAAAGCATACAAACTACAGAGTCAGTTTCTGCATTGTTTATCGTGATTAGACACTATATTGCAACACTACCACCTTTTTTTCCCCAAGATAATAGCATAATTATGAATTTACATTTTTGGATTTTATCTTGGTATCATTTGAAAGCCCCAAGTCTCTAATTTGCAGTGATATTAAAATGTTTTTGGCTATAATAATGCCATCTTTATTAATAGATAATAAAACCCACAGTTTTTGTTTTTGTGTGTGAAGTGAAATGCATCAATCTGGTGCACTTTGACAGGAAAAGAGGCTGGATGATACATGAAGAATTTCGTGCTTTTGTAAACAATCCAATCATAATCAGTTGTATCAACTTGTAAGACTTTTGAGCCTACACTTGTGACAGCTGTTACTTAATTTATTTCATGGCTCATGTGATGTACTGGTTTATTTAAAGTGTTTGCATTCCACTGCAGTCAATTAACAAGAAGAGAACAAAAAAATACAGGGGGGCACACATCAGTGGCAAAGTTTGCATCCCGCATTTGGACACTTAATTTTCCTGGGCATTGAAAAGATTCACAGTAATGCTGATGTAATCGACATAACTTTAGGCTACATATAGGGTTCGCACAAGTTCCTTGAAGTTCTTAAAGTGCTTGAAATTGGGTCTCACAAATTTAAGTACAGGAATACCTGGAAAAACACGCCTTTTGTGATTATGCACTTAAAGTCCTTGAATATAAATGTATCCAATATCTTAATGTGATGTCCCCCACATTCTGATTATCAATAATCAGTAATATTAAGTACATTTGATTAGTACTTTGTTTTACAAAATCTTTTTAAAAACCTCACGGCTCATAAGCTATTTTTGGTTGGTCAGAGGGTTCATTTATCTCGTGTGACTATATGCTAGCACCAAACTGGGTGATATTTTGATGAGTAGAGAAACTTTCAGTTGTTGAGTGTGAGGTATAAGTGATTTTGCACACTTTAGTTTGTTTGTTACAGGGATGGTGAACCTGTATAGGTTGGCACAGAAAAAGAACAACTTAGATTGTGGTAGATTGTGATTTTAATGTGGTTTTTAAATGTACTCTAGCATTATAATCCTCAAACTTAATGCATGATGAAATGTGATTCATGCATTTTACTGCACTGTAGCAATACTGCAACATTTAATGTATTTATTAATTGTATGATGCACTTATTCTTTATTCTTTAATGTTGTGACATGCTTTGGCATGGTGTTACACAATATACAATTAAGATTTATTTAATTTGAATGAGGATTAAAGAATGTCGATTAATTTCATTGACCAAAATAAAATGGGACATAGCTCGATCACTTTTGGACCATAAAAAGTGCTATTAGTTTTACTTTTTATATATGTAAATTGATAATCTGTGAGCAAAAATGGAACCTGCATATTTATAATATTTTTTGGGAAGAATATGTGCCTTGCTTCATTCAGCTTCATATTCTGCAGCAAATGTCCCATTAGCAGACTGGAGCTACACTTGCACTCCAGACTACAGAGGGATAAAGGAGTGGGTTCAAGGTTGGGGGAGGTTGGTAGTGGATGCAGGTGGCAGGTTCGGTTGGATGGTTCCATCTGTCCATAATTTTTAGATTTTTCTGTATTGCAGTTTGTTTTGGCATGTTTGCTTAACTTAATTACAACAACAAAAATACAACTAAAAATAAATATTGGTTAAAAAATGCTGTTTAGCCCCTGTATCAACTTTAATATCCCTAATTTCCCTAATCATTGCCATCCTTTGGTACTTAGCAAAGTATACAAACCAGACTTTGGGCACTTCTTTCAAAAAAAGGTTTGCCATCCCTAGTCTATTAGGATAAGCTATTGAATGTTTCAAAATATCTGGAAGATGTAATTTTAATTAGACATAGCTAAGAAGAAGGAATATAAAGATGGCCTGCTAGAAGATAAAAAGAACAAAATGGATGGCATGTGTCAGTTTTGCCAGAAAAACGTTCGCCAGAGTTGGCACTCAAAAGCGGAGATGGATTAATACATTAATTGATAATGTTGTTACACCAACCCCTGTCGAATAGAGAGTTTGTTCCCACTGATCCGGTCGATGTGCTTTTAGATGGTCACATGTCTAGTAATGCCTCGTATGCAGATATTTGGAGAGTTTGCCTATCTCAAGGTCAAGCGACCCCAGAGTCTGTCTTTTCCATCAATACGGAGATGGAAATTGAAAATTTGCGTGAGGAATCTTTAATGTCACATAATTATTGTTGATCACATTAAATATCTCTGCAGCATAAACAATGTAAAGATCACAAATTAACTTGTATCTTCGCCTCGCGCCAGAGGCACACTGCACGAGTTTGGTCTGGAAAGTGAGAGGAGTAAGGCTGTAGATTATTCTGTGCATTAAACGATCGATTATTCGAATCATCACAACAATTAATTATCAATGCATTCTTATGGGGTCCTTTTGCCAGCATGGCATCCTATTCTTGAGTTCACCGAACTCTGTAAATACAGCGCTCTGATTACCGAAATAAACCTCACAGCAGGGGCTTGCCCTGAGGAGGACTAGACATTTTACATTACTTAACCACTTCAACTCCACATTTTGAAAATACTGATAATGATTTAATGCCTGAAATTGCTTTAAAATGTAAATATATGATGAATGAAATGGACAAGTTAACCAAATCGTTTTTCATTACCCCTTTATGCTCAGTAAAGAGATGAGTACAAGGTTGTTTTCTTAAGTTTGAACAAAGAAAACAATGCAAATGCATATTTATTGTGCTTCATAATACATAATGAACTTTTGTAATAAAAACAATACACTAAAAATAAAAATATTAAATACACTGAAACACTGTTAATACGCAATACACTGGAACTCGTATGAAACTAATAAACAATACACTGAAACGCTATAATAAACAATGAACCGTAATTATCAATTAAAACTCAATCTCTGTCAAAACCTGCGCCATCAGCGGCTTGTCCTGTGCAATGTATTGAAATGTTCAATACAATAAGCTTGGAACAATGGGCTAGAAATGCACTACAGGGCTCTGCGCAGCATTGTGATGGATCTGGTTGCTGCAAACGCTGCTTCACTGCCTTCTATTCGGCACTGTTTTCTGAACGTATCTCGCCACAGCACTGTATGGCGCTTGCTAAAAACTACATAAACTACAACTAAACAAGTACAACGAATAATAAAACTAGCAATTATAATATAAAACTATTTATATACTTGTAAAAGGTGAATGGATTGCCGCAATAGACGGATGACTTCTAGACGCGCACAGGTACATGGAGGCTCTAAACAACATGCGATTGGATAAAAACATGGCATGATCGCAGTCCCCGGATTTCAATTCACATTCTAGAGTATCATCACTGGCTTTTGGAATGACATGGAACTATATAGTACTGAGGGTTTTCATTTGATGTGTGTGCGTACATCATGGTGATGAAGTGGTTAAATGCTCAGTCCTGTTGCCCTTCATAGGGCCCAGAGTATACATTTCAAAAGTCTATATCCAAAATTTTACGTAGAATTTGTCATGCCCTTAAACATGCACATGATCCACGTGTCTTCCATCGCGGCACACCTATGCGCAATATCCCACATCTACAGCATAACTTAAAAATGCCTTTACACATAAACATGAGTTAACCAGCTTAAATCAATTCATTTGTTCAGTGTTGCAACTGTTGGCGAGAAACAAATTAATTTTAAATGGGAAATTCGGGTGCGCTTGTATTCAGAAGTCACTTAAGTAATTCTTTACATGTGGCAAATTGTCTACGTGCGCCACAATTGAAGACAGGTGTAGGATTACATGCATGTTTAGGTATGTCAAATTCGGTGTCTAATTTTGGATATAGACTTTTGCATAGGTTAGTATGAGAGAAAAGCTTACATCGGAGGCAAGCACAGTAAATGCAACACTTTCGCTGGCGCAATTTCATAATTAACCCCACAGTTGCGCTATTACTAGTAACGTTGCAAGAACTTATCATGTTTCGTTTCTCAAGCTCAAGCTTGTCGGATGTGCTCTTTTGGAAAACCTAATTCTGATTCACATAGTCCACAAAGCACTGTACGGTTATTCTCTCTTATAAATACTCCCACAGTTTCGATGCTTTCGCCCGAGTTTTGTTTCTTGCAGTGGCGGGTGCGACGTGCAGGTTCAGACATTTTTCCAGTGAGGCGTGCAGGTGGATGACAAACCAAGTGATGCATTACAGCCACCTACTGCTGTTGGGAATGAAACCGTTGTTCTCACACAGCGCTAGGAATATGGGCCAAGGATATTAGGTGAAAGGGCTCAAATCAAGGATATTAATAAGAACGGTTAAGATAGAGGCAGCTTAGCTAAATGACTATTCAACGACTGAAATAGAAGTTGATGTATTTTACTAGTAGATTAAGTTGAGTAAGTCGACTAATCATTGCAGCCCTAGAGAGGAGTGAGCGATAAGCACAGGTGTGCACCTCACAACCGACTGGAAGCCATAAGTTCAGAAACAAGAAAAAGCCACTGGAAATGGACATCGAGAGACTGTTGAAATCTGCAGATCAATTTGTGCTTAAATCCCCAAACCCACTATATAAACAAATCTATTTCCATAAACTGTTGTAATAACATTCTAAAATATACACATTTAAATATTGTTTTGCCCTATCTCCTAAATATAAGAAAATTGCATTTGAAAATGCTGCTAAGAAACATCAATCAGGTAGTGTTTTCGTTCATGACATCATGTCACCATAGTCCCATAAACACCATAAACACAATGCGAAGAATTTAAAATACGATATAGATTGTAAATATGGTAAAATGGTGTGTGGTGAACTCCAGTGTGAGTAGACAGTATTGGGTATATTATCGCAAAAATAGTGTTCCCCTGTCAATGGTTTATTCACCCCTTAAAGGTTTTCAAATGCCAAAGTCACAGTAGGGTTTAGTTTACCAAGAAATGCATATTTATTAATTAGCTCTGCACTCACTATACAGCCTGTAGAAAATGAAATAGCCTAGAAAGAAGTTGCCTTTACCACCAAGAAGAAGCAAAGCAGCTCATAAACTTCATATCACTAACGTTTGACAGTTTGTATACAGATGAATAAAGATTAATTTAGCATAACTATTTAAATGTAATGAATTCTGTACATCGCCTTGTATAGATTGTAATACATACCAGTTTTAAAATCTGTACTGTGTAGATAATTAGCAGTAGTTTATTAATAGTTTCAAATTCCTATATATATATATGATTGCTATCTTCACTGTCTACAGATTGCATACAACACCAGAAACACCTTAACAATGACTTTAGCTGTCAGAAGTCATGTTGTCTTCAGCTCGTGTCATCACATCACTTTGTGCATTTTCGGAGCAATCTCTGTAATTTTTGGAAATATTGTGTATTTGGGGACTCTAAGTGCCAACAGCCATGAAAATGATAAACATTCTGAAAGTATAGCAAGTAAGAGCCCATAGCCAAAAACATGTTTTCTATGTGGGACATATACTTTAATGCCGGGTTACACTACACGATTTCTACAATCCTACCCGATTTTGTGAACAGTGGGCAGTTCACACTTAACTACTATTTTGCACCGAATTTGTCTTTTGTGTCGTGAAGGAGCACACACTACTATACTATACTATACTATAATACTGATCCCCACAGCGAAAAGGTCAGCAAACACGGACGTGCACATGTACAGGTCATGTTTGTGTAGGGCAGATCTGCGCAGCTCCACCAATGGCATCAGTGGATTTCTGCAGATCTGTGCAAAACTGTGGAAAGAACGCGACCACAAGCCGCTGCTGCTGTTTGTGTTCATCTGTGCGGACAAACACAAAAAGCGTGTAGTATTTTAAAATAACGTGCCCCGAAACAACCATTGGTATTTGAAGTATTTTAATAAATACGTATCACAATCTTATTCTCCTGTCATGTTTATTCTTCTGTTTCTTCTCTCTTCTTCAGTCAGCTCGGCTCTCATTGGCTGCTGATCACGTCACCCTCCACGATCGGTGCCGATCGAGTCGTAAATATTAAACATGTTTAATGAAATCGTAGGGGCTTCGGTTAAATAGCAATGTATAGTGCTGGGGTTTGCCAAAATTGAATACGAGATCCTGGAAATCTTTGGAATCAGTCCTTGAAAGTGCATAAATAGTCCTTGTATTTGAATCTTCTAAAAGCGTACAAACCCTGTAGATATCACAGGTGGGATACACAGATAGCTTTGCTGACTTGATGCTGGAAATGTTTAAAACTAGGAATGAGACTGACTATTCGAAAATTCAACCATTTGACAGTAAAAAACTAAAACAAAAAAGAAGCGTATATATTGATTTTTTTTTTTATTGATTGTCTCTATGTAGCTGTAATGAAAATTGGTGGGATTTCTTATTTCTTGTCTGTGATTGGCTAACGATGGTCATGTTCTTGTAGTGCATATTTTCGCAGTTCTGCACAGATCAGCATGGCTCCACCAATGGCATCGGTGGAATTCTGCAGATGTGCACATATCTGCGGAAATCTGCTCTACAAGAACGCGACTAATGTCTTCCTCACAGAAATTCTGCATGGAAATATTTTGACAAAGTAAATCAAAACACTTAAGTGTATATTATCTGCATTGTAGTTAAACTACCACAAATCTACAGCTGGTATGTTAACTCCCCTAAAATCTAAACACCTTTCTATGTAACTAGAAATGACAGAAAAGGAAAGAGCAATAAACAAATTAATATTAAACTACATACACAGCCAACTATTGCTATTTCTTTTGTATTCACTGGAACTTGAATGCACATGTATGTTTCCGAACGTAGACCGGTAGTATGTTGAATGTGGTTTGGAAACATAGGAAAGTAAATAGTTTAGGTATTTAATTAAATTGTTTAAACAATCTAGATAGTCTAATACAGGGGTCTCCAACCTTTTTTTAACATAAGCTAGTATAGGTGAGGATCTCCGCGGCAATCCCTTTTTTTGGGGGGGGGGGAGGCTGACTCGCTGCAAGTGAGAGCACATGGCAATCTTTTATATTTATTATCAGAGTAAAATCCTGGTACAAATTAAACGTAAAATAGTTAGTTCATGGGAACCACTGGGGCGGTTTGTGTTGCATTTAGCAACCTGACATTGTTTTTATTCTGTGTGCCAGTGGGCGCAGTGCTGACTGAAGAGTGAGGGGTATCTTCTCAGTCCTGTATAGATTCTGAAATGTAGTGCCCACAGCAGTCTAATAAATGCAAACACCAGCCAACCTGTCACCAGCCCTACACCTATTACAAAATAATTTTGTGATCATGGAGTTTTTGCATTGATCCAAAGACCTGGGTTTGCAACCTGATCAAGATTGAATTCCAAAGGAAAGCTAGAAACTTCTTGAGCTGATCACAGGACTGGTAGATGACAGCTAGCCTATATCACCTGTGATTTTTCAATTGTGTGTGTTGTGTGACATCTAATAAAATGATAATATATTAATATAGGATGTGTTGAAGTTCAGGTTTCACTGAGCTGGAACGCCGTATAGGTATTTATTAAATTTAGTAACACATATGGGAGATTTTTACATATGAATTGCAAAAGCTGTTCAAAAGCGGCAATGGTGGTGCTAGTGTTAAATGTTACTGAATGCTCTCATGTCCTCCTCAGCCTTCCTTACTGGAGTTGCCTAGTTGGTGAAAGGAATGGGAGCATGCATAAAAAATATTATTTGCAATTTAAACTGAATATACAGATGCATCTTTTCAGTTCCCTAATTATATTCCCTAATCCCTATAATTTTGATTAAGTTTGAATTCAAGATTCAGTCACTCATTTATAAATGTATTAACCATTCACAAACTGACACATTACAGAAGAAATAGGCAATTGTACACTTTATAAGATTGCTAAATGTTGTTACTGATGTATCAGTTAAATGTCTGTTTAAATGTTTAAAATATAAAGTTATAGTAATCACTGGCATTTTACCTAATGTAAAGCTATCCTGAAAGGAAAATTGTTTGAGTCCACACCACAATTAACGGATGCATTCAAATGGCAGGCAAGAGACAAAAGGAGACTGAGGCCGATAGAGGAAAATAATTAAGAGCAGTGGGACTGGTCAAAAGATATAAGGCAGGAATTCTTGCTTGATTCTTATTGTGTTCATTACCTGGAAAACAATCCCAAGGAGAAACATGGTTGCACTGGATGGCTTGCAACCATCAGCCGCATTTTACTGCAGCAGAGTTACTATTTTGGAGCTCTGTGCATTGATTCAAAAGGAATTGATTCCTTGTGCACTGATACATACTCTAGGCATAAGAGTAGTTCTAAATTCTGAAGATGTTCATTTTTATCCTCTTACCTGCCTCCTCTTTATTCCATCTCTAAGAAATCAATCACTTGGTATTGGTCTTAACTCTGCACTGTTATTTTAAGTCTGCTGTGCACACCTGCCTCTTGGCACAGATGTTGATTTCTACACTCAGACCTGCCAACCTGTACGCAGTTTGCTTAGAATGTATGCATTTTGACATAAAAGTACACTGGTACACATTACCAAAATAAGCAAAAATATTCCTGAAGTTCTGCACACTCGATTGATTAAAACATAGAGCAGAGCCAATCTAGGCTCAAAATATGGAAGATTGACAACATCACAGCGTCACTCTCCCAAGCTGGCAGGCAAGATCCCACCTCATGTCCCTCACTCTGTTGCTCAGTAGCCTCCATTCAAAACTCAAATAAATCAATCTATGTATTTATTTATGTACTACTCTTCCAATGCTATTTTGTTGAATGATTTTAATGACTCAAACTTTCACCATCTGCCTTCTGTAGTGTCAATACACTTAATTTCCCAATTCAGTTTTACATATTAAGAATTTTTAATTAACTGATCATTTAGAAATATGCAAAAATCAGTATTCTGTTGAAATTGGAATGTAGGGATTGATTGTATTAACAACTGACATTTTAAAACAGTCCAGTAAACCTCTGTAAAATTTAGTCTGATACTGCACTATCCCTGGTGTCAAGTTCCTACTGACATTTGCTCTACACTCTTAACTGATGCATAGCCAAACTGTCATTGGGTACTCTGCTGCCATCAGATGGTTAGTCACAATCTATATTAAGCCCCATTCACACTGAAATGCCAGCAAAATGCAGGCAATGTTTACCTGCTTTTTTTCCTGTTGCATCATCATTCACACTGGCTTTGAATGGCGGCAAATTGCAGGCATGTTTCCTTTCACATAGAAAACGGAGAATGCTGGCTTTAGCGCTGTAGCCTTGGGAACGAGACGCAGTATTTCCCACAGGATTTTTGGAAACTGTGTTGTGGGGACCCTGTAGGGTTCTTGCGCAGGTCTGGAAAGTCTAGAAAAGTATGTGTTTTAAGAAGACTAATTTCCAGACCTGGAAATGTATGCAAAATTAAATTGAAGTTTGGGAAAAGTATGGAAATCCTATTGTCAGAATAATGTATACTAAAGTTGACTGTACAGTCTGCATGTTTGCTTCATACATGGGGTTCACGTCCTTCGTTCACTTATGCACACTGCAGTAGGGGAACCTCAGCAATTTTATATATTCATAATCATGAGCTACCAAGATGTCAAGTCTGTGCCCTAGAAATCTATGGGTTATATGTTATTTGGAGCTAGTATCATTTAGGATGTAGTTATTTTTATTAAATTTGAATCAATCTGAAAACTGTAATATCATATAAAACTCGACCAGATTTGAAATTATAGCTGACAAGTTCTAGTAGGTGCTTATCTTTAGCAAAACGGTACACCTTGATCTTTAATAAACTGTTATGGATTGATCTAAATCTAAAATGGGGTCTCGTTGCTGTGCAATTGGGTGTTCACATTTGTTTAAAGTGACAAATTGGTGTTTTGAAAACTTCACAGCTATGCAATGGAAACTGAGTTGCTTCGAGGGATCTGTTCACTTCACTATGAATGAACTTAATTAAAAATATATGTATATTTGTAGTCATATGAAATGCAGTACTCTCATAGAGGACAGCAGAGTTACATTTAGATGTGGTGCAATTACATGAAAAAGTTCAAAGGGGTAAAGTTTTAAGTAGCTATATATATTATTCATGCAGTTGTGGCAACGTTGTGTATTAGCTGGGTTGTTACTGAGAAAATTACATATTGCAGAAAAAAAAAAAAAACTATCTTCTCTGCCATGCAGCACAGTATGAATTATGAACAGCTTGACTTGCCTTGACGTCTGTGTGTGCAACACAAACAGCCCTGTCTTCAGACCAGTTTGTACAGGAAGAGCCAGGGGGAGGACCTTTTTGAACAACTATTGGATGTTAATAAGTGACTGGCGTCTGTAAAGACTTCAACAACCAATCAGGAAGGTTTATTTTGGGGCATTAACAATTTAAAAAAGGAAAAGGTTAGATTGAGAAGTGAGGGTGTGAGACGGACCTTGTTATAGTCTTAAAATGTATTTTCAGATAATCGAGTTTTGTTTCTGCAAAGTTACTACTTTTTTTATATACATTAATTCATGAACAATAACAAACATGCAAATATATATTTAAATAATACTAATCATCATTAATTGTTTATTGATTGTTATAAGTTATTGAAGTTGTTTTAACACAATGTTTTGAGGTTTTTTTTTTTTCTCTTGGTAAAGCATTTTTGCACCTTTGTATTGAATACCTCTTACCATGTATTGAACAAATAAGTGTATTTATTTGACCTATTTTTATATATTTGCACTGTATACAATGTTACATAAGGGTCCAGGGATTGAATGTTACACTCATAACTTGGTCAGACATAGCATTTGTTTGCATTTCAGTATTTTTTGTTCACACCTCCAATCCCCCAGTTTTCGGAGTGTCTTTATTTAAAGCTCAGGTGAGATAACCAGAGCTAGCTAGGGTGACCATAACTAGTTGTCGGTGGAGCAGTAAATTTAGAGGTTGACTGCCAGAGAGAGAAATAAAATTCTCTGTTTTCCGTAGGATGATTATTACAATTGTGTACAATGGATTCCGGACAGTTTGCATAGGCTTGGGACTGTTGTGATGTTATGCACATAAGGAGCAAGTTCTGAAAATACAAAGACAATATCGTCTATGTGCACATGTACATGCATATATGACTCGTATAAATCGGATTAATCACCAGTGCAGTGCACAATGAGCTTCAACTATTAGATACGAAAAAAGCCTAAAATTATAAAAACGTAACTGTAGGTTTATCGTGCCAGATGCACAAAAATAGACATTAGGAAAATGTTATTGCATGTAAAGCAAGCAACAGTTTGAGCCTCAATCCGACGGTCCATAAGTCTTACATTTAAAAAAAATATAAAAAAAATTAAGGCCTTTAAAGATTTTGTGTTGAAGGTTTTAAAAAGGGCTTAAGTATTTTTTTCTGTAACATTTAAGAACACCATACCAGAGATCTCACGTTCTGAAAACTGCCGTGTGCAGAATTATCCGAATATTAAGCGATGTCATGTTTAACGAACTGCCTGTTCCCCACTGAACAATGATTGCTAGCAAATTAAAATTAAATTAAACCCATACAACAAGCAAACTCCCAAATTTAGGCAAGAACAAGGCACATCATTAGTGTCACAAAGATTGAATAGAAACGTAGAAACATGCAGACAGCAATGCAGATAATCAAAACGTCTATGTACTACTACAAGTTGTAGGCTTTTTTTTTTTTTAAACGGTATGGTAAAGTTGTTGCCATCTCCTTGAGTTTTTACTAGTACTTGCCAGCTCCATTGTATTGTAGGGGTTTAGATTTTATGTAGTTCATTCGCACCAGGCTTCCGGGGCTTTATAGTGTCGAATTGTTTAATGGCAAACTAATCACATATACAGTACTGTGCAAAAGTTTTAGGCAGGTGTGAAATCCGTATTTGGTGTGACCTCCCTTTGCCTTAAAAACAGCATCAATTCTTCTATGTACACTTGCACAAAGTCAATCATTTTGTAGGCATATGGTCAGGTGTATGATTAAACAATTATACCAAACAGGTGCTAATGATCATCAATTCAATATGTAGGTTGAAACACAATCATTAACTGAAACAGAATCAGCTGTGTAGGAGGAATAAAACTGGGTGAAGAACAGCCAAACTCGGCTAACAAGGTTTACTGTCAAAAGTCATACATCATGACAAGACTGAGCACAGCAACAAGACACAAAGTAGTTATACTGCATCATTAAGGTCTCTCCCAGGCAGATGTCCAATGCCATCAGCTCAGAATTGGCAGAAAACATTGGGACCCTGGTACACCCATCTACTGTCTGGAGAAGTCTGGTCAGAAGTGGCCTTCATGGAAGCCATACCTCCGACATGGCAACAAGGCCAAGGGACTCAACTATGCATGAAAGCACAGGAACTAGGGTGCAGAAAAATGGCAGCAGGTGCTCTGGACTGATGAGTCAAAAGCTGAAATATTTGACTGTAGCAGAAGGCAGTTTATTCGTCGTGCGGCTGGAGAGTGGTTCACGAATGAGTGTCTGCAGGCAACATTGAAGCATGGTGGAGGTTCCTTTCATGGTTTGGGCTGCATTTCTGCAAATGGAGTTGGGGATTTGGTCAGAATGAATGGTCTCCTCAATGTTGAGGACAGTACAGGCAGATACTTATCCATCATGCAGTACCATCAGGGAGGCATCTGATAGCCCCCAAATTTATTCTGCAGCATGACAACGACCCCAAACAATGAAAGTCATTAAGATCAATTTTGAGCGTAAAGAAGAACAAGGAGTCCTGGAAATGATGGTATGGACCCCACAGAGCCCTGATCTCAACATCGAGTCTGTCTGAGTTTACATGGAGAGAGAAGCAACTGAGGCTGCCTAAATACACAGAAGAACCGTGGTTATTTCTCCAAGATGTTTGGGTCAACCTACCTGTCGAGTTCCTTCAAAACCTATGTGCAAGTGTACCTAGAAGAATTGATGGTGTTTTGAAGGCAAAGGGTGGTCACACCAAATATAGATTTGATGTAGATTTTTCTTTTGTTCACTCACTTTACATTTAGTTGATTAAATATAATCTATTAACATGTCTAAGCATTCTTACTTTACAGCATTTTTTCACACCTGCCTAAATCTTTTGCACAGTACTGTATGTCAGTATTATTACACAATGCCGGGCTTTAAACTCTGATTAACTATTTTCTCTAACCAGAGTGCTGGATATTGGCTGGTGTGGAATTGGCGCTAAAGAGGACTATTGGTAGAATAAATACCAGGTATCAAACAACTACAATAAATAAACATTACAGATCATTAGATTAATTGTTGCCACTGAACTAACATGCGTTGCAGCCTTGTTTAGAAGTCTGCTATAACCTTTGCTATCACTATATCAGGATACCTGGACTTGAATCTCGCTGGAACATTAAATTATTTTTACACAGTTTAAATAGCCTTTTATCTCAGTTTGCTTATTAGTAAGCGTGTGAAAACTTGAGCTGCCCTGAAGGGTATGTTTTTACCTTCGAAGGTTTGGAACACATTACCGAACGAAGGTTCTAGACTTTGTTGTTGCTAATTTGCATAATTTATCAATGACGTCACATTTACTTCCAGTGTGTAGATTTTTATGAAAAAAAGTAGGATTTTCATTGTTTTTACAGGTAATCCATATAAACAAGATTAAGTTTAACTCGAGCAGTAAACATGTTTTTATTTTATTTTTACTAGTTTATGTATAACTTGCTCTTGATTTTACTTCCATGAAAGAGGTTAACCTTCCTGTATAAGCACAGTACTCATTAAAACTGTATGCGCAGTGATAACTTCAATTAGTATTTTATTCAATATAGAATGTGTGGGAAATAGTGAATCGGTCTAAAACGCTTAATGTTACCAAACACCAGGGTATAGTCATCAAGGAAAACAACTATACATAAAGTAGTAAATACTAAAGACAACGGAACACAGTAACCTTAACATTTGGGTTAACTATAATTAAAATACTCCCTTCAGTTCAGAGTTTGTCAACATTATATATTGTTTGGTTTATTAATAAATAAATAATGGGTTGATTTACAACGAACTTGCAGAGTTAGTACATAGTACTAAAGGATCTCCAGTTTGCTGCTTTAAATTCTGTGCAGTTGACCCATTAAGGCTAATAAATAATGCATATTATATTAAACATAAGTAGGTTCAGTGATCCTGGATATTGCTTGTTCCTCCATGATATACCAATTTTCAGTTTCACATCTTACACTAAAGTTTTTGGGGGTCTTCTTTGCATTTAGAAAAAAATGTTTAACACTTTATTGGGTATGGTGGCACACTACAGTATTCAAACTGTCAATTTGTATCAACAAGAGAAAAAAAAAAAAAAGGAAACTGATGGTCACGTGACGAACCTTCGAAGGTTTGTAAAAACCTTCAGAGACAGCCCTAAACCCATTACAGGTACAAAACATGGCATGTGAACTTTTTAGAAGCCTGTTATTATGTGAATAATATCATCATGGGCATTGAGATAATATGGTTTTCACTGTTTTCTGGATCATATGAAATCAGATTATTTTTATTTCTTGGCAGACGCCCTTATTCAGGGTATATAAATATAAGCGCAATACAAAGTGCAAGAATACTGTTAAGTTCAAGGCATCAAGCATTACAAATTCAAATTTACATTATACAGAGCATAATACATTTAACCACTTCCAATTTACACAAGTAAAAACATTAAGTTAGGTCATACATCCTGGAAAGTAAACTCCTAAGTGCTGTCAATATGTTAGGTCACAGTCAAGGGCTATGAGAAAGGGAGCAAGGGGGAAATCAAAAATACAAGTATTAGTAACGCAAGAAGCAGGGTAAAGTGAAGTGCTATCTTACAGGAGAGTGAAAGGACTAATGATGGATCTTATTTGTAACTAACTAGAACTGAAAACCAGGGAAACTGCACCAACACGAGCATGGTCAAGTCTGCTAGCATTGTTAAAATCTTTCTAAGATAAAGAGCCCCAATTAATCTTGTTTTATAGGTGTCCTTTTTTCAGTGGCTAAAGATCATGTTAATAACTCATTTATTCATATTATTTATTTATGCGTTTGTGAACTAGATTGGAATTAAAACCAAAGTCCCTTAAGCTGTCCAGAACCAGGGTGGGAGACCGCTGATTTAACTATAACAGGTTTAATGTAAAGACGCTATAGAATCAGATTTTATGTAATTCGTTGAACAGTGAATACAGGTTATGTACTTTCTTTTAAAAAGTTTGTAAATGTGTAACTTTAGGGGTTCCAGTTGTAGCTGATTTAGATGGAATGCTTCTATGATGTGCGAATATGAAAAGGCTTCATCTAGCATGTCAGTTTTTCATCCAAGCGTGAGCATAGGTGGTGTATAAGTTTTGCTGTCATGACCAATGAAGTGATATTGAGGCTCTGATGGGATTTATGGGCTTTGTTGTCAGCAACCCTGACTTAGTGAGGTGCTGCCCCAGGAAATAGGATGTTTGCTGCTTCTGCAATAATCTTTAACATCAGGGACTCAGGACAGACCAGTTTAACATCAGGATCTAGGCCTACATTTGTGCTTTGGATAGTGTTTGTGATTTAATACACATGCTGTCATGATAGAATCTAAATTAGTAATTTAATTGATTGTCATTACTATATCCTATATAAAAAACAAGGAATATCTTCATATTATGTTAAAATTAAAAACTCAAACATGACGGCACTTTCTATAGATTGAGGTAGAGGATTTACCTGTTAAGTTTGATGGAAATGCTAATATTTAACTTTATTCATATATGCAGCTAATTTAAAAATACATTAAACGTACATTTAATTTAAATGTTTAAATTCAAAACTGTGACTTTCCTAACCAAACATACATAATCTGTTTGTACTGTTTCTAAAAGTCATTCAATCCCTTGCATGCCCTTTTCCTTAAATTCTCTCTACATTTCTGTTCATTGATCCCACTGAATAAGTGGACTAGTTTTTCTATATAACTACATTAAAATATATTGCACACATGGAAAAGTATGGGTGGAATCCAGGCGATGAGCAGATAAATGTTTGAAACACAACCAAATAATTCTGTGAACTGTCAGCAGGATTATTTTTCACACTGGAATTTCATAATGAAAACATGAAAGGGATGTAGGAATAATGTCTAGTTTACCAAAGGGGTACTGTAATGAAAACATCCTTAGTGTTTTTTTTTATTTGTTTTTTTATGGTGATTACCAATGGAATATCACAGAGAATGGATTAATCTAGCCTTTACCTTTTTTGATAGACTATGGTTAGAACTGTATTTTGTCTTTTTGGTTTGGTGTGCTTCAAAGGTCATCACTAAGCAGTTATTTAATTAATGTTTTTTTTAGCTTCCATGATTCAGAACAGCCCACATTCTATACTGACCATATCCTTTTTCTATGGTTTGATTTATAGCCTCCTTTCAAACAGCATGTGGGGCGGCTGTATTTTCACTTCTAGTGAAGGTTAGTGAAGACTATTACTAACTGAAATTTGAAGTGACCGATTTTTCACTTTTTAGGCTTAAGGAACTGCCTAAAGCTAAGGTCACACTACATGATTTTTAGTCCGATTTGGCCCTCCCGACAAATCTGCAATTATGGTGATGACAAGCAACTTGGTCAGGGTGCATGTCTGCTACTGATGACCGTGTAGTGCGAGAGATGGTCCACGATGCAATCGCTTGCCCTCCGATCCAATCAATCGATAAGGTAAGGGTAACGTGATCAGCATCACACTGAGACTGGCAGCAGCCAATGAGTGAATGAAATGCATGTTTTTCTGGATTTGTTTCCCCCTCCCATGTGTTTGTGAGGCGTATGCAGATTATTTCATATGAATAATAAAGCAGTGGTTGGAAACATTTTTTAACAATTTTACCAATATTAATCCAATGATGCCTTTTGGCTACAGCTCTTTTATTTTTAATTTTTTTTTTTTTAGGTTCTTCACAGAAATTCAGAGATGCACTGTCGCATTCGTGAAGTGCAGTTCTACACCTAAATTCAGAGAAGCACATTCTAGGAGTTTCTGCATGATGTCACTAAGCCCCACCCTCAGAAATCTGTTCAGAATCGTCGCGGCCCAGCACAGCTTCGAAAGGTTGCTGTGAAACCTGATTTCAAAATGAGAAAAGCCAGGTTTTAATTTGATACTAAATCAGGAACAAATTGATTATATTAATGTGACTAATTTTGCTTAATTTGCACAGCTTAAAGAAAAAGTGGCTGAGCTGTGAAAAATGTCTAGAACTGTGTCTCCCTTTACCACGTGTGACTAAATTTCCCTACTAGGTTCCTTACAGCTCCCAGGTCTCATTAAATCACAGCTTTTTAATATGGTATAAATAATGCAATTATTTTTGTTCAATTCATATGAATGAGTTAAACTAAGCTCCTTATGAAATCACTTAACAGGTATTTTTTTTGCATTTCTTCCATCTGATGGTGACATAAATAATGATACTGAAACCCACTCTACTTAGTCCTGACTTAAAAGAAAGTTCAAGTTCATGGGGGTGTGCAAAAGATCTAAAGATCAATTCAAGAGAAAACAGACTAAAAAGATTTAACAGACTGTAGCTTCAAAGATGCATAAGGCAGACACGCATGTATAAACAGACCTTTAAGCACAGAACACACTGTCTCGGTTTTTTTGGGGAGTTTGTGTTTATCGGTGGAATGTTGTAGACAAGGCCAGCCCTTTGTCATAGCTAGTGTTCTTCTACCTTTAACATGGAAATCCTGGCAGAACATCCTGTTTCTAATGGACCTGTTCAATTATATTAATATGCTCTCTTACTAACCACCTGTATGGTATATACCAGCTCATGAAGAGTGAAGCCTGATTCCAGTGCGTGTTTCTCGTATGCCGTTAAACTGACGTGTTTGTAAACACATGACATGCTGAATTTCCTCTGAACTGACAGAATAGACTGGTCATGTTTTTTTTTTTTTGAAAGACCAAGTATATAAAGATATTTTATGTAACTATTTTAGAAACAAATAGGAAAAAACAGCATTGCTGTAAGTAACCGGTTTCTACAAATCTGTCATGTGCCGTAGATCAGTGTTTCCTGAACTGTGTAGCTGCAAGTGTTTATGTACACAAAAATCTAGTGTTATAATTCAACAGAATGCAATGTTTTGGTCAACGACCTTATAACACTTGCAAGTAGAAACAGTGTGTGGGAGCATGTTTTTTCTATCCAGATCCTTTTCGCTCATATGCACCTGTCTAAGAGTCTGTACAGGTGTGGGATTAGCTTTTGTTATTGTGATTGATTAATTACCTGAATAAATGTGAACATGTTAAAACATTACAACACATTTACGCACCCTCATGTATTTCTGGTGATGTTTGCTTTTGGCTGGTAAAAATATCAAATGGCTGGTACATTTTTTCCTTCTACCAGACACAGTGGCTAGTGACCAAAAAAGTAAATTTTATCCCCTGGGGCAGATATTTTTCCGGAAGTGTACACATTTTCGTTTGCTTTTCAAGATTATCATTTATATTGGGGTTATAATATAGCTGTGTGGATTTGCTTCCATTCTGCCTTTAGTGAGGCATTAGTGAGGTCGGGCACTGATGTTTGGCGATTTAGGTCTGATTTGCAATCGGCATTCCAATTCATCCCAAAGGTGTTTAATGGGGTTGAGGTCAGGGCTCTGTGCAGGCCAGTCAAGTTCTTCTACACCGATCTCAACAAACCATTTCTGTATGGACTTCACTTTGTTCACGGGGGCTTATTCCAGGTTTGAAGGGAATGTCCTACTCGGAGAGGCTGTGGGAACTGAACCTTTTCACCCTGGAACCGGGAGACTACGTGGGGACTTGTTTCAAGTCTTCAGAATCATGAAAGGCAAAGGCATCAACCACATTTAAACCAGTGGATCTTTTCCAGATCAGCCGGGACACAAATGGAAATTGGGCTTCAAGGCATTCAAGGAAGACGCTTGTTCACACAGACTTGTCACAATCTGGAACAAACTACCTAGTGATGTGGTTGAAGCTGAAAATTTGTGAACATTTAAATAGACAGGATAGGATTCTCGGATCACTTATATACCAATGGACACCAAACGAGCA
This sequence comes from Amia ocellicauda, assembly GCF_036373705.1. Taxonomy (NCBI): domain Eukaryota; kingdom Metazoa; phylum Chordata; class Actinopteri; order Amiiformes; family Amiidae; genus Amia; species Amia ocellicauda. The sequence goes on from NC_089860.1 coordinate 3,698,978, forward strand.
CGATGGGTCGAATGGCCTTCTCTCGTTTGTAAACTTTTCAGTTTGACCCATTCTCCTGCCAGTGTTTGTCTATGGAGATTGCAGGGCTGTGTGCTTGATTTTATACACCTGTCAGCAGTGGGTGTGGCTGAAATAGACGAATCCAATAATTAGAACGGGCGTCCACATTTTTCACCATGTAGTGTATCAGAATTACAATAAATTTAAAAATAATGTATTATGTACTACTAGCTAGAGTGAGTGATCTTATTTTATAACCCCCAACACACAATACCTATGAAATCACATGTTTTGTTAATTCAAGAAAACCGGACTTAATGTATGATATTTAATATATGGTTTAATGGAGGGGGGAGAGATTGGAGCAGCTCCATGACCTCTGCTCCAGAGTGCTCCAGTGAGCCTGAGTTGAGCTCCGCTCCTGCACCAGCAGTGCTGGCTCCAGCTCCGGAGCACAACAAACAAAAACTGTCAAGATACCATGCGTGTCTCCTTATTACTAGAACACACTGTGTGATCTACGCCTCTAGGAATAGTCTCCTACTATAACTACCTCCTTGTTCTTGGGGAAAGTGGACACCATGGCGCTCAACTGCCCTCCCATTACCATTATAGAAACAAAACTACTCTAATGGATTGGATTTAGAATCCCTACTATAAAGGGGATACTGGCTGAGTTTTTGTGTTTAAATCTAATCATTTTTTATTCTCAAAAGTGTTAATAGCTGGTAAAATATTTTAATTATTTAAACGCATGTAGTTGGCTTGTATCGTATTTTAAGGCTTCAATATAATGGATGTTCATATTGGTTGTGTTACTGAGGTGTAACTATTTAAAAATTCAAGTATTTATTTTGTGTTGCACAAAACAATATAAAATTAATGCAGAAAAAGAAAAAGTTCAGCAGAATTTAGACTTTCCAGATTCCGTCTGGGCCTGCTTATGAGTCTGGATAAGGGCAGCGTTGTTAGTGTATGTCATGTCGTATGTAATGTTTATAGTGTTATGTCTGTTTGTTGTATGTACTTTTTTTTTTTTTTTTTTTAATTGTACACACTTGTTAACATTTGTTGTTTTTAAACATGATTAAATGACTTCTGACTTTTTAGCAGCTTGGTAGAAATGAGGCATCTGTTTTACGATTAAGCTAACATTAAAGTTATCTCCGTTCACAAGCTGAGAATCCCCAATGAGAGAGACTGGTCGAATTCTTCAGTCAAACCCTTTGTGTGATTGTAGGCATAATCTGTACATCCGCTCATCGACTTGAAGAACTCTCTCATTGATTTTGTTGACAGAGGTGGATAGCTTAAGATAGACTCGCGTCATTTCCAGTTAGTTCAGCGTGTCTATGTCATTGTCACGATCGGCATATGAGTTCAGGCTTGCATGTGTTGCAGCAAACTGTCTTCAGTGTAAATTTAACGTGAAGTGCTTCTAAACTTTCCACGGGTGTAGCTGCTGCCTCTCAAGGTTTTTTTAGTAGCTGCACCGTAGGTAGACCCAACTAATCGACGATTAATTACATTTTAAGATTTTAGTAGATTTTAATCAACTTTATTACTAAGTTGTTGCAGCCCTGCTGTCGCTGAGTACTGTATTGTATCTGTAAGTGTGTTTTAATGGTGAGGCGGCTAATGCCAGCTAGTAGGTGATTGGATATCGTGCCAAATGAACCCCTGCAACACTGGTTCATAAACGTCATTCACGGGACTTGTAGTTTTCGTTGCCTTCGCGGTTAATTGTGACAATCCACAACCGAACTACATTTCCCACATTTTCTACCGTGATAACGATTAATGTAAAATATCGTTATCATAATCAGGTCAATGTAGTATTTCCTTATAGAGTTCAAATATTGTACTTACACTGTGCACCCAAATTTTATTTCACATTCACTTTATTTTTACTCGCAAATGCCAGCAAAACATTTGCACTTTAGAGCCCTGGGATCGGTGTTTGGTTTAAGTTTACTCAGATAATACTCTTCTTGTCAATACTTGACTTTGTAAACAGCGTAAAGATAAAAAATGTTCTCGCCAGATATTATTTTCTATTGGGTGATTCACATCAAAGGTCCTGCAGAGCTCAAGATCTACCTTGATCACTTTGGTATTCAACCAAGTAAATATTTTTCTCATCGAATAAAGAATACAATTGCAGATCAATGTTTTATGGCAATGTGCTTCCTGTAGTATGTTATGCATTGATATGAGAAGTTAATTGTGCTATTTTCTCGTTAGAGTAGAAATGTAATTCAGATCAATTTTGTCCCCCCTCTCCTCTTTCCAGGTGGAGTCTTTCATTTTGGACCAGGAAGATCTCGACAACCCTATGCTTAAAACGGCATCCGAGCTGCTCCTATCGAGTGCTGCAGATGGGGCAGATTTGAGAACAGTAGACCCAGAAACACAAGCCAGACTGGAGGCATTGCTTGAGGCTGCAGGTATGTGTTCCCTTGGTTGCCTAGTGCTTGAGATCCAAGAAGCAGAGGTACCAAGTTTCACCCACCTACTGACTTGCCTATGAAGGAATACCAGTTTTCTTGTTTAAGAAATCAATATATTTAAAACTTGGAGAAATTATAAGAATTATATTGGGCAAAAATATGAATCATGGGCTTAAATATGTATGTTTTCCTGTTCTTAAGGTAAGAGGTTTTGAAAATAGAGCAGACCTTGATCAGCACAAATCTTGCACTGCCCTTCCCAACATCACATTAGGTATTCGACCAATACTGCCAATGTGGCAATGTGGCATTTACTATTGATCATAAAGCTGACCTATTTTTGTCTTTATATTCTTTAGGGGTGGGTCTTAACTTTACCAATATCTGTTAAAATAAAAGGAGCTTGAGAGCTTTCACTATTGTTAATCTGTAACCTGTTGTCAGAACAAGCTTCTGCTGTTAAATTTATTTACATATTAAATGCTGCATCCCCTGCAAATGTAGAGCAAAGCATCAAATGCTGTTAAACTCATGGTCTATCCACTGGCAAAACCTGTTATCATTTAAGATCTGAAATTAAGGTACAAAACCGGAGGAATTAATTATGCTACACAACTGTTTATACCCTGTCTTAAGTATACAAAGGTGCCAGCTTTCTAATCGCTTATAGAATGAATTTACATGATCAAGATTATTTAGGCAGATATCAGTATAAATGTAAATTACATTGAAACATTGATCATTTGCATGCAGCTCAGCCTCTATGAAAATAATCAAAACAGTTCCTCAGACATGTCTGAAATTTAAATTCAGAATTCCTTTGAAAGTGGTAAGTGTTAGACCTGGGAAGCTGTTGTAATTGTTTTTTGTATGTTCTATTTAATATTTGGTATTCTTACCTTAAATGATGAGCCAGTGGCTGTGTGCATATTCTGAAAATACCTGGTGAATGTTTCTATTAATCAGAACAATAACAATGGGATTCACATTTGGGCCTTGCCATTAAATGCTCATTGTATTTCATGTGTGGGAAGTCATGTTGAAATTACCAGACTAAGCACTTTGATTGTATTCTGAATTGAATTTGAAGTTTGATGCATTTAGATGTCTAGTGACTCCAGTGCTACCCTTTCTGTATGTCACAGTATTTTAATGTCCACGATCTACTTTTCAAGCGATCATGATTTTGTATGTCCTCATAATAATGTTAAAACTATCAATGACTGCCTACTAGATGGCTGTGCTGATTGGCCAAATTATACCACATGTCTCTATCATGTGTCTTTCATGTGTGGTGACGTATTAGAAAAACAATTCAACATGAACTAGCAGCATGGCGGATGAGGAGCTGGTGCCGAAAAAAGACTCAACATCAGTTGTGTGGCAGTGGTTTGGCTATGCACAGTCAGACATTTCTCAAGAAGTTATCTGTAAACTTTGTTGGGTAGGGTAATACGACAAATCTTTTCAACCATCTGAAAAGGAAGCATACGAAGGAGCATGCCGAAAGTGTTTCACTCAGGTTGGTACAACCCCACTCATCTGTATCTCGTGAGGTCCCGAAACAAAGTTATCACTGACCAACACATTAGAGCAGTCAAAAAAATACAATGAAAAAAAAAAATACGAAAAAAGCAGCAAACAATGGAAATAGGTGATTTATTTTAAAATAGTTAAACTCGGGCCATTTAATGACCATTTTGACAACTGATTCTTTAATTCAATGTTTTGTTTTAAATTGTACAAATAGATAAATCCATAGGCTGGTTCCAGTCTGGATATTCTCTATAGTACATCTAAAAATTGGGAAGATTGTGATTCAGATCATGGATTGTGATTATGTGTTATAAGATCCTGATATAATTTTTTGGGAAGATCGCCCACCCCTAGTCCTATGTTATGCCATCTTATTAATTGAGGGTGGAATATCAAATGAGTAGTGTATGAAAACAGTCCATCTGAGACATTTGGATATACCAAACTGTACATTACAAGAGTAGTCTAATGAGTGAACATTTTAATATTGACTTGTGTGTAATGAAGGGGTATACTATACTATCAAATGAGATGCCATGTTATTGCCTATAATAAGTAATCGACACGTCTCCATGAGGAACTGATCTGCCACCAACCAGACGTAACCAATCAGAATAGGGTTGTATTTTTGTGAACACAACAAGGTTAAGGCACCTTTATTTACCAATAAGTATATACCAATAAATCATGCAAAATGTAATCTATATACAGGTAAACGTTAGACTGCATAGTGTGTACACTGATGTTAGTTTGTTTTGAGTTATCTAATTTGATTTTAAGGCAGTAATGTCAAACTTTAAAAAATGAAAAATAAAATCGTTTCAAACAATCAATCGATTGCAGATCTGCACACCCAGATTTTGGTAGATAAAATTCCGTGTCATGCTTTTTTTTCTCATTTTATTTTTTGTTTGATTTTAACTTTGCTGCAGGAAGATCCCACACAATGCCTCTTGTTACGCGATCATGAACAGAGAGCCGAGTCTCATACTGGGTTCACTGGTTGAAATGATCGTTGATCACTGGGTCCAGTGACCACACCGCAAAAACACACAACCAAACTGGTCATAGCGTAATACGCACCCTATATTGATGTATTGTTTTATTTCCCCTCTTGACTACTTGTTCTTGCTAGTGAGTCCGAACTGAACAGCCACCCTGGTTAGAACAAATAGCCCAGTAAACGCCATGGAAGGAAACTGGCAAAAGGGGGAATTGATCGAACTTATACAAACATGTTCAGAGTCGGTCTGTCTCCTCTCCCAAATCCACGTTTCTGTATCGTCTCCTTCCCATGGCTACAATGCTGCGTATTGCCAGAATTTCAGTGTGAATGGGGCTTTAGTATTGCACTGTATATTCACTATGCATGCCCATTTTTGCTGGCTATGAAGTTGCAGAAATCCAGAGAGAGATGTACTTCCAATCAAAAGATTTTTATTACAAGCAGCTGCAAGGAAGATGTTCTAGAGGCATTAAGGCATATGTAATGTTTAATATAAGGGGGGTTTGTACGATGTATATAATGTTAATGTCCTCCGCCCTTCTTTCGTTCAGAGTGTTCTGTACTACCTACACCATGCCCTTTAACACTCATGTCAGTCTCAAGAGATGGAGTTATGTCAGCAGTCTGTCATGGCTTTGTGTTTTTGATATAAGGGCTTTATGGAGGATTCTTCATTGGTAGCCCAAGGGAATATCTTGTAATAGTATCTAAGGGCAGACATTAACCACTTTTCGTAATGTGGGACATCCTGCCCTGTACCCATGATATTTGTGTTAATCTTCAAGATTAAGATCTTTCTTTTCAGTTTTCACTTTGTATCTCCATTTAAATTCTTGTGAGGAAAATCAGGGGTTTAATCTTGCTAATGTTTTCGGACTTATTTTGAGGACCATTAAGTGGGATGGATGAAAATTGTTCAAGGTTATTGAAAAAGACCTCTTGACAGTTAAGCAGAGTATTAAAGAATAGATGTTAAACGTGCTGAGAGAAAAGCATCTGGGTATGAAGGAAAGCCTTGGTGAATATTTTATTTTCAGAACAATGTGTAATGACCCAATCGATTTTGTCTGGTAAAGGAGAACCAATAGCTCATTTAGGGTATTTTGAGAGAATATGAAGAACCCACTATCTTTAGAATAAGCCTTTTATTGCACATAGTTATTCATTGCATTTTTGTTGATACTTTATCCATTTCAACTTAGTGGGCAAAACAAAAAGGAAATGGGTGACAAATCAGTCGGAATAAAAAGGTACATTTAGTTAAGCAAAATCGCCTAGTTTATTTTGTTTTCCTCTCAGCACTTTTCATACGCAGTTAAATTTTAATTAACCTGATACCAATGATTTCTGACCTTTTCCCATTTCCATTGATCCCAAACGGGAATCGGGTCACACCGCCTCAGAAGCCCCATCCCTCAGGTTTAGCCACCTCTGCTGTGAGATCTCCTCCCTCAGCTTCTCACCACATGTCTCCCTGCACATCACCCAGGTGGCATTCACATCATGCATTGCCAAGGGGCTTTGTGGTTTTAGATTTCCAAACTGTGTCGACCTGATGAAGAATCTGGATCAGGTGTCCTGTCACGATCACTAGCTCATCTCTATGCTGTGGGTGACCTCATGGGTATCTGAAACCAATACCTATATCAGCCGGTTTATAAAATAAATAAGTTGTGCAAAGAAGTTGTGCTATTTTTAAAAATACCTTTGTGCCCTCTTGTAAAGTTCAAACAAAGCTTTGGTTCGGTCATGTTGGAAGTGTAGGAGATTTTCTGGCAGCTGGGCTAAAGGGTGTCATTAGGCACATTTACACTCCCATTTCTGAAATAGCAGTGTAAACGCTCAGCTATCGGATCAAAGGCACCTCTCAGGGAGATGGTACAGATCAGGATCAAATGCATCAGTAGCATTGTAGACGCTTGACCGGCTCAAGTTCCGGCATGCACTGCAGCAGCGTTTGTTTTAGATGCCAGGGGGCAGACAAACAGCCTTCACATCAGTGGAGCAGATAAGAGAAGACTTCCCAACTTCCCATATTATACATAAAATAGTTAAAATTTAAAACTAAATGGCTTATTTTATGTTAGCAATAATGTATCATTGTATTTTAAATGCTTAGGTTGTGAAAAAATATATGCAATTGCATTGGTTGTACTTGTTATAATTCATAAGTTTATTTTTTATATAGCTCTGTGTTCTAACAGACTAATTTAATGTATCCATGTAATGAAGTTTTGACTGTAGTTTTGAAGTGTAGTGCACATGCGAGGACCCCTGTGGTGGCTGAAAGTTGATACTGATCAAATGGCAATGTAAATGCAACACCACTGAGCAGGATCAAATGTTTCGATGCATTTTATCCTGCTAAGAAATGGCAGTGTAAATGTGCCAGTTGCCTTCAAATCTGTCCTTCTCTTTTCAGATGTTGCCATTAACTCATTCCCTGCTATGATAATCGAATATTCTATACATAAAACGATCGATTATTCAAATCGCAACATAAAAGTTTTATTGTCAGTGCATTTTTATTGGGTCCTGGTGCCAACATAGCAACCTATTCTCAAGTTTGCCAAACTCTGTAAATACAGGGCTCTGATCCTCCTGAGGAGGACTAGACATTTTACATTACACTTAACCACTTCCCAGGTACCAGATTTTAAAAATAATGATGATTATTTAATGCCTGAAATTGCTTTAAAATGTAAATATATGATGATTGAAATACACAAAAAATTACCAAAACAATACACTGAAACACTAATAATACGCAATATATTGGAATTCATATGAAAATAATAAACAATGAACAGTAATTATCAGCTAAAACTCAATCTGTTGAAAGCCGTGCCATCAGCGGCTTGCTCTGTGCAGTGTATTGAAATGTTCAATACAATAAGCTTGGAAGACAACTCTACAGGCTCCGCGCAACATTGTATTCAGCACTGTTTTCTGAACGTGTCTCGCCACAGCACTGTATAGCTCTTGCTAAAAACTACATAAACTACAACTAAACAAGTACAACTAATAAAACTAGCAATTATAAAACTGTATTCATATACTTGTAAAAAGTGAATGCTGCAGTAGACGGAAAACCTCCATGTGCAACAATAATACTAAATAGCGAATATGTATTATTATTATCGTCATCATTTGTGCTAGTATATATGTATTTTAAACGGCACAGCGTGACTCCCTTAACTTATTACTCTTACTACAAATTTGTAACTGCAAACGATACTTTTTGCCGTATTATTTATAATTTACTTATCAGACGTCCTTAACCAGGGCAAGTTACAGTTGAAACAAAATACACACGTTGCACGATTAATCATCCAGCTACAATATAGCAGGTTATAATTGAACTAAAGTGTGCACGTTTCAGTCATGGCGTTTATGGATGCATTTATTTTACCTGTCCTTAATGTTTTAGAGGGAACCCCACATCTGCTGTATTAATTTATTCATTAATTTAAATTGTAAATGTCAACGTTAACTAAATCGTGTTCGCCTTCACACTGACTGTCTCTGCGGATTGTCCTGTACACCATTCACACAACACAGCCTGAAACACCGGCCAGTTATTCATAAAATATTAAGAATATTGGCTGCTACCACTCAGATTTATTATCCTTCAGTTTATTTTAACTAGTCAGGCACTGCACCGGTCCTGTTAAATCCAAGTTTTTAATGCCCTCGGATATTAACTGTAAGCAGTCATTGTTTCTGTACGTGGATTTCACTCCATGCTGCTAATAAACTTGTAATTTCTTCGTGATCGCACACGGCACTTGAGATTATATCTTCCGATACAATGCATCTGATCTCCTCCCTGTGTCTCAAGTCAAGCACACACCTCCAATTCTGAAAGCGAATCATGTCCTCAGTGGGCGGGACGGACGCTTATGGACACGTCTAGCACCAGCAAGTTAACCGTCCACAAAACACGGACGCGTCCGCCAGTGGAAACGGGGCAGTAGGCTCTAAACAACATGCGACTGGATAAAAACATGGCATGATCGCGGTCCCCGGATTTCAGTTCACATTCAGTATCAACACTGGCTTTGGGAATGATATGAAACTACATGGTACTGAGGGTTTTCATTTGACGTGGGTGCATACATCATGTTATAAGAACATAAGAAAGTTTACAAACGAGAGGAGGCCATTCGACCCATCATGCTCATTTGGTGTTCATTAATATCTAAGTGATCCTAGGATCCTATCCAGTCTATTTTTAAATGTTCCCAAACTTTCAGCTTCTACCACATCGCTGGGTAGTTTATTCCAGATGGTGACTACTCTCTGTGTAAAGAAGTGTCTTCTGTTTTCCGTTTTGAATGCCTTGAAGCCCAATTTCCATTTGTGTCCCCGGGTCCATGTGTCCCTGCTGATCTGGAAAAGCTCCTCTGGTTTGATGTGGTCGATGCCTTTCATGATTTTGAAGACTGGAATCATGTCCCAGCGTAGTCTCCTCTGTTCCAGCGTGTAAAGGTTCAGTTCCCTCAGTCTCTCCAAGTAGGACATTGCCTTCAAACCTGCAATAAGTGGTTGCTCGCCTCCGAACGGTTTCCTACTGGCAGTTTTGCTTTAAATGTTTTAAATAACCGAAATGAACATTGGTTATTTTGAAATTTTAACAGCTTGAAATAAACAGAATTGCTCTGATTGTATATGTTTTGTGTCATTGGGAGGCCATGTTTTCCATATTTATTTTTTTACCCTGCATTGTTAATTTGTTACAATACTCCAAGAAATCAGTGGTTTTGTTTTATTCTGTTTAAAATCACATTGTGCTTTTCAGAAGTGCAGTGAAATGTCACTGATGAGCATGATTACATTTTCTGAGAAATACACCCATGTAAACAGTTAACAATAAAATTAACTGGTGTAGTTCGATGGAAGGATTGAACCTTTAGGATTGTTAATGCAAAATGGAACATCTTTCCATTCCATTTATGAACACATTTGGGACAATTTAAATGCAAATGCAATAATCCCATTTGCAATTTCATATAGTATGCACACTAACATTTAAAATCCAACTGCATTTTGTAAGATTTCCCGTGCTTTATGGTGGACTTTATTCAAATGATCATGCAATTGTGAAGAAAAAAGCAGTGCTCCTCTTTGCAAATGCATGTCCTAGCCCAGACAAAGTGAAAATGCAATGTCAAGTACTATTGTAAATGCATGGTCAAAGACTGCTATTACAAATGCATGATCAACCCTGCTTCAAGATTTTATTCAAATTTTTATGCAACTGTGAAAATTGAAAAATTGCACCACCCTTTGCAACTGCATTTGTTACAGAATAACTACATACACACACCTATATATATATATATATATATATATATATATATATATATATATATATATATATATATATATATATATTACACTCGCCTAAAGGATTATTAGGAACACCATACTAATACTGTGTTTGACCCCCTTTTGCCTTCAGAACTGCCTTAATTCTACGTGGCATTGATTCAACAAGGTGCTGAAAGCATTCTTTAGAAATGTTGGCCCATATTGATAGGATAGCATCTTGCAGTTGATGGAGATTTGTGGGATGCACATCCAGGGCACGAAGCTCCCATTCCACCACATCCCAAAGATGCTCTATTGGGTTGAGATCTGGTGACTGTGGGGGCCAGTTTAGTACAGTGAACTCATTGTCATGTTCAAGAAACCAATTTGAAATGATTCGACCTTTGTGACATGGTGCATTATCCTGCTGGAAGTAGCCATCAGAGGATGGGTACATGGTGGTCATAAAGGGATGGACATGGTCAGAAACAATGCTCAGGTAGGCCGTGGCATTTAAATGATGCCCAATTGGCACTAAGGGGCCTAAAGTGTGCCAAGAAAACATCCCCCACACCATTACACCACCACCACCAGCCTGCACAGTGGTAACAAGGCATGATGGATCCATGTTCTCATTCTGTTTACGCCAAATTCTGACTCTACCATCTGAATGTCTCAACAGAATTCGAGACTCATCAGACCAGGCAACATTTTTCCAGTCTTCAACTGTCCAATTTTGGTGAGCTTGTGCAAATTGTAGCCTCTTTTTCCTATTTGTAGTGGAGATGAGTGGTACCCGGTGGGGTCTTCTGCTGTTGTAGCCCATCCGCCTCAAGGTTGTACGTGTTGTGTCTTCACAAATGCTTTGCTGCATACCTCGGTTGTAACGAGTGGTTATTTCAGTCAAAGTTGCTCTTCTATCAGCTTGAATCAGTCGGCCCATTCTCCTCTGACCTCTAGCATGAACAAGGCATTTTCGCCCACAGGACTGCCGCATACTGGATGTTTTTCCCTTTTCACACCATTCTTTGTAAACCCTAGAAATGGTTGTGCGTGAAAATCCCAGTAACTGAGCAGATTGTGAAATACTCAGACCGGCCCGTCTGGCACCAACAACCATGCCACGCTCAAAATTGCTTAAATCACCTTTCTTTCCCATCCAGACATTCAGTTTGGAGTTCAGTAGATTGTCCTAAATGCATTGAAGCAACTGCCATGTGATTGGTTGGTTAGATAATTGCATTATATATATATATATATATATATATATATATATATACACACACACACACACACACACACACACAAAACCGGTGTGTTGGGGAGGGGTTCATTCAGAAAATCACAGATCACCCAGTTGAGGATTTCTTTGCAAATAGGCTTGTTTTGTTCAGAACCTAACAATTAATCCAGTATATATTTGATGTTCTATCAAACACAGAGAAGTTCAGATCCAATTACGTAAAATCGTTGTGTATTAGGACACTGTAAACAGTTTTCCATCTTGACATTTTGAGCTTTCTATAGGTGTGTGTTCCATCTACCAAAACATGGATGCTCTTGTTATTATAAGTAGACTGTCGGGTTGCAGAATGTCATAATTGTCAATACCAACCAAGTATTTACAAGGGGCATAAAGGGGGGGGCAAACAACATCAGTGAAAAGTACACATGGGATTTAAAGAGAAGCACACTGATTTATCTTAAAGGGTTACATTTTGTTAACCAATTGTTTAATATCCAATTGTTAGGGGGAGTGACCCAACTAAGCCCACCAAACGTTTTAAATGTTTTCTTACAGATATCAGAATTGCTTTGCAATAAAGTGGGTATTAAAATCAGATTAATTTATCTTCTCAACACTGGTTAGATTTTGTCATAAATTGACTAAATTTAAATTATTTCTTTGGAAAAGTGAAAACTCCAGAGTGGGCATATGTACCCTTTAAGCCCACCAGAGTTTTAACAGTAAATTCTTCAAATTGTAACGATTAAGCACTTAATATTTTATAGATTGAATTCAGACCTCAAATAACCAACTTAACCAATTTAAAATTGTATTCTATGTTATCCAAGAATAATTTCCATCACGTGGAATTGTTGCACTTGGAGAAGCAGTTTGCGCTGCTGGTGTTGAATGTTGGGATTGGGGTTGGGGCCAGGGTTGTGGAAGTGCTTTACAAAAAGGAGCATATTTTTAAAACACTTGTCTGTCTACCCGGCTTTGGCTCACAGGGAATATTCCAGTGCTCTTAATGTTCTCTGGCTTACTATAATTACTATATATTGGCAGTCCCACGTCAGAGATCTTTGGCAAAAACTGTTTCTGAAAATACTCTTGAAAATTATTCTTATGTCCATCCGTGATCTGCACGTAACTCACAGCAAGCTTCCATCATGTTATTGCAGTCCCCATAATTTGTTTTTCTCCATCTACCCATTTTGTCATCATAATGAAAATAAGGTAAGTAGTTAAGGATTGAAAAGGATGTATTCTGAGTAATATTTTTAAGATGAGGTGCAATGGGTTCTGGGCTTAGTGGGCTCATTAAGAACAACAGTGGTCCATGGGAAATTAACCAATATTTTTTTATAGAGTTAATGTAAACAGGTAAAATCTTTATAATACATTATTTTTTACAACTTAGACCATGTTTATTATTGTTGGAAGAACAAATTCAATAATTAGTCTACTTTCAAGCTAATAGGTGTTAAGGGTCCTGTTCTATTTAAGCCCATATGACAAAAACAATTAAATTTGTAGATTATAATAATTGATAGAACATTAAATATTGCTTTATCTGAAGAAGCATATCAAATGTTTTGATTTACTATGGTCATCAACAGTTTCTTAATTTTTGTTGTTCTACTGCATCTGTCTCACCATCATTCTGACAGAGTCCCATGCTGGCTCCGGAAACTCATGAAAACTATATTTTCAAATACAAAATAGTGCTTTTAAATACCAAGTAAATTGAGCACACAAGGTTGCATTTGATTAATGAATCTCTATTTTATAATTCTTATCAACACTCACCAAATGCAAGAAAAATGGCTTATTGGGAGGCCCCCTCATAAAGCTAAATATTGGGGCGACTTCTAAAAATGCTGCTACACAGTGGCAGGATGAAGTCATGCATAACTCAAGAACAAAATGTGATTTGTTCACAATAAAAAGAAATACAAATAAAAAATTAAACATGGCAGTAACAACTTTGTGCATTTGTATTTCAAAATTAAAGAGCAAGTGGGCTTATATGGTACGTGGGCTTAATTGGGTCACTTCCCTTATTTGTTTAATGCTTTAATTTCAGTGTACATTGAGACATTAAACTGTGTAAATTTCAATAAAAACAGGAAAAATGTAAGAAAAGTATTATTAATAAATAGAATATTTCTTATTTCCATATTGAAAAGGGGGGGGATTGTAATTGCTCAGTTGCATAATGGCAGAAAAAAGCCAGTGCTGAGTCATTGAGAGCTGCTGCTGTTGCATGTGAATCAATTGTTCTTGTGTACAGCGCTAATCGCTCTCTATAGTAATCCAGACTCACAGCTCGTGTACTACAGCAGACCTAGCTGTATGAGCATGAGAGGCTCTCTGTGCTAACTGGATACACGGTCTGGCAGGAGAGCTGTACACAAGTGTGCCCCATTTGCCAGGCCTATTAAAATGTATCTCTGCTTGGCCCTGCCCTGGATGGACCACCCAGATACAGTCAAAACTGAAAGTGCAATACAAAGCCCATTAGGCCACCTGCCTCCAGTTTACTCGTGTGATTTATGTGCCTCTACATCTCTCTAAAGGCACTTGTAGAGTTCCCACAGAGTATTTTGCAGGACTCTGTCTCTTCTGGTTAAGTTAGACCATTGGAGTTTATAATAAAAACATGTCTTGCTTAACTGGGCTCTTTTCATAGATTGCAGCTGCAAAAGCTTTCCAGAGTTCATGTTATAAAAATATTTCACTTTGAAAATCTTAATGAGTTAAAAAGCTAAAAGGAATTCAGTCTAAGTACATGGTTAGGGCAATTGGGAGTTTAATTAGAAAACAAAACAGGACTCGAGTCCCCTGGAGCAGAAGTGTATAGCCCTGCAAACAGCTTCGTCATCATGCTTCACAGCTAACTAATCCCTTTTTAATGCTTGATCACATTTTGTAACATGCTTAGTTTATTTTTCAATGATAATCTTCATAGTCCGTAAGTACACAGTAACCTTCAGCAGACCTTAAATCAGTGTGTATATTTTTCCAGGGTTTCCCTTGGCCAAGGGGAAACCCTGCACTGAATGAAAAATATGGTGTTGCAGTCAATTACAAAGTAAGGATTATTACCAGAAATCTTGATACAAGTGTATGATTGGCTTGACTCCTTGAATACAATTCTAAAAGGTCATTCAGTAAATGTCAACAGTGTCCTCATGAAAATTGCTGCTATAAATGTCAGTTGCACCAGAACAGACCACGGACGGGTTTTAATCAAGAACCAAATCCAATAAGCAATTGTGAAAGTTAATTTTGAAAAGCCTTGATAGTTGCCATCTACATAGCTATCCTGCCAGGACATCATTTTATGAGGAGTCATGTCAAAATTGTACAAATCAACAAGTTATGAAGTGTCAAGTGGCTGCGAGGTGTGCTTTTTTTTTTTTTTTTTTTTAAAGTTAATTTCATATGAAGATGCAGGTTTAAAGTAAATCAATCTCAGAGTCCTTTGAGACGTGAGATGTTGACATGATGTCAGTCACTATGGAATTACCCATTGTGACATACAACTTGAAACTGTAGGCACACATGCCAGCTGCAACCTGTGCTAGTATAAATCCCAATGTGGCTCCTTTGCTGCTGGGCAGTTGAAAATCAAAAAAACATTTACCAAAGTCTAATTTGAATTTCAATTGTAGGATAACTATGTATAATTTTGAAAATATGCCCAATTTCAACTTATTCAGCATATTAAAATCACTAATAGTAGTACATTTTCATGTCATACTTGATACATCAAACCAGAAAATCCTGCCAGTCATTTTAATATATATTTTTTTCAAATCTCATCTGCTTATGTATATGCCTGCTTGTTACAACACTGCAACCCCACCTTCAAACGGTCCTTCTCCAATCCTACCTTAGCAACAGGTCACTACTTGAAGGTCCATCAAGCTTTCATCGTTAAGGCTCAAAAAGTTGAAACTGTGTGCCTACGACACCTGCAAATCCGACAGCAGGTACCTCAAAAGTTTAGAGGGGGGATATTTTTGCTTTTGTCAACATCTATACATAATTATGCGTTGGACAACATTGTTATCGAATGCTGACATTATAGTTATTTGTGCTAACATGACCATTAATACGACTAACCTGCTACTACTAACGTTAACTAGATAGCTAGCTACCTGTAATAGTAGCTTGTTAAATTGAGGCACTTGTAGGCAGGGGCGTGTCTAAGGGGGGCTGGGGTGGCATTAGCTCCCCCTGAAATGAGGCTGGCGGCCCCTCCTACGAGCGCTGTGAGCCGCCCCCCGAATTTGCCCTATGCCTCCACTTGACCACCACAATGAACATTTTCTGGACACGCCACTGCTCGTAGGCTTAATTTTAAGAGGTGACTTTCTGCTGAAGTTGATAGGATGATGTTGACTGATAAAAGATTTCTATAATAGCTATATAAACAGAACTTACCCAGCAGTGCAAGAGCATGACTGGTCCACAAGGCTTAGGATTAGTTTATGGTGTTTCTCATTCTTTGATTGAGATCTGTATGCTTGTGATTCAATTATTGTTGTGTCCCCTTTCTTGTTGATTTGAATATTCTGAACATATCCTTCCACTGCATATTGCAGTCCCTTTTGCCTCGACCAGTAATATGCTACTTTTCTCCTACATGCTTTGCTGTTTACAGTAGTTACTGCTTACAAAGAAGCGCAGCTTGACGGGCGTAGCAACAGTAACTAAGGTGGGCGGGGCTTTTGCGAAAGGTCAATAGCAATTCATGAAAAAAAAAAAAAAAATTGTGGACAAGTGTAAAAAATGCCTGTAATCCGCACAGGCATAAATTTGAAATATTTGTTTAAAGATCACCCAAGCACGTTCCTTAAAACTGAAAATACACGCGATCCTAACTTCTTTAATAAAAGGTTTTCACTTCACATCCTCAGTACAGTGCAAATGTTATTTTTCAGAAAAAAGGGATTGTGATTGTTACAGAGGTGACCAGGGCTGTAATGCTGCCAGAGCACACCAGACCAGAGAGCTGCTCCGGCATTTTAAAATCCGTTCAAGGTGCAACTCCACCTCTGACACGGGTGAAATGGAGTGGGGCGGCACGTCACCACTTTCAATCCCATGTTTCTGAATTTGAAATATTTAAAATGATTAATAAATGTATTTAAAACATTTCCTTGTGCAATGTAAGTAATTAATTCAAAATAAAAAATATTGTAAACAAAAAAAGCGATGCTGCAATCTTTGCTTTTGCCGCCAGTTTCTTTGCTTTCGATTAATTTTTTTCGTTTACGGGTTTTGACACTGTTGTGCCGTGAGTGTGGGATTTACAGGGAGGCGTGGATCATGGGTCTCCATTGCTCCAGTAGGTTTGAGTGACAGTTCTTCCTAACCCAATCAGTGATCAGAGTGGGCTGGTCGGCGTTGGAATTCATGGTTCTGGTCTGAACTAAACCTTTTCACCCTGGAACAAAGGAGACTCGGTGGGGACTTGATCCAAGTCTTCAAAATCAAACGTTATTTTCTTATACACTGGGAGCAAATATGGTGCCATCAATAAGTTATGCAAGTTAGCGACAACAAAGCTTTGAACCTTAGTTTGCTTAATGTGTTCCGATATAAATATAGCCAGCTATTGCTGATATATGCAATTTATTTTGTATTCATTTGAATGCACAGGTATGTTTTCGGATTAATGTAGACTGGTTTGGTTTGATTTATTTAAATTAACTAGCCAGATAGTATAATACATTTTGTATTTCACTGTTATTATGAAAATATTGCCACATGTATGCTAATGTTAAGGCTTTGGCATTGCAGCTCACATTGCTAAACTATTATGAATGAAAATTAAAGGATTGAATTTTAATTTAAAAATACTTTTTGGTCAGGGTGCAGCTGTAATTCCAAATTATTCAGTTATGTACGTGTCCGCTTTTCAGTACTTTTTGGGAGATGCCCATATTGTATAAGTAAACTTTTTTTTAATTGTCACTTAAAATGTCTTGCAATTGTAAAAGGCTGTGACAATATCGTGTGGGAAAATAATTTAAACCATTTTTTTTATAGAGCCCTATAACAACAAAATAAAATAAACCAACATAAACCATTAGGCACAGAGGAGAAACTCTAAAATTTCTGGGGTTCCATGGGTTGAGTCCTAGGTCTAATGGTAGCTTCCACTCCAGGCAATATAGCACCTAATTTTTACAGCAGCAGGAAGATCAGACAGTTCTAAAATGGTGCTGCTGGCTGTGGTCTTCCCTCTGGTGGTGGCCACTCACTGACCCTTGGTGGGAGGACGTCATCAACAACCTGGGATCCTGTGAAAGTGTCCTACATCACTGGCAATTCATCACCAATTTACATATTCACTTAGAAATTGCATACTGACTGTCTTTTGATTTACATCAAATACTTCTTAATGTCCTATGATTCTGAAACAGCTTTTTATTAAATCCTGCAGTTGAAGTCAGTTTTTCAACTCTTCTATTTCACTCTTTTATCGTTAACTTTATGCATCACTCTGTTGGCTTGTTTAAATAGGGTGCGTTCACGTCACACAGACTTTTCCTCATTCTACACAGGATGACCATTTTAGTAAATTAAGGCTCAGACTTTCTGCAGTAAGTGTGAAGGAAACCGTTTACATTATCTCAGTAATACATATTTGGAGGAATACTTGCATACAGCTCTGGAAAAAATTGAGACCACTGCAAAATTATTAGTTTCTCTGGTTTTACTATTTATAGGTATGTGTTTGGGTAAAATTAACATTTTTTGTTTTATTCTATAAACTACTGACAACATTTCTATAAAGCAAAGAAAATAAGTTCATTATTTTTTTAACAACACAATAGTAATATTAACTTTAGGTAGAGTTCCGAAATCAATATTTGGTGGAATAACCCTGATTTTCAATCATAGCTTTCATGCGTCTAGGCATGCTCTCCACCAGTCTTTCACATTGATGTTGGTTGACTTTATGCCACTACTGGTGCAAAATTTCAAGCAGCTCAGCTTTGTTTGATGGCTTATGACCATCCATCTTCCTCTTGATCACATTCCAGAGGTTTTCAATGGGGTTCAGGCCTGGAGATTGGGCTGGCCATGACAAGGTCTTGATCTGGTGGTCCTCCATCCACACCTTGATTGACCTGGCTGTGTGGCATAGAGCATTGTCCTGCTGGAAAAACCAATCCTCATAGATGGGGAACAATGGCAGAGCAGAAGAAAGCACATTTTCTTCCAGTACAACCTTGTACGTGGCTTGATTCATGTGTCCTTCACAAAGACAAATCTGCCCGATTCCAGCCTTGCTGAAGCACCTCCAGATCATCACCGCTCCCCCACCAAATTTCACAGTGGGTGAGAGACACTGTTACTTGAAGGCCTTTCCAGGTCTCTGTCTAACCATTAGACGACCAGGTGTTGGGCAAAACTGAAAATTGGACTCGTCAGAGAAGATGACCTTACTCCAGTCCTCTATGGTCCAATCCTTATGGTCTTTTGCAAACCTCAGCCTGGCTCTTCTTTGCTTCTCATTCCCTGCCCCTTGGAGCCTGTTTCAAACAGTCCTCACAGTGCACTTCATCCCAGCTTCCGTTTGTCTTTCTTTTTGTAGGTCACTTGATGTCATCTAGGGTTGTTGAGTGAAATTCCAAAGAGTTGGTGGTCATCCTGGTCAGTGGAGAGTTGTTTTTGCCCCCTCTTTAGCTTTGTTGTTTCCAATGTCTGCTGCTTGACCTTGTTCTTATGAACCACTGTTTTTGAAATTTTAAGGATGAAAGCAACCTGACGCTCACTGTATCCCTCTGCCAGTAAAGCCAGAAATGGCTTTCCTTTTCAACTTTTTTGGCATGGTCAATAGTTTTTTTTTTTTTTTTTTAATTCCAATTACTTTTGAGATACTACTAGCACTGCTTTTGCCATCCAGCTGGTCCTATTGCAAGAGGATAGTGATAACCACAGCAGTCTTTTTTATACTTTTCCTCATTAAATAAGATTTGGTTCAGGTGATCACCTAATCAGTACCTCATTCACTAGAATGAAATGTGCCTGTGTTTGGAATTCAACAGACAATGGAATGGCTGCATGTAGAGATGCTGATTTTAAGAAAAATTTGCAATGGTCTCTTAATGTGTTCCAGAGCTCTTTGTATGTATGTGTGTGTGTGTGTGTGTGTGTATGTATATGTGTATATATGGAAGAATGGAAGAAACACAAAATAACTGTCAGTCTCCCTCGGTCTGGGGCTCTCCATGCAAGATCTCACCTCGTGGAGTTTCAGTGATCATGAGAACGGTGAGGAATCAGCCCAGAACTACACGGGAGGATCTTGTTAATGATCTCAAGGCAGCTGGGACCATAGTCACCAAGAAAACAATTGGTAACACACTACGCCGTGAAGGACTGAAACCTGCAGTGCCCGCAAGGTCCCCCTGCTCAAGAAAGCACATGTACAGGCCCGTCTGAAGTTTGCCAATGAACATCTGAATGATTCAGAGGAGAACTGGGTGAAAGTGTTGTGGTCAAATGAGACCAAAATCAAGCTCTTTGGCATCAACTCAACTCGCCCTGTTTGGAGGAGGAGGAATGACCCCAAGAACACCATCCCCACCGGGGATTGATTCAACAAGGTGCTGAAAGCATTCTTTAGAAATGTTGGCCCATATTGATAGGATAGCATCTTGCAGTTGATGGAGATTTGTGGGATGCACATCCAGGGCACGAAGCTCCCGTTCCACCACATCCCAAAGATGCTCTATTGGGTTGAGATCTGGTGACTGTGGGGGCCAGTTTAGTACAGTGAACTCATTGTCATGTTCAAGAAACCAATTTGAAATGATTGGACCTTGTGACATGGTGCATTATCCTGCTGGAAGTAGCCATCAGAGGATGGGTACATGGTGGTCATAAAGGGATGGACATGGTCAGAAACAATGCTCAGGTAGGCCGTGGCATTTAAACGATGCCCAATTGGCACTAAGGGGCCTAAAGTGTGCCAAGAAAACATCCCCCACACCATTACATCACCACCACCAGCCTGCACAGTGGTAACAAGGCATGATGGATCCATGTTCTCATTCTGTTTACGCCAAATTCTGACTCTACCATCTGAATGTCTCAACAGAATTCGAGACTCATCAGACCAGGCAACATTTTTCCAGTCTTCAACTGTCCAATTTTGGTGAGCTTGTGCAAATTGTAGCCTCTTTTTCCTATTTGTAGTGGAGATGAGTGGTACCCGGTGGGGTCTTCTGCTGTTGTAGCCCATCCGCCTCAAGGTTGTACGTGTTGTGTCTTCACAAATGCTTTGCTGCATACCTCGGTTGTAACGAGTGGTTATTTCAGTCAAAGTTGCTCTTCTATCAGCTTGAATCAGTCGGCCCATTCTCCTCTGACCTCTAGCATGAACAAGGCATTTTCGCCCACAGGACTGCCGCATACTGGATGTTTTTCCCTTTTCACACCATTCTTTGTAAACCCTAGAAATGGTTGTGCGTGAAAATCCCAGTAACTGAGCAGATTGTGAAATACTCAGACCGGCCCGTCTGGCACCAACAACCATGCCACGCTCAAAATTGCTTAAATCACCTTTCTTTCCCATCCAGACATTCAGTTTGGAGTTCAGTAGATTGTCCTAAATGCATTGAAGCAACTGCCATGTGATTGGTTGGTTAGATAATTGCATTAATAAGAAATTGAACAGGTGTTCCTAATAATCCTTTAGGTGAGTGTGTGTGTATATATATATATATATATATATATATATATATATAATATATGTGTGTGTGTGTGTGTGTGTGTGTATATATGTGTATGTATGTGTGTAAGAAAATGAGGCCTGCCCCTTTCTATCTCAGTCTAGTCTGTTACTGATGGTGCGGAAGGCTGCCAGGATGGTCTAGTGACTTCATTGTGGTTGACCAGTACAGTGCCAGTATGTGATCAGGCCTTTTATTTCCTGGTAGTTATGGAAACTCAAAAACCAGTAAACCTTTCCATGGAATTCCCAAACCCTTTGGACCCTTAACCCTTCACCCTATAGTTAATTTGACATTGTGACCAGAAGAATATCGGCAAACAATAATTCAAGTCTTGACACAAGATGCGTGAGGGTTGACAGGTCTGCTTATTTCTGCTGTTGTGCCATTTCCCTACATTGTCTTATAGGGGTGCAATTATTTGAATAGTCGTCGACAACAGCAGTGGAATTATCGATAGTCAAAATATTTGTCAAGCACATCCCTAACAATTACCTCAAATGATTTTGTCTCCTCAAAATGCATTCTAGCCTGAGCGCCGCATTTGTTGCTGATCGCGAAGGCCTGCTATCATCTTGTGCACAAGGGGAGAGGCTGACTGCCTGAGAGTGAGAGCTATTTTGCTGAAGCGATGTTGTAAAGCACATAGCAATCTTTTATTTTTATTATGAGAGTCAAACAATATTTTGGCTTCATTCTGAAACTGGCAGGCTGCCATAGTTATACTAAATTATGTTCTAAATTGTTCTAATTGTTATGTTCTAAATTAGTATTTCACAGAGGGTTTTACAGAAGAAAAAACTGATAACATGCCACAGGTTAACAATCAGTCCAGTCAAACCCTTAGAGAGATCAGGATAAATGAGGAGGAGGTATTAAAAGGACTAGCAGAATTAAAAGCAAACAAATCACCTGGGCCAGATGGTATATTTCCAACAGTAGTTAAAGAAATGAGGGAAACTATTTTTAGGCCACTATCTCAAATATTCCAAATGACACTTAGAACAGGGGATGTGCCAACAGAGGGTGTCAGTTAAAGGAGTTGCTTCTAACTGGAGTGAGGTTGTTAGTGGAGTTCCACAGGGATTGGAATTATGGCCTTTGCTTTTTCTAATCTATATTAATGATCTGGACTCTGGGATAGTTAGCAAACTTGTCAAATTTGCAGATGATACTAAAATAGGTGGCTCAGCAGATACAATCTCAGCAGCACAGGCTTTTCAAAGGGACTTAGATAATAGTCAGCTGTGGGAACATTTAAAAATACTGGATAGGATCCTTGGATCACTTAGATATGATTGGACACCAAACTAGCAAGATGGGTCTAATGGCCTCCTCTCGTTTATGAACTTTCTTATGTTCTTATTAATGGGAACCACTGCATTTAGGGCTGGTTCCTCGATGTACATTTTTGCTTAAGGTTATGCATGTCAGAAAAGTCCTGTAGCCCTCCCAATTGTAATCGTCGATTGGTGATAAGCAGTGCTAATGGATTGTCAAAGGGTTGAGGAGCGAAGACGGAATCTTGCTGTGGACTGCCGAGTGCCAAATATGTGAATTGGAAATTAATAGGTCACATATCTGTTTCCGATGTAAACAAATCAGCCCTGATGCCCCATTGGGCATTTAATCTTGTAATGATGGCTGCCTGACAGAACTTGGAACCTGCGTTGGGCAGTCAGGTGTTCTGTAATGTCAAATGGAGGGGTTAGGAAGGACGAATCAACAAGATAATGCTCTGTGTCTGATCTTAAGGAAAATTATTTTGGGGAATCTTTTGCCTTTTGTACAACATTGTTCTTCATGTTTCTAGAGTAGGCAGGCACAAAGATTCAGTAACGGAAATAGTCATGCTCCTACTTTGCCCTCTCCATTATTGTTCAGCTGTTTTCCCATCTTCTCACAGCCACAGACTGACCTAAGAATAGTGTGCAATAAGTCTTTTCACAGTGATTTTGCAATGCAGGGTTTAAATCAGGGCTTTGATGTCAATCTGAGTACAAATTACTTGTGGCATGGTGTAACGGTTTGTCAAGGGTTCCTCTTGTTTAGTAATTGTTTTGCTGCTACTCCTGATTCCTGGCTTTGGTCGAAGAGTAACCAGCCTGGTTTTTACCCTGGGATCTGGCAGTGGGATTCCTAGGTGGAGCAGTGCTGTACCACTGTAGTACTGGCAGTCCAAAGTCTTCAGTTATTCATTCCACCTGAGCTCTTGACGACATAGCTAATTTGACGATTAGCTTAATTGCACCAGTCAAGCATTTCCCAGTTCTTAAGGAGAACCAGATTCAGAGACTTATAAAACCTAATGGATAGGGTTTCCTGCAGTGATATTCAGATAAGACAGCCTGCCTGGCCAAACAAATGCCCTAGCATTGGGTGGTGTGGGCAGGTGAAACAAGATATACGTCACTTCAGCTGGACTCAAATAAAATTTAGAAGGAGGGAGTGGAAGCCTAATATACATAAAATCTGTAGTTTGGCATTTAAGAATGGTTAAAACAATACATGACAGTAGCACCTGTACCAGCGATTGCTTCATTTCACCAGTATTGTCACAATTTGTATGTGATTTTTATCCCGATTTACATTCCTAAACACCATTGTTCTCAGTGCTTGAAGGTGCTTAGTCTGGTAATCTTTCCAACATTTGATAATGGCAGTAGGCTGTTACTGTTGCTGGAAACATGCAGTGCACTCAGCAGCTTTAAATGCTCTTCTAAAACCTGTGGAATAATCACAATTCACTTGTTTAAACTGCATTTTTCTCTAAAGAGTAATTTGTAAATTTGTGTCCAATCAAGACCTTTGACTCCTTCCCTTCAATATTGTGGTGTTGACCTGTTCTTTTGGGGGTGGGTGTGGGGTGCTGGTGGGGTGGGGCAGGTGAGGGATGGGTGTGGGAGGAAGGTTGTGTTGATGGCACAAGTGTTGAAAACTAACAGTGCATGGTTTGTGCATTAACCCAAGCTGGGTATTTTTTTTTGTTTGTTTGTTTTGTTTGTTTTTGTTTTGTTTTTTGCTTTTCCATGTGTGATGCTCATACTAACCTGATTGCTGAACATAACAAAAGGGATTGGTAAATTGTCGACTGCCGATGGTAAAGCCTTCGCAGATCCCGAGGTGCTGCGCCGACTGACATCCTCTGTGAGCTGTGCACTGGACGAGGCCGCGGCCGCCCTCACCCGCATGAGAGCAGAGAACACGCTCAACGCTGGCCAGGCAGACAAGTATGTATTTCTTCCATCTTCCCCAGAACCCTGCCCCATTCATCATGACCTTCATCTTAATGTACCATGATGGGTGTTTCTTAGTGCCTTTTTTTTTATGTTGATTCCACTGAGCTGTGTGTGTCCTGTCCACTTGTGTTCTTCAGATCTGCTCCTCCAGAGTCAGGTAATTTGATTCTCATTCCACCCAAGTTCCTAATTAGTTAATTGGATATCATTGAGCCAATTTAGTTGACCTCTTTCTCCAACTAATGTAGGTAATGTCTAAAAGACTTATAAAACCTGCTGGATTGCAGCATTTGAGGAATGATTGGATATCAATTTGAATTCACAAAAATGCCAGTAAACCATTATTGCAGTGTCAGGAATTGTCAGTGCCTTAATCGCTTTTTTAGTAATTGAGTTATTGCACTAAAAATGATGACATGGTTACCAACTTTTTGTTTATCCAAACATTCTAGACCATACACAAATACTAGCATAGGTAGCTTAATGTAAATATTTAGTATTTATTTTTTAATCTATAATGCTTAGTAAAGTTTTGTTGCCCTTTAGATATGGAAGATGCATCATTTGGGGACTTCATGTTAAGTGACTGACTTATTCTGTTGTCTTACACATAACCACCAGCTAATTGAAAATGTCTGTTAGAATCTACTTTTATTACCACATGTAATGGAAGAAAACAGCACTTAAACCTATGGTGCATTAGTTGTACTAAATAAAATGTACAGCATCAACAAAAAACACCTTTTGAGTGCTGTAATTTTAATATGCAAATTTCAACACATTAAGAAGACTTTTTGACAGAATACATGCGCAATCTTGTATGTTATGTTATTGCAAATGAAGCTGATTAATAGTATCCTTAGACACCATTGCCAAAGTGTCATTAGGGATACTATTTTATTTGGCTGATTCCTTTATTCCAGGTGAATTGTATTCAACAAGGAAGTAAAAAACAATAACAAAACAAATAGCAAAAATATAAGTTTTTTTTGTATTAATACCAGTTTGTATATTGCTTTTGTTTAGTTTTTTTTGTTGAAAAAGTGATTTATTAACTGCAAATGTCAGTGTTGCAATAATAAAATGCAATATGGTGCATCTGCTCCAGCTCTGCGCTACTGATCAAATTAAGTAATTAACTGGATAATAATTTGAAAGAAAGGAATATCCCTGATACTGAAAATATTTTTATTAAACTTCATTGACTTTTTTTCCACCTGCACCAAATCTGTCAAATGCTTGAATGCCATGAAGATTTAAAAAGACTGGAAGAAGTATTCAAACTAAAATGAAACCTAAAATATGTAGTAATATATTAAATTCCTGAAGGATTGTGTTGTATCAGGAAACTTGGAAACGGACAATCTTTGAGTTTTAGGCTGGACGTGTTCTACAAAACAAGAATATTTGCTTCACGGCATTCCCATCTCATTTAAGGCTTTCACCATGAAAATATTTGAAACTTTTGGTAGCACGTAGCAGTCAATTTTACTTGCGACAACTATGAGCCAAAACCTACTGCCATGCTTCAAAGCCCTGGTTTATACTATTGCTAAGATGGACATACAGTGAGGGGAAAAAAGTATTTGATCCCCTGCTGATTTTGTACATTTGCCCACTGACAAAGAAATTATCAGTCTATAATTTTAATGGTAGGTGTGTTTTAACAGTGAGAGACAGAATAACACAAAAATCCAGAAAAACTCATTTCAAAGAAGTTATAAATTGATTTGCATGTTAATGAGGGAAATAAGTATTTGATCCCCTATCAATCAGCAAGATTTCTGGCTCCCAGGTGTCTTTTATACAGGTAACGAGCTGAGATTGGAGCACTCTCTTAAAGGGAGTGCTCCTAATCTCAGCTCATTACCTGTATAAAAGACACCTGTCCACAGAAGCAATCAATCAATCAGATTCCAAACTCTCCACCATGGCCAATACCGAAGAGCTGTCCAAGGATGTCAGGGACAAGATTGTAGACCTACACAAGGCTGGAATGGGCTACAAGACCATCGCCAAGCAGCTTGGTGAGAAGGTGACAACAGTTGGTGCGATTATTCGCAAATGCAAGAAACACAAAATAACTGTCAGTCTCCCTCGGTCTGGGGCTCCATGCAAGATTTCACCTCGTGGACTTTCAATGATCATGAGAACGGTGAGGAATCAGCCCAGAACTACACGGCAGGATCTTGTTAATGATCTCAAGGCAGCTGGGACCATAGTCACCAAGAAAACAATTGGTAACACTACGCCGTGAAGGACTGAAATCCTGCAGCGCCCGCAAGGTCCCCCTGCTCAAGAAAGCACATGTACTGGCCTGTCTGAAGTTTGCCAATGAACATCTGAATGATTCAGAGAATTGGGTGAAAGTGTTGTGGTCAGATGAGACCAAAATCGAGCTCTTTGGCATCAACTCAACTCGCCCTGTTTGGAGGAGGAGGAATGACCCCAAGAACACCATCCCCACCGTCAAACATGGAGGTGGAAACATTATGCTTTGCGGGTGATTTTCTGCTAAGGGGACAGGACAACTGCACCGCATCAAAGGGACAATGGACGGGGCCATGTACCGTCAAATCTTGGGTGAGAACCTCCTTCCCTCAGCCAGGGCATTGAAAATGGGTCGTGGATGGGTATTCCAGCATGACAATGACCCAAAACACACAGCCAATGCAACAAAGGAGTGGCTCAAGAAGAAGCACATTAAGGTCCTGGAGTGGCCTAGCCAGTCTCTAGACCTTAATCCCATAGAAAATCTGTGGAGGTAGCTGAAAGGTTTGAGTTGCCTCGAAACCTTAATGACTTGGAGAGGATCTGCAAAGAGGAGTGGGACAGAATCCCTCCTGAGATGTGTGCAAACCTGGTGGCCAACTACAAGAAACGTCTGACCTCTGTGATTGCCAACAAGGGTTTTGCCACCAAGTACTAAGTCGAAGGGGTCAAATACTTATTTCCCTCATTAACATGCAAATCAATGTATAACTTTTTTGAAATGCGTTTTTCTGTATTTTTTGTATTTATTCTGTGTCTCACTGTTAAAATACACCCACCTACCATTAAAATTTTAGACTGATCATTTCTTTGTCAGTGGGCAAACGTACAAAATCAGCAGGGGATCAAATACTTTTTTCCCTCACTGTAACCCCCAGTAGTTGGGATAGTCACTTTTGAAATGGAAACGTTGTTTTGAAATGGGAGCTAGATCTAATCCACCACTATAAAGTTGCCATACTATACACTGTACTGAATAGGTAACATTAGTCTTTTAGTATGCTTCATAATAAAGTACCTATATTTACAGAAAGCAGCATTATGAGTGCATTCTGCTTGTGACTTGCAAATATTACTGCCTCAATTAACAATTGCATTGTTCACTGTATTCCACACAGTGGACAGAGTGGGGGTAAAAAATGTAACCCTTTGTTTCATAGTTTGAATTGTAATCCTAGAAATAGACGACTTCTTACTTCAGTTGTACTGTTCTAACGCAACAATGTTAATGTAAACTTTTGTATAGCTGTTATCCCTTTACCAAGTATGTCTGATTTCTGCCTGTAACAATCAAACCTAACTTGCTCATAAAACTCTCAATGTTATGATACTATATGGGTATTTTATAGGTTCTATTTTGGGATTCAAATTGTACCCTACACAATTGAGAGAACCTGATTAAGAGGAAGCAAGGTTTGTTTTTAGCCTTGTAGCTGCATCCTGTCTTTTACCAGCATGCCTTAATTCTCAATCTACCCACAAAATATCTTTTTACCATTACCTGCTTATTTATATTGCATTTCTTAACAGGACATGTAAAAATAAGTTATGATGGCATCAATAAAAAAAATAAAAACATTTTCCCATCTTAACATCTGAAATTGTTTTAAATAAGGTCTGCCCTTCAAATTGAGTGCGATTTATAATAGCAATGACATTTTTGTATTATACAAATTTGAAATCAACTGTAGGTACTAATACAAATAATTAAGAATCTTAAGTCTCAAAAACTAATGGAAAACAGGGAAAGCTTTCAAATGTAGATGGTGTTAATTTCTCAGTCTTTAAATGTTTATATACCAGACAGATGCAAATCAGTCAAGCAGTTTGCTCCACCTGTCCATAGGTTATAGAGTAATGAGGCAATTGTTTCAGTACAGGGTATTGCTTAGTTTTCTAGATTGTGTATTATATTCACGTCTGTTAGACATGCTTCCCATTTGCAAGTAAAATCCAATGGATTTGATGATGTAATGCACAAGAGCGCAATGAAGAGTGCAGGCTTACACAGTGTGCTCCTTCATTGCCTGAGCCCATCAAAACACAGCATCAGCCAATTGCAATCAGGACTTTTCAACCACATGATGTAGTGCCGTACAAGTGTTAACTCTTTACAACGCCAATGCTTTATAAGAAAATTGGATTCACATCTCAATCAGGGCTTAGTCTCCAAAGTTTTAAAATCTAGCCTTGAATGAAGAAAGTTCACCATCACAATCCCAGTAATTGTAGCAGTTTGGTTATTTTTAGCCGTAGCTTGGCGGAAGCCTGTTCAGACGGGGATGTCAATGCAGTCCGTAAACTCTTAGATGAAGGAAGAAGCGTGAACGAGCACACCGAGGAGGGCGAGAGCCTGCTTTGCCTAGCCTGCTCGGCCGGCTACTATGAACTTGCACAGGTAAGCATTCATCAACTTCAGACAGTCTCATTGTCATAACTCACCATGTCAATTCAGCACCCTTGCTGCTACTTTTACTCCAACTGTTATTTTTCATAGTGAACTAGACTTCACATATTTAAATTGCACATTGGTACAGTAGTAAATGTTCTACCCCGCCCCCCCCCCCCCCCCCCCCATTAAAGGGAACTTAGTCTTCTAAAGTGTTGTGCTGCATACTGACTTAATAGAAGCCTATGGTTACAGAGCCAGATGACTAATAATGACAATACTGTAAATTGGACAAATAAATAAATCCTGTTACACTACACCTCTTAAACCTAAATTCGCAATGTATAAACTATATTTGACACTGATCTTTCCATTGTTCAGGCTAATCGAGAAGTGCCCCAAATGCCCTTAATGTGCTTACGTTATTAGTTAAAAATACAAAATTCGTAAGAGCAAGTATTTTTCATTCTACTTTATGAAACTTGACTTGGTCATGGCAGTGGGAGTTGCTGTGTTACACAAGATCACAGTGGTTGAGCCCAAGATTATCTCACTTTAGCTCAGGTCTGTAATGTGCTAGAAAGATGATCAGTGCAGAACTAGTCTGTTAAAGAAGCTCACTTTAAGAAGAACATCAGAACATAAAGTTTACAAACGAGAGGAGGCCATTCGACCCATCGTGCTCGTTTGGTGTCCATTAATAACTAAGTGATCCAAGGATACTATCCAGTCTATTTTTGAATGTTCCCAAATTGTCGCTTCAACCACATAGCTGGGGGAGTTTGTTCCAGATTGTAACAACTCTGTGTAAAGAATTCTCCTGCTTTCCCTCTTGAATGCCTTGAAGCCCAATTTCCATTTGTATCCCCTGGTCCATGTGTCCCTGCTGATCTGGAAAAGCTCCTCTGGTTTGATGTAGTCAATGCCTTTCATGATTCTGAAGACTTGAATCAAGTCCCCACGTAGTCTCCTCTGTTCCAGGGTGAAAAGGTTCAGTTCCCTCAGTCTCTCCGAGTAGGACTTTACTGCCCATGTTCTCTGGTCATGTGTAGCCATGTGAGCTTAAATCCATACTGACTCACAAGCCACATCCTCAGTAGTGCTGAAGCTGTGAAGAGCTTCATGGAGCCTTTGGAGTACAGTATATTTCAGCCTATTGTCTTAATTCCCACAGACTGATTAAAGAGACATAAATACAGTGTACAATATCTATTCAGACGCCATGTAAGGTGTGCCATTTAAAATACATATCTACTAGCACATCTTGAATACAATAATAACAATAACAAGAATAATAAATAGCAAATGTATTGTTGCACATGGAAACGTTTTCTTACTGTAATGTAATGTTTGTTATGTTGTCTATACACATTTAGCTATTTCTAATATCTCTTAACAGAAACGTGTATTTATTATGCTGTCTCCAATCATGTAAAGCATAAATAATAAAATAGACAAAATAGTCCTTTCCACATTAGGCTCTATAGCTCGTAGTGTTTTCTGTTTGAAACAAACCAAACCCACAATCGCTCTGCTCCTCCCACACCAGGGTCAGACTTACTACAATGGCCTGGTTTTACAAAAAAGCTCTGGGAAGCGTCCAAGGATGGACGCGTCCAGCACGGCGTGGCATGGCACGGACGCTTAAGCCAGTGGAACTGAGGCATAAAATGCAGGCAACAATCTTCTAGATACTAGATGACAAACTGATGCGCGAGAGCGCAATCACTCAGAAAAGTTACAAACCTCTGAGTAATATTTGTATGAAAAGCAAAAAAAATCTCCTGCACATTTCAAAGTCTCCATTGTGTTTTTAAAAGTGGAGGTGAA